>NC_138993.1:36640184-37320628 GCF_964341445.2 Mesoplodon mirus
AGACTCGAAAATCGCCCTGGTGGGCCGTGCCGATTGGAAGGCGTGCAGCACTCTTCCCGAGGCATTCCTTGCTGTTCTGCTTTAAGTTTTCGGTAGTACCCCTTTAAGGAGTCCTAAGAACGTCGTGTCAGCACCCGAGTCAGTGCAAGAACACTGAGTACCGCCAGGCTCCTGGGGCCCGCTTGAGCCTCATCCAGCCCCGAAGGCCCTTAGGTGTACGCCTGTTTATGCCGAGTGTAGGGCAACACACTGCCCTCTTCCTTGGGAGAGGCAGATTTCCTCAGCTCTCCAAGAGCTTCTGAAACAAGGTTGTATCCAGCGCAACATGACAAGGAAGTTGGCTCCCCTTGCCTTACCTGAGCTCTACCTCGAAAAACACTCTGCTTAGCGCTCCTTCTCGGACCTCAAACCTGCAGTCACCTTACCCAAGGAAAAAGTCAGGCTGGGTTCCACTGCAACTGACGCACAGTTCTTCGTGGAACACAGCAGGCTTTTGGAAGATGCCCAGGCCCCTAGGCCGATCTGGGGCTTTCGAAAATTTAGGCAGTTCCCTACAAGCCGAACACCCTGCCTACAAAAGTTGATTTCGGGAAGGGGTCAGTGGGTAGCTTGTGTCTCTTCTGACTTCGGCAGCATAACAGGTCCTTACGCAGTGCGTCAACCTCGAATGGGGGGCCTGATGTCACAAGCCTTGTTTTCCCCGCTGGAAAGCGCCCTGCGTGAGCCCTTGACGCTTCCGGGGAATAGTGCGTTTGCCGGCTTACTAGTCAGTGCAGGCGTGGCACTGAGTAGAAACTGAGTTGCCTCCAAAGAAATAGGGTACTACGACTTCCTGGCTGGGAGCTTCCCCTGCCCTGCTTTATAGCGAAAGGGAAACTCAGCATGAACACTCGCCTCGACGGGTGGCCCTGCTCTGCCATGCAGAAGGGGAGGCGTGCGGCAGCTTCTATGAGACCCACGTCGCAGCTCTGCTTTACTTTAAAGGCAGTAAGCTGTAAAGGCCTCCTAGGACCCTCGCGTCCGCACACGATTCTGTCTAAGAACGCTGAGTCACTGCAGGCTCCTAGTGGCCTGGTGAGCCTCATCCAGTCGCGAAGATCCTTAGCTGCACCCCTCCGTAGCTGAGCGTAGGGCAACATATTGAACTCGTGCGTCGGAGAGCTAGACTGCCTCCGGTCACAGACGGATTCAGTAACACGGTTGTAGCACTTCCAGCATTCAATGCCGGTCGGCCTCATTGCCCTGTCAGAGCGATACTGAGAGAGACACTCTGCTTAGCATTCCTTCTAGGTCTTGTCACCTGCAGTCACCCTACCTCAAGGAGAAACTCGGGTTGGGTTCCACTGCAACTAAAGATCAGTTCTTCGTGGAACACAGCCGGCTTTTGGAAGGTGCACGGGCCCCTAGGCTGACCCACGGCATTCTTTCCTTTAGGCCACGCCCTACAACGCAGAACACGCTGTTTGGAGAAGCTGATTTAGGGAAGGGCCCACTGAGTACCATGTGTCTCTTTTGAATTTTTCGAAACAATAGGTACTTATGCTTCCCGTCAACCTCGAAATGGGGGCCTGAGGGCACAGGCCTTTTTCTCCCCAATGTTGACCATTCCACTCGGGCAGCCTGGAAGCTTGTGCCCAAACACTTGTGCTTCCAGGATTCTAGTCATTTCGTGCAGGGCTCGGATAGGAAGTTGACTTTTCTCCCAGAAACAGGGCGCCTCCGGTTCCTGGGTGGGATATCATCTTGCCCTGTGTCTTTCCTTATTGGGGTGTACGCGCACCTCTCACGGTTGTGGCCTCTCCCATTGCGGAGCGCCGGCTCCTGAGGCTTAGGTTCAGCGGCTAAGGCTCCCGGGTGCGGCACTAGGGCAGCGGGTGGGACCTTCCCGGATCGGGGTACGAACCCGTGTCTCCTGCATCGGCAGGCTGACTTTCAACTACAGTTCCACAAAGAAAGCCTGACCCTGCTTTAGAGCTAAAGGGAACCCGAAACGCAAACACTGGCTTTTCACTACGGCCCTGGGTTTCCGTGCAGAAAGATTGGTGGGCAGCAGCTTCCATGAGGCATTTGGGCTGTGCTACTTTAGTTTCACGAGGGTAGGCCTTTCCGGACTCCTAGCACGTTAGCACCAGTTTCCTTACAGGAACACTCAGGGAGCCGGGCTCCAGTGGGCCTGTGGAGCAGCACCCAGCCCCGTAGGTCCTTCAGCGCACCCCTGTGTTTCCTGAGCGAAGCGCAACACACTGCACTCTTCCCTGGGAGAGCTGGAGATCCTCAGCTCTGCCACAGCTTCAGAGAGACGTTCCTAGCCAGTCCAGCAGGTCAGAAACACTCTTGCTGCCGGGAGTTTAGTCCCTGCGGGCATGCCTGCGAGAGGCAAATGAGCTTTCTCGAAAGAAGCAGGCTGCTTCCAGTTCCTGAGGAAGCTTCCCTGCCCTGCTCTAGGGCGAAAGGGAAACTCAGTGTCCCCACGAGACTCGAAAATCGCCCTGGTGGGCCGTGCCGATTGGAAGGCGTGCAGCACTCTTCCCGAGGCATTCCTTGCTGTTCTGCTTTAAGTTTTCGGTAGTACCCCTTTAAGGAGTCCTAAGAACGTCGTGTCAGCACCCGAGTCAGTGCAAGAACACTGAGTACCGCCAGGCTCCTGGGGCCCGCTTGAGCCTCATCCAGCCCCGAAGGCCCTTAGGTGTACGCCTGTTTATGCCGAGTGTAGGGCAACACACTGCCCTCTTCCTTGGGAGAGGCAGATTTCCTCAGCTCTCCAAGAGCTTCTGAAACAAGGTTGTATCCAGCGCAACATGACAAGGAAGTTGGCTCCCCTTGCCTTACCTGAGCTCTACCTCGAAAAACACTCTGCTTAGCGCTCCTTCTCGGACCTCAAACCTGCAGTCACCTTACCCAAGGAAAAAGTCAGGCTGGGTTCCACTGCAACTGACGCACAGTTCTTCGTGGAACACAGCAGGCTTTTGGAAGATGCCCAGGCCCCTAGGCCGATCTGGGGCTTTCGAAAATTTAGGCAGTTCCCTACAAGCCGAACACCCTGCCTACAAAAGTTGATTTCGGGAAGGGGTCAGTGGGTAGCTTGTGTCTCTTCTGACTTCGGCAGCATAACAGGTCCTTACGCAGTGCGTCAACCTCGAATGGGGGGCCTGATGTCACAAGCCTTGTTTTCCCCGCTGGAAAGCGCCCTGCGTGAGCCCTTGACGCTTCCGGGGAATAGTGCGTTTGCCGGCTTACTAGTCAGTGCAGGCGTGGCACTGAGTAGAAACTGAGTTGCCTCCAAAGAAATAGGGTACTACGACTTCCTGGCTGGGAGCTTCCCCTGCCCTGCTTTATAGCGAAAGGGAAACTCAGCATGAACACTCGCCTCGACGGGTGGCCCTGCTCTGCCATGCAGAAGGGGAGGCGTGCGGCAGCTTCTATGAGACCCACGTCGCAGCTCTGCTTTACTTTAAAGGCAGTAAGCTGTAAAGGCCTCCTAGGAGCCTCGCGTCCGCACACGATTCTGTCTAAGAACGCTGAGTCACTGCAGGCTCCTAGTGGCCTGGTGAGCCTCATCCAGTCGCGAAGATCCTTAGCTGCACCCCTCCGTAGCTGAGCGTAGGGCAACATATTGAACTCGTGCGTCGGAGAGCTAGACTGCCTCCGGTCACAGACGGATTCAGTAACACGGTTGTAGCACTTCCAGCATTCAATGCCGGTCGGCCTCATTGCCCTGTCAGAGCGATACTGAGAGAGACACTCTGCTTAGCATTCCTTCTAGGTCTTGTTACCTGCAGTCACCCTACCTCAAGGAGAAACTCGGGTTGGGTTCCACTGCAACTAAAGATCAGTTCTTCGTGGAACACAGCCGGCTTTTGGAAGGTGCACGGGCCCCTAGGCTGACCCACGGCATTCTTTCCTTTAGGCCACGCCCTACAACGCAGAACACGCTGTATGGAGAAGCTGCTTTAGGGAAGGGCCCCCTGAGTACCATGTGTCTCTTTTGAATTTTTCGAAACAATAGGTACTGATGCTTCCCGTCAACCTCGAAATGGGGGCCTGAGGGCACAGGCCTTTTTCTCCCCAATGTTGACCATTCCACTCGGGCAGCCTGGAAGCTTGTGCCCAAACACTTGTGCTTCCAGGATTCTAGTCATTTCGTGCAGGGCTCGGATAGGAAGTTGACTTTTCTCCCAGAAACAGGGCGCCTCCGGTTCCTGGGTGGGATATCATCTTGCCCTGTGTCTTTCCTTATTTGGGTGTACGCGCACCTCTCACGGTTGTGGCCTCTCCCATTGCGGAGCGCCGGCTCCTGAGGCTTAGGTTCAGCGGCTAAGGCTCCCGGGTGCGGCACTAGGGCAGCGGGTGGGACCTTCCCGGATCGGGGTACGAACCCGTGTCTCCTGCATCGGCAGGCTGACTTTCAACTACAGTTCCACAAAGAAAGCCTGACCCTGCTTTAGAGCTAAAGGGAACCCGAAACGCAAACACTGGCTTTTCACTACGGCCCTGGGTTTCCGTGCAGAAAGATTGGTGGGCAGCAGCTTCCATGAGGCATTTGGGCTGTGCTACTTTAGTTTCACGAGGGTAGGCCTTTCCGGACTCCTAGCACGTTAGCACCAGTTTCCTTACAGGAACACTCAGGGAGCCGGGCTCCAGTGGGCCTGTGGAGCAGCACCCAGCCCCGTAGGTCCCTCAGCGCACCCCTGTGTTTCCTGAGCGAAGCGCAACGCACTGCACTCTTCCCTGGGAGAGCTGGAGATCCTCAGCTCTGCCACAGCTTCAGAGAGACGTTCCTAGCCAGTCCAGCAGGTCAAAAACACTCTTGCTGCCGGGAGTTTAGTCCCTGCGGGCATGCCTGCGAGAGGCAAATGAGCTTTCTCGAAAGAAGCAGGCTGCTTCCAGTTCCTGAGGAAGCTTTCCTGCCCTGCTCTAGGGCGAAAGGGAAACTCAGTGTCCCCACGAGACTCGAAAATCGCCCTGGTGGGCCGTGCCGATTGGAAGGCGTGCAGCACTCTTCCCGAGGCATTCCTTGCTGTTCTGCTTTAAGTTTTCGGTAGTACCCCTTTAAGGAGTCCTAAGAACGTCGTGTCAGCACCCGAGTCAGTGCAAGAACACTGAGTACCGCCAGGCTCCTGGGGCCCGCTTGAGCCTCATCCAGCCCCGAAGGCCCTTAGGTGTACGCCTGTTTATGCCGAGTGTAGGGCAACACACTGCCCTCTTCCTTGGGAGAGGCAGATTTCCTCAGCTCTCCAAGAGCTTCTGAAACAAGGTTGTATCCAGCGCAACATGACAAGGAAGTTGGCTCCCCTTGCCTTACCTGAGCTCTACCTCGAAAAACACTCTGCTTAGCGCTCCTTCTCGGACCTCAAACCTGCAGTCACCTTACCCAAGGAAAAAGTCAGGCTGGGTTCCACTGCAACTGACGCACAGTTCTTCGTGGAACACAGCAGGCTTTTGGAAGATGCCCAGGCCCCTAGGCCGATCTGGGGCTTTCGAAAATTTAGGCAGTTCCCTACAAGCCGAACACCCTGCCTACAAAAGTTGATTTCGGGAAGGGGTCAGTGGGTAGCTTGTGTCTCTTCTAACTTCGGCAGCATAACAGGTCCTTACGCAGTGCGTCAACCTCGAATGGGGGGCCTGATGTCACAAGCCTTGTTTTCCCCGCTGGAAAGCGCCCTGCGTGAGCCCTTGACGCTTCCGGGGAATAGTGCGTTTGCCGGCTTACTAGTCAGTGCAGGCGTGGCACTGAGTAGAAACTGAGTTGCCTCCAAAGAAATAGGGTACTACGACTTCCTGGCTGGGAGCTTCCCCTGCCCTGCTTTATAGCGAAAGGGAAACTCAGCATGAACACTCGCCTCGACGGGTGGCCCTGCTCTGCCATGCAGAAGGGGAGGCGTGCGGCAGCTTCTATGAGACCCACGTCGCAGCTCTGCTTTACTTTAAAGGCAGTAAGCTGTAAAGGCCTCCTAGGAGCCTCGCGTCCGCACACGATTCTGTCTAAGAACGCTGAGTCACTGCAGGCTCCTAGTGGCCTGGTGAGCCTCATCCAGTCGCGAAGATCCTTAGCTGCACCCCTCCGTAGCTGAGCGTAGGGCAACATATTGAACTCGTGCGTCGGAGAGCTAGACTGCCTCCGGTCACAGACGGATTCAGTAACACGGTTGTAGCACTTCCAGCATTCAATGCCGGTCGGCCTCATTGCCCTGTCAGAGCGATACTGAGAGAGACACTCTGCTTAGCATTCCTTCTAGGTCTTGTTACCTGCAGTCACCCTACCTCAAGGAGAAACTCGGGTTGGGTTCCACTGCAACTAAAGATCAGTTCTTCGTGGAACACAGCCGGCTTTTGGAAGGTGCACGGGCCCCTAGGCTGACCCACGGCATTCTTTCCTTTAGGCCACGCCCTACAACGCAGAACACGCTGTTTGGAGAAGCTGCTTTAGGGAAGGGCCCCCTGAGTACCATGTGTCTCTTTTGAATTTTTCGAAACAATAGGTACTGATGCTTCCCGTCAACCTCGAAATGGGGGCCTGAGGGCACAGGCCTTTTTCTCCCCAATGTTGACCATTCCACTCGGGCAGCCTGGAAGCTTGTGCCCAAACACTTGTGCTTCCAGGATTCTAGTCATTTCGTGCAGGGCTCGGATAGGAAGTTGACTTTTCTCCCAGAAACAGGGCGCCTCCGGTTCCTGGGTGGGAACCGGAACACATCTGGCCCTGTGTCTTTCCTTATTGGGGTGTACGCGCACCTCTCACGGTTGTGGCCTCTCCCATTGCGGAGCGCCGGCTCCTGAGGCTTAGGTTCAGCGGCTAAGGCTCCCGGGTGCGGCACTAGGGCAGCGGGTGGGACCTTCCCGGATCGGGGTACGAACCCGTGTCTCCTGCATCGGCAGGCTGACTTTCAACTACAGTTCCACAAAGAAAGCCTGACCCTGCTTTAGAGCTAAAGGGAACCCGAAACGCAAACACTGGCTTTTCACTACGGCCCTGGGTTTCCGTGCAGAAAGATTGGTGGGCAGCAGCTTCCATGAGGCATTTGGGCTGTGCTACTTTAGTTTCACGAGGGTAGGCCTTTCCGGACTCCTAGCACGTTAGCACCAGTTTCCTTACAGGAACACTCAGGGAGCCGGGCTCCAGTGGGCCTGTGGAGCAGCACCCAGCCCCGTAGGTCCCTCAGCGCACCCCTGTGTTTCCTGAGCGAAGCGCAACACACTGCACTCTTCCCTGGGAGAGCTGGAGATCCTCAGCTCTGCCACAGCTTCAGAGAGACGTTCCTAGCCAGTCCAGCAGGTCAAAAACACTCTTGCTGCCGGGAGTTTAGTCCCTGCGGGCATGCCTGCGAGAGGCAAATGAGCTTTCTCGAAAGAAGCAGGCTGCTTCCAGTTCCTGAGGAAGCTTCCCTGCCCTGCTCTAGGGCGAAAGGGAAACTCAGTGTCCCCACGAGACTCGAAAATCGCCCTGGTGGGCCGTGCCGATTGGAAGGCGTGCAGCACTCTTCCCGAGGCATTCCTTGCTGTTCTGCTTTAAGTTTTCGGTAGTACCCCTTTAAGGAGTCCTAAGAACGTCGTGTCAGCACCCGAGTCAGTGCAAGAACACTGAGTACCGCCAGGCTCCTGGGGCCCGCTTGAGCCTCATCCAGCCCCGAAGGCCCTTAGGTGTACGCCTGTTTATGCCGAGTGTAGGGCAACACACTGCCCTCTTCCTTGGGAGAGGCAGATTTCCTCAGCTCTCCAAGAGCTTCTGAAACAAGGTTGTATCCAGCGCAACATGACAAGGAAGTTGGCTCCCCTTGCCTTACCTGAGCTCTACCTCGAAAAACACTCTGCTTAGCGCTCCTTCTCGGACCTCAAACCTGCAGTCACCTTACCCAAGGAAAAAGTCAGGCTGGGTTCCACTGCAACTGACGCACAGTTCTTCGTGGAACACAGCAGGCTTTTGGAAGATGCCCAGGCCCCTAGGCCGATCTGGGGCTTTCGAAAATTTAGGCAGTTCCCTACAAGCCGAACACCCTGCCTACAAAAGTTGATTTCGGGAAGGGGTCAGTGGGTAGCTTGTGTCTCTTCTAACTTCGGCAGCATAACAGGTCCTTACGCAGTGCGTCAACCTCGAATGGGGGGCCTGATGTCACAAGCCTTGTTTTCCCCGCTGGAAAGCGCCCTGCGTGAGCCCTTGACGCTTCCGGGGAATAGTGCGTTTGCCGGCTTACTAGTCAGTGCAGGCGTGGCACTGAGTAGAAACTGAGTTGCCTCCAAAGAAATAGGGTACTACGACTTCCTGGCTGGGAGCTTCCCCTGCCCTGCTTTATAGCGAAAGGGAAACTCAGCATGAACACTCGCCTCGACGGGTGGCCCTGCTCTGCCATGCAGAAGGGGAGGCGTGCGGCAGCTTCTATGAGACCCACGTCGCAGCTCTGCTTTACTTTAAAGGCAGTAAGCTGTAAAGGCCTCCTAGGAGCCTCGCGTCCGCACACGATTCTGTCTAAGAACGCTGAGTCACTGCAGGCTCCTAGTGGCCTGGTGAGCCTCATCCAGTCGCGAAGATCCTTAGCTGCACCCCTCCGTAGCTGAGCGTAGGGCAACATATTGAACTCGTGCGTCGGAGAGCTAGACTGCCTCCGGTCACAGACGGATTCAGTAACACGGTTGTAGCACTTCCAGCATTCAATGCCGGTCGGCCTCATTGCCCTGTCAGAGCGATACTGAGAGAGACACTCTGCTTAGCATTCCTTCTAGGTCTTGTTACCTGCAGTCACCCTACCTCAAGGAGAAACTCGGGTTGGGTTCCACTGCAACTAAAGATCAGTTCTTCGTGGAACACAGCCGGCTTTTGGAAGGTGCACGGGCCCCTAGGCTGACCCACGGCATTCTTTCCTTTAGGCCACGCCCTACAACGCAGAACACGCTGTATGGAGAAGCTGCTTTAGGGAAGGGCCCCCTGAGTACCATGTGTCTCTTTTGAATTTTTCGAAACAATAGGTACTGATGCTTCCCGTCAACCTCGAAATGGGGGCCTGAGGGCACAGGCCTTTTTCTCCCCAATGTTGACCATTCCACTCGGGCAGCCTGGAAGCTTGTGCCCAAACACTTGTGCTTCCAGGATTCTAGTCATTTCGTGCAGGGCTCGGATAGGAAGTTGACTTTTCTCCCAGAAACAGGGCGCCTCCGGTTCCTGGGTGGGAACCGGAACACATCTGGCCCTGTGTCTTTCCTTATTGGGGTGTACGCGCACCTCTCACGGTTGTGGCCTCTCCCATTGCGGAGCGCCGGCTCCTGAGGCTTAGGTTCAGCGGCTAAGGCTCCCGGGTGCGGCACTAGGGCAGCGGGTGGGACCTTCCCGGATCGGGGTACGAACCCGTGTCTCCTGCATCGGCAGGCTGACTTTCAACTACAGTTCCACAAAGAAAGCCTGACCCTGCTTTAGAGCTAAAGGGAACCCGAAACGCAAACACTGGCTTTTCACTACGGCCCTGGGTTTCCGTGCAGAAAGATTGGTGGGCAGCAGCTTCCATGAGGCATTTGGGCTGTGCTACTTTAGTTTCACGAGGGTAGGCCTTTCCGGACTCCTAGCACGTTAGCACCAGTTTCCTTACAGGAACACTCAGGGAGCCGGGCTCCAGTGGGCCTGTGGAGCAGCACCCAGCCCCGTAGGTCCTTCAGCGCACCCCTGTGTTTCCTGAGCGAAGCGCAACACACTGCACTCTTCCCTGGGAGAGCTGGAGATCCTCAGCTCTGCCACAGCTTCAGAGAGACGTTCCTAGCCAGTCCAGCAGGTCAGAAACACTCTTGCTGCCGGGAGTTTAGTCCCTGCGGGCATGCCTGCGAGAGGCAAATGAGCTTTCTCGAAAGAAGCAGGCTGCTTCCAGTTCCTGAGGAAGCTTCCCTGCCCTGCTCTAGGGCGAAAGGGAAACTCAGTGTCCCCACGAGACTCGAAAATCGCCCTGGTGGGCCGTGCCGATTGGAAGGCGTGCAGCACTCTTCCCGAGGCATTCCTTGCTGTTCTGCTTTAAGTTTTCGGTAGTACCCCTTTAAGGAGTCCTAAGAACGTCGTGTCAGCACCCGAGTCAGTGCAAGAACACTGAGTACCGCCAGGCTCCTGGGGCCCGCTTGAGCCTCATCCAGCCCCGAAGGCCCTTAGGTGTACGCCTGTTTATGCCGAGTGTAGGGCAACACACTGCCCTCTTCCTTGGGAGAGGCAGATTTCCTCAGCTCTCCAAGAGCTTCTGAAACAAGGTTGTATCCAGCGCAACATGACAAGGAAGTTGGCTCCCCTTGCCTTACCTGAGCTCTACCTCGAAAAACACTCTGCTTAGCGCTCCTTCTCGGACCTCAAACCTGCAGTCACCTTACCCAAGGAAAAAGTCAGGCTGGGTTCCACTGCAACTGACGCACAGTTCTTCGTGGAACACAGCAGGCTTTTGGAAGATGCCCAGGCCCCTAGGCCGATCTGGGGCTTTCGAAAATTTAGGCAGTTCCCTACAAGCCGAACACCCTGCCTACAAAAGTTGATTTCGGGAAGGGGTCAGTGGGTAGCTTGTGTCTCTTCTGACTTCGGCAGCATAACAGGTCCTTACGCAGTGCGTCAACCTCGAATGGGGGGCCTGATGTCACAAGCCTTGTTTTCCCCGCTGGAAAGCGCCCTGCGTGAGCCCTTGACGCTTCCGGGGAATAGTGCGTTTGCCGGCTTACTAGTCAGTGCAGGCGTGGCACTGAGTAGAAACTGAGTTGCCTCCAAAGAAATAGGGTACTACGACTTCCTGGCTGGGAGCTTCCCCTGCCCTGCTTTATAGCGAAAGGGAAACTCAGCATGAACACTCGCCTCGACGGGTGGCCCTGCTCTGCCATGCAGAAGGGGAGGCGTGCGGCAGCTTCTATGAGACCCACGTCGCAGCTCTGCTTTACTTTAAAGGCAGTAAGCTGTAAAGGCCTCCTAGGAGCCTCGCGTCCGCACACGATTCTGTCTAAGAACGCTGAGTCACTGCAGGCTCCTAGTGGCCTGGTGAGCCTCATCCAGTCGCGAAGATCCTTAGCTGCACCCCTCCGTAGCTGAGCGTAGGGCAACATATTGAACTCGTGCGTCGGAGAGCTAGACTGCCTCCGGTCACAGACGGATTCAGTAACACGGTTGTAGCACTTCCAGCATTCAATGCCGGTCGGCCTCATTGCCCTGTCAGAGCGATACTGAGAGAGACACTCTGCTTAGCATTCCTTCTAGGTCTTGTTACCTGCAGTCACCCTACCTCAAGGAGAAACTCGGGTTGGGTTCCACTGCAACTAAAGATCAGTTCTTCGTGGAACACAGCCGGCTTTTGGAAGGTGCACGGGCCCCTAGGCTGACCCACGGCATTCTTTCCTTTAGGCCACGCCCTACAACGCAGAACACGCTGTATGGAGAAGCTGCTTTAGGGAAGGGCCCCCTGAGTACCATGTGTCTCTTTTGAATTTTTCGAAACAATAGGTACTGATGCTTCCCGTCAACCTCGAAATGGGGGCCTGAGGGCACAGGCCTTTTTCTCCCCAATGTTGACCATTCCACTCGGGCAGCCTGGAAGCTTGTGCCCAAACACTTGTGCTTCCAGGATTCTAGTCATTTCGTGCAGGGCTCGGATAGGAAGTTGACTTTTCTCCCAGAAACAGGGCGCCTCCGGTTCCTGGGTGGGAACCGGAACACATCTGGCCCTGTGTCTTTCCTTATTGGGGTGTACGCGCACCTCTCACGGTTGTGGCCTCTCCCATTGCGGAGCGCCGGCTCCTGAGGCTTAGGTTCAGCGGCTAAGGCTCCCGGGTGCGGCACTAGGGCAGCGGGTGGGACCTTCCCGGATCGGGGTACGAACCCGTGTCTCCTGCATCGGCAGGCTGACTTTCAACTACAGTTCCACAAAGAAAGCCTGACCCTGCTTTAGAGCTAAAGGGAACCCGAAACGCAAACACTGGCTTTTCACTACGGCCCTGGGTTTCCGTGCAGAAAGATTGGTGGGCAGCAGCTTCCATGAGGCATTTGGGCTGTGCTACTTTAGTTTCACGAGGGTAGGCCTTTCCGGACTCCTAGCACGTTAGCACCAGTTTCCTTACAGGAACACTCAGGGAGCCGGGCTCCAGTGGGCCTGTGGAGCAGCACCCAGCCCCGTAGGTCCTTCAGCGCACCCCTGTGTTTCCTGAGCGAAGCGCAACACACTGCACTCTTCCCTGGGAGAGCTGGAGATCCTCAGCTCTGCCACAGCTTCAGAGAGACGTTCCTAGCCAGTCCAGCAGGTCAGAAACACTCTTGCTGCCGGGAGTTTAGTCCCTGCGGGCATGCCTGCGAGAGGCAAATGAGCTTTCTCGAAAGAAGCAGGCTGCTTCCAGTTCCTGAGGAAGCTTCCCTGCCCTGCTCTAGGGCGAAAGGGAAACTCAGTGTCCCCACGAGACTCGAAAATCGCCCTGGTGGGCCGTGCCGATTGGAAGGCGTGCAGCACTCTTCCCGAGGCATTCCTTGCTGTTCTGCTTTAAGTTTTCGGTAGTACCCCTTTAAGGAGTCCTAAGAACGTCGTGTCAGCACCCGAGTCAGTGCAAGAACACTGAGTACCGCCAGGCTCCTGGGGCCCGCTTGAGCCTCATCCAGCCCCGAAGGCCCTTAGGTGTACGCCTGTTTATGCCGAGTGTAGGGCAACACACTGCCCTCTTCCTTGGGAGAGGCAGATTTCCTCAGCTCTCCAAGAGCTTCTGAAACAAGGTTGTATCCAGCGCAACATGACAAGGAAGTTGGCTCCCCTTGCCTTACCTGAGCTCTACCTCGAAAAACACTCTGCTTAGCGCTCCTTCTCGGACCTCAAACCTGCAGTCACCTTACCCAAGGAAAAAGTCAGGCTGGGTTCCACTGCAACTGACGCACAGTTCTTCGTGGAACACAGCAGGCTTTTGGAAGATGCCCAGGCCCCTAGGCCGATCTGGGGCTTTCGAAAATTTAGGCAGTTCCCTACAAGCCGAACACCCTGCCTACAAAAGTTGATTTCGGGAAGGGGTCAGTGGGTAGCTTGTGTCTCTTCTGACTTCGGCAGCATAACAGGTCCTTACGCAGTGCGTCAACCTCGAATGGGGGGCCTGATGTCACAAGCCTTGTTTTCCCCGCTGGAAAGCGCCCTGCGTGAGCCCTTGACGCTTCCGGGGAATAGTGCGTTTGCCGGCTTACTAGTCAGTGCAGGCGTGGCACTGAGTAGAAACTGAGTTGCCTCCAAAGAAATAGGGTACTACGACTTCCTGGCTGGGAGCTTCCCCTGCCCTGCTTTATAGCGAAAGGGAAACTCAGCATGAACACTCGCCTCGACGGGTGGCCCTGCTCTGCCATGCAGAAGGGGAGGCGTGCGGCAGCTTCTATGAGACCCACGTCGCAGCTCTGCTTTACTTTAAAGGCAGTAAGCTGTAAAGGCCTCCTAGGAGCCTCGCGTCCGCACACGATTCTGTCTAAGAACGCTGAGTCACTGCAGGCTCCTAGTGGCCTGGTGAGCCTCATCCAGTCGCGAAGATCCTTAGCTGCACCCCTCCGTAGCTGAGCGTAGGGCAACATATTGAACTCGTGCGTCGGAGAGCTAGACTGCCTCCGGTCACAGACGGATTCAGTAACACGGTTGTAGCACTTCCAGCATTCAATGCCGGTCGGCCTCATTGCCCTGTCAGAGCGATACTGAGAGAGACACTCTGCTTAGCATTCCTTCTAGGTCTTGTTACCTGCAGTCACCCTACCTCAAGGAGAAACTCGGGTTGGGTTCCACTGCAACTAAAGATCAGTTCTTCGTGGAACACAGCCGGCTTTTGGAAGGTGCACGGGCCCCTAGGCTGACCCACGGCATTCTTTCCTTTAGGCCACGCCCTACAACGCAGAACACGCTGTATGGAGAAGCTGCTTTAGGGAAGGGCCCCCTGAGTACCATGTGTCTCTTTTGAATTTTTCGAAACAATAGGTACTGATGCTTCCCGTCAACCTCGAAATGGGGGCCTGAGGGCACAGGCCTTTTTCTCCCCAATGTTGACCATTCCACTCGGGCAGCCTGGAAGCTTGTGCCCAAACACTTGTGCTTCCAGGATTCTAGTCATTTCGTGCAGGGCTCGGATAGGAAGTTGACTTTTCTCCCAGAAACAGGGCGCCTCCGGTTCCTGGGTGGGAACCGGAACACATCTGGTCCTGTGTCTTTCCTTATTGGGGTGTACGCGCACCTCTCACGGTTGTGGCCTCTCCCATTGCGGAGCGCCGGCTCCTGAGGCTTAGGTTCAGCGGCTAAGGCTCCCGGGTGCGGCACTAGGGCAGCGGGTGGGACCTTCCCGGATCGGGGTACGAACCCGTGTCTCCTGCATCGGCAGGCTGACTTTCAACTACAGTTCCACAAAGAAAGCCTGACCCTGCTTTAGAGCTAAAGGGAACCCGAAACGCAAACACTGGCTTTTCACTACGGCCCTGGGTTTCCGTGCAGAAAGATTGGTGGGCAGCAGCTTCCATGAGGCATTTGGGCTGTGCTACTTTAGTTTCACGAGGGTAGGCCTTTCCGGACTCCTAGCACGTTAGCACCAGTTTCCTTACAGGAACACTCAGGGAGCCGGGCTCCAGTGGGCCTGTGGAGCAGCACCCAGCCCCGTAGGTCCTTCAGCGCACCCCTGTGTTTCCTGAGCGAAGCGCAACACACTGCACTCTTCCCTGGGAGAGCTGGAGATCCTCAGCTCTGCCACAGCTTCAGAGAGACGTTCCTAGCCAGTCCAGCAGGTCAGAAACACTCTTGCTGCCGGGAGTTTAGTCCCTGCGGGCATGCCTGCGAGAGGCAAATGAGCTTTCTCGAAAGAAGCAGGCTGCTTCCAGTTCCTGAGGAAGCTTCCCTGCCCTGCTCTAGGGCGAAAGGGAAACTCAGTGTCCCCACGAGACTCGAAAATCGCCCTGGTGGGCCGTGCCGATTGGAAGGCGTGCAGCACTCTTCCCGAGGCATTCCTTGCTGTTCTGCTTTAAGTTTTCGGTAGTACCCCTTTAAGGAGTCCTAAGAGCGTCGTGTCAGCACCCGAGTCAGTGCAAGAACACTGAGTACCGCCAGGCTCCTGGGGCCCGCTTGAGCCTCATCCAGCCCCGAAGGCCCTTAGGTGTACGCCTGTTTATGCCGAGTGTAGGGCAACACACTGCCCTCTTCCTTGGGAGAGGCAGATTTCCTCAGCTCTCCAAGAGCTTCTGAAACAAGGTTGTATCCAGCGCAACATGACAAGGAAGTTGGCTCCCCTTGCCTTACCTGAGCTCTACCTCGAAAAACACTCTGCTTAGCGCTCCTTCTCGGACCTCAAACCTGCAGTCACCTTACCCAAGGAAAAAGTCAGGCTGGGTTCCACTGCAACTGACGCACAGTTCTTCGTGGAACACAGCAGGCTTTTGGAAGATGCCCAGGCCCCTAGGCCGATCTGGGGCTTTCGAAAATTTAGGCAGTTCCCTACAAGCCGAACACCCTGCCTACAAAAGTTGATTTCCGGAAGGGGTCAGTGGGTAGCTTGTGTCTCTTCTGACTTCGGCAGCATAACAGGTCCTTACGCAGTGCGTCAACCTCGAATGGGGGGCCTGATGTCACAAGCCTTGTTTTCCCCGCTGGAAAGCGCCCTGCGTGAGCCCTTGACGCTTCCGGGGAATAGTGCGTTTGCCGGCTTACTAGTCAGTGCAGGCGTGGCACTGAGTAGAAACTGAGTTGCCTCCAAAGAAATAGGGTACTACGACTTCCTGGCTGGGAGCTTCCCCTGCCCTGCTTTATAGCGAAAGGGAAACTCAGCATGAACACTCGCCTCGACGGGTGGCCCTGCTCTGCCATGCAGAAGGGGAGGCGTGCGGCAGCTTCTATGAGACCCACGTCGCAGCTCTGCTTTACTTTAAAGGCAGTAAGCTGTAAAGGCCTCCTAGGAGCCTCGCGTCCGCACACGATTCTGTCTAAGAACGCTGAGTCACTGCAGGCTCCTAGTGGCCTGGTGAGCCTCATCCAGTCGCGAAGATCCTTAGCTGCACCCCTCCGTAGCTGAGCGTAGGGCAACATATTGAACTCGTGCGTCGGAGAGCTAGACTGCCTCCGGTCACAGACGGATTCAGTAACACGGTTGTAGCACTTCCAGCATTCAATGCCGGTCGGCCTCATTGCCCTGTCAGAGCGATACTGAGAGAGACACTCTGCTTAGCATTCCTTCTAGGTCTTGTTACCTGCAGTCACCCTACCTCAAGGAGAAACTCGGGTTGGGTTCCACTGCAACTAAAGATCAGTTCTTCGTGGAACACAGCCGGCTTTTGGAAGGTGCACGGGCCCCTAGGCTGACCCACGGCATTCTTTCCTTTAGGCCACGCCCTACAACGCAGAACACGCTGTATGGAGAAGCTGCTTTAGGGAAGGGCCCCCTGAGTACCATGTGTCTCTTTTGAATTTTTCGAAACAATAGGTACTGATGCTTCCCGTCAACCTCGAAATGGGGGCCTGAGGGCACAGGCCTTTTTCTCCCCAATGTTGACCATTCCACTCGGGCAGCCTGGAAGCTTGTGCCCAAACACTTGTGCTTCCAGGATTCTAGTCATTTCGTGCAGGGCTCGGATAGGAAGTTGACTTTTCTCCCAGAAACAGGGCGCCTCCGGTTCCTGGGTGGGAACCGGAACACATCTGGCCCTGTGTCTTTCCTTATTGGGGTGTACGCGCACCTCTCACGGTTGTGGCCTCTCCCATTGCGGAGCGCCGGCTCCTGAGGCTTAGGTTCAGCGGCTAAGGCTCCCGGGTGCGGCACTAGGGCAGCGGGTGGGACCTTCCCGGATCGGGGTACGAACCCGTGTCTCCTGCATCGGCAGGCTGACTTTCAACTACAGTTCCACAAAGAAAGCCTGACCCTGCTTTAGAGCTAAAGGGAACCCGAAACGCAAACACTGGCTTTTCACTACGGCCCTGGGTTTCCGTGCAGAAAGATTGGTGGGCAGCAGCTTCCATGAGGCATTTGGGCTGTGCTACTTTAGTTTCACGAGGGTAGGCCTTTCCGGACTCCTAGCACGTTAGCACCAGTTTCCTTACAGGAACACTCAGGGAGCCGGGCTCCAGTGGGCCTGTGGAGCAGCACCCAGCCCCGTAGGTCCCTCAGCGCACCCCTGTGTTTCCTGAGCGAAGCGCAACACACTGCACTCTTCCCTGGGAGAGCTGGAGATCCTCAGCTCTGCCACAGCTTCAGAGAGACGTTCCTAGCCAGTCCAGCAGGTCAAAAACACTCTTGCTGCCGGGAGTTTAGTCCCTGCGGGCATGCCTGCGAGAGGCAAATGAGCTTTCTCGAAAGAAGCAGGCTGCTTCCAGTTCCTGAGGAAGCTTCCCTGCCCTGCTCTAGGGCGAAAGGGAAACTCAGTGTCCCCACGAGACTCGAAAATCGCCCTGGTGGGCCGTGCCGATTGGAAGGCGTGCAGCACTCTTCCCGAGGCATTCCTTGCTGTTCTGCTTTAAGTTTTCGGTAGTACCCCTTTAAGGAGTCCTAAGAACGTCGTGTCAGCACCCGAGTCAGTGCAAGAACACTGAGTACCGCCAGGCTCCTGGGGCCCGCTTGAGCCTCATCCAGCCCCGAAGGCCCTTAGGTGTACGCCTGTTTATGCCGAGTGTAGGGCAACACACTGCCCTCTTCCTTGGGAGAGGCAGATTTCCTCAGCTCTCCAAGAGCTTCTGAAACAAGGTTGTATCCAGCGCAACATGACAAGGAAGTTGGCTCCCCTTGCCTTACCTGAGCTCTACCTCGAAAAACACTCTGCTTAGCGCTCCTTCTCGGACCTCAAACCTGCAGTCACCTTACCCAAGGAAAAAGTCAGGCTGGGTTCCACTGCAACTGACGCACAGTTCTTCGTGGAACACAGCAGGCTTTTGGAAGATGCCCAGGCCCCTAGGCCGATCTGGGGCTTTCGAAAATTTAGGCAGTTCCCTACAAGCCGAACACCCTGCCTACAAAAGTTGATTTCGGGAAGGGGTCAGTGGGTAGCTTGTGTCTCTTCTAACTTCGGCAGCATAACAGGTCCTTACGCAGTGCGTCAACCTCGAATGGGGGGCCTGATGTCACAAGCCTTGTTTTCCCCGCTGGAAAGCGCCCTGCGTGAGCCCTTGACGCTTCCGGGGAATAGTGCGTTTGCCGGCTTACTAGTCAGTGCAGGCGTGGCACTGAGTAGAAACTGAGTTGCCTCCAAAGAAATAGGGTACTACGACTTCCTGGCTGGGAGCTTCCCCTGCCCTGCTTTATAGCGAAAGGGAAACTCAGCATGAACACTCGCCTCGACGGGTGGCCCTGCTCTGCCATGCAGAAGGGGAGGCGTGCGGCAGCTTCTATGAGACCCACGTCGCAGCTCTGCTTTACTTTAAAGGCAGTAAGCTGTAAAGGCCTCCTAGGAGCCTCGCGTCCGCACACGATTCTGTCTAAGAACGCTGAGTCACTGCAGGCTCCTAGTGGCCTGGTGAGCCTCATCCAGTCGCGAAGATCCTTAGCTGCACCCCTCCGTAGCTGAGCGTAGGGCAACATATTGAACTCGTGCGTCGGAGAGCTAGACTGCCTCCGGTCACAGACGGATTCAGTAACACGGTTGTAGCACTTCCAGCATTCAATGCCGGTCGGCCTCATTGCCCTGTCAGAGCGATACTGAGAGAGACACTCTGCTTAGCATTCCTTCTAGGTCTTGTTACCTGCAGTCACCCTACCTCAAGGAGAAACTCGGGTTGGGTTCCACTGCAACTAAAGATCAGTTCTTCGTGGAACACAGCCGGCTTTTGGAAGGTGCACGGGCCCCTAGGCTGACCCACGGCATTCTTTCCTTTAGGCCACGCCCTACAACGCAGAACACGCTGTATGGAGAAGCTGCTTTAGGGAAGGGCCCCCTGAGTACCATGTGTCTCTTTTGAATTTTTCGAAACAATAGGTACTGATGCTTCCCGTCAACCTCGAAATGGGGGCCTGAGGGCACAGGCCTTTTTCTCCCCAATGTTGACCATTCCACTCGGGCAGCCTGGAAGCTTGTGCCCAAACACTTGTGCTTCCAGGATTCTAGTCATTTCGTGCAGGGCTCGGATAGGAAGTTGACTTTTCTCCCAGAAACAGGGCGCCTCCGGTTCCTGGGTGGGAACCGGAACACATCTGGCCCTGTGTCTTTCCTTATTGGGGTGTACGCGCACCTCTCACGGTTGTGGCCTCTCCCATTGCGGAGCGCCGGCTCCTGAGGCTTAGGTTCAGCGGCTAAGGCTCCCGGGTGCGGCACTAGGGCAGCGGGTGGGACCTTCCCGGATCGGGGTACGAACCCGTGTCTCCTGCATCGGCAGGCTGACTTTCAACTACAGTTCCACAAAGAAAGCCTGACCCTGCTTTAGAGCTAAAGGGAACCCGAAACGCAAACACTGGCTTTTCACTACGGCCCTGGGTTTCCGTGCAGAAAGATTGGTGGGCAGCAGCTTCCATGAGGCATTTGGGCTGTGCTACTTTAGTTTCACGAGGGTAGGCCTTTCCGGACTCCTAGCACGTTAGCACCAGTTTCCTTACAGGAACACTCAGGGAGCCGGGCTCCAGTGGGCCTGTGGAGCAGCACCCAGCCCCGTAGGTCCTTCAGCGCACCCCTGTGTTTCCTGAGCGAAGCGCAACACACTGCACTCTTCCCTGGGAGAGCTGGAGATCCTCAGCTCTGCCACAGCTTCAGAGAGACGTTCCTAGCCAGTCCAGCAGGTCAGAAACACTCTTGCTGCCGGGAGTTTAGTCCCTGCGGGCATGCCTGCGAGAGGCAAATGAGCTTTCTCGAAAGAAGCAGGCTGCTTCCAGTTCCTGAGGAAGCTTCCCTGCCCTGCTCTAGGGCGAAAGGGAAACTCAGTGTCCCCACGAGACTCGAAAATCGCCCTGGTGGGCCGTGCCGATTGGAAGGCGTGCAGCACTCTTCCCGAGGCATTCCTTGCTGTTCTGCTTTAAGTTTTCGGTAGTACCCCTTTAAGGAGTCCTAAGAACGTCGTGTCAGCACCCGAGTCAGTGCAAGAACACTGAGTACCGCCAGGCTCCTGGGGCCCGCTTGAGCCTCATCCAGCCCCGAAGGCCCTTAGGTGTACGCCTGTTTATGCCGAGTGTAGGGCAACACACTGCCCTCTTCCTTGGGAGAGGCAGATTTCCTCAGCTCTCCAAGAGCTTCTGAAACAAGGTTGTATCCAGCGCAACATGACAAGGAAGTTGGCTCCCCTTGCCTTACCTGAGCTCTACCTCGAAAAACACTCTGCTTAGCGCTCCTTCTCGGACCTCAAACCTGCAGTCACCTTACCCAAGGAAAAAGTCAGGCTGGGTTCCACTGCAACTGACGCACAGTTCTTCGTGGAACACAGCAGGCTTTTGGAAGATGCCCAGGCCCCTAGGCCGATCTGGGGCTTTCGAAAATTTAGGCAGTTCCCTACAAGCCGAACACCCTGCCTACAAAAGTTGATTTCGGGAAGGGGTCAGTGGGTAGCTTGTGTCTCTTCTGACTTCGGCAGCATAACAGGTCCTTACGCAGTGCGTCAACCTCGAATGGGGGGCCTGATGTCACAAGCCTTGTTTTCCCCGCTGGAAAGCGCCCTGCGTGAGCCCTTGACGCTTCCGGGGAATAGTGCGTTTGCCGGCTTACTAGTCAGTGCAGGCGTGGCACTGAGTAGAAACTGAGTTGCCTCCAAAGAAATAGGGTACTACGACTTCCTGGCTGGGAGCTTCCCCTGCCCTGCTTTATAGCGAAAGGGAAACTCAGCATGAACACTCGCCTCGACGGGTGGCCCTGCTCTGCCATGCAGAAGGGGAGGCGTGCGGCAGCTTCTATGAGACCCACGTCGCAGCTCTGCTTTACTTTAAAGGCAGTAAGCTGTAAAGGCCTCCTAGGAGCCTCGCGTCCGCACACGATTCTGTCTAAGAACGCTGAGTCACTGCAGGCTCCTAGTGGCCTGGTGAGCCTCATCCAGTCGCGAAGATCCTTAGCTGCACCCCTCCGTAGCTGAGCGTAGGGCAACATATTGAACTCGTGCGTCGGAGAGCTAGACTGCCTCGGGTCACAGACGGATTCAGTAACACGGTTGTAGCACTTCCAGCATTCAATGCCGGTCGGCCTCATTGCCCTGTCAGAGCGATACTGAGAGAGACACTCTGCTTAGCATTCCTTCTAGGTCTTGTTACCTGCAGTCACCCTACCTCAAGGAGAAACTCGGGTTGGGTTCCACTGCAACTAAAGATCAGTTCTTCGTGGAACACAGCCGGCTTTTGGAAGGTGCACGGGCCCCTAGGCTGACCCACGGCATTCTTTCCTTTAGGCCACGCCCTACAACGCAGAACACGCTGTATGGAGAAGCTGCTTTAGGGAAGGGCCCCCTGAGTACCATGTGTCTCTTTTGAATTTTTCGAAACAATAGGTACTGATGCTTCCCGTCAACCTCGAAATGGGGGCCTGAGGGCACAGGCCTTTTTCTCCCCAATGTTGACCATTCCACTCGGGCAGCCTGGAAGCTTGTGCCCAAACACTTGTGCTTCCAGGATTCTAGTCATTTCGTGCAGGGCTCGGATAGGAAGTTGACTTTTCTCCCAGAAACAGGGCGCCTCCGGTTCCTGGGTGGGAACCGGAACACATCTGGCCCTGTGTCTTTCCTTATTGGGGTGTACGCGCACCTCTCACGGTTGTGGCCTCTCCCATTGCGGAGCGCCGGCTCCTGAGGCTTAGGTTCAGCGGCTAAGGCTCCCGGGTGCGGCACTAGGGCAGCGGGTGGGACCTTCCCGGATCGGGGTACGAACCCGTGTCTCCTGCATCGGCAGGCTGACTTTCAACTACAGTTCCACAAAGAAAGCCTGACCCTGCTTTAGAGCTAAAGGGAACCCGAAACGCAAACACTGGCTTTTCACTACGGCCCTGGGTTTCCGTGCAGAAAGATTGGTGGGCAGCAGCTTCCATGAGGCATTTGGGCTGTGCTACTTTAGTTTCACGAGGGTAGGCCTTTCCGGACTCCTAGCACGTTAGCACCAGTTTCCTTACAGGAACACTCAGGGAGCCGGGCTCCAGTGGGCCTGTGGAGCAGCACCCAGCCCCGTAGGTCCTTCAGCGCACCCCTGTGTTTCCTGAGCGAAGCGCAACACACTGCACTCTTCCCTGGGAGAGCTGGAGATCCTCAGCTCTGCCACAGCTTCAGAGAGACGTTCCTAGCCAGTCCAGCAGGTCAGAAACACTCTTGCTGCCGGGAGTTTAGTCCCTGCGGGCATGCCTGCGAGAGGCAAATGAGCTTTCTCGAAAGAAGCAGGCTGCTTCCAGTTCCTGAGGAAGCTTCCCTGCCCTGCTCTAGGGCGAAAGGGAAACTCAGTGTCCCCACGAGACTCGAAAATCGCCCTGGTGGGCCGTGCCGATTGGAAGGCGTGCAGCACTCTTCCCGAGGCATTCCTTGCTGTTCTGCTTTAAGTTTTCGGTAGTACCCCTTTAAGGAGTCCTAAGAACGTCGTGTCAGCACCCGAGTCAGTGCAAGAACACTGAGTACCGCCAGGCTCCTGGGGCCCGCTTGAGCCTCATCCAGCCCCGAAGGCCCTTAGGTGTACGCCTGTTTATGCCGAGTGTAGGGCAACACACTGCCCTCTTCCTTGGGAGAGGCAGATTTCCTCAGCTCTCCAAGAGCTTCTGAAACAAGGTTGTATCCAGCGCAACATGACAAGGAAGTTGGCTCCCCTTGCCTTACCTGAGCTCTACCTCGAAAAACACTCTGCTTAGCGCTCCTTCTCGGACCTCAAACCTGCAGTCACCTTACCCAAGGAAAAAGTCAGGCTGGGTTCCACTGCAACTGACGCACAGTTCTTCGTGGAACACAGCAGGCTTTTGGAAGATGCCCAGGCCCCTAGGCCGATCTGGGGCTTTCGAAAATTTAGGCAGTTCCCTACAAGCCGAACACCCTGCCTACAAAAGTTGATTTCGGGAAGGGGTCAGTGGGTAGCTTGTGTCTCTTCTGACTTCGGCAGCATAACAGGTCCTTACGCAGTGCGTCAACCTCGAATGGGGGGCCTGATGTCACAAGCCTTGTTTTCCCCGCTGGAAAGCGCCCTGCGTGAGCCCTTGACGCTTCCGGGGAATAGTGCGTTTGCCGGCTTACTAGTCAGTGCAGGCGTGGCACTGAGTAGAAACTGAGTTGCCTCCAAAGAAATAGGGTACTACGACTTCCTGGCTGGGAGCTTCCCCTGCCCTGCTTTATAGCGAAAGGGAAACTCAGCATGAACACTCGCCTCGACGGGTGGCCCTGCTCTGCCATGCAGAAGGGGAGGCGTGCGGCAGCTTCTATGAGACCCACGTCGCAGCTCTGCTTTACTTTAAAGGCAGTAAGCTGTAAAGGCCTCCTAGGAGCCTCGCGTCCGCACACGATTCTGTCTAAGAACGCTGAGTCACTGCAGGCTCCTAGTGGCCTGGTGAGCCTCATCCAGTCGCGAAGATCCTTAGCTGCACCCCTCCGTAGCTGAGCGTAGGGCAACATATTGAACTCGTGCGTCGGAGAGCTAGACTGCCTCCGGTCACAGACGGATTCAGTAACACGGTTGTAGCACTTCCAGCATTCAATGCCGGTCGGCCTCATTGCCCTGTCAGAGCGATACTGAGAGAGACACTCTGCTTAGCATTCCTTCTAGGTCTTGTTACCTGCAGTCACCCTACCTCAAGGAGAAACTCGGGTTGGGTTCCACTGCAACTAAAGATCAGTTCTTCGTGGAACACAGCCGGCTTTTGGAAGGTGCACGGGCCCCTAGGCTGACCCACGGCATTCTTTCCTTTAGGCCACGCCCTACAACGCAGAACACGCTGTATGGAGAAGCTGCTTTAGGGAAGGGCCCCCTGAGTACCATGTGTCTCTTTTGAATTTTTCGAAACAATAGGTACTGATGCTTCCCGTCAACCTCGAAATGGGGGCCTGAGGGCACAGGCCTTTTTCTCCCCAATGTTGACCATTCCACTCGGGCAGCCTGGAAGCTTGTGCCCAAACACTTGTGCTTCCAGGATTCTAGTCATTTCGTGCAGGGCTCGGATAGGAAGTTGACTTTTCTCCCAGAAACAGGGCGCCTCCGGTTCCTGGGTGGGAACCGGAACACATCTGGCCCTGTGTCTTTCCTTATTGGGGTGTACGCGCACCTCTCACGGTTGTGGCCTCTCCCATTGCGGAGCGCCGGCTCCTGAGGCTTAGGTTCAGCGGCTAAGGCTCCCGGGTGCGGCACTAGGGCAGCGGGTGGGACCTTCCCGGATCGGGGTACGAACCCGTGTCTCCTGCATCGGCAGGCTGACTTTCAACTACAGTTCCACAAAGAAAGCCTGACCCTGCTTTAGAGCTAAAGGGAACCCGAAACGCAAACACTGGCTTTTCACTACGGCCCTGGGTTTCCGTGCAGAAAGATTGGTGGGCAGCAGCTTCCATGAGGCATTTGGGCTGTGCTACTTTAGTTTCACGAGGGTAGGCCTTTCCGGACTCCTAGCACGTTAGCACCAGTTTCCTTACAGGAACACTCAGGGAGCCGGGCTCCAGTGGGCCTGTGGAGCAGCACCCAGCCCCGTAGGTCCTTCAGCGCACCCCTGTGTTTCCTGAGCGAAGCGCAACACACTGCACTCTTCCCTGGGAGAGCTGGAGATCCTCAGCTCTGCCACAGCTTCAGAGAGACGTTCCTAGCCAGTCCAGCAGGTCAGAAACACTCTTGCTGCCGGGAGTTTAGTCCCTGCGGGCATGCCTGCGAGAGGCAAATGAGCTTTCTCGAAAGAAGCAGGCTGCTTCCAGTTCCTGAGGAAGCTTCCCTGCCCTGCTCTAGGGCGAAAGGGAAACTCAGTGTCCCCACGAGACTCGAAAATCGCCCTGGTGGGCCGTGCCGATTGGAAGGCGTGCAGCACTCTTCCCGAGGCATTCCTTGCTGTTCTGCTTTAAGTTTTCGGTAGTACCCCTTTAAGGAGTCCTAAGAACGTCGTGTCAGCACCCGAGTCAGTGCAAGAACACTGAGTACCGCCAGGCTCCTGGGGCCCGCTTGAGCCTCATCCAGCCCCGAAGGCCCTTAGGTGTACGCCTGTTTATGCCGAGTGTAGGGCAACACACTGCCCTCTTCCTTGGGAGAGGCAGATTTCCTCAGCTCTCCAAGAGCTTCTGAAACAAGGTTGTATCCAGCGCAACATGACAAGGAAGTTGGCTCCCCTTGCCTTACCTGAGCTCTACCTCGAAAAACACTCTGCTTAGCGCTCCTTCTCGGACCTCAAACCTGCAGTCACCTTACCCAAGGAAAAAGTCAGGCTGGGTTCCACTGCAACTGACGCACAGTTCTTCGTGGAACACAGCAGGCTTTTGGAAGATGCCCAGGCCCCTAGGCCGATCTGGGGCTTTCGAAAATTTAGGCAGTTCCCTACAAGCCGAACACCCTGCCTACAAAAGTTGATTTCGGGAAGGGGTCAGTGGGTAGCTTGTGTCTCTTCTGACTTCGGCAGCATAACAGGTCCTTACGCAGTGCGTCAACCTCGAATGGGGGGCCTGATGTCACAAGCCTTGTTTTCCCCGCTGGAAAGCGCCCTGCGTGAGCCCTTGACGCTTCCGGGGAATAGTGCGTTTGCCGGCTTACTAGTCAGTGCAGGCGTGGCACTGAGTAGAAACTGAGTTGCCTCCAAAGAAATAGGGTACTACGACTTCCTGGCTGGGAGCTTCCCCTGCCCTGCTTTATAGCGAAAGGGAAACTCAGCATGAACACTCGCCTCGACGGGTGGCCCTGCTCTGCCATGCAGAAGGGGAGGCGTGCGGCAGCTTCTATGAGACCCACGTCGCAGCTCTGCTTTACTTTAAAGGCAGTAAGCTGTAAAGGCCTCCTAGGAGCCTCGCGTCCGCACACGATTCTGTCTAAGAACGCTGAGTCACTGCAGGCTCCTAGTGGCCTGGTGAGCCTCATCCAGTCGCGAAGATCCTTAGCTGCACCCCTCCGTAGCTGAGCGTAGGGCAACATATTGAACTCGTGCGTCGGAGAGCTAGACTGCCTCCGGTCACAGACGGATTCAGTAACACGGTTGTAGCACTTCCAGCATTCAATGCCGGTCGGCCTCATTGCCCTGTCAGAGCGATACTGAGAGAGACACTCTGCTTAGCATTCCTTCTAGGTCTTGTTACCTGCAGTCACCCTACCTCAAGGAGAAACTCGGGTTGGGTTCCACTGCAACTAAAGATCAGTTCTTCGTGGAACACAGCCGGCTTTTGGAAGGTGCACGGGCCCCTAGGCTGACCCACGGCATTCTTTCCTTTAGGCCACGCCCTACAACGCAGAACACGCTGTATGGAGAAGCTGCTTTAGGGAAGGGCCCCCTGAGTACCATGTGTCTCTTTTGAATTTTTCGAAACAATAGGTACTGATGCTTCCCGTCAACCTCGAAATGGGGGCCTGAGGGCACAGGCCTTTTTCTCCCCAATGTTGACCATTCCACTCGGGCAGCCTGGAAGCTTGTGCCCAAACACTTGTGCTTCCAGGATTCTAGTCATTTCGTGCAGGGCTCGGATAGGAAGTTGACTTTTCTCCCAGAAACAGGGCGCCTCCGGTTCCTGGGTGGGAACCGGAACACATCTGGCCCTGTGTCTTTCCTTATTGGGGTGTACGCGCACCTCTCACGGTTGTGGCCTCTCCCATTGTGGAGCGCCGGCTCCTGAGGCTTAGGTTCAGCGGCTAAGGCTCCCGGGTGCGGCACTAGGGCAGCGGGTGGGACCTTCCCGGATCGGGGTACGAACCCGTGTCTCCTGCATCGGCAGGCTGACTTTCAACTACAGTTCCACAAAGAAAGCCTGACCCTGCTTTAGAGCTAAAGGGAACCCGAAACGCAAACACTGGCTTTTCACTACGGCCCTGGGTTTCCGTGCAGAAAGATTGGTGGGCAGCAGCTTCCATGAGGCATTTGGGCTGTGCTACTTTAGTTTCACGAGGGTAGGCCTTTCCGGACTCCTAGCACGTTAGCACCAGTTTCCTTACAGGAACACTCAGGGAGCCGGGCTCCAGTGGGCCTGTGGAGCAGCACCCAGCCCCGTAGGTCCTTCAGCGCACCCCTGTGTTTCCTGAGCGAAGCGCAACACACTGCACTCTTCCCTGGGAGAGCTGGAGATCCTCAGCTCTGCCACAGCTTCAGAGAGACGTTCCTAGCCAGTCCAGCAGGTCAGAAACACTCTTGCTGCCGGGAGTTTAGTCCCTGCGGGCATGCCTGCGAGAGGCAAATGAGCTTTCTCGAAAGAAGCAGGCTGCTTCCAGTTCCTGAGGAAGCTTCCCTGCCCTGCTCTAGGGCGAAAGGGAAACTCAGTGTCCCCACGAGACTCGAAAATCGCCCTGGTGGGCCGTGCCGATTGGAAGGCGTG
The DNA here is from genome assembly GCF_964341445.2 of Mesoplodon mirus. Classification (NCBI taxonomy): domain Eukaryota; kingdom Metazoa; phylum Chordata; class Mammalia; order Artiodactyla; family Ziphiidae; genus Mesoplodon; species Mesoplodon mirus. Next base: position 36,667,487 of record NC_138993.1, read on the forward strand.
CAGCACTCTTCCCGAGGCATTCCTTGCTGTTCTGCTTTAAGTTTTCGGTAGTACCCCTTTAAGGAGTCCTAAGAGCGTCGTGTCAGCACCCGAGTCAGTGCAAGAACACTGAGTACCGCCAGGCTCCTGGGGCCCGCTTGAGCCTCATCCAGCCCCGAAGGCCCTTAGGTGTACGCCTGTTTATGCCGAGTGTAGGGCAACACACTGCCCTCTTCCTTGGGAGAGGCAGATTTCCTCAGCTCTCCAAGAGCTTCTGAAACAAGGTTGTATCCAGCGCAACATGACAAGGAAGTTGGCTCCCCTTGCCTTACCTGAGCTCTACCTCGAAAAACACTCTGCTTAGCGCTCCTTCTCGGACCTCAAACCTGCAGTCACCTTACCCAAGGAAAAAGTCAGGCTGGGTTCCACTGCAACTGACGCACAGTTCTTCGTGGAACACAGCAGGCTTTTGGAAGATGCCCAGGCCCCTAGGCCGATCTGGGGCTTTCGAAAATTTAGGCAGTTCCCTACAAGCCGAACACCCTGCCTACAAAAGTTGATTTCGGGAAGGGGTCAGTGGGTAGCTTGTGTCTCTTCTGACTTCGGCAGCATAACAGGTCCTTACGCAGTGCGTCAACCTCGAATGGGGGGCCTGATGTCACAAGCCTTGTTTTCCCCGCTGGAAAGCGCCCTGCGTGAGCCCTTGACGCTTCCGGGGAATAGTGCGTTTGCCGGCTTACTAGTCAGTGCAGGCGTGGCACTGAGTAGAAACTGAGTTGCCTCCAAAGAAATAGGGTACTACGACTTCCTGGCTGGGAGCTTCCCCTGCCCTGCTTTATAGCGAAAGGGAAACTCAGCATGAACACTCGCCTCGACGGGTGGCCCTGCTCTGCCATGCAGAAGGGGAGGCGTGCGGCAGCTTCTATGAGACCCACGTCGCAGCTCTGCTTTACTTTAAAGGCAGTAAGCTGTAAAGGCCTCCTAGGAGCCTCGCGTCCGCACACGATTCTGTCTAAGAACGCTGAGTCACTGCAGGCTCCTAGTGGCCTGGTGAGCCTCATCCAGTCGCGAAGATCCTTAGCTGCACCCCTCCGTAGCTGAGCGTAGGGCAACATATTGAACTCGTGCGTCGGAGAGCTAGACTGCCTCCGGTCACAGACGGATTCAGTAACACGGTTGTAGCACTTCCAGCATTCAATGCCGGTCGGCCTCATTGCCCTGTCAGAGCGATACTGAGAGAGACACTCTGCTTAGCATTCCTTCTAGGTCTTGTCACCTGCAGTCACCCTACCTCAAGGAGAAACTCGGGTTGGGTTCCACTGCAACTAAAGATCAGTTCTTCGTGGAACACAGCCGGCTTTTGGAAGGTGCACGGGCCCCTAGGCTGACCCACGGCATTCTTTCCTTTAGGCCACGCCCTACAACGCAGAACACGCTGTTTGGAGAAGCTGATTTAGGGAAGGGCCCACTGAGTACCATGTGTCTCTTTTGAATTTTTCGAAACAATAGGTACTGATGCTTCCCGTCAACCTCGAAATGGGGGCCTGAGGGCACAGGCCTTTTTCTCCCCAATGTTGACCATTCCACTCGGGCAGCCTGGAAGCTTGTGCCCAAACACTTGTGCTTCCAGGATTCTAGTCATTTCGTGCAGGGCTCGGATAGGAAGTTGACTTTTCTCCCAGAAACAGGGCGCCTCCGGTTCCTGGGTGGGATATCATCTTGCCCTGTGTCTTTCCTTATTGGGGTGTACGCGCACCTCTCACGGTTGTGGCCTCTCCCATTGCGGAGCGCCGGCTCCTGAGGCTTAGGTTCAGCGGCTAAGGCTCCCGGGTGCGGCACTAGGGCAGCGGGTGGGACCTTCCCGGATCGGGGTACGAACCCGTGTCTCCTGCATCGGCAGGCTGACTTTCAACTACAGTTCCACAAAGAAAGCCTGACCCTGCTTTAGAGCTAAAGGGAACCCGAAACGCAAACACTGGCTTTTCACTACGGCCCTGGGTTTCCGTGCAGAAAGATTGGTGGGCAGCAGCTTCCATGAGGCATTTGGGCTGTGCTACTTTAGTTTCACGAGGGTAGGCCTTTCCGGACTCCTAGCACGTTAGCACCAGTTTCCTTACAGGAACACTCAGGGAGCCGGGCTCCAGTGGGCCTGTGGAGCAGCACCCAGCCCCGTAGGTCCTTCAGCGCACCCCTGTGTTTCCTGAGCGAAGCGCAACACACTGCACTCTTCCCTGGGAGAGCTGGAGATCCTCAGCTCTGCCACAGCTTCAGAGAGACGTTCCTAGCCAGTCCAGCAGGTCAGAAACACTCTTGCTGCCGGGAGTTTAGTCCCTGCGGGCATGCCTGCGAGAGGCAAATGAGCTTTCTCGAAAGAAGCAGGCTGCTTCCAGTTCCTGAGGAAGCTTCCCTGCCCTGCTCTAGGGCGAAAGGGAAACTCAGTGTCCCCACGAGACTCGAAAATCGCCCTGGTGGGCCGTGCCGATTGGAAGGCGTGCAGCACTCTTCCCGAGGCATTCCTTGCTGTTCTGCTTTAAGTTTTCGGTAGTACCCCTTTAAGGAGTCCTAAGAACGTCGTGTCAGCACCCGAGTCAGTGCAAGAACACTGAGTACCGCCAGGCTCCTGGGGCCCGCTTGAGCCTCATCCAGCCCCGAAGGCCCTTAGGTGTACGCCTGTTTATGCCGAGTGTAGGGCAACACACTGCCCTCTTCCTTGGGAGAGGCAGATTTCCTCAGCTCTCCAAGAGCTTCTGAAACAAGGTTGTATCCAGCGCAACATGACAAGGAAGTTGGCTCCCCTTGCCTTACCTGAGCTCTACCTCGAAAAACACTCTGCTTAGCGCTCCTTCTCGGACCTCAAACCTGCAGTCACCTTACCCAAGGAAAAAGTCAGGCTGGGTTCCACTGCAACTGACGCACAGTTCTTCGTGGAACACAGCAGGCTTTTGGAAGATGCCCAGGCCCCTAGGCCGATCTGGGGCTTTCGAAAATTTAGGCAGTTCCCTACAAGCCGAACACCCTGCCTACAAAAGTTGATTTCGGGAAGGGGTCAGTGGGTAGCTTGTGTCTCTTCTGACTTCGGCAGCATAACAGGTCCTTACGCAGTGCGTCAACCTCGAATGGGGGGCCTGATGTCACAAGCCTTGTTTTCCCCGCTGGAAAGCGCCCTGCGTGAGCCCTTGACGCTTCCGGGGAATAGTGCGTTTGCCGGCTTACTAGTCAGTGCAGGCGTGGCACTGAGTAGAAACTGAGTTGCCTCCAAAGAAATAGGGTACTACGACTTCCTGGCTGGGAGCTTCCCCTGCCCTGCTTTATAGCGAAAGGGAAACTCAGCATGAACACTCGCCTCGACGGGTGGCCCTGCTCTGCCATGCAGAAGGGGAGGCGTGCGGCAGCTTCTATGAGACCCACGTCGCAGCTCTGCTTTACTTTAAAGGCAGTAAGCTGTAAAGGCCTCCTAGGAGCCTCGCGTCCGCACACGATTCTGTCTAAGAACGCTGAGTCACTGCAGGCTCCTAGTGGCCTGGTGAGCCTCATCCAGTCGCGAAGATCCTTAGCTGCACCCCTCCGTAGCTGAGCGTAGGGCAACATATTGAACTCGTGCGTCGGAGAGCTAGACTGCCTCCGGTCACAGACGGATTCAGTAACACGGTTGTAGCACTTCCAGCATTCAATGCCGGTCGGCCTCATTGCCCTGTCAGAGCGATACTGAGAGAGACACTCTGCTTAGCAGTCCTTCTAGGTCTTGTTACCTGCAGTCACCCTACCTCAAGGAGAAACTCGGGTTGGGTTCCACTGCAACTAAAGATCAGTTCTTCGTGGAACACAGCCGGCTTTTGGAAGGTGCACGGGCCCCTAGGCTGACCCACGGCATTCTTTCCTTTAGGCCACGCCCTACAACGCAGAACACGCTGTTTGGAGAAGCTGATTTAGGGAAGGGCCCACTGAGTACCATGTGTCTCTTTTGAATTTTTCGAAACAATAGGTACTGATGCTTCCCGTCAACCTCGAAATGGGGGCCTGAGGGCACAGGCCTTTTTCTCCCCAATGTTGACCATTCCACTCGGGCAGCCTGGAAGCTTGTGCCCAAACACTTGTGCTTCCAGGATTCTAGTCATTTCGTGCAGGGCTCGGATAGGAAGTTGACTTTTCTCCCAGAAACAGGGCGCCTCCGGTTCCTGGGTGGGAACCGGAACACATCTGGCCCTGTGTCTTTCCTTATTGGGGTGTACGCGCACCTCTCACGGTTGTGGCCTCTCCCATTGCGGAGCGCCGGCTCCTGAGGCTTAGGTTCAGCGGCTAAGGCTCCCGGGTGCGGCACTAGGGCAGCGGGTGGGACCTTCCCGGATCGGGGTACGAACCCGTGTCTCCTGCATCGGCAGGCTGACTTTCAACTACAGTTCCACAAAGAAAGCCTGACCCTGCTTTAGAGCTAAAGGGAACCCGAAACGCAAACACTGGCTTTTCACTACGGCCCTGGGTTTCCGTGCAGAAAGATTGGTGGGCAGCAGCTTCCATGAGGCATTTGGGCTGTGCTACTTTAGTTTCACGAGGGTAGGCCTTTCCGGACTCCTAGCACGTTAGCACCAGTTTCCTTACAGGAACACTCAGGGAGCCGGGCTCCAGTGGGCCTGTGGAGCAGCACCCAGCCCCGTAGGTCCTTCAGCGCACCCCTGTGTTTCCTGAGCGAAGCGCAACACACTGCACTCTTCCCTGGGAGAGCTGGAGATCCTCAGCTCTGCCACAGCTTCAGAGAGACGTTCCTAGCCAGTCCAGCAGGTCAGAAACACTCTTGCTGCCGGGAGTTTAGTCCCTGCGGGCATGCCTGCGAGAGGCAAATGAGCTTTCTCGAAAGAAGCAGGCTGCTTCCAGTTCCTGAGGAAGCTTCCCTGCCCTGCTCTAGGGCGAAAGGGAAACTCAGTGTCCCCACGAGACTCGAAAATCGCCCTGGTGGGCCGTGCCGATTGGAAGGCGTGCAGCACTCTTCCCGAGGCATTCCTTGCTGTTCTGCTTTAAGTTTTCGGTAGTACCCCTTTAAGGAGTCCTAAGAACGTCGTGTCAGCACCCGAGTCAGTGCAAGAACACTGAGTACCGCCAGGCTCCTGGGGCCCGCTTGAGCCTCATCCAGCCCCGAAGGCCCTTAGGTGTACGCCTGTTTATGCCGAGTGTAGGGCAACACACTGCCCTCTTCCTTGGGAGAGGCAGATTTCCTCAGCTCTCCAAGAGCTTCTGAAACAAGGTTGTATCCAGCGCAACATGACAAGGAAGTTGGCTCCCCTTGCCTTACCTGAGCTCTACCTCGAAAAACACTCTGCTTAGCGCTCCTTCTCGGACCTCAAACCTGCAGTCACCTTACCCAAGGAAAAAGTCAGGCTGGGTTCCACTGCAACTGACGCACAGTTCTTCGTGGAACACAGCAGGCTTTTGGAAGATGCCCAGGCCCCTAGGCCGATCTGGGGCTTTCGAAAATTTAGGCAGTTCCCTACAAGCCAAACACCCTGCCTACAAAAGTTGATTTCGGGAAGGGGTCAGTGGGTAGCTTGTGTCTCTTCTGACTTCGGCAGCATAACAGGTCCTTACGCAGTGCGTCAACCTCGAATGGGGGGCCTGATGTCACAAGCCTTGTTTTCCCCGCTGGAAAGCGCCCTGCGTGAGCCCTTGACGCTTCCGGGGAATAGTGCGTTTGCCGGCTTACTAGTCAGTGCAGGCGTGGCACTGAGTAGAAACTGAGTTGCCTCCAAAGAAATAGGGTACTACGACTTCCTGGCTGGGAGCTTCCCCTGCCCTGCTTTATAGCGAAAGGGAAACTCAGCATGAACACTCGCCTCGACGGGTGGCCCTGCTCTGCCATGCAGAAGGGGAGGCGTGCGGCAGCTTCTATGAGACCCACGTCGCAGCTCTGCTTTACTTTAAAGGCAGTAAGCTGTAAAGGCCTCCTAGGAGCCTCGCGTCCGCACACGATTCTGTCTAAGAACGCTGAGTCACTGCAGGCTCCTAGTGGCCTGGTGAGCCTCATCCAGTCGCGAAGATCCTTAGCTGCACCCCTCCGTAGCTGAGCGTAGGGCAACATATTGAACTCGTGCGTCGGAGAGCTAGACTGCCTCCGGTCACAGACGGATTCAGTAACACGGTTGTAGCACTTCCAGCATTCAATGCCGGTCGGCCTCATTGCCCTGTCAGAGCGATACTGAGAGAGACACTCTGCTTAGCATTCCTTCTAGGTCTTGTCAGCTGCAGTCACCCTACCTCAAGGAGAAACTCGGGTTGGGTTCCACTGCAACTAAAGATCAGTTCTTCGTGGAACACAGCCGGCTTTTGGAAGGTGCACGGGCCCCTAGGCTGACCCACGGCATTCTTTCCTTTAGGCCACGCCCTACAACGCAGAACACGCTGTTTGGAGAAGCTGATTTAGGGAAGGGCCCACTGAGTACCATGTGTCTCTTTTGAATTTTTCGAAACAATAGGTACTGATGCTTCCCGTCAACCTCGAAATGGGGGCCTGAGGGCACAGGCCTTTTTCTCCCCAATGTTGACCATTCCACTCGGGCAGCCTGGAAGCTTGTGCCCAAACACTTGTGCTTCCAGGATTCTAGTCATTTCGTGCAGGGCTCGGATAGGAAGTTGACTTTTCTCCCAGAAACAGGGCGCCTCCGGTTCCTGGGTGGGATATCATCTTGCCCTGTGTCTTTCCTTATTTGGGTGTACGCGCACCTCTCACGGTTGTGGCCTCTCCCATTGCGGAGCGCCGGCTCCTGAGGCTTAGGTTCAGCGGCTAAGGCTCCCGGGTGCGGCACTAGGGCAGCGGGTGGGACCTTCCCGGATCGGGGTACGAACCCGTGTCTCCTGCATCGGCAGGCTGACTTTCAACTACAGTTCCACAAAGAAAGCCTGACCCTGCTTTAGAGCTAAAGGGAACCCGAAACGCAAACACTGGCTTTTCACTACGGCCCTGGGTTTCCGTGCAGAAAGATTGGTGGGCAGCAGCTTCCATGAGGCATTTGGGCTGTGCTACTTTAGTTTCACGAGGGTAGGCCTTTCCGGACTCCTAGCACGTTAGCACCAGTTTCCTTACAGGAACACTCAGGGAGCCGGGCTCCAGTGGGCCTGTGGAGCAGCACCCAGCCCCGTAGGTCCTTCAGCGCACCCCTGTGTTTCCTGAGCGAAGCGCAACACACTGCACTCTTCCCTGGGAGAGCTGGAGATCCTCAGCTCTGCCACAGCTTCAGAGAGACGTTCCTAGCCAGTCCAGCAGGTCAGAAACACTCTTGCTGCCGGGAGTTTAGTCCCTGCGGGCATGCCTGCGAGAGGCAAATGAGCTTTCTCGAAAGAAGCAGGCTGCTTCCAGTTCCTGAGGAAGCTTCCCTGCCCTGCTCTAGGGCGAAAGGGAAACTCAGTGTCCCCACGAGACTCGAAAATCGCCCTGGTGGGCCGTGCCGATTGGAAGGCGTGCAGCACTCTTCCCGAGGCATTCCTTGCTGTTCTGCTTTAAGTTTTCGGTAGTACCCCTTTAAGGAGTCCTAAGAACGTCGTGTCAGCACCCGAGTCAGTGCAAGAACACTGAGTACCGCCAGGCTCCTGGGGCCCGCTTGAGCCTCATCCAGCCCCGAAGGCCCTTAGGTGTACGCCTGTTTATGCCGAGTGTAGGGCAACACACTGCCCTCTTCCTTGGGAGAGGCAGATTTCCTCAGCTCTCCAAGAGCTTCTGAAACAAGGTTGTATCCAGCGCAACATGACAAGGAAGTTGGCTCCCCTTGCCTTACCTGAGCTCTACCTCGAAAACCACTCTGCTTAGCGCTCCTTCTCGGACCTCAAACCTGCAGTCACCTTACCCAAGGAAAAAGTCAGGCTGGGTTCCACTGCAACTGACGCACAGTTCTTCGTGGAACACAGCAGGCTTTTGGAAGATGCCCAGGCCCCTAGGCCGATCTGGGGCTTTCGAAAATTTAGGCAGTTCCCTACAAGCCGAACACCCTGCCTACAAAAGTTGATTTCGGGAAGGGGTCAGTGGGTAGCTTGTGTCTCTTCTGACTTCGGCAGCATAACAGGTCCTTACGCAGTGCGTCAACCTCGAATGGGGGGCCTGATGTCACAAGCCTTGTTTTCCCCGCTGGAAAGCGCCCTGCGTGAGCCCTTGACGCTTCCGGGGAATAGTGCGTTTGCCGGCTTACTAGTCAGTGCAGGCGTGGCACTGAGTAGAAACTGAGTTGCCTCCAAAGAAATAGGGTACTACGACTTCCTGGCTGGGAGCTTCCCCTGCCCTGCTTTATAGCGAAAGGGAAACTCAGCATGAACACTCGCCTCGACGGGTGGCCCTGCTCTGCCATGCAGAAGGGGAGGCGTGCGGCAGCTTCTATGAGACCCACGTCGCAGCTCTGCTTTACTTTAAAGGCAGTAAGCTGTAAAGGCCTCCTAGGAGCCTCGCGTCCGCACACGATTCTGTCTAAGAACGCTGAGTCACTGCAGGCTCCTAGTGGCCTGGTGAGCCTCATCCAGTCGCGAAGATCCTTAGCTGCACCCCTCCGTAGCTGAGCGTAGGGCAACATATTGAACTCGTGCGTCGGAGAGCTAGACTGCCTCCGGTCACAGACGGATTCAGTAACACGGTTGTAGCACTTCCAGCATTCAATGCCGGTCGGCCTCATTGCCCTGTCAGAGCGATACTGAGAGAGACACTCTGCTTAGCATTCCTTCTAGGTCTTGTTACCTGCAGTCACCCTACCTCAAGGAGAAACTCGGGTTGGGTTCCACTGCAACTAAAGATCAGTTCTTCGTGGAACACAGCCGGCTTTTGGAAGGTGCCCGGGCCCCTAGGCTGACCCACGGCATTCTTTCCTTTAGGCCACGCCCTACAACGCAGAACACGCTGTATGGAGAAGCTGCTTTAGGGAAGGGCCCCCTGAGTACCATGTGTCTCTTTTGAATTTTTCGAAACAATAGGTACTGATGCTTCCCGTCAACCTCGAAATGGGGGCCTGAGGGCACAGGCCTTTTTCTCCCCAGTGTTGACCATTCCACTCGGGCAGCCTGGAAGCTTGTGCCCAAACACTTGTGCTTCCAGGATTCTAGTCATTTCGTGCAGGGCTCGGATAGGAAGTTGACTTTTCTCCCAGAAACAGGGCGCCTCCGGTTCCTGGGTGGGATATCATCTTGCCCTGTGTCTTTCCTTATTTGGGTGTACGCGCACCTCTCACGGTTGTGGCCTCTCCCGTTGCGGAGCGCCGGCTCCTGAGGCTTAGGTGCAGCGGCTAAGGCTCCCGGGTGCGGCACTAGGGCAGCGGGTGGGACCTTCCCGGATCGGGGTACGAACCCGTGTCTCCTGCATCGGCAGGCTGACTTTCAACTACAGTTCCACAAAGAAAGCCTGACCCTGCTTTAGAGCTAAAGGGAACCCGAAACGCAAACACTGGCTTTTCACTACGGCCCTGGGTTTCCGTGCAGAAAGATTGGTGGGCAGCAGCTTCCATGAGGCATTTGGGCTGTGCTACTTTAGTTTCACGAGGGTAGGCCTTTCCGGACTCCTAGCACGTTAGCACCAGTTTCCTTACAGGAACACTCAGGGAGCCGGGCTCCAGTGGGCCTGTGGAGCAGCACCCAGCCCCGTAGGTCCTTCAGCGCACCCCTGTGTTTCCTGAGCGAAGCGCAACACACTGCACTCTTCCCTGGGAGAGCTGGAGATCCTCAGCTCTGCCACAGCTTCAGAGAGACGTTCCTAGCCAGTCCAGCAGGTCAGAAACACTCTTGCTGCCGGGAGTTTAGTCCCTGCGGGCATGCCTGCGAGAGGCAAATGAGCTTTCTCGAAAGAAGCAGGCTGCTTCCAGTTCCTGAGGAAGCTTCCCTGCCCTGCTCTAGGGCGAAAGGGAAACTCAGTGTCCCCACGAGACTCGAAAATCGCCCTGGTGGGCCGTGCCGATTGGAAGGCGTGCAGCACTCTTCCCGAGGCATTCCTTGCTGTTCTGCTTTAAGTTTTCGGTAGTACCCCTTTAAGGAGTCCTAAGAACGTCGTGTCAGCACCCGAGTCAGTGCAAGAACACTGAGTACCGCCAGGCTCCTGGGGCCCGCTTGAGCCTCATCCAGCCCCGAAGGCCCTTAGGTGTACGCCTGTTTATGCCGAGTGTAGGGCAACACACTGCCCTCTTCCTTGGGAGAGGCAGATTTCCTCAGCTCTCCAAGAGCTTCTGAAACAAGGTTGTATCCAGCGCAACATGACAAGGAAGTTGGCTCCCCTTGCCTTACCTGAGCTCTACCTCGAAAAACACTCTGCTTAGCGCTCCTTCTCGGACCTCAAACCTGCAGTCACCTTACCCAAGGAAAAAGTCAGGCTGGGTTCCACTGCAACTGACGCACAGTTCTTCGTGGAACACAGCAGGCTTTTGGAAGATGCCCAGGCCCCTAGGCCGATCTGGGGCTTTCGAAAATTTAGGCAGTTCCCTACAAGCCGAACACCCTGCCTACAAAAGTTGATTTCGGGAAGGGGTCAGTGGGTAGCTTGTGTCTCTTCTGACTTCGGCAGCATAACAGGTCCTTACGCAGTGCGTCAACCTCGAATGGGGGGCCTGATGTCACAAGCCTTGTTTTCCCCGCTGGAAAGCGCCCTGCGTGAGCCCTTGACGCTTCCGGGGAATAGTGCGTTTGCCGGCTTACTAGTCAGTGCAGGCGTGGCACTGAGTAGAAACTGAGTTGCCTCCAAAGAAATAGGGTACTACGACTTCCTGGCTGGGAGCTTCCCCTGCCCTGCTTTATAGCGAAAGGGAAACTCAGCATGAACACTCGCCTCGACGGGTGGCCCTGCTCTGCCATGCAGAAGGGGAGGCGTGCGGCAGCTTCTATGAGACCCACGTCGCAGCTCTGCTTTACTTTAAAGGCAGTAAGCTGTAAAGGCCTCCTAGGAGCCTCGCGTCCGCACACGATTCTGTCTAAGAACGCTGAGTCACTGCAGGCTCCTAGTGGCCTGGTGAGCCTCATCCAGTCGCGAAGATCCTTAGCTGCACCCCTCCGTAGCTGAGCGTAGGGCAACATATTGAACTCGTGCGTCGGAGAGCTAGACTGCCTCCGGTCACAGACGGATTCAGTAACACGGTTGTAGCACTTCCAGCATTCAATGCCGGTCGGCCTCATTGCCCTGTCAGAGCGATACTGAGAGAGACACTCTGCTTAGCATTCCTTCTAGGTCTTGTTACCTGCAGTCACCCTACCTCAAGGAGAAACTCGGGTTGGGTTCCACTGCAACTAAAGATCAGTTCTTCGTGGAACACAGCCGGCTTTTGGAAGGTGCCCGGGCCCCTAGGCTGACCCACGGCATTCTTTCCTTTAGGCCACGCCCTACAACGCAGAACACGCTGTATGGAGAAGCTGCTTTAGGGAAGGGCCCCCTGAGTACCATGTGTCTCTTTTGAATTTTTCGAAACAATAGGTACTGATGCTTCCCGCCAACCTCGAAATGGGGGCCTGAGGGCACAGGCCTTTTTCTCCCCAGTGTTGACCATTCCACTCGGGCAGCCTGGAAGCTTGTGCCCAAACACTTGTGCTTCCAGGATTCTAGTCATTTCGTGCAGGGCTCGGATAGGAAGTTGACTTTTCTCCCAGAAACAGGGCGCCTCCGGTTCCTGGGTGGGATATCATCTTGCCCTGTGTCTTTCCTTATTTGGGTGTACGCGCACCTCTCACGGTTGTGGCCTCTCCCGTTGCGGAGCGCCGGCTCCTGAGGCTTAGGTGCAGCGGCTAAGGCTCCCGGGTGCGGCACTAGGGCAGCGGGTGGGACCTTCCCGGATCGGGGTACGAACCCGTGTCTCCTGCATCGGCAGGCTGACTTTCAACTACAGTTCCACAAAGAAAGCCTGACCCTGCTTTAGAGCTAAAGGGAACCCGAAACGCAAACACTGGCTTTTCACTACGGCCCTGGGTTTCCGTGCAGAAAGATTGGTGGGCAGCAGCTTCCATGAGGCATTTGGGCTGTGCTACTTTAGTTTCACGAGGGTAGGCCTTTCCGGACTCCTAGCACGTTAGCACCAGTTTCCTTACAGGAACACTCAGGGAGCCGGGCTCCAGTGGGCCTGTGGAGCAGCACCCAGCCCCGTAGGTCCTTCAGCGCACCCCTGTGTTTCCTGAGCGAAGCGCAACACACTGCACTCTTCCCTGGGAGAGCTGGAGATCCTCAGCTCTGCCACAGCTTCAGAGAGACGTTCCTAGCCAGTCCAGCAGGTCAGAAACACTCTTGCTGCCGGGAGTTTAGTCCCTGCGGGCATGCCTGCGAGAGGCAAATGAGCTTTCTCGAAAGAAGCAGGCTGCTTCCAGTTCCTGAGGAAGCTTCCCTGCCCTGCTCTAGGGCGAAAGGGAAACTCAGTGTCCCCACGAGACTCGAAAATCGCCCTGGTGGGCCGTGCCGATTGGAAGGCGTGCAGCACTCTTCCCGAGGCATTCCTTGCTGTTCTGCTTTAAGTTTTCGGTAGTACCCCTTTAAGGAGTCCTAAGAACGTCGTGTCAGCACCCGAGTCAGTGCAAGAACACTGAGTACCGCCAGGCTCCTGGGGCCCGCTTGAGCCTCATCCAGCCCCGAAGGCCCTTAGGTGTACGCCTGTTTATGCCGAGTGTAGGGCAACACACTGCCCTCTTCCTTGGGAGAGGCAGATTTCCTCAGCTCTCCAAGAGCTTCTGAAACAAGGTTGTATCCAGCGCAACATGACAAGGAAGTTGGCTCCCCTTGCCTTACCTGAGCTCTACCTCGAAAAACACTCTGCTTAGCGCTCCTTCTCGGACCTCAAACCTGCAGTCACCTTACCCAAGGAAAAAGTCAGGCTGGGTTCCACTGCAACTGACGCACAGTTCTTCGTGGAACACAGCAGGCTTTTGGAAGATGCCCAGGCCCCTAGGCCGATCTGGGGCTTTCGAAAATTTAGGCAGTTCCCTACAAGCCGAACACCCTGCCTACAAAAGTTGATTTCGGGAAGGGGTCAGTGGGTAGCTTGTGTCTCTTCTGACTTCGGCAGCATAACAGGTCCTTACGCAGTGCGTCAACCTCGAATGGGGGGCCTGATGTCACAAGCCTTGTTTTCCCCGCTGGAAAGCGCCCTGCGTGAGCCCTTGACGCTTCCGGGGAATAGTGCGTTTGCCGGCTTACTAGTCAGTGCAGGCGTGGCACTGAGTAGAAACTGAGTTGCCTCCAAAGAAATAGGGTACTACGACTTCCTGGCTGGGAGCTTCCCCTGCCCTGCTTTATAGCGAAAGGGAAACTCAGCATGAACACTCGCCTCGACGGGTGGCCCTGCTCTGCCATGCAGAAGGGGAGGCGTGCGGCAGCTTCTATGAGACCCACGTCGCAGCTCTGCTTTACTTTAAAGGCAGTAAGCTGTAAAGGCCTCCTAGGAGCCTCGCGTCCGCACACGATTCTGTCTAAGAACGCTGAGTCACTGCAGGCTCCTAGTGGCCTGGTGAGCCTCATCCAGTCGCGAAGATCCTTAGCTGCACCCCTCCGTAGCTGAGCGTAGGGCAACATATTGAACTCGTGCGTCGGAGAGCTAGACTGCCTCCGGTCACAGACGGATTCAGTAACACGGTTGTAGCACTTCCAGCATTCAATGCCGGTCGGCCTCATTGCCCTGTCAGAGCGATACTGAGAGAGACACTCTGCTTAGCAGTCCTTCTAGGTCTTGTTACCTGCAGTCACCCTACCTCAAGGAGAAACTCGGGTTGGGTTCCACTGCAACTAAAGATCAGTTCTTCGTGGAACACAGCCGGCTTTTGGAAGGTGCACGGGCCCCTAGGCTGACCCACGGCATTCTTTCCTTTAGGCCACGCCCTACAACGCAGAACACGCTGTTTGGAGAAGCTGATTTAGGGAAGGGCCCACTGAGTACCATGTGTCTCTTTTGAATTTTTCGAAACAATAGGTACTGATGCTTCCCGTCAACCTCGAAATGGGGGCCTGAGGGCACAGGCCTTTTTCTCCCCAATGTTGACCATTCCACTCGGGCAGCCTGGAAGCTTGTGCCCAAACACTTGTGCTTCCAGGATTCTAGTCATTTCGTGCAGGGCTCGGATAGGAAGTTGACTTTTCTCCCAGAAACAGGGCGCCTCCGGTTCCTGGGTGGGAACCGGAACACATCTGGCCCTGTGTCTTTCCTTATTGGGGTGTACGCGCACCTCTCACGGTTGTGGCCTCTCCCATTGCGGAGCGCCGGCTCCTGAGGCTTAGGTTCAGCGGCTAAGGCTCCCGGGTGCGGCACTAGGGCAGCGGGTGGGACCTTCCCGGATCGGGGTACGAACCCGTGTCTCCTGCATCGGCAGGCTGACTTTCAACTACAGTTCCACAAAGAAAGCCTGACCCTGCTTTAGAGCTAAAGGGAACCCGAAACGCAAACACTGGCTTTTCACTACGGCCCTGGGTTTCCGTGCAGAAAGATTGGTGGGCAGCAGCTTCCATGAGGCATTTGGGCTGTGCTACTTTAGTTTCACGAGGGTAGGCCTTTCCGGACTCCTAGCACGTTAGCACCAGTTTCCTTACAGGAACACTCAGGGAGCCGGGCTCCAGTGGGCCTGTGGAGCAGCACCCAGCCCCGTAGGTCCTTCAGCGCACCCCTGTGTTTCCTGAGCGAAGCGCAACACACTGCACTCTTCCCTGGGAGAGCTGGAGATCCTCAGCTCTGCCACAGCTTCAGAGAGACGTTCCTAGCCAGTCCAGCAGGTCAGAAACACTCTTGCTGCCGGGAGTTTAGTCCCTGCGGGCATGCCTGCGAGAGGCAAATGAGCTTTCTCGAAAGAAGCAGGCTGCTTCCAGTTCCTGAGGAAGCTTCCCTGCCCTGCTCTAGGGCGAAAGGGAAACTCAGTGTCCCCACGAGACTCGAAAATCGCCCTGGTGGGCCGTGCCGATTGGAAGGCGTGCAGCACTCTTCCCGAGGCATTCCTTGCTGTTCTGCTTTAAGTTTTCGGTAGTACCCCTTTAAGGAGTCCTAAGAACGTCGTGTCAGCACCCGAGTCAGTGCAAGAACACTGAGTACCGCCAGGCTCCTGGGGCCCGCTTGAGCCTCATCCAGCCCCGAAGGCCCTTAGGTGTACGCCTGTTTATGCCGAGTGTAGGGCAACACACTGCCCTCTTCCTTGGGAGAGGCAGATTTCCTCAGCTCTCCAAGAGCTTCTGAAACAAGGTTGTATCCAGCGCAACATGACAAGGAAGTTGGCTCCCCTTGCCTTACCTGAGCTCTACCTCGAAAAACACTCTGCTTAGCGCTCCTTCTCGGACCTCAAACCTGCAGTCACCTTACCCAAGGAAAAAGTCAGGCTGGGTTCCACTGCAACTGACGCACAGTTCTTCGTGGAACACAGCAGGCTTTTGGAAGATGCCCAGGCCCCTAGGCCGATCTGGGGCTTTCGAAAATTTAGGCAGTTCCCTACAAGCCAAACACCCTGCCTACAAAAGTTGATTTCGGGAAGGGGTCAGTGGGTAGCTTGTGTCTCTTCTGACTTCGGCAGCATAACAGGTCCTTACGCAGTGCGTCAACCTCGAATGGGGGGCCTGATGTCACAAGCCTTGTTTTCCCCGCTGGAAAGCGCCCTGCGTGAGCCCTTGACGCTTCCGGGGAATAGTGCGTTTGCCGGCTTACTAGTCAGTGCAGGCGTGGCACTGAGTAGAAACTGAGTTGCCTCCAAAGAAATAGGGTACTACGACTTCCTGGCTGGGAGCTTCCCCTGCCCTGCTTTATAGCGAAAGGGAAACTCAGCATGAACACTCGCCTCGACGGGTGGCCCTGCTCTGCCATGCAGAAGGGGAGGCGTGCGGCAGCTTCTATGAGACCCACGTCGCAGCTCTGCTTTACTTTAAAGGCAGTAAGCTGTAAAGGCCTCCTAGGAGCCTCGCGTCCGCACACGATTCTGTCTAAGAACGCTGAGTCACTGCAGGCTCCTAGTGGCCTGGTGAGCCTCATCCAGTCGCGAAGATCCTTAGCTGCACCCCTCCGTAGCTGAGCGTAGGGCAACATATTGAACTCGTGCGTCGGAGAGCTAGACTGCCTCCGGTCACAGACGGATTCAGTAACACGGTTGTAGCACTTCCAGCATTCAATGCCGGTCGGCCTCATTGCCCTGTCAGAGCGATACTGAGAGAGACACTCTGCTTAGCATTCCTTCTAGGTCTTGTCAGCTGCAGTCACCCTACCTCAAGGAGAAACTCGGGTTGGGTTCCACTGCAACTAAAGATCAGTTCTTCGTGGAACACAGCCGGCTTTTGGAAGGTGCACGGGCCCCTAGGCTGACCCACGGCATTCTTTCCTTTAGGCCACGCCCTACAACGCAGAACACGCTGTTTGGAGAAGCTGATTTAGGGAAGGGCCCACTGAGTACCATGTGTCTCTTTTGAATTTTTCGAAACAATAGGTACTGATGCTTCCCGTCAACCTCGAAATGGGGGCCTGAGGGCACAGGCCTTTTTCTCCCCAATGTTGACCATTCCACTCGGGCAGCCTGGAAGCTTGTGCCCAAACACTTGTGCTTCCAGGATTCTAGTCATTTCGTGCAGGGCTCGGATAGGAAGTTGACTTTTCTCCCAGAAACAGGGCGCCTCCGGTTCCTGGGTGGGATATCATCTTGCCCTGTGTCTTTCCTTATTTGGGTGTACGCGCACCTCTCACGGTTGTGGCCTCTCCCATTGCGGAGCGCCGGCTCCTGAGGCTTAGGTTCAGCGGCTAAGGCTCCCGGGTGCGGCACTAGGGCAGCGGGTGGGACCTTCCCGGATCGGGGTACGAACCCGTGTCTCCTGCATCGGCAGGCTGACTTTCAACTACAGTTCCACAAAGAAAGCCTGACCCTGCTTTAGAGCTAAAGGGAACCCGAAACGCAAACACTGGCTTTTCACTACGGCCCTGGGTTTCCGTGCAGAAAGATTGGTGGGCAGCAGCTTCCATGAGGCATTTGGGCTGTGCTACTTTAGTTTCACGAGGGTAGGCCTTTCCGGACTCCTAGCACGTTAGCACCAGTTTCCTTACAGGAACACTCAGGGAGCCGGGCTCCAGTGGGCCTGTGGAGCAGCACCCAGCCCCGTAGGTCCTTCAGCGCACCCCTGTGTTTCCTGAGCGAAGCGCAACACACTGCACTCTTCCCTGGGAGAGCTGGAGATCCTCAGCTCTGCCACAGCTTCAGAGAGACGTTCCTAGCCAGTCCAGCAGGTCAGAAACACTCTTGCTGCCGGGAGTTTAGTCCCTGCGGGCATGCCTGCGAGAGGCAAATGAGCTTTCTCGAAAGAAGCAGGCTGCTTCCAGTTCCTGAGGAAGCTTCCCTGCCCTGCTCTAGGGCGAAAGGGAAACTCAGTGTCCCCACGAGACTCGAAAATCGCCCTGGTGGGCCGTGCCGATTGGAAGGCGTGCAGCACTCTTCCCGAGGCATTCCTTGCTGTTCTGCTTTAAGTTTTCGGTAGTACCCCTTTAAGGAGTCCTAAGAACGTCGTGTCAGCACCCGAGTCAGTGCAAGAACACTGAGTACCGCCAGGCTCCTGGGGCCCGCTTGAGCCTCATCCAGCCCCGAAGGCCCTTAGGTGTACGCCTGTTTATGCCGAGTGTAGGGCAACACACTGCCCTCTTCCTTGGGAGAGGCAGATTTCCTCAGCTCTCCAAGAGCTTCTGAAACAAGGTTGTATCCAGCGCAACATGACAAGGAAGTTGGCTCCCCTTGCCTTACCTGAGCTCTACCTCGAAAACCACTCTGCTTAGCGCTCCTTCTCGGACCTCAAACCTGCAGTCACCTTACCCAAGGAAAAAGTCAGGCTGGGTTCCACTGCAACTGACGCACAGTTCTTCGTGGAACACAGCAGGCTTTTGGAAGATGCCCAGGCCCCTAGGCCGATCTGGGGCTTTCGAAAATTTAGGCAGTTCCCTACAAGCCGAACACCCTGCCTACAAAAGTTGATTTCGGGAAGGGGTCAGTGGGTAGCTTGTGTCTCTTCTGACTTCGGCAGCATAACAGGTCCTTACGCAGTGCGTCAACCTCGAATGGGGGGCCTGATGTCACAAGCCTTGTTTTCCCCGCTGGAAAGCGCCCTGCGTGAGCCCTTGACGCTTCCGGGGAATAGTGCGTTTGCCGGCTTACTAGTCAGTGCAGGCGTGGCACTGAGTAGAAACTGAGTTGCCTCCAAAGAAATAGGGTACTACGACTTCCTGGCTGGGAGCTTCCCCTGCCCTGCTTTATAGCGAAAGGGAAACTCAGCATGAACACTCGCCTCGACGGGTGGCCCTGCTCTGCCATGCAGAAGGGGAGGCGTGCGGCAGCTTCTATGAGACCCACGTCGCAGCTCTGCTTTACTTTAAAGGCAGTAAGCTGTAAAGGCCTCCTAGGAGCCTCGCGTCCGCACACGATTCTGTCTAAGAACGCTGAGTCACTGCAGGCTCCTAGTGGCCTGGTGAGCCTCATCCAGTCGCGAAGATCCTTAGCTGCACCCCTCCGTAGCTGAGCGTAGGGCAACATATTGAACTCGTGCGTCGGAGAGCTAGACTGCCTCCGGTCACAGACGGATTCAGTAACACGGTTGTAGCACTTCCAGCATTCAATGCCGGTCGGCCTCATTGCCCTGTCAGAGCGATACTGAGAGAGACACTCTGCTTAGCATTCCTTCTAGGTCTTGTTACCTGCAGTCACCCTACCTCAAGGAGAAACTCGGGTTGGGTTCCACTGCAACTAAAGATCAGTTCTTCGTGGAACACAGCCGGCTTTTGGAAGGTGCCCGGGCCCCTAGGCTGACCCACGGCATTCTTTCCTTTAGGCCACGCCCTACAACGCAGAACACGCTGTATGGAGAAGCTGCTTTAGGGAAGGGCCCCCTGAGTACCATGTGTCTCTTTTGAATTTTTCGAAACAATAGGTACTGATGCTTCCCGTCAACCTCGAAATGGGGGCCTGAGGGCACAGGCCTTTTTCTCCCCAGTGTTGACCATTCCACTCGGGCAGCCTGGAAGCTTGTGCCCAAACACTTGTGCTTCCAGGATTCTAGTCATTTCGTGCAGGGCTCGGATAGGAAGTTGACTTTTCTCCCAGAAACAGGGCGCCTCCGGTTCCTGGGTGGGATATCATCTTGCCCTGTGTCTTTCCTTATTTGGGTGTACGCGCACCTCTCACGGTTGTGGCCTCTCCCGTTGCGGAGCGCCGGCTCCTGAGGCTTAGGTGCAGCGGCTAAGGCTCCCGGGTGCGGCACTAGGGCAGCGGGTGGGACCTTCCCGGATCGGGGTACGAACCCGTGTCTCCTGCATCGGCAGGCTGACTTTCAACTACAGTTCCACAAAGAAAGCCTGACCCTGCTTTAGAGCTAAAGGGAACCCGAAACGCAAACACTGGCTTTTCACTACGGCCCTGGGTTTCCGTGCAGAAAGATTGGTGGGCAGCAGCTTCCATGAGGCATTTGGGCTGTGCTACTTTAGTTTCACGAGGGTAGGCCTTTCCGGACTCCTAGCACGTTAGCACCAGTTTCCTTACAGGAACACTCAGGGAGCCGGGCTCCAGTGGGCCTGTGGAGCAGCACCCAGCCCCGTAGGTCCTTCAGCGCACCCCTGTGTTTCCTGAGCGAAGCGCAACACACTGCACTCTTCCCTGGGAGAGCTGGAGATCCTCAGCTCTGCCACAGCTTCAGAGAGACGTTCCTAGCCAGTCCAGCAGGTCAGAAACACTCTTGCTGCCGGGAGTTTAGTCCCTGCGGGCATGCCTGCGAGAGGCAAATGAGCTTTCTCGAAAGAAGCAGGCTGCTTCCAGTTCCTGAGGAAGCTTCCCTGCCCTGCTCTAGGGCGAAAGGGAAACTCAGTGTCCCCACGAGACTCGAAAATCGCCCTGGTGGGCCGTGCCGATTGGAAGGCGTGCAGCACTCTTCCCGAGGCATTCCTTGCTGTTCTGCTTTAAGTTTTCGGTAGTACCCCTTTAAGGAGTCCTAAGAACGTCGTGTCAGCACCCGAGTCAGTGCAAGAACACTGAGTACCGCCAGGCTCCTGGGGCCCGCTTGAGCCTCATCCAGCCCCGAAGGCCCTTAGGTGTACGCCTGTTTATGCCGAGTGTAGGGCAACACACTGCCCTCTTCCTTGGGAGAGGCAGATTTCCTCAGCTCTCCAAGAGCTTCTGAAACAAGGTTGTATCCAGCGCAACATGACAAGGAAGTTGGCTCCCCTTGCCTTACCTGAGCTCTACCTCGAAAAACACTCTGCTTAGCGCTCCTTCTCGGACCTCAAACCTGCAGTCACCTTACCCAAGGAAAAAGTCAGGCTGGGTTCCACTGCAACTGACGCACAGTTCTTCGTGGAACACAGCAGGCTTTTGGAAGATGCCCAGGCCCCTAGGCCGATCTGGGGCTTTCGAAAATTTAGGCAGTTCCCTACAAGCCGAACACCCTGCCTACAAAAGTTGATTTCGGGAAGGGGTCAGTGGGTAGCTTGTGTCTCTTCTGACTTCGGCAGCATAACAGGTCCTTACGCAGTGCGTCAACCTCGAATGGGGGGCCTGATGTCACAAGCCTTGTTTTCCCCGCTGGAAAGCGCCCTGCGTGAGCCCTTGACGCTTCCGGGGAATAGTGCGTTTGCCGGCTTACTAGTCAGTGCAGGCGTGGCACTGAGTAGAAACTGAGTTGCCTCCAAAGAAATAGGGTACTACGACTTCCTGGCTGGGAGCTTCCCCTGCCCTGCTTTATAGCGAAAGGGAAACTCAGCATGAACACTCGCCTCGACGGGTGGCCCTGCTCTGCCATGCAGAAGGGGAGGCGTGCGGCAGCTTCTATGAGACCCACGTCGCAGCTCTGCTTTACTTTAAAGGCAGTAAGCTGTAAAGGCCTCCTAGGAGCCTCGCGTCCGCACACGATTCTGTCTAAGAACGCTGAGTCACTGCAGGCTCCTAGTGGCCTGGTGAGCCTCATCCAGTCGCGAAGATCCTTAGCTGCACCCCTCCGTAGCTGAGCGTAGGGCAACATATTGAACTCGTGCGTCGGAGAGCTAGACTGCCTCCGGTCACAGACGGATTCAGTAACACGGTTGTAGCACTTCCAGCATTCAATGCCGGTCGGCCTCATTGCCCTGTCAGAGCGATACTGAGAGAGACACTCTGCTTAGCATTCCTTCTAGGTCTTGTTACCTGCAGTCACCCTACCTCAAGGAGAAACTCGGGTTGGGTTCCACTGCAACTAAAGATCAGTTCTTCGTGGAACACAGCCGGCTTTTGGAAGGTGCCCGGGCCCCTAGGCTGACCCACGGCATTCTTTCCTTTAGGCCACGCCCTACAACGCAGAACACGCTGTATGGAGAAGCTGCTTTAGGGAAGGGCCCCCTGAGTACCATGTGTCTCTTTTGAATTTTTCGAAACAATAGGTACTGATGCTTCCCGTCAACCTCGAAATGGGGGCCTGAGGGCACAGGCCTTTTTCTCCCCAGTGTTGACCATTCCACTCGGGCAGCCTGGAAGCTTGTGCCCAAACACTTGTGCTTCCAGGATTCTAGTCATTTCGTGCAGGGCTCGGATAGGAAGTTGACTTTTCTCCCAGAAACAGGGCGCCTCCGGTTCCTGGGTGGGATATCATCTTGCCCTGTGTCTTTCCTTATTTGGGTGTACGCGCACCTCTCACGGTTGTGGCCTCTCCCGTTGCGGAGCGCCGGCTCCTGAGGCTTAGGTGCAGCGGCTAAGGCTCCCGGGTGCGGCACTAGGGCAGCGGGTGGGACCTTCCCGGATCGGGGTACGAACCCGTGTCTCCTGCATCGGCAGGCTGACTTTCAACTACAGTTCCACAAAGAAAGCCTGACCCTGCTTTAGAGCTAAAGGGAACCCGAAACGCAAACACTGGCTTTTCACTACGGCCCTGGGTTTCCGTGCAGAAAGATTGGTGGGCAGCAGCTTCCATGAGGCATTTGGGCTGTGCTACTTTAGTTTCACGAGGGTAGGCCTTTCCGGACTCCTAGCACGTTAGCACCAGTTTCCTTACAGGAACACTCAGGGAGCCGGGCTCCAGTGGGCCTGTGGAGCAGCACCCAGCCCCGTAGGTCCTTCAGCGCACCCCTGTGTTTCCTGAGCGAAGCGCAACACACTGCACTCTTCCCTGGGAGAGCTGGAGATCCTCAGCTCTGCCACAGCTTCAGAGAGACGTTCCTAGCCAGTCCAGCAGGTCAGAAACACTCTTGCTGCCGGGAGTTTAGTCCCTGCGGGCATGCCTGCGAGAGGCAAATGAGCTTTCTCGAAAGAAGCAGGCTGCTTCCAGTTCCTGAGGAAGCTTCCCTGCCCTGCTCTAGGGCGAAAGGGAAACTCAGTGTCCCCACGAGACTCGAAAATCGCCCTGGTGGGCCGTGCCGATTGGAAGGCGTGCAGCACTCTTCCCGAGGCATTCCTTGCTGTTCTGCTTTAAGTTTTCGGTAGTACCCCTTTAAGGAGTCCTAAGAACGTCGTGTCAGCACCCGAGTCAGTGCAAGAACACTGAGTACCGCCAGGCTCCTGGGGCCCGCTTGAGCCTCATCCAGCCCCGAAGGCCCTTAGGTGTACGCCTGTTTATGCCGAGTGTAGGGCAACACACTGCCCTCTTCCTTGGGAGAGGCAGATTTCCTCAGCTCTCCAAGAGCTTCTGAAACAAGGTTGTATCCAGCGCAACATGACAAGGAAGTTGGCTCCC
Source organism: Mesoplodon mirus (assembly GCF_964341445.2). Classification (NCBI taxonomy): domain Eukaryota; kingdom Metazoa; phylum Chordata; class Mammalia; order Artiodactyla; family Ziphiidae; genus Mesoplodon; species Mesoplodon mirus. The sequence continues at coordinate 36,690,057 of NC_138993.1, forward strand.
CTTGCCTTACCTGAGCTCTACCTCGAAAAACACTCTGCTTAGCGCTCCTTCTCGGACCTCAAACCTGCAGTCACCTTACCCAAGGAAAAAGTCAGGCTGGGTTCCACTGCAACTGACGCACAGTTCTTCGTGGAACACAGCAGGCTTTTGGAAGATGCCCAGGCCCCTAGGCCGATCTGGGGCTTTCGAAAATTTAGGCAGTTCCCTACAAGCCGAACACCCTGCCTACAAAAGTTGATTTCGGGAAGGGGTCAGTGGGTAGCTTGTGTCTCTTCTGACTTCGGCAGCATAACAGGTCCTTACGCAGTGCGTCAACCTCGAATGGGGGGCCTGATGTCACAAGCCTTGTTTTCCCCGCTGGAAAGCGCCCTGCGTGAGCCCTTGACGCTTCCGGGGAATAGTGCGTTTGCCGGCTTACTAGTCAGTGCAGGCGTGGCACTGAGTAGAAACTGAGTTGCCTCCAAAGAAATAGGGTACTACGACTTCCTGGCTGGGAGCTTCCCCTGCCCTGCTTTATAGTGAAAGGGAAACTCAGCATGAACACTCGCCTCGACGGGTGGCCCTGCTCTGCCATGCAGAAGGGGAGGCGTGCGGCAGCTTCTATGAGACCCACGTCGCAGCTCTGCTTTACTTTAAAGGCAGTAAGCTGTAAAGGCCTCCTAGGAGCCTCGCGTCCGCACACGATTCTGTCTAAGAACGCTGAGTCACTGCAGGCTCCTAGTGGCCTGGTGAGCCTCATCCAGTCGCGAAGATCCTTAGCTGCACCCCTCCGTAGCTGAGCGTAGGGCAACATATTGAACTCGTGCGTCGGAGAGCTAGACTGCCTCCGGTCACAGACGGATTCAGTAACACGGTTGTAGCACTTCCAGCATTCAATGCCGGTCGGCCTCATTGCCCTGTCAGAGCGATACTGAGAGAGACACTGCTTAGCATTCCTTCTAGGTCTTGTTACCTGCAGTCACCCTACCTCAAGGAGAAACTCGGGTTGGGTTCCACTGCAACTAAAGATCAGTTCTTCGTGGAACACAGCCGGCTTTTGGAAGGTGCCCGGGCCCCTAGGCTGACCCACGGCATTCTTTCCTTTAGGCCACGCCCTACAACGCAGAACACGCTGTATGGAGAAGCTGCTTTAGGGAAGGGCCCCCTGAGTACCATGTGTCTCTTTTGAATTTTTCGAAACAATAGGTACTGATGCTTCCCGTCAACCTCGAAATGGGGGCCTGAGGGCACAGGCCTTTTTCTCCCCAGTGTTGACCATTCCACTCGGGCAGCCTGGAAGCTTGTGCCCAAACACTTGTGCTTCCAGGATTCTAGTCATTTCGTGCAGGGCTCGGATAGGAAGTTGACTTTTCTCCCAGAAACAGGGCGCCTCCGGTTCCTGGGTGGGATATCATCTTGCCCTGTGTCTTTCCTTATTTGGGTGTACGCGCACCTCTCACGGTTGTGGCCTCTCCCGTTGCGGAGCGCTGGCTCCTGAGGCTTAGGTGCAGCGGCTAAGGCTCCCGGGTGCGGCACTAGGGCAGCGGGTGGGACCTTCCCGGATCGGGGTACGAACCCGTGTCTCCTGCATCGGCAGGCTGACTTTCAACTACAGTTCCACAAAGAAAGCCTGACCCTGCTTTAGAGCTAAAGGGAACCCGAAACGCAAACACTGGCTTTTCACTACGTCCCTGGGTTTCCGTGCAGAAAGATTGGTGGGCAGCAGCTTCCATGAGGCATTTGGGCTGTGCTACTTTAGTTTCACGAGGGTAGGCCTTTCCGGACTCCTAGCACGTTAGCACCAGTTTCCTTACAGGAACACTCAGGGAGCCGGGCTCCAGTGGGCCTGTGGAGCAGCACCCAGCCCCGTAGGTCCTTCAGCGCACCCCTGTGTTTCCTGAGCGAAGCGCAACACACTGCACTCTTCCCTGGGAGAGCTGGAGATCCTCAGCTCTGCCACAGCTTCAGAGAGACGTTCCTAGCCAGTCCAGCAGGTCAGAAACACTCTTGCTGCCGGGAGTTTAGTCCCTGCGGGCATGCCTGCGAGAGGCAAATGAGCTTTCTCGAAAGAAGCAGGCTGCTTCCAGTTCCTGAGGAAGCTTCCCTGCCCTGCTCTAGGGCGAAAGGGAAACTCAGTGTCCCCACGAGACTCGAAAATCGCCCTGGTGGGCCGTGCCGATTGGAAGGCGTGCAGCACTCTTCCCGAGGCATTCCTTGCTGTTCTGCTTTAAGTTTTCGGTAGTACCCCTTTAAGGAGTCCTAAGAACGTCGTGTCAGCACCCGAGTCAGTGCAAGAACACTGAGTACCGCCAGGCTCCTGGGGCCCGCTTGAGCCTCATCCAGCCCCGAAGGCCCTTAGGTGTACGCCTGTTTATGCCGAGTGTAGGGCAACACACTGCCCTCTTCCTTGGGAGAGGCAGATTTCCTCAGCTCTCCAAGAGCTTCTGAAACAAGGTTGTATCCAGCGCAACATGACAAGGAAGTTGGCTCCCCTTGCCTTACCTGAGCTCTACCTCGAAAAACACTCTGCTTAGCGCTCCTTCTCGGACCTCAAACCTGCAGTCACCTTACCCAAGGAAAAAGTCAGGCTGGGTTCCACTGCAACTGACGCACAGTTCTTCGTGGAACACAGCAGGCTTTTGGAAGATGCCCAGGCCCCTAGGCCGATCTGGGGCTTTCGAAAATTTAGGCAGTTCCCTACAAGCCGAACACCCTGCCTACAAAAGTTGATTTCGGGAAGGGGTCAGTGGGTAGCTTGTGTCTCTTCTGACTTCGGCAGCATAACAGGTCCTTACGCAGTGCGTCAACCTCGAATGGGGGGCCTGATGTCACAAGCCTTGTTTTCCCCGCTGGAAAGCGCCCTGCGTGAGCCCTTGACGCTTCCGGGGAATAGTGCGTTTGCCGGCTTACTAGTCAGTGCAGGCGTGGCACTGAGTAGAAACTGAGTTGCCTCCAAAGAAATAGGGTACTACGACTTCCTGGCTGGGAGCTTCCCCTGCCCTGCTTTATAGCGAAAGGGAAACTCAGCATGAACACTCGCCTCGACGGGTGGCCCTGCTCTGCCATGCAGAAGGGGAGGCGTGCGGCAGCTTCTATGAGACCCACGTCGCAGCTCTGCTTTACTTTAAAGGCAGTAAGCTGTAAAGGCCTCCTAGGAGCCTCGCGTCCGCACACGATTCTGTCTAAGAACGCTGAGTCACTGCAGGCTCCTAGTGGCCTGGTGAGCCTCATCCAGTCGCGAAGATCCTTAGCTGCACCCCTCCGTAGCTGAGCGTAGGGCAACATATTGAACTCGTGCGTCGGAGAGCTAGACTGCCTCCGGTCACAGACGGATTCAGTAACACGGTTGTAGCACTTCCAGCATTCAATGCCGGTCGTCCTCATTGCCCTGTCAGAGCGATACTGAGAGAGACACTCTGCTTAGCATTCCTTCTAGGTCTTGTCAGCTGCAGTCACCCTACCTCAAGGAGAAACTCGGGTTGGGTTCCACTGCAACTAAAGATCAGTTCTTCGTGGAACACAGCCGGCTTTTGGAAGGTGCACGGGCCCCTAGGCTGACCCACGGCATTCTTTCCTTTAGGCCACGCCCTACAACGCAGAACACGCTGTTTGGAGAAGCTGATTTAGGGAAGGGCCCACTGAGTACCATGTGTCTCTTTTGAATTTTTCGAAACAATAGGTACTGATGCTTCCCGTCAACCTCGAAATGGGGGCCTGAGGGCACAGGCCTTTTTCTCCCCAATGTTGACCATTCCACTCGGGCAGCCTGGAAGCTTGTGCCCAAACACTTGTGCTTCCAGGATTCTAGTCATTTCGTGCAGGGCTCGGATAGGAAGTTGACTTTTCTCCCAGAAACAGGGCGCCTCCGGTTCCTGGGTGGGAACCGGAACACATCTGGCCCTGTGTCTTTCCTTATTGGGGTGTACGCGCACCTCTCACGGTTGTGGCCTCTCCCATTGCGGAGCGCCGGCTCCTGAGGCTTAGGTTCAGCGGCTAAGGCTCCCGGGTGCGGCACTAGGGCAGCGGGTGGGACCTTCCCGGATCGGGGTACGAACCCGTGTCTCCTGCATCGGCAGGCTGACTTTCAACTACAGTTCCACAAAGAAAGCCTGACCCTGCTTTAGAGCTAAAGGGAACCCGAAACGCAAACACTGGCTTTTCACTACGGCCCTGGGTTTCCGTGCAGAAAGATTGGTGGGCAGCAGCTTCCATGAGGCATTTGGGCTGTGCTACTTTAGTTTCACGAGGGTAGGCCTTTCCGGACTCCTAGCACGTTAGCACCAGTTTCCTTACAGGAACACTCAGGGAGCCGGGCTCCAGTGGGCCTGTGGAGCAGCACCCAGCCCCGTAGGTCCTTCAGCGCACCCCTGTGTTTCCTGAGCGAAGCGCAACACACTGCACTCTTCCCTGGGAGAGCTGGAGATCCTCAGCTCTGCCACAGCTTCAGAGAGACGTTCCTAGCCAGTCCAGCAGGTCAGAAACACTCTTGCTGCCGGGAGTTTAGTCCCTGCGGGCATGCCTGCGAGAGGCAAATGAGCTTTCTCGAAAGAAGCAGGCTGCTTCCAGTTCCTGAGGAAGCTTCCCTGCCCTGCTCTAGGGCGAAAGGGAAACTCAGTGTCCCCACGAGACTCGAAAATCGCCCTGGTGGGCCGTGCCGATTGGAAGGCGTGCAGCACCCTTCCCGAGGCATTCCTTGCTGTTCTGCTTTAAGTTTTCGGTAGTACCCCTTTAAGGAGTCCTAAGAACGTCGTGTCAGCACCCGAGTCAGTGCAAGAACACTGAGTACCGCCAGGCTCCTGGGGCCCGCTTGAGCCTCATCCAGCCCCGAAGGCCCTTAGGTGTACGCCTGTTTATGCCGAGTGTAGGGCAACACACTGCCCTCTTCCTTGGGAGAGGCAGATTTCCTCAGCTCTCCAAGAGCTTCTGAAACAAGGTTGTATCCAGCGCAACATGACAAGGAAGTTGGCTCCCCTTGCCTTACCTGAGCTCTACCTCGAAAAACACTCTGCTTAGCGCTCCTTCTCGGACCTCAAACCTGCAGTCACCTTACCCAAGGAAAAAGTCAGGCTGGGTTCCACTGCAACTGACGCACAGTTCTTCGTGGAACACAGCAGGCTTTTGGAAGATGCCCAGGCCCCTAGGCCGATCTGGGGCTTTCGAAAATTTAGGCAGTTCCCTACAAGCCGAACACCCTGCCTACAAAAGTTGATTTCGGGAAGGGGTCAGTGGGTAGCTTGTGTCTCTTCTGACTTCGGCAGCATAACAGGTCCTTACGCAGTGCGTCAACCTCGAATGGGGGGCCTGATGTCACAAGCCTTGTTTTCCCCGCTGGAAAGCGCCCTGCGTGAGCCCTTGACGCTTCCGGGGAATAGTGCGTTTGCCGGCTTACTAGTCAGTGCAGGCGTGGCACTGAGTAGAAACTGAGTTGCCTCCAAAGAAATAGGGTACTACGACTTCCTGGCTGGGAGCTTCCCCTGCCCTGCTTTATAGCGAAAGGGAAACTCAGCATGAACACTCGCCTCGACGGGTGGCCCTGCTCTGCCATGCAGAAGGGGAGGCGTGCGGCAGCTTCTATGAGACCCACGTCGCAGCTCTGCTTTACTTTAAAGGCAGTAAGCTGTAAAGGCCTCCTAGGAGCCTCGCGTCCGCACACGATTCTGTCTAAGAACGCTGAGTCACTGCAGGCTCCTAGTGGCCTGGTGAGCCTCATCCAGTCGCGAAGATCCTTAGCTGCACCCCTCCGTAGCTGAGCGTAGGGCAACATATTGAACTCGTGCGTCGGAGAGCTAGACTGCCTCCGGTCACAGACGGATTCAGTAACACGGTTGTAGCACTTCCAGCATTCAATGCCGGTCGGCCTCATTGCCCTGTCAGAGCGATACTGAGAGAGACACTCTGCTTAGCATTCCTTCTAGGTCTTGTCAGCTGCAGTCACCCTACCTCAAGGAGAAACTCGGGTTGGGTTCCACTGCAACTAAAGATCAGTTCTTCGTGGAACACAGCCGGCTTTTGGAAGGTGCACGGGCCCCTAGGCTGACCCACGGCATTCTTTCCTTTAGGCCACGCCCTACAACGCAGAACACGCTGTTTGGAGAAGCTGATTTAGGGAAGGGCCCACTGAGTACCATGTGTCTCTTTTGAATTTTTCGAAACAATAGGTACTGATGCTTCCCGTCAACCTCGAAATGGGGGCCTGAGGGCACAGGCCTTTTTCTCCCCAATGTTGACCATTCCACTCGGGCAGCCTGGAAGCTTGTGCCCAAACACTTGTGCTTCCAGGATTCTAGTCATTTCGTGCAGGGCTCGGATAGGAAGTTGACTTTTCTCCCAGAAACAGGGCGCCTCCGGTTCCTGGGTGGGAACCGGAACACATCTGGCCCTGTGTCTTTCCTTATTGGGGTGTACGCGCACCTCTCACGGTTGTGGCCTCTCCCATTGCGGAGCGCCGGCTCCTGAGGCTTAGGTTCAGCGGCTAAGGCTCCCGGGTGCGGCACTAGGGCAGCGGGTGGGACCTTCCCGGATCGGGGTACGAACCCGTGTCTCCTGCATCGGCAGGCTGACTTTCAACTACAGTTCCACAAAGAAAGCCTGACCCTGCTTTAGAGCTAAAGGGAACCCGAAACGCAAACACTGGCTTTTCACTACGGCCCTGGGTTTCCGTGCAGAAAGATTGGTGGGCAGCAGCTTCCATGAGGCATTTGGGCTGTGCTACTTTAGTTTCACGAGGGTAGGCCTTTCCGGACTCCTAGCACGTTAGCACCAGTTTCCTTACAGGAACACTCAGGGAGCCGGGCTCCAGTGGGCCTGTGGAGCAGCACCCAGCCCCGTAGGTCCTTCAGCGCACCCCTGTGTTTCCTGAGCGAAGCGCAACACACTGCACTCTTCCCTGGGAGAGCTGGAGATCCTCAGCTCTGCCACAGCTTCAGAGAGACGTTCCTAGCCAGTCCAGCAGGTCAGAAACACTCTTGCTGCCGGGAGTTTAGTCCCTGCGGGCATGCCTGCGAGAGGCAAATGAGCTTTCTCGAAAGAAGCAGGCTGCTTCCAGTTCCTGAGGAAGCTTCCCTGCCCTGCTCTAGGGCGAAAGGGAAACTCAGTGTCCCCACGAGACTCGAAAATCGCCCTGGTGGGCCGTGCCGATTGGAAGGCGTGCAGCACTCTTCCCGAGGCATTCCTTGCTGTTCTGCTTTAAGTTTTCGGTAGTACCCCTTTAAGGAGTCCTAAGAACGTCGTGTCAGCACCCGAGTCAGTGCAAGAACACTGAGTACCGCCAGGCTCCTGGGGCCCGCTTGAGCCTCATCCAGCCCCGAAGGCCCTTAGGTGTACGCCTGTTTATGCCGAGTGTAGGGCAACACACTGCCCTCTTCCTTGGGAGAGGCAGATTTCCTCAGCTCTCCAAGAGCTTCTGAAACAAGGTTGTATCCAGCGCAACATGACAAGGAAGTTGGCTCCCCTTGCCTTACCTGAGCTCTACCTCGAAAAACACTCTGCTTAGCGCTCCTTCTCGGACCTCAAACCTGCAGTCACCTTACCCAAGGAAAAAGTCAGGCTGGGTTCCACTGCAACTGACGCACAGTTCTTCGTGGAACACAGCAGGCTTTTGGAAGATGCCCAGGCCCCTAGGCCGATCTGGGGCTTTCGAAAATTTAGGCAGTTCCCTACAAGCCGAACACCCTGCCTACAAAAGTTGATTTCGGGAAGGGGTCAGTGGGTAGCTTGTGTCTCTTCTGACTTCGGCAGCATAACAGGTCCTTACGCAGTGCGTCAACCTCGAATGGGGGGCCTGATGTCACAAGCCTTGTTTTCCCCGCTGGAAAGCGCCCTGCGTGAGCCCTTGACGCTTCCGGGGAATAGTGCGTTTGCCGGCTTACTAGTCAGTGCAGGCGTGGCACTGAGTAGAAACTGAGTTGCCTCCAAAGAAATAGGGTACTACGACTTCCTGGCTGGGAGCTTCCCCTGCCCTGCTTTATAGCGAAAGGGAAACTCAGCATGAACACTCGCCTCGACGGGTGGCCCTGCTCTGCCATGCAGAAGGGGAGGCGTGCGGCAGCTTCTATGAGACCCACGTCGCAGCTCTGCTTTACTTTAAAGGCAGTAAGCTGTAAAGGCCTCCTAGGAGCCTCGCGTCCGCACACGATTCTGTCTAAGAACGCTGAGTCACTGCAGGCTCCTAGTGGCCTGGTGAGCCTCATCCAGTCGCGAAGATCCTTAGCTGCACCCCTCCGTAGCTGAGCGTAGGGCAACATATTGAACTCGTGCGTCGGAGAGCTAGACTGCCTCCGGTCACAGACGGATTCAGTAACACGGTTGTAGCACTTCCAGCATTCAATGCCGGTCGGCCTCATTGCCCTGTCAGAGCGATACTGAGAGAGACACTCTGCTTAGCATTCCTTCTAGGTCTTGTCACCTGCAGTCACCCTACCTCAAGGAGAAACTCGGGTTGGGTTCCACTGCAACTAAAGATCAGTTCTTCGTGGAACACAGCCGGCTTTTGGAAGGTGCACGGGCCCCTAGGCTGACCCACGGCATTCTTTCCTTTAGGCCACGCCCTACAACGCAGAACACGCTGTTTGGAGAAGCTGATTTAGGGAAGGGCCCACTGAGTACCATGTGTCTCTTTTGAATTTTTCGAAACAATAGGTACTGATGCTTCCCGTCAACCTCGAAATGGGGGCCTGAGGGCACAGGCCTTTTTCTCCCCAATGTTGACCATTCCACTCGGGCAGCCTGGAAGCTTGTGCCCAAACACTTGTGCTTCCAGGATTCTAGTCATTTCGTGCAGGGCTCGGATAGGAAGTTGACTTTTCTCCCAGAAACAGGGCGCCTCCGGTTCCTGGGTGGGAACCGGAACACATCTGGCCCTGTGTCTTTCCTTATTGGGGTGTACGCGCACCTCTCACGGTTGTGGCCTCTCCCATTGCGGAGCGCCGGCTCCTGAGGCTTAGGTTCAGCGGCTAAGGCTCCCGGGTGCGGCACTAGGGCAGCGGGTGGGACCTTCCCGGATCGGGGTACGAACCCGTGTCTCCTGCATCGGCAGGCTGACTTTCAACTACAGTTCCACAAAGAAAGCCTGACCCTGCTTTAGAGCTAAAGGGAACCCGAAACGCAAACACTGGCTTTTCACTACGGCCCTGGGTTTCCGTGCAGAAAGATTGGTGGGCAGCAGCTTCCATGAGGCATTTGGGCTGTGCTACTTTAGTTTCACGAGGGTAGGCCTTTCCGGACTCCTAGCACGTTAGCACCAGTTTCCTTACAGGAACACTCAGGGAGCCGGGCTCCAGTGGGCCTGTGGAGCAGCACCCAGCCCCGTAGGTCCTTCAGCGCACCCCTGTGTTTCCTGAGCGAAGCGCAACACACTGCACTCTTCCCTGGGAGAGCTGGAGATCCTCAGCTCTGCCACAGCTTCAGAGAGACGTTCCTAGCCAGTCCAGCAGGTCAGAAACACTCTTGCTGCCGGGAGTTTAGTCCCTGCGGGCATGCCTGCGAGAGGCAAATGAGCTTTCTCGAAAGAAGCAGGCTGCTTCCAGTTCCTGAGGAAGCTTCCCTGCCCTGCTCTAGGGCGAAAGGGAAACTCAGTGTCCCCACGAGACTCGAAAATCGCCCTGGTGGGCCGTGCCGATTGGAAGGCGTGCAGCACTCTTCCCGAGGCATTCCTTGCTGTTCTGCTTTAAGTTTTCGGTAGTACCCCTTTAAGGAGTCCTAAGAACGTCGTGTCAGCACCCGAGTCAGTGCAAGAACACTGAGTACCGCCAGGCTCCTGGGGCCCGCTTGAGCCTCATCCAGCCCCGAAGGCCCTTAGGTGTACGCCTGTTTATGCCGAGTGTAGGGCAACACACTGCCCTCTTCCTTGGGAGAGGCAGATTTCCTCAGCTCTCCAAGAGCTTCTGAAACAAGGTTGTATCCAGCGCAACATGACAAGGAAGTTGGCTCCCCTTGCCTTACCTGAGCTCTACCTCGAAAAACACTCTGCTTAGCGCTCCTTCTCGGACCTCAAACCTGCAGTCACCTTACCCAAGGAAAAAGTCAGGCTGGGTTCCACTGCAACTGACGCACAGTTCTTCGTGGAACACAGCAGGCTTTTGGAAGATGCCCAGGCCCCTAGGCCGATCTGGGGCTTTCGAAAATTTAGGCAGTTCCCTACAAGCCGAACACCCTGCCTACAAAAGTTGATTTCCGGAAGGGGTCAGTGGGTAGCTTGTGTCTCTTCTGACTTCGGCAGCATAACAGGTCCTTACGCAGTGCGTCAACCTCGAATGGGGGGCCTGATGTCACAAGCCTTGTTTTCCCCGCTGGAAAGCGCCCTGCGTGAGCCCTTGACGCTTCCGGGGAATAGTGCGTTTGCCGGCTTACTAGTCAGTGCAGGCGTGGCACTGAGTAGAAACTGAGTTGCCTCCAAAGAAATAGGGTACTACGACTTCCTGGCTGGGAGCTTCCCCTGCCCTGCTTTATAGCGAAAGGGAAACTCAGCATGAACACTCGCCTCGACGGGTGGCCCTGCTCTGCCATGCAGAAGGGGAGGCGTGCGGCAGCTTCTATGAGACCCACGTCGCAGCTCTGCTTTACTTTAAAGGCAGTAAGCTGTAAAGGCCTCCTAGGAGCCTCGCGTCCGCACACGATTCTGTCTAAGAACGCTGAGTCACTGCAGGCTCCTAGTGGCCTGGTGAGCCTCATCCAGTCGCGAAGATCCTTAGCTGCACCCCTCCGTAGCTGAGCGTAGGGCAACATATTGAACTCGTGCGTCGGAGAGCTAGACTGCCTCCGGTCACAGACGGATTCAGTAACACGGTTGTAGCACTTCCAGCATTCAATGCCGGTCGGCCTCATTGCCCTGTCAGAGCGATACTGAGAGAGACACTCTGCTTAGCATTCCTTCTAGGTCTTGTCACCTGCAGTCACCCTACCTCAAGGAGAAACTCGGGTTGGGTTCCACTGCAACTAAAGATCAGTTCTTCGTGGAACACAGCCGGCTTTTGGAAGGTGCACGGGCCCCTAGGCTGACCCACGGCATTCTTTCCTTTAGGCCACGCCCTACAACGCAGAACACGCTGTTTGGAGAAGCTGATTTAGGGAAGGGCCCACTGAGTACCATGTGTCTCTTTTGAATTTTTCGAAACAATAGGTACTGATGCTTCCCGTCAACCTCGAAATGGGGGCCTGAGGGCACAGGCCTTTTTCTCCCCAATGTTGACCATTCCACTCGGGCAGCCTGGAAGCTTGTGCCCAAACACTTGTGCTTCCAGGATTCTAGTCATTTCGTGCAGGGCTCGGATAGGAAGTTGACTTTTCTCCCAGAAACAGGGCGCCTCCGGTTCCTGGGTGGGAACCGGAACACATCTGGCCCTGTGTCTTTCCTTATTGGGGTGTACGCGCACCTCTCACGGTTGTGGCCTCTCCCATTGCGGAGCGCCGGCTCCTGAGGCTTAGGTTCAGCGGCTAAGGCTCCCGGGTGCGGCACTAGGGCAGCGGGTGGGACCTTCCCGGATCGGGGTACGAACCCGTGTCTCCTGCATCGGCAGGCTGACTTTCAACTACAGTTCCACAAAGAAAGCCTGACCCTGCTTTAGAGCTAAAGGGAACCCGAAACGCAAACACTGGCTTTTCACTACGGCCCTGGGTTTCCGTGCAGAAAGATTGGTGGGCAGCAGCTTCCATGAGGCATTTGGGCTGTGCTACTTTAGTTTCACGAGGGTAGGCCTTTCCGGACTCCTAGCACGTTAGCACCAGTTTCCTTACAGGAACACTCAGGGAGCCGGGCTCCAGTGGGCCTGTGGAGCAGCACCCAGCCCCGTAGGTCCTTCAGCGCACCCCTGTGTTTCCTGAGCGAAGCGCAACACACTGCACTCTTCCCTGGGAGAGCTGGAGATCCTCAGCTCTGCCACAGCTTCAGAGAGACGTTCCTAGCCAGTCCAGCAGGTCAGAAACACTCTTGCTGCCGGGAGTTTAGTCCCTGCGGGCATGCCTGCGAGAGGCAAATGAGCTTTCTCGAAAGAAGCAGGCTGCTTCCAGTTCCTGAGGAAGCTTCCCTGCCCTGCTCTAGGGCGAAAGGGAAACTCAGTGTCCCCACGAGACTCGAAAATCGCCCTGGTGGGCCGTGCCGATTGGAAGGCGTGCAGCACCCTTCCCGAGGCATTCCTTGCTGTTCTGCTTTAAGTTTTCGGTAGTACCCCTTTAAGGAGTCCTAAGAACGTCGTGTCAGCACCCGAGTCAGTGCAAGAACACTGAGTACCGCCAGGCTCCTGGGGCCCGCTTGAGCCTCATCCAGCCCCGAAGGCCCTTAGGTGTACGCCTGTTTATGCCGAGTGTAGGGCAACACACTGCCCTCTTCCTTGGGAGAGGCAGATTTCCTCAGCTCTCCAAGAGCTTCTGAAACAAGGTTGTATCCAGCGCAACATGACAAGGAAGTTGGCTCCCCTTGCCTTACCTGAGCTCTACCTCGAAAAACACTCTGCTTAGCGCTCCTTCTCGGACCTCAAACCTGCAGTCACCTTACCCAAGGAAAAAGTCAGGCTGGGTTCCACTGCAACTGACGCACAGTTCTTCGTGGAACACAGCAGGCTTTTGGAAGATGCCCAGGCCCCTAGGCCGATCTGGGGCTTTCGAAAATTTAGGCAGTTCCCTACAAGCCGAACACCCTGCCTACAAAAGTTGATTTCGGGAAGGGGTCAGTGGGTAGCTTGTGTCTCTTCTGACTTCGGCAGCATAACAGGTCCTTACGCAGTGCGTCAACCTCGAATGGGGGGCCTGATGTCACAAGCCTTGTTTTCCCCGCTGGAAAGCGCCCTGCGTGAGCCCTTGACGCTTCCGGGGAATAGTGCGTTTGCCGGCTTACTAGTCAGTGCAGGCGTGGCACTGAGTAGAAACTGAGTTGCCTCCAAAGAAATAGGGTACTACGACTTCCTGGCTGGGAGCTTCCCCTGCCCTGCTTTATAGCGAAAGGGAAACTCAGCATGAACACTCGCCTCGACGGGTGGCCCTGCTCTGCCATGCAGAAGGGGAGGCGTGCGGCAGCTTCTATGAGACCCACGTCGCAGCTCTGCTTTACTTTAAAGGCAGTAAGCTGTAAAGGCCTCCTAGGAGCCTCGCGTCCGCACACGATTCTGTCTAAGAACGCTGAGTCACTGCAGGCTCCTAGTGGCCTGGTGAGCCTCATCCAGTCGCGAAGATCCTTAGCTGCACCCCTCCGTAGCTGAGCGTAGGGCAACATATTGAACTCGTGCGTCGGAGAGCTAGACTGCCTCCGGTCACAGACGGATTCAGTAACACGGTTGTAGCACTTCCAGCATTCAATGCCGGTCGGCCTCATTGCCCTGTCAGAGCGATACTGAGAGAGACACTCTGCTTAGCATTCCTTCTAGGTCTTGTCAGCTGCAGTCACCCTACCTCAAGGAGAAACTCGGGTTGGGTTCCACTGCAACTAAAGATCAGTTCTTCGTGGAACACAGCCGGCTTTTGGAAGGTGCACGGGCCCCTAGGCTGACCCACGGCATTCTTTCCTTTAGGCCACGCCCTACAACGCAGAACACGCTGTTTGGAGAAGCTGATTTAGGGAAGGGCCCACTGAGTACCATGTGTCTCTTTTGAATTTTTCGAAACAATAGGTACTGATGCTTCCCGTCAACCTCGAAATGGGGGCCTGAGGGCACAGGCCTTTTTCTCCCCAATGTTGACCATTCCACTCGGGCAGCCTGGAAGCTTGTGCCCAAACACTTGTGCTTCCAGGATTCTAGTCATTTCGTGCAGGGCTCGGATAGGAAGTTGACTTTTCTCCCAGAAACAGGGCGCCTCCGGTTCCTGGGTGGGAACCGGAACACATCTGGCCCTGTGTCTTTCCTTATTGGGGTGTACGCGCACCTCTCACGGTTGTGGCCTCTCCCATTGCGGAGCGCCGGCTCCTGAGGCTTAGGTTCAGCGGCTAAGGCTCCCGGGTGCGGCACTAGGGCAGCGGGTGGGACCTTCCCGGATCGGGGTACGAACCCGTGTCTCCTGCATCGGCAGGCTGACTTTCAACTACAGTTCCACAAAGAAAGCCTGACCCTGCTTTAGAGCTAAAGGGAACCCGAAACGCAAACACTGGCTTTTCACTACGGCCCTGGGTTTCCGTGCAGAAAGATTGGTGGGCAGCAGCTTCCATGAGGCATTTGGGCTGTGCTACTTTAGTTTCACGAGGGTAGGCCTTTCCGGACTCCTAGCACGTTAGCACCAGTTTCCTTACAGGAACACTCAGGGAGCCGGGCTCCAGTGGGCCTGTGGAGCAGCACCCAGCCCCGTAGGTCCTTCAGCGCACCCCTGTGTTTCCTGAGCGAAGCGCAACACACTGCACTCTTCCCTGGGAGAGCTGGAGATCCTCAGCTCTGCCACAGCTTCAGAGAGACGTTCCTAGCCAGTCCAGCAGGTCAGAAACACTCTTGCTGCCGGGAGTTTAGTCCCTGCGGGCATGCCTGCGAGAGGCAAATGAGCTTTCTCGAAAGAAGCAGGCTGCTTCCAGTTCCCGAGGAAGCTTCCCTGCCCTGCTCTAGGGCGAAAGGGAAACTCAGTGTCCCCACGAGACTCGAAAATCGCCCTGGTGGGCCGTGCCGATTGGAAGGCGTGCAGCACCCTTCCCGAGGCATTCCTTGCTGTTCTGCTTTAAGTTTTCGGTAGTACCCCTTTAAGGAGTCCTAAGAGCGTCGTGTCAGCACCCGAGTCAGTGCAAGAACACTGAGTACCGCCAGGCTCCTGGGGCCCGCTTGAGCCTCATCCAGCCCCGAAGGCCCTTAGGTGTACGCCTGTTTATGCCGAGTGTAGGGCAACACACTGCCCTCTTCCTTGGGAGAGGCAGATTTCCTCAGCTCTCCAAGAGCTTCTGAAACAAGGTTGTATCCAGCGCAACATGACAAGGAAGTTGGCTCCCCTTGCCTTACCTGAGCTCTACCTCGAAAAACACTCTGCTTAGCGCTCCTTCTCGGACCTCAAACCTGCAGTCACCTTACCCAAGGAAAAAGTCAGGCTGGGTTCCACTGCAACTGACGCACAGTTCTTCGTGGAACACAGCAGGCTTTTGGAAGATGCCCAGGCCCCTAGGCCGATCTGGGGCTTTCGAAAATTTAGGCAGTTCCCTACAAGCCGAACACCCTGCCTACAAAAGTTGATTTCGGGAAGGGGTCAGTGGGTAGCTTGTGTCTCTTCTGACTTCGGCAGCATAACAGGTCCTTACGCAGTGCGTCAACCTCGAATGGGGGGCCTGATGTCACAAGCCTTGTTTTCCCCGCTGGAAAGCGCCCTGCGTGAGCCCTTGACGCTTCCGGGGAATAGTGCGTTTGCCGGCTTACTAGTCAGTGCAGGCGTGGCACTGAGTAGAAACTGAGTTGCCTCCAAAGAAATAGGGTACTACGACTTCCTGGCTGGGAGCTTCCCCTGCCCTGCTTTATAGCGAAAGGGAAACTCAGCATGAACACTCGCCTCGACGGGTGGCCCTGCTCTGCCATGCAGAAGGGGAGGCGTGCGGCAGCTTCTATGAGACCCACGTCGCAGCTCTGCTTTACTTTAAAGGCAGTAAGCTGTAAAGGCCTCCTAGGAGCCTCGCGTCCGCACACGATTCTGTCTAAGAACGCTGAGTCACTGCAGGCTCCTAGTGGCCTGGTGAGCCTCATCCAGTCGCGAAGATCCTTAGCTGCACCCCTCCGTAGCTGAGCGTAGGGCAACATATTGAACTCGTGCGTCGGAGAGCTAGACTGCCTCCGGTCACAGACGGATTCAGTAACACGGTTGTAGCACTTCCAGCATTCAATGCCGGTCGGCCTCATTGCCCTGTCAGAGCGATACTGAGAGAGACACTCTGCTTAGCATTCCTTCTAGGTCTTGTCACCTGCAGTCACCCTACCTCAAGGAGAAACTCGGGTTGGGTTCCACTGCAACTAAAGATCAGTTCTTCGTGGAACACAGCCGGCTTTTGGAAGGTGCACGGGCCCCTAGGCTGACCCACGGCATTCTTTCCTTTAGGCCACGCCCTACAACGCAGAACACGCTGTTTGGAGAAGCTGATTTAGGGAAGGGCCCACTGAGTACCATGTGTCTCTTTTGAATTTTTCGAAACAATAGGTACTGATGCTTCCCGTCAACCTCGAAATGGGGGCCTGAGGGCACAGGCCTTTTTCTCCCCAATGTTGACCATTCCACTCGGGCAGCCTGGAAGCTTGTGCCCAAACACTTGTGCTTCCAGGATTCTAGTCATTTCGTGCAGGGCTCGGATAGGAAGTTGACTTTTCTCCCAGAAACAGGGCGCCTCCGGTTCCTGGGTGGGAACCGGAACACATCTGGCCCTGTGTCTTTCCTTATTGGGGTGTACGCGCACCTCTCACGGTTGTGGCCTCTCCCATTGCGGAGCGCCGGCTCCTGAGGCTTAGGTTCAGCGGCTAAGGCTCCCGGGTGCGGCACTAGGGCAGCGGGTGGGACCTTCCCGGATCGGGGTACGAACCCGTGTCTCCTGCATCGGCAGGCTGACTTTCAACTACAGTTCCACAAAGAAAGCCTGACCCTGCTTTAGAGCTAAAGGGAACCCGAAACGCAAACACTGGCTTTTCACTACGGCCCTGGGTTTCCGTGCAGAAAGATTGGTGGGCAGCAGCTTCCATGAGGCATTTGGGCTGTGCTACTTTAGTTTCACGAGGGTAGGCCTTTCCGGACTCCTAGCACGTTAGCACCAGTTTCCTTACAGGAACACTCAGGGAGCCGGGCTCCAGTGGGCCTGTGGAGCAGCACCCAGCCCCGTAGGTCCTTCAGCGCACCCCTGTGTTTCCTGAGCGAAGCGCAACACACTGCACTCTTCCCTGGGAGAGCTGGAGATCCTCAGCTCTGCCACAGCTTCAGAGAGACGTTCCTAGCCAGTCCAGCAGGTCAAAAACACTCTTGCTGCCGGGAGTTTAGTCCCTGCGGGCATGCCTGCGAGAGGCAAATGAGCTTTCTCGAAAGAAGCAGGCTGCTTCCAGTTCCCGAGGAAGCTTCCCTGCCCTGCTCTAGGGCGAAAGGGAAACTCAGTGTCCCCACGAGACTCGAAAATCGCCCTGGTGGGCCGTGCCGATTGGAAGGCGTGCAGCACCCTTCCCGAGGCATTCCTTGCTGTTCTGCTTTAAGTTTTCGGTAGTACCCCTTTAAGGAGTCCTAAGAGCGTCGTGTCAGCACCCGAGTCAGTGCAAGAACACTGAGTACCGCCAGGCTCCTGGGGCCCGCTTGAGCCTCATCCAGCCCCGAAGGCCCTTAGGTGTACGCCTGTTTATGCCGAGTGTAGGGCAACACACTGCCCTCTTCCTTGGGAGAGGCAGATTTCCTCAGCTCTCCAAGAGCTTCTGAAACAAGGTTGTATCCAGCGCAACATGACAAGGAAGTTGGCTCCCCTTGCCTTACCTGAGCTCTACCTCGAAAAACACTCTGCTTAGCGCTCCTTCTCGGACCTCAAACCTGCAGTCACCTTACCCAAGGAAAAAGTCAGGCTGGGTTCCACTGCAACTGACGCACAGTTCTTCGTGGAACACAGCAGGCTTTTGGAAGATGCCCAGGCCCCTAGGCCGATCTGGGGCTTTCGAAAATTTAGGCAGTTCCCTACAAGCCGAACACCCTGCCTACAAAAGTTGATTTCGGGAAGGGGTCAGTGGGTAGCTTGTGTCTCTTCTGACTTCGGCAGCATAACAGGTCCTTACGCAGTGCGTCAACCTCGAATGGGGGGCCTGATGTCACAAGCCTTGTTTTCCCCGCTGGAAAGCGCCCTGCGTGAGCCCTTGACGCTTCCGGGGAATAGTGCGTTTGCCGGCTTACTAGTCAGTGCAGGCGTGGCACTGAGTAGAAACTGAGTTGCCTCCAAAGAAATAGGGTACTACGACTTCCTGGCTGGGAGCTTCCCCTGCCCTGCTTTATAGCGAAAGGGAAACTCAGCATGAACACTCGCCTCGACGGGTGGCCCTGCTCTGCCATGCAGAAGGGGAGGCGTGCGGCAGCTTCTATGAGACCCACGTCGCAGCTCTGCTTTACTTTAAAGGCAGTAAGCTGTAAAGGCCTCCTAGGAGCCTCGCGTCCGCACACGATTCTGTCTAAGAACGCTGAGTCACTGCAGGCTCCTAGTGGCCTGGTGAGCCTCATCCAGTCGCGAAGATCCTTAGCTGCACCCCTCCGTAGCTGAGCGTAGGGCAACATATTGAACTCGTGCGTCGGAGAGCTAGACTGCCTCCGGTCACAGACGGATTCAGTAACACGGTTGTAGCACTTCCAGCATTCAATGCCGGTCGGCCTCATTGCCCTGTCAGAGCGATACTGAGAGAGACACTCTGCTTAGCATTCCTTCTAGGTCTTGTCACCTGCAGTCACCCTACCTCAAGGAGAAACTCGGGTTGGGTTCCACTGCAACTAAAGATCAGTTCTTCGTGGAACACAGCCGGCTTTTGGAAGGTGCACGGGCCCCTAGGCTGACCCACGGCATTCTTTCCTTTAGGCCACGCCCTACAACGCAGAACACGCTGTTTGGAGAAGCTGATTTAGGGAAGGGCCCACTGAGTACCATGTGTCTCTTTTGAATTTTTCGAAACAATAGGTACTGATGCTTCCCGTCAACCTCGAAATGGGGGCCTGAGGGCACAGGCCTTTTTCTCCCCAATGTTGACCATTCCACTCGGGCAGCCTGGAAGCTTGTGCCCAAACACTTGTGCTTCCAGGATTCTAGTCATTTCGTGCAGGGCTCGGATAGGAAGTTGACTTTTCTCCCAGAAACAGGGCGCCTCCGGTTCCTGGGTGGGAACCGGAACACATCTGGCCCTGTGTCTTTCCTTATTGGGGTGTACGCGCACCTCTCACGGTTGTGGCCTCTCCCATTGCGGAGCGCCGGCTCCTGAGGCTTAGGTTCAGCGGCTAAGGCTCCCGGGTGCGGCACTAGGGCAGCGGGTGGGACCTTCCCGGATCGGGGTACGAACCCGTGTCTCCTGCATCGGCAGGCTGACTTTCAACTACAGTTCCACAAAGAAAGCCTGACCCTGCTTTAGAGCTAAAGGGAACCCGAAACGCAAACACTGGCTTTTCACTACGGCCCTGGGTTTCCGTGCAGAAAGATTGGTGGGCAGCAGCTTCCATGAGGCATTTGGGCTGTGCTACTTTAGTTTCACGAGGGTAGGCCTTTCCGGACTCCTAGCACGTTAGCACCAGTTTCCTTACAGGAACACTCAGGGAGCCGGGCTCCAGTGGGCCTGTGGAGCAGCACCCAGCCCCGTAGGTCCTTCAGCGCACCCCTGTGTTTCCTGAGCGAAGCGCAACACACTGCACTCTTCCCTGGGAGAGCTGGAGATCCTCAGCTCTGCCACAGCTTCAGAGAGACGTTCCTAGCCAGTCCAGCAGGTCAGAAACACTCTTGCTGCCGGGAGTTTAGTCCCTGCGGGCATGCCTGCGAGAGGCAAATGAGCTTTCTCGAAAGAAGCAGGCTGCTTCCAGTTCCTGAGGAAGCTTCCCTGCCCTGCTCTAGGGCGAAAGGGAAACTCAGTGTCCCCACGAGACTCGAAAATCGCCCTGGTGGGCCGTGCCGATTGGAAGGCGTGCAGCACTCTTCCCGAGGCATTCCTTGCTGTTCTGCTTTAAGTTTTCGGTAGTACCCCTTTAAGGAGTCCTAAGAACGTCGTGTCAGCACCCGAGTCAGTGCAAGAACACTGAGTACCGCCAGGCTCCTGGGGCCCGCTTGAGCCTCATCCAGCCCCGAAGGCCCTTAGGTGTACGCCTGTTTATGCCGAGTGTAGGGCAACACACTGCCCTCTTCCTTGGGAGAGGCAGATTTCCTCAGCTCTCCAAGAGCTTCTGAAACAAGGTTGTATCCAGCGCAACATGACAAGGAAGTTGGCTCCCCTTGCCTTACCTGAGCTCTACCTCGAAAAACACTCTGCTTAGCGCTCCTTCTCGGACCTCAAACCTGCAGTCACCTTACCCAAGGAAAAAGTCAGGCTGGGTTCCACTGCAACTGACGCACAGTTCTTCGTGGAACACAGCAGGCTTTTGGAAGATGCCCAGGCCCCTAGGCCGATCTGGGGCTTTCGAAAATTTAGGCAGTTCCCTACAAGCCGAACACCCTGCCTACAAAAGTTGATTTCGGGAAGGGGTCAGTGGGTAGCTTGTGTCTCTTCTGACTTCGGCAGCATAACAGGTCCTTACGCAGTGCGTCAACCTCGAATGGGGGGCCTGATGTCACAAGCCTTGTTTTCCCCGCTGGAAAGCGCCCTGCGTGAGCCCTTGACGCTTCCGGGGAATAGTGCGTTTGCCGGCTTACTAGTCAGTGCAGGCGTGGCACTGAGTAGAAACTGAGTTGCCTCCAAAGAAATAGGGTACTACGACTTCCTGGCTGGGAGCTTCCCCTGCCCTGCTTTATAGCGAAAGGGAAACTCAGCATGAACACTCGCCTCGACGGGTGGCCCTGCTCTGCCATGCAGAAGGGGAGGCGTGCGGCAGCTTCTATGAGACCCACGTCGCAGCTCTGCTTTACTTTAAAGGCAGTAAGCTGTAAAGGCCTCCTAGGAGCCTCGCGTCCGCACACGATTCTGTCTAAGAACGCTGAGTCACTGCAGGCTCCTAGTGGCCTGGTGAGCCTCATCCAGTCGCGAAGATCCTTAGCTGCACCCCTCCGTAGCTGAGCGTAGGGCAACATATTGAACTCGTGCGTCGGAGAGCTAGACTGCCTCCGGTCACAGACGGATTCAGTAACACGGTTGTAGCACTTCCAGCATTCAATGCCGGTCGGCCTCATTGCCCTGTCAGAGCGATACTGAGAGAGACACTCTGCTTAGCATTCCTTCTAGGTCTTGTCACCTGCAGTCACCCTACCTCAAGGAGAAACTCGGGTTGGGTTCCACTGCAACTAAAGATCAGTTCTTCGTGGAACACAGCCGGCTTTTGGAAGGTGCACGGGCCCCTAGGCTGACCCACGGCATTCTTTCCTTTAGGCCACGCCCTACAACGCAGAACACGCTGTTTGGAGAAGCTGATTTAGGGAAGGGCCCACTGAGTACCATGTGTCTCTTTTGAATTTTTCGAAACAATAGGTACTGATGCTTCCCGTCAACCTCGAAATGGGGGCCTGAGGGCACAGGCCTTTTTCTCCCCAATGTTGACCATTCCACTCGGGCAGCCTGGAAGCTTGTGCCCAAACACTTGTGCTTCCAGGATTCTAGTCATTTCGTGCAGGGCTCGGATAGGAAGTTGACTTTTCTCCCAGAAACAGGGCGCCTCCGGTTCCTGGGTGGGAACCGGAACACATCTGGCCCTGTGTCTTTCCTTATTGGGGTGTACGCGCACCTCTCACGGTTGTGGCCTCTCCCATTGCGGAGCGCCGGCTCCTGAGGCTTAGGTTCAGCGGCTAAGGCTCCCGGGTGCGGCACTAGGGCAGCGGGTGGGACCTTCCCGGATCGGGGTACGAACCCGTGTCTCCTGCATCGGCAGGCTGACTTTCAACTACAGTTCCACAAAGAAAGCCTGACCCTGCTTTAGAGCTAAAGGGAACCCGAAACGCAAACACTGGCTTTTCACTACGGCCCTGGGTTTCCGTGCAGAAAGATTGGTGGGCAGCAGCTTCCATGAGGCATTTGGGCTGTGCTACTTTAGTTTCACGAGGGTAGGCCTTTCCGGACTCCTAGCACGTTAGCACCAGTTTCCTTACAGGAACACTCAGGGAGCCGGGCTCCAGTGGGCCTGTGGAGCAGCACCCAGCCCCGTAGGTCCCTCAGCGCACCCCTGTGTTTCCTGAGCGAAGCGCAACACACTGCACTCTTCCCTGGGAGAGCTGGAGATCCTCAGCTCTGCCACAGCTTCAGAGAAACGTTCCTAGCCAGTCCAGCAGGTCAAAAACACTCTTGCTGCCGGGAGTTTAGTCCCTGCGGGCATGCCTGCGAGAGGCAAATGAGCTTTCTCGAAAGAAGCAGGCTGCTTCCAGTTCCTGAGGAAGCTTCCCTGCCCTGCTCTAGGGCGAAAGGGAAACTCAGTGTCCCCACGAGACTCGAAAATCGCCCTGGTGGGCCGTGCCGATTGGAAGGCGTGCAGCACCCTTCCCGAGGCATTCCTTGCTGTTCTGCTTTAAGTTTTCGGTAGTACCCCTTTAAGGAGTCCTAAGAGCGTCGTGTCAGCACCCGAGTCAGTGCAAGAACACTGAGTACCGCCAGGCTCCTGGGGCCCGCTTGAGCCTCATCCAGCCCCGAAGGCCCTTAGGTGTACGCCTGTTTATGCCGAGTGTAGGGCAACACACTGCCCTCTTCCTTGGGAGAGGCAGATTTCCTCAGCTCTCCAAGAGCTTCTGAAACAAGGTTGTATCCAGCGCAACATGACAAGGAAGTTGGCTCCCCTTGCCTTACCTGAGCTCTACCTCGAAAAACACTCTGCTTAGCGCTCCTTCTCGGACCTCAAACCTGCAGTCACCTTACCCAAGGAAAAAGTCAGGCTGGGTTCCACTGCAACTGACGCACAGTTCTTCGTGGAACACAGCAGGCTTTTGGAAGATGCCCAGGCCCCTAGGCCGATCTGGGGCTTTCGAAAATTTAGGCAGTTCCCTACAAGCCGAACACCCTGCCTACAAAAGTTGATTTCGGGAAGGGGTCAGTGGGTAGCTTGTGTCTCTTCTGACTTCGGCAGCATAACAGGTCCTTACGCAGTGCGTCAACCTCGAATGGGGGGCCTGATGTCACAAGCCTTGTTTTCCCCGCTGGAAAGCGCCCTGCGTGAGCCCTTGACGCTTCCGGGGAATAGTGCGTTTGCCGGCTTACTAGTCAGTGCAGGCGTGGCACTGAGTAGAAACTGAGTTGCCTCCAAAGAAATAGGGTACTACGACTTCCTGGCTGGGAGCTTCCCCTGCCCTGCTTTATAGCGAAAGGGAAACTCAGCATGAACACTCGCCTCGACGGGTGGCCCTGCTCTGCCATGCAGAAGGGGAGGCGTGCGGCAGCTTCTATGAGACCCACGTCGCAGCTCTGCTTTACTTTAAAGGCAGTAAGCTGTAAAGGCCTCCTAGGAGCCTCGCGTCCGCACACGATTCTGTCTAAGAACGCTGAGTCACTGCAGGCTCCTAGTGGCCTGGTGAGCCTCATCCAGTCGCGAAGATCCTTAGCTGCACCCCTCCGTAGCTGAGCGTAGGGCAACATATTGAACTCGTGCGTCGGAGAGCTAGACTGCCTCCGGTCACAGACGGATTCAGTAACACGGTTGTAGCACTTCCAGCATTCAATGCCGGTCGGCCTCATTGCCCTGTCAGAGCGATACTGAGAGAGACACTCTGCTTAGCATTCCTTCTAGGTCTTGTCAGCTGCAGTCACCCTACCTCAAGGAGAAACTCGGGTTGGGTTCCACTGCAACTAAAGATCAGTTCTTCGTGGAACACAGCCGGCTTTTGGAAGGTGCACGGGCCCCTAGGCTGACCCACGGCATTCTTTCCTTTAGGCCACGCCCTACAACGCAGAACACGCTGTTTGGAGAAGCTGATTTAGGGAAGGGCCCACTGAGTACCATGTGTCTCTTTTGAATTTTTCGAAACAATAGGTACTGATGCTTCCCGTCAACCTCGAAATGGGGGCCTGAGGGCACAGGCCTTTTTCTCCCCAATGTTGACCATTCCACTCGGGCAGCCTGGAAGCTTGTGCCCAAACACTTGTGCTTCCAGGATTCTAGTCATTTCGTGCAGGGCTCGGATAGGAAGTTGACTTTTCTCCCAGAAACAGGGCGCCTCCGGTTCCTGGGTGGGAACCGGAACACATCTGGCCCTGTGTCTTTCCTTATTGGGGTGTACGCGCACCTCTCACGGTTGTGGCCTCTCCCATTGCGGAGCGCCGGCTCCTGAGGCTTAGGTTCAGCGGCTAAGGCTCCCGGGTGCGGCACTAGGGCAGCGGGTGGGACCTTCCCGGATCGGGGTACGAACCCGTGTCTCCTGCATCGGCAGGCTGACTTTCAACTACAGTTCCACAAAGAAAGCCTGACCCTGCTTTAGAGCTAAAGGGAACCCGAAACGCAAACACTGGCTTTTCACTACGGCCCTGGGTTTCCGTGCAGAAAGATTGGTGGGCAGCAGCTTCCATGAGGCATTTGGGCTGTGCTACTTTAGTTTCACGAGGGTAGGCCTTTCCGGACTCCTAGCACGTTAGCACCAGTTTCCTTACAGGAACACTCAGGGAGCCGGGCTCCAGTGGGCCTGTGGAGCAGCACCCAGCCCCGTAGGTCCTTCAGCGCACCCCTGTGTTTCCTGAGCGAAGCGCAACACACTGCACTCTTCCCTGGGAGAGCTGGAGATCCTCAGCTCTGCCACAGCTTCAGAGAGACGTTCCTAGCCAGTCCAGCAGGTCAAAAACACTCTTGCTGCCGGGAGTTTAGTCCCTGCGGGCATGCCTGCGAGAGGCAAATGAGCTTTCTCGAAAGAAGCAGGCTGCTTCCAGTCCCTGAGGAAGCTTCCCTGCCCTGCTCTAGGGCGAAAGGGAAACTCAGTGTCCCCACGAGACTCGAAAATCGCCCTGGTGGGCCGTGCCGATTGGAAGGCGTGCAGCACCCTTCCCGAGGCATTCCTTGCTGTTCTGCTTTAAGTTTTCGGTAGTACCCCTTTAAGGAGTCCTAAGAACGTCGTGTCAGCACCCGAGTCAGTGCAAGAACACTGAGTACCGCCAGGCTCCTGGGGCCCGCTTGAGCCTCATCCAGCCCCGAAGGCCCTTAGGTGTACGCCTGTTTATGCCGAGTGTAGGGCAACACACTGCCCTCTTCCTTGGGAGAGGCAGATTTCCTCAGCTCTCCAAGAGCTTCTGAAACAAGGTTGTATCCAGCGCAACATGACAAGGAAGTTGGCTCCCCTTGCCTTACCTGAGCTCTACCTCGAAAAACACTCTGCTTAGCGCTCCTTCTCGGACCTCAAACCTGCAGTCACCTTACCCAAGGAAAAAGTCAGGCTGGGTTCCACTGCAACTGACGCACAGTTCTTCGTGGAACACAGCAGGCTTTTGGAAGATGCCCAGGCCCCTAGGCCGATCTGGGGCTTTCGAAAATTTAGGCAGTTCCCTACAAGCCGAACACCCTGCCTACAAAAGTTGATTTCGGGAAGGGGTCAGTGGGTAGCTTGTGTCTCTTCTAACTTCGGCAGCATAACAGGTCCTTACGCAGTGCGTCAACCTCGAATGGGGGGCCTGATGTCACAAGCCTTGTTTTCCCCGCTGGAAAGCGCCCTGCGTGAGCCCTTGACGCTTCCGGGGAATAGTGCGTTTGCCGGCTTACTAGTCAGTGCAGGCGTGGCACTGAGTAGAAACTGAGTTGCCTCCAAAGAAATAGGGTACTACGACTTCCTGGCTGGGAGCTTCCCCTGCCCTGCTTTATAGCGAAAGGGAAACTCAGCATGAACACTCGCCTCGACGGGTGGCCCTGCTCTGCCATGCAGAAGGGGAGGCGTGCGGCAGCTTCTATGAGACCCACGTCGCAGCTCTGCTTTACTTTAAAGGCAGTAAGCTGTAAAGGCCTCCTAGGAGCCTCGCGTCCGCACACGATTCTGTCTAAGAACGCTGAGTCACTGCAGGCTCCTAGTGGCCTGGTGAGCCTCATCCAGTCGCGAAGATCCTTAGCTGCACCCCTCCGTAGCTGAGCGTAGGGCAACATATTGAACTCGTGCGTCGGAGAGCTAGACTGCCTCCGGTCACAGACGGATTCAGTAACACGGTTGTAGCACTTCCAGCATTCAATGCCGGTCGGCCTCATTGCCCTGTCAGAGCGATACTGAGAGAGACACTCTGCTTAGCATTCCTTCTAGGTCTTGTCACCTGCAGTCACCCTACCTCAAGGAGAAACTCGGGTTGGGTTCCACTGCAACTAAAGATCAGTTCTTCGTGGAACACAGCCGGCTTTTGGAAGGTGCACGGGCCCCTAGGCTGACCCACGGCATTCTTTCCTTTAGGCCACGCCCTACAACGCAGAACACGCTGTTTGGAGAAGCTGATTTAGGGAAGGGCCCACTGAGTACCATGTGTCTCTTTTGAATTTTTCGAAACAATAGGTACTGATGCTTCCCGTCAACCTCGAAATGGGGGCCTGAGGGCACAGGCCTTTTTCTCCCCAATGTTGACCATTCCACTCGGGCAGCCTGGAAGCTTGTGCCCAAACACTTGTGCTTCCAGGATTCTAGTCATTTCGTGCAGGGCTCGGATAGGAAGTTGACTTTTCTCCCAGAAACAGGGCGCCTCCGGTTCCTGGGTGGGATATCATCTTGCCCTGTGTCTTTCCTTATTTGGGTGTACGCGCACCTCTCACGGTTGTGGCCTCTCCCATTGCGGAGCGCCGGCTCCTGAGGCTTAGGTTCAGCGGCTAAGGCTCCCGGGTGCGGCACTAGGGCAGCGGGTGGGACCTTCCCGGATCGGGGTACGAACCCGTGTCTCCTGCATCGGCAGGCTGACTTTCAACTACAGTTCCACAAAGAAAGCCTGACCCTGCTTTAGAGCTAAAGGGAACCCGAAACGCAAACACTGGCTTTTCACTACGGCCCTGGGTTTCCGTGCAGAAAGATTGGTGGGCAGCAGCTTCCATGAGGCATTTGGGCTGTGCTACTTTAGTTTCACGAGGGTAGGCCTTTCCGGACTCCTAGCACGTTAGCACCAGTTTCCTTACAGGAACACTCAGGGAGCCGGGCTCCAGTGGGCCTGTGGAGCAGCACCCAGCCCCGTAGGTCCTTCAGCGCACCCCTGTGTTTCCTGAGCGAAGCGCAACACACTGCACTCTTCCCTGGGAGAGCTGGAGATCCTCAGCTCTGCCACAGCTTCAGAGAGACGTTCCTAGCCAGTCCAGCAGGTCAAAAACACTCTTGCTGCCGGGAGTTTAGTCCCTGCGGGCATGCCTGCGAGAGGCAAATGAGCTTTCTCGAAAGAAGCAGGCTGCTTCCAGTCCCTGAGGAAGCTTCCCTGCCCTGCTCTAGGGCGAAAGGGAAACTCAGTGTCCCCACGAGACTCGAAAATCGCCCTGGTGGGCCGTGCCGATTGGAAGGCGTGCAGCACCCTTCCCGAGGCATTCCTTGCTGTTCTGCTTTAAGTTTTCGGTAGTACCCCTTTAAGGAGTCCTAAGAACGTCGTGTCAGCACCCGAGTCAGTGCAAGAACACTGAGTACCGCCAGGCTCCTGGGGCCCGCTTGAGCCTCATCCAGCCCCGAAGGCCCTTAGGTGTACGCCTGTTTATGCCGAGTGTAGGGCAACACACTGCCCTCTTCCTTGGGAGAGGCAGATTTCCTCAGCTCTCCAAGAGCTTCTGAAACAAGGTTGTATCCAGCGCAACATGACAAGGAAGTTGGCTCCCCTTGCCTTACCTGAGCTCTACCTCGAAAAACACTCTGCTTAGCGCTCCTTCTCGGACCTCAAACCTGCAGTCACCTTACCCAAGGAAAAAGTCAGGCTGGGTTCCACTGCAACTGACGCACAGTTCTTCGTGGAACACAGCAGGCTTTTGGAAGATGCCCAGGCCCCTAGGCCGATCTGGGGCTTTCGAAAATTTAGGCAGTTCCCTACAAGCCGAACACCCTGCCTACAAAAGTTGATTTCGGGAAGGGGTCAGTGGGTAGCTTGTGTCTCTTCTAACTTCGGCAGCATAACAGGTCCTTACGCAGTGCGTCAACCTCGAATGGGGGGCCTGATGTCACAAGCCTTGTTTTCCCCGCTGGAAAGCGCCCTGCGTGAGCCCTTGACGCTTCCGGGGAATAGTGCGTTTGCCGGCTTACTAGTCAGTGCAGGCGTGGCACTGAGTAGAAACTGAGTTGCCTCCAAAGAAATAGGGTACTACGACTTCCTGGCTGGGAGCTTCCCCTGCCCTGCTTTATAGCGAAAGGGAAACTCAGCATGAACACTCGCCTCGACGGGTGGCCCTGCTCTGCCATGCAGAAGGGGAGGCGTGCGGCAGCTTCTATGAGACCCACGTCGCAGCTCTGCTTTACTTTAAAGGCAGTAAGCTGTAAAGGCCTCCTAGGAGCCTCGCGTCCGCACACGATTCTGTCTAAGAACGCTGAGTCACTGCAGGCTCCTAGTGGCCTGGTGAGCCTCATCCAGTCGCGAAGATCCTTAGCTGCACCCCTCCGTAGCTGAGCGTAGGGCAACATATTGAACTCGTGCGTCGGAGAGCTAGACTGCCTCCGGTCACAGACGGATTCAGTAACACGGTTGTAGCACTTCCAGCATTCAATGCCGGTCGGCCTCATTGCCCTGTCAGAGCGATACTGAGAGAGACACTCTGCTTAGCATTCCTTCTAGGTCTTGTCACCTGCAGTCACCCTACCTCAAGGAGAAACTCGGGTTGGGTTCCACTGCAACTAAAGATCAGTTCTTCGTGGAACACAGCCGGCTTTTGGAAGGTGCACGGGCCCCTAGGCTGACCCACGGCATTCTTTCCTTTAGGCCACGCCCTACAACGCAGAACACGCTGTTTGGAGAAGCTGATTTAGGGAAGGGCCCACTGAGTACCATGTGTCTCTTTTGAATTTTTCGAAACAATAGGTACTGATGCTTCCCGTCAACCTCGAAATGGGGGCCTGAGGGCACAGGCCTTTTTCTCCCCAATGTTGACCATTCCACTCGGGCAGCCTGGAAGCTTGTGCCCAAACACTTGTGCTTCCAGGATTCTAGTCATTTCGTGCAGGGCTCGGATAGGAAGTTGACTTTTCTCCCAGAAACAGGGCGCCTCCGGTTCCTGGGTGGGAACCGGAACACATCTGGCCCTGTGTCTTTCCTTATTGGGGTGTACGCGCACCTCTCACGGTTGTGGCCTCTCCCATTGCGGAGCGCCGGCTCCTGAGGCTTAGGTTCAGCGGCTAAGGCTCCCGGGTGCGGCACTAGGGCAGCGGGTGGGACCTTCCCGGATCGGGGTACGAACCCGTGTCTCCTGCATCGGCAGGCTGACTTTCAACTACAGTTCCACAAAGAAAGCCTGACCCTGCTTTAGAGCTAAAGGGAACCCGAAACGCAAACACTGGCTTTTCACTACGGCCCTGGGTTTCCGTGCAGAAAGATTGGTGGGCAGCAGCTTCCATGAGGCATTTGGGCTGTGCTACTTTAGTTTCACGAGGGTAGGCCTTTCCGGACTCCTAGCACGTTAGCACCAGTTTCCTTACAGGAACACTCAGGGAGCCGGGCTCCAGTGGGCCTGTGGAGCAGCACCCAGCCCCGTAGGTCCTTCAGCGCACCCCTGTGTTTCCTGAGCGAAGCGCAACACACTGCACTCTTCCCTGGGAGAGCTGGAGATCCTCAGCTCTGCCACAGCTTCAGAGAGACGTTCCTAGCCAGTCCAGCAGGTCAGAAACACTCTTGCTGCCGGGAGTTTAGTCCCTGCGGGCATGCCTGCGAGAGGCAAATGAGCTTTCTCGAAAGAAGCAGGCTGCTTCCAGTTCCTGAGGAAGCTTCCCTGCCCTGCTCTAGGGCGAAAGGGAAACTCAGTGTCCCCACGAGACTCGAAAATCGCCCTGGTGGGCCGTGCCGATTGGAAGGCGTGCAGCACTCTTCCCGAGGCATTCCTTGCTGTTCTGCTTTAAGTTTTCGGTAGTACCCCTTTAAGGAGTCCTAAGAACGTCGTGTCAGCACCCGAGTCAGTGCAAGAACACTGAGTACCGCCAGGCTCCTGGGGCCCGCTTGAGCCTCATCCAGCCCCGAAGGCCCTTAGGTGTACGCCTGTTTATGCCGAGTGTAGGGCAACACACTGCCCTCTTCCTTGGGAGAGGCAGATTTCCTCATCTCTCCAAGAGCTTCTGAAACAAGGTTGTATCCAGCGCAACATGACAAGGAAGTTGGCTCCCCTTGCCTTACCTGAGCTCTACCTCGAAAAACACTCTGCTTAGCGCTCCTTCTCGGACCTCAAACCTGCAGTCACCTTACCCAAGGAAAAAGTCAGGCTGGGTTCCACTGCAACTGACGCACAGTTCTTCGTGGAACACAGCAGGCTTTTGGAAGATGCCCAGGCCCCTAGGCCGATCTGGGGCTTTCGAAAATTTAGGCAGTTCCCTACAAGCCGAACACCCTGCCTACAAAAGTTGATTTCGGGAAGGGGTCAGTGGGTAGCTTGTGTCTCTTCTGACTTCGGCAGCATAACAGGTCCTTACGCAGTGCGTCAACCTCGAATGGGGGGCCTGATGTCACAAGCCTTGTTTTCCCCGCTGGAAAGCGCCCTGCGTGAGCCCTTGACGCTTCCGGGGAATAGTGCGTTTGCCGGCTTACTAGTCAGTGCAGGCGTGGCACTGAGTAGAAACTGAGTTGCCTCCAAAGAAATAGGGTACTACGACTTCCTGGCTGGGAGCTTCCCCTGCCCTGCTTTATAGCGAAAGGGAAACTCAGCATGAACACTCGCCTCGACGGGTGGCCCTGCTCTGCCATGCAGAAGGGGAGGCGTGCGGCAGCTTCTATGAGACCCACGTCGCAGCTCTGCTTTACTTTAAAGGCAGTAAGCTGTAAAGGCCTCCTAGGAGCCTCGCGTCCGCACACGATTCTGTCTAAGAACGCTGAGTCACTGCAGGCTCCTAGTGGCCTGGTGAGCCTCATCCAGTCGCGAAGATCCTTAGCTGCACCCCTCCGTAGCTGAGCGTAGGGCAACATATTGAACTCGTGCGTCGGAGAGCTAGACTGCCTCCGGTCACAGACGGATTCAGTAACACGGTTGTAGCACTTCCAGCATTCAATGCCGGTCGGCCTCATTGCCCTGTCAGAGCGATACTGAGAGAGACACTCTGCTTAGCATTCCTTCTAGGTCTTGTTACCTGCAGTCACCCTACCTCAAGGAGAAACTCGGGTTGGGTTCCACTGCAACTAAAGATCAGTTCTTCGTGGAACACAGCCGGCTTTTGGAAGGTGCCCGGGCCCCTAGGCTGACCCACGGCATTCTTTCCTTTAGGCCACGCCCTACAACGCAGAACACGCTGTATGGAGAAGCTGCTTTAGGGAAGGGCCCCCTGAGTACCATGTGTCTCTTTTGAATTTTTCGAAACAATAGGTACTGATGCTTCCCGTCAACCTCGAAATGGGGGCCTGAGGGCACAGGCCTTTTTCTCCCCAGTGTTGACCATTCCACTCGGGCAGCCTGGAAGCTTGTGCCCAAACACTTGTGCTTCCAGGATTCTAGTCATTTCGTGCAGGGCTCGGATAGGAAGTTGACTTTTCTCCCAGAAACAGGGCGCCTCCGGTTCCTGGGTGGGATATCATCTTGCCCTGTGTCTTTCCTTATTTGGGTGTACGCGCACCTCTCACGGTTGTGGCCTCTCCCGTTGCGGAGCGCCGGCTCCTGAGGCTTAGGTGCAGCGGCTAAGGCTCCCGGGTGCGGCACTAGGGCAGCGGGTGGGACCTTCCCGGATCGGGGTACGAACCCGTGTCTCCTGCATCGGCAGGCTGACTTTCAACTACAGTTCCACAAAGAAAGCCTGACCCTGCTTTAGAGCTAAAGGGAACCCGAAACGCAAACACTGGCTTTTCACTACGGCCCTGGGTTTCCGTGCAGAAAGATTGGTGGGCAGCAGCTTCCATGAGGCATTTGGGCTGTGCTACTTTAGTTTCACGAGGGTAGGCCTTTCCGGACTCCTAGCACGTTAGCACCAGTTTCCTTACAGGAACACTCAGGGAGCCGGGCTCCAGTGGGCCTGTGGAGCAGCACCCAGCCCCGTAGGTCCTTCAGCGCACCCCTGTGTTTCCTGAGCGAAGCGCAACACACTGCACTCTTCCCTGGGAGAGCTGGAGATCCTCAGCTCTGCCACAGCTTCAGAGAGACGTTCCTAGCCAGTCCAGCAGGTCAGAAACACTCTTGCTGCCGGGAGTTTAGTCCCTGCGGGCATGCCTGCGAGAGGCAAATGAGCTTTCTCGAAAGAAGCAGGCTGCTTCCAGTTCCCGAGGAAGCTTCCCTGCCCTGCTCTAGGGCGAAAGGGAAACTCAGTGTCCCCACGAGACTCGAAAATCGCCCTGGTGGGCCGTGCCGATTGGAAGGCGTGCAGCACCCTTCCCGAGGCATTCCTTGCTGTTCTGCTTTAAGTTTTCGGTAGTACCCCTTTAAGGAGTCCTAAGAGCGTCGTGTCAGCACCCGAGTCAGTGCAAGAACACTGAGTACCGCCAGGCTCCTGGGGCCCGCTTGAGCCTCATCCAGCCCCGAAGGCCCTTAGGTGTACGCCTGTTTATGCCGAGTGTAGGGCAACACACTGCCCTCTTCCTTGGGAGAGGCAGATTTCCTCAGCTCTCCAAGAGCTTCTGAAACAAGGTTGTATCCAGCGCAACATGACAAGGAAGTTGGCTCCCCTTGCCTTACCTGAGCTCTACCTCGAAAAACACTCTGCTTAGCGCTCCTTCTCGGACCTCAAACCTGCAGTCACCTTACCCAAGGAAAAAGTCAGGCTGGGTTCCACTGCAACTGACGCACAGTTCTTCGTGGAACACAGCAGGCTTTTGGAAGATGCCCAGGCCCCTAGGCCGATCTGGGGCTTTCGAAAATTTAGGCAGTTCCCTACAAGCCGAACACCCTGCCTACAAAAGTTGATTTCGGGAAGGGGTCAGTGGGTAGCTTGTGTCTCTTCTGACTTCGGCAGCATAACAGGTCCTTACGCAGTGCGTCAACCTCGAATGGGGGGCCTGATGTCACAAGCCTTGTTTTCCCCGCTGGAAAGCGCCCTGCGTGAGCCCTTGACGCTTCCGGGGAATAGTGCGTTTGCCGGCTTACTAGTCAGGGCAGGCGTGGCACTGAGTAGAAACTGAGTTGCCTCCAAAGAAATAGGGTACTACGACTTCCTGGCTGGGAGCTT
The DNA here is from genome assembly GCF_964341445.2 of Mesoplodon mirus. NCBI lineage: Eukaryota > Metazoa > Chordata > Mammalia > Artiodactyla > Ziphiidae > Mesoplodon > Mesoplodon mirus. Next base: position 36,722,764 of record NC_138993.1, read on the forward strand.
CCCCTGCCCTGCTTTATAGCGAAAGGGAAACTCAGCATGAACACTCGCCTCGACGGGTGGCCCTGCTCTGCCATGCAGAAGGGGAGGCGTGCGGCAGCTTCTATGAGACCCACGTCGCAGCTCTGCTTTACTTTAAAGGCAGTAAGCTGTAAAGGCCTCCTAGGAGCCTCGCGTCCGCACACGATTCTGTCTAAGAACGCTGAGTCACTGCAGGCTCCTAGTGGCCTGGTGAGCCTCATCCAGTCGCGAAGATCCTTAGCTGCACCCCTCCGTAGCTGAGCGTAGGGCAACATATTGAACTCGTGCGTCGGAGAGCTAGACTGCCTCCGGTCACAGACGGATTCAGTAACACGGTTGTAGCACTTCCAGCATTCAATGCCGGTCGGCCTCATTGCCCTGTCAGAGCGATACTGAGAGAGACACTCTGCTTAGCAGTCCTTCTAGGTCCTGTCACCTGCAGTCACCCTACCTCAAGGAGAAACTCGGGTTGGGTTCCACTGCAACTAAAGATCAGTTCTTCGTGGAACACAGCCGGCTTTTGGAAGGTGCACGGGCCCCTAGGCTGACCCACGGCATTCTTTCCTTTAGGCCACGCCCTACAACGCAGAACACGCTGTATGGAGAAGCTGCTTTAGGGAAGGGCCCCCTGAGTACCATGTGTCTCTTTTGAATTTTTCGAAACAATAGGTACTGATGCTTCCCGTCAACCTCGAAATGGGGGCCTGAGGGCACAGGCCTTTTTCTCCCCAGTGTTGACCATTCCACTCGGGCAGCCTGGAAGCTTGTGCCCAAACACTTGTGCTTCCAGGATTCTAGTCATTTCGTGCAGGGCTCGGATAGGAAGTTGACTTTTCTCCCAGAAACAGGGCGCCTCCGGTTCCTGGGTGGGATATCATCTTGCCCTGTGTCTTTCCTTATTTGGGTGTACGCGCACCTCTCACGGTTGTGGCCTCTCCCGTTGCGGAGCGCCGGCTCCTGAGGCTTAGGTGCAGCGGCTAAGGCTCCCGGGTGCGGCACTAGGGCAGCGGGTGGGACCTTCCCGGATCGGGGTACGAACCCGTGTCTCCTGCATCGGCAGGCTGACTTTCAACTACAGTTCCACAAAGAAAGCCTGACCCTGCTTTAGAGCTAAAGGGAACCCGAAACGCAAACACTGGCTTTTCACTACGGCCCTGGGTTTCCGTGCAGAAAGATTGGTGGGCAGCAGCTTCCATGAGGCATTTGGGCTGTGCTACTTTAGTTTCACGAGGGTAGGCCTTTCCGGACTCCTAGCACATTAGCACCAGTTTCCTTACAGGAACACTCAGGGAGCCGGGCTCCAGTGGGCCTGTGGAGCAGCACCCAGCCCCGTAGGTCCTTCAGCGCACCCCTGTGTTTCCTGAGCGAAGCGCAACACACTGCACTCTTCCCTGGGAGAGCTGGAGATCCTCAGCTCTGCCACAGCTTCAGAGAGACGTTCCTAGCCAGTCCAGCAGGTCAGAAACACTCTTGCTGCCGGGAGTTTAGTCCCTGCGGGCATGCCTGCGAGAGGCAAAGGAGCTTTCTCGAAAGAAGCAGGCTGCTTCCAGTTCCCGAGGAAGCTTCCCTGCCCTGCTCTAGGGCGAAAGGGAAACTCAGTGTCCCCACGAGACTCGAAAATCGCCCTGGTGGGCCGTGCCGATTGGAAGGCGTGCAGCACCCTTCCCGAGGCATTCCTTGCTGTTCTGCTTTAAGTTTTCGGTAGTACCCCTTTAAGGAGTCCTAAGAGCGTCGTGTCAGCACCCGAGTCAGTGCAAGAACACTGAGTACCGCCAGGCTCCTGGGGCCCGCTTGAGCCTCATCCAGCCCCGAAGGCCCTTAGGTGTACGCCTGTTTATGCCGAGTGTAGGGCAACACACTGCCCTCTTCCTTGGGAGAGGCAGATTTCCTCAGCTCTCCAAGAGCTTCTGAAACAAGGTTGTATCCAGCGCAACATGACAAGGAAGTTGGCTCCCCTTGCCTTACCTGAGCTCTACCTCGAAAAACACTCTGCTTAGCGCTCCTTCTCGGACCTCAAACCTGCAGTCACCTTACCCAAGGAAAAAGTCAGGCTGGGTTCCACTGCAACTGACGCACAGTTCTTCGTGGAACACAGCAGGCTTTTGGAAGATGCCCAGGCCCCTAGGCCGATCTGGGGCTTTCGAAAATTTAGGCAGTTCCCTACAAGCCGAACACCCTGCCTACAAAAGTTGATTTCGGGAAGGGGTCAGTGGGTAGCTTGTGTCTCTTCTGACTTCGGCAGCATAACAGGTCCTTACGCAGTGCGTCAACCTCGAATGGGGGGCCTGATGTCACAAGCCTTGTTTTCCCCGCTGGAAAGCGCCCTGCGTGAGCCCTTGACGCTTCCGGGGAATAGTGCGTTTGCCGGCTTACTAGTCAGGGCAGGCGTGGCACTGAGTAGAAACTGAGTTGCCTCCAAAGAAATAGGGTACTACGACTTCCTGGCTGGGAGCTTCCCCTGCCCTGCTTTATAGCGAAAGGGAAACTCAGCATGAACACTCGCCTCGACGGGTGGCCCTGCTCTGCCATGCAGAAGGGGAGGCGTGCGGCAGCTTCTATGAGACCCACGTCGCAGCTCTGCTTTACTTTAAAGGCAGTAAGCTGTAAAGGCCTCCTAGGACCCTCGCGTCCGCACACGATTCTGTCTAAGAACGCTGAGTCACTGCAGGCTCCTAGTGGCCTGGTGAGCCTCATCCAGTCGCGAAGATCCTTAGCTGCACCCCTCCGTAGCTGAGTGTAGGGCAACATATTGAACTCGTGCGTCGGAGAGCTAGACTGCCTCCGGTCACAGACGGATTCAGTAACACGGTTGTAGCACTTCCAGCATTCAATGCCGGTCGGCCTCATTGCCCTGTCAGAGCGATACTGAGAGAGACACTCTGCTTAGCAGTCCTTCTAGGTCCTGTCACCTGCAGTCACCCTACCTCAAGGAGAAACTCGGGTTGGGTTCCACTGCAACTAAAGATCAGTTCTTCGTGGAACACAGCCGGCTTTTGGAAGGTGCACGGGCCCCTAGGCTGACCCACGGCATTCTTTCCTTTAGGCCACGCCCTACAACGCAGAACACGCTGTATGGAGAAGCTGCTTTAGGGAAGGGCCCCCTGAGTACCATGTGTCTCTTTTGAATTTTTCGAAACAATAGGTACTGATGCTTCCCGTCAACCTCGAAATGGGGGCCTGAGGGCACAGGCCTTTTTCTCCCCAGTGTTGACCATTCCACTCGGGCAGCCTGGAAGCTTGTGCCCAAACACTTGTGCTTCCAGGATTCTAGTCATTTCGTGCAGGGCTCGGATAGGAAGTTGACTTTTCTCCCAGAAACAGGGCGCCTCCGGTTCCTGGGTGGGATATCATCTTGCCCTGTGTCTTTCCTTATTTGGGTGTACGCGCACCTCTCACGGTTGTGGCCTCTCCCGTTGCGGAGCGCCGGCTCCTGAGGCTTAGGTGCAGCGGCTAAGGCTCCCGGGTGCGGCACTAGGGCAGCGGGTGGGACCTTCCCGGATCGGGGTACGAACCCGTGTCTCCTGCATCGGCAGGCTGACTTTCAACTACAGTTCCACAAAGAAAGCCTGACCCTGCTTTAGAGCTAAAGGGAACCCGAAACGCAAACACTGGCTTTTCACTACGGCCCTGGGTTTCCGTGCAGAAAGATTGGTGGGCAGCAGCTTCCATGAGGCATTTTGGCTGTGCTACTTCAGTTTCACGAGGGTAGGCCTTTCCGGACTCCTAGCACGTTAGCACCAGTTTCCTTACAGGAACACTCAGGGAGCCGGGCTCCAGTGGGCCTGTGGAGCAGCACCCAGCCCCGTAGGTCCTTCAGCGCACCCCTGTGTTTCCTGAGCGAAGCGCAACACACTGCACTCTTCCCTGGGAGAGCTGGAGATCCTCAGCTCTGCCACAGCTTCAGAGAGACGTTCCTAGCCAGTCCAGCAGGTCAAAAACACTCTTGCTGCCGGGAGTTTAGTCCCTGCGGGCATGCCTGCGAGAGGCAAAGGAGCTTTCTCGAAAGAAGCAGGCTGCTTCCAGTTCCTGAGGAAGCTTCCCTGCCCTGCTCTAGGGCGAAAGGGAAACTCAGTGTCCCCACGAGACTCGAAAATCGCCCTGGTGGGCCGTGCCGATTGGAAGGCGTGCAGCACCCTTCCCGAGGCATTCCTTGCTGTTCTGCTTTAAGTTTTCGGTAGTACCCCTTTAAGGAGTCCTAAGAACGTCGTGTCAGCACCCGAGTCAGTGCAAGAACACTGAGTACCGCCAGGCTCCTGGGGCCCGCTTGAGCCTCATCCAGCCCCGAAGGCCCTTAGGTGTACGCCTGTTTATGCCGAGTGTAGGGCAACACACTGCCCTCTTCCTTGGGAGAGGCAGATTTCCTCAGCTCTCCAAGAGCTTCTGAAACAAGGTTGTATCCAGCGCAACATGACAAGGAAGTTGGCTCCCCTTGCCTTACCTGAGCTCTACCTCGAAAAACACTCTGCTTAGCGCTCCTTCTCGGACCTCAAACCTGCAGTCACCTTACCCAAGGAAAAAGTCAGGCTGGGTTCCACTGCAACTGACGCACAGTTCTTCGTGGAACACAGCAGGCTTTTGGAAGATGCCCAGGCCCCTAGGCCGATCTGGGGCTTTCGAAAATTTAGGCAGTTCCCTACAAGCCGAACACCCTGCCTACAAAAGTTGATTTCGGGAAGGGGTCAGTGGGTAGCTTGTGTCTCTTCTGACTTCGGCAGCATAACAGGTCCTTACGCAGTGCGTCAACCTCGAATGGGGGGCCTGATGTCACAAGCCTTGTTTTCCCCGCTGGAAAGCGCCCTGCGTGAGCCCTTGACGCTTCCGGGGAATAGTGCGTTTGCCGGCTTACTAGTCAGGGCAGGCGTGGCACTGAGTAGAAACTGAGTTGCCTCCAAAGAAATAGGGTACTACGACTTCCTGGCTGGGAGCTTCCCCTGCCCTGCTTTATAGCGAAAGGGAAACTCAGCATGAACACTCGCCTCGACGGGTGGCCCTGCTCTGCCATGCAGAAGGGGAGGCGTGCGGCAGCTTCTATGAGACCCACGTCGCAGCTCTGCTTTACTTTAAAGGCAGTAAGCTGTAAAGGCCTCCTAGGACCCTCGCGTCCGCACACGATTCTGCCTAAGAACGCTGAGTCACTGCAGGCTCCTAGTGGCCTGGTGAGCCTCATCCAGTCGCGAAGATCCTTAGCTGCACCCCTCCGTAGCTGAGTGTAGGGCAACATATTGAACTCGTGCGTCGGAGAGCTAGACTGCCTCCGGTCACAGACGGATTCAGTAACACGGTTGTAGCACTTCCAGCATTCAATGCCGGTCGGCCTCATTGCCCTGTCAGAGCGATACTGAGAGAGACACTCTGCTTAGCAGTCCTTCTAGGTCCTGTCACCTGCAGTCACCCTACCTCAAGGAGAAACTCGGGTTGGGTTCCACTGCAACTAAAGATCAGTTCTTCGTGGAACACAGCCGGCTTTTGGAAGGTGCACGGGCCCCTAGGCTGACCCACGGCATTCTTTCCTTTAGGCCACGCCCTACAACGCAGAACACGCTGTATGGAGAAGCTGCTTTAGGGAAGGGCCCCCTGAGTACCATGTGTCTCTTTTGAATTTTTCGAAACAATAGGTACTGATGCTTCCCGTCAACCTCGAAATGGGGGCCTGAGGGCACAGGCCTTTTTCTCCCCAGTGTTGACCATTCCACTCGGGCAGCCTGGAAGCTTGTGCCCAAACACTTGTGCTTCCAGGATTCTAGTCATTTCGTGCAGGGCTCGGATAGGAAGTTGACTTTTCTCCCAGAAACAGGGCGCCTCCGGTTCCTGGGTGGGATATCATCTTGCCCTGTGTCTTTCCTTATTTGGGTGTACGCGCACCTCTCACGGTTGTGGCCTCTCCCGTTGCGGAGCGCCGGCTCCTGAGGCTTAGGTGCAGCGGCTAAGGCTCCCGGGTGCGGCACTAGGGCAGCGGGTGGGACCTTCCCGGATCGGGGTACGAACCCGTGTCTCCTGCATCGGCAGGCTGACTTTCAACTACAGTTCCACAAAGAAAGCCTGACCCTGCTTTAGAGCTAAAGGGAACCCGAAACGCAAACACTGGCTTTTCACTACGGCCCTGGGTTTCCGTGCAGAAAGATTGGTGGGCAGCAGCTTCCATGAGGCATTTGGGCTGTGCTACTTTAGTTTCACGAGGGTAGGCCTTTCCGGACTCCTAGCACGTTAGCACCAGTTTCCTTACAGGAACACTCAGGGAGCCGGGCTCCAGTGGGCCTGTGGAGCAGCACCCAGCCCCGTAGGTCCTTCAGCGCACCCCTGTGTTTCCTGAGCGAAGCGCAACACACTGCACTCTTCCCTGGGAGAGCTGGAGATCCTCAGCTCTGCCACAGCTTCAGAGAGACGTTCCTAGCCAGTCCAGCAGGTCAAAAACACTCTTGCTGCCGGGAGTTTAGTCCCTGCGGGCATGCCTGCGAGAGGCAAATGAGCTTTCTCGAAAGAAGCAGGCTGCTTCCAGTTCCCGAGGAAGCTTCCCTGCCCTGCTCTAGGGCGAAAGGGAAACTCAGTGTCCCCACGAGACTCGAAAATCGCCCTGGTGGGCCGTGCCGATTGGAAGGCGTGCAGCACCCTTCCCGAGGCATTCCTTGCTGTTCTGCTTTAAGTTTTCGGTAGTACCCCTTTAAGGAGTCCTAAGAGCGTCGTGTCAGCACCCGAGTCAGTGCAAGAACACTGAGTACCGCCAGGCTCCTGGGGCCCGCTTGAGCCTCATCCAGCCCCGAAGGCCCTTAGGTGTACGCCTGTTTATGCCGAGTGTAGGGCAACACACTGCCCTCTTCCTTGGGAGAGGCAGATTTCCTCAGCTCTCCAAGAGCTTCTGAAACAAGGTTGTATCCAGCGCAACATGACAAGGAAGTTGGCTCCCCTTGCCTTACCTGAGCTCTACCTCGAAAAACACTCTGCTTAGCGCTCCTTCTCGGACCTCAAACCTGCAGTCACCTTACCCAAGGAAAAAGTCAGGCTGGGTTCCACTGCAACTGACGCACAGTTCTTCGTGGAACACAGCAGGCTTTTGGAAGATGCCCAGGCCCCTAGGCCGATCTGGGGCTTTCGAAAATTTAGGCAGTTCCCTACAAGCCGAACACCCTGCCTACAAAAGTTGATTTCGGGAAGGGGTCAGTGGGTAGCTTGTGTCTCTTCTGACTTCGGCAGCATAACAGGTCCTTACGCAGTGCGTCAACCTCGAATGGGGGGCCTGATGTCACAAGCCTTGTTTTCCCCGCTGGAAAGCGCCCTGCGTGAGCCCTTGACGCTTCCGGGGAATAGTGCGTTTGCCGGCTTACTAGTCAGGGCAGGCGTGGCACTGAGTAGAAACTGAGTTGCCTCCAAAGAAATAGGGTACTACGACTTCCTGGCTGGGAGCTTCCCCTGCCCTGCTTTATAGCGAAAGGGAAACTCAGCATGAACACTCGCCTCGACGGGTGGCCCTGCTCTGCCATGCAGAAGGGGAGGCGTGCGGCAGCTTCTATGAGACCCACGTCGCAGCTCTGCTTTACTTTAAAGGCAGTAAGCTGTAAAGGCCTCCTAGGACCCTCGCGTCCGCACACGATTCTGCCTAAGAACGCTGAGTCACTGCAGGCTCCTAGTGGCCTGGTGAGCCTCATCCAGTCGCGAAGATCCTTAGCTGCACCCCTCCGTAGCTGAGTGTAGGGCAACATATTGAACTCGTGCGTCGGAGAGCTAGACTGCCTCCGGTCACAGACGGATTCAGTAACACGGTTGTAGCACTTCCAGCATTCAATGCCGGTCGGCCTCATTGCCCTGTCAGAGCGATACTGAGAGAGACACTCTGCTTAGCAGTCCTTCTAGGTCCTGTCACCTGCAGTCACCCTACCTCAAGGAGAAACTCGGGTTGGGTTCCACTGCAACTAAAGATCAGTTCTTCGTGGAACACAGCCGGCTTTTGGAAGGTGCACGGGCCCCTAGGCTGACCCACGGCATTCTTTCCTTTAGGCCACGCCCTACAACGCAGAACACGCTGTATGGAGAAGCTGCTTTAGGGAAGGGCCCCCTGAGTACCATGTGTCTCTTTTGAATTTTTCGAAACAATAGGTACTGATGCTTCCCGTCAACCTCGAAATGGGGGCCTGAGGGCACAGGCCTTTTTCTCCCCAGTGTTGACCATTCCACTCGGGCAGCCTGGAAGCTTGTGCCCAAACACTTGTGCTTCCAGGATTCTAGTCATTTCGTGCAGGGCTCGGATAGGAAGTTGACTTTTCTCCCAGAAACAGGGCGCCTCCGGTTCCTGGGTGGGATATCATCTTGCCCTGTGTCTTTCCTTATTTGGGTGTACGCGCACCTCTCACGGTTGTGGCCTCTCCCGTTGCGGAGCGCCGGCTCCTGAGGCTTAGGTGCAGCGGCTAAGGCTCCCGGGTGCGGCACTAGGGCAGCGGGTGGGACCTTCCCGGATCGGGGTACGAACCCGTGTCTCCTGCATCGGCAGGCTGACTTTCAACTACAGTTCCACAAAGAAAGCCTGACCCTGCTTTAGAGCTAAAGGGAACCCGAAACGCAAACACTGGCTTTTCACTACGGCCCTGGGTTTCCGTGCAGAAAGATTGGTGGGCAGCAGCTTCCATGAGGCATTTGGGCTGTGCTACTTTAGTTTCACGAGGGTAGGCCTTTCCGGACTCCTAGCACGTTAGCACCAGTTTCCTTACAGGAACACTCAGGGAGCCGGGCTCCAGTGGGCCTGTGGAGCAGCACCCAGCCCCGTAGGTCCTTCAGCGCACCCCTGTGTTTCCTGAGCGAAGCGCAACACACTGCACTCTTCCCTGGGAGAGCTGGAGATCCTCAGCTCTGCCACAGCTTCAGAGAGACGTTCCTAGCCAGTCCAGCAGGTCAAAAACACTCTTGCTGCCGGGAGTTTAGTCCCTGCGGGCATGCCTGCGAGAGGCAAATGAGCTTTCTCGAAAGAAGCAGGCTGCTTCCAGTTCCCGAGGAAGCTTCCCTGCCCTGCTCTAGGGCGAAAGGGAAACTCAGTGTCCCCACGAGACTCGAAAATCGCCCTGGTGGGCCGTGCCGATTGGAAGGCGTGCAGCACCCTTCCCGAGGCATTCCTTGCTGTTCTGCTTTAAGTTTTCGGTAGTACCCCTTTAAGGAGTCCTAAGAGCGTCGTGTCAGCACCCGAGTCAGTGCAAGAACACTGAGTACCGCCAGGCTCCTGGGGCCCGCTTGAGCCTCATCCAGCCCCGAAGGCCCTTAGGTGTACGCCTGTTTATGCCGAGTGTAGGGCAACACACTGCCCTCTTCCTTGGGAGAGGCAGATTTCCTCAGCTCTCCAAGAGCTTCTGAAACAAGGTTGTATCCAGCGCAACATGACAAGGAAGTTGGCTCCCCTTGCCTTACCTGAGCTCTACCTCGAAAAACACTCTGCTTAGCGCTCCTTCTCGGACCTCAAACCTGCAGTCACCTTACCCAAGGAAAAAGTCAGGCTGGGTTCCACTGCAACTGACGCACAGTTCTTCGTGGAACACAGCAGGCTTTTGGAAGATGCCCAGGCCCCTAGGCCGATCTGGGGCTTTCGAAAATTTAGGCAGTTCCCTACAAGCCGAACACCCTGCCTACAAAAGTTGATTTCGGGAAGGGGTCAGTGGGTAGCTTGTGTCTCTTCTGACTTCGGCAGCATAACAGGTCCTTACGCAGTGCGTCAACCTCGAATGGGGGGCCTGATGTCACAAGCCTTGTTTTCCCCGCTGGAAAGCGCCCTGCGTGAGCCCTTGACGCTTCCGGGGAATAGTGCGTTTGCCGGCTTACTAGTCAGGGCAGGCGTGGCACTGAGTAGAAACTGAGTTGCCTCCAAAGAAATAGGGTACTACGACTTCCTGGCTGGGAGCTTCCCCTGCCCTGCTTTATAGCGAAAGGGAAACTCAGCATGAACACTCGCCTCGACGGGTGGCCCTGCTCTGCCATGCAGAAGGGGAGGCGTGCGGCAGCTTCTATGAGACCCACGTCGCAGCTCTGCTTTACTTTAAAGGCAGTAAGCTGTAAAGGCCTCCTAGGACCCTCGCGTCCGCACACGATTCTGCCTAAGAACGCTGAGTCACTGCAGGCTCCTAGTGGCCTGGTGAGCCTCATCCAGTCGCGAAGATCCTTAGCTGCACCCCTCCGTAGCTGAGTGTAGGGCAACATATTGAACTCGTGCGTCGGAGAGCTAGACTGCCTCCGGTCACAGACGGATTCAGTAACACGGTTGTAGCACTTCCAGCATTCAATGCCGGTCGGCCTCATTGCCCTGTCAGAGCGATACTGAGAGAGACACTCTGCTTAGCAGTCCTTCTAGGTCCTGTCACCTGCAGTCACCCTACCTCAAGGAGAAACTCGGGTTGGGTTCCACTGCAACTAAAGATCAGTTCTTCGTGGAACACAGCCGGCTTTTGGAAGGTGCACGGGCCCCTAGGCTGACCCACGGCATTCTTTCCTTTAGGCCACGCCCTACAATGCAGAACACGCTGTATGGAGAAGCTGCTTTAGGGAAGGGCCCCCTGAGTACCATGTGTCTCTTTTGAATTTTTCGAAACAATAGGTACTGATGCTTCCCGTCAACCTCGAAATGGGGGCCTGAGGGCACAGGCCTTTTTCTCCCCAGTGTTGACCATTCCACTCGGGCAGCCTGGAAGCTTGTGCCCAAACACTTGTGCTTCCAGGATTCTAGTCATTTCGTGCAGGGCTCGGATAGGAAGTTGACTTTTCTCCCAGAAACAGGGCGCCTCCGGTTCCTGGGTGGGATATCATCTTGCCCTGTGTCTTTCCTTATTTGGGTGTACGCGCACCTCTCACGGTTGTGGCCTCTCCCGTTGCGGAGCGCCGGCTCCTGAGGCTTAGGTGCAGCGGCTAAGGCTCCCGGGTGCGGCACTAGGGCAGCGGGTGGGACCTTCCCGGATCGGGGTACGAACCCGTGTCTCCTGCATCGGCAGGCTGACTTTCAACTACAGTTCCACAAAGAAAGCCTGACCCTGCTTTAGAGCTAAAGGGAACCCGAAACGCAAACACTGGCTTTTCACTACGGCCCTGGGTTTCCGTGCAGAAAGATTGGTGGGCAGCAGCTTCCATGAGGCATTTGGGCTGTGCTACTTTAGTTTCACGAGGGTAGGCCTTTCCGGACTCCTAGCACGTTAGCACCAGTTTCCTTACAGGAACACTCAGGGAGCCGGGCTCCAGTGGGCCTGTGGAGCAGCACCCAGCCCCGTAGGTCCTTCAGCGCACCCCTGTGTTTCCTGAGCGAAGCGCAACACACTGCACTCTTCCCTGGGAGAGCTGGAGATCCTCAGCTCTGCCACAGCTTCAGAGAGACGTTCCTAGCCAGTCCAGCAGGTCAAAAACACTCTTGCTGCCGGGAGTTTAGTCCCTGCGGGCATGCCTGCGAGAGGCAAATGAGCTTTCTCGAAAGAAGCAGGCTGCTTCCAGTTCCCGAGGAAGCTTCCCTGCCCTGCTCTAGGGCGAAAGGGAAACTCAGTGTCCCCACGAGACTCGAAAATCGCCCTGGTGGGCCGTGCCGATTGGAAGGCGTGCAGCACCCTTCCCGAGGCATTCCTTGCTGTTCTGCTTTAAGTTTTCGGTAGTACCCCTTTAAGGAGTCCTAAGAGCGTCGTGTCAGCACCCGAGTCAGTGCAAGAACACTGAGTACCGCCAGGCTCCTGGGGCCCGCTTGAGCCTCATCCAGCCCCGAAGGCCCTTAGGTGTACGCCTGTTTATGCCGAGTGTAGGGCAACACACTGCCCTCTTCCTTGGGAGAGGCAGATTTCCTCAGCTCTCCAAGAGCTTCTGAAACAAGGTTGTATCCAGCGCAACATGACAAGGAAGTTGGCTCCCCTTGCCTTACCTGAGCTCTACCTCGAAAAACACTCTGCTTAGCGCTCCTTCTCGGACCTCAAACCTGCAGTCACCTTACCCAAGGAAAAAGTCAGGCTGGGTTCCACTGCAACTGACGCACAGTTCTTCGTGGAACACAGCAGGCTTTTGGAAGATGCCCAGGCCCCTAGGCCGATCTGGGGCTTTCGAAAATTTAGGCAGTTCCCTACAAGCCGAACACCCTGCCTACAAAAGTTGATTTCGGGAAGGGGTCAGTGGGTAGCTTGTGTCTCTTCTGACTTCGGCAGCATAACAGGTCCTTACGCAGTGCGTCAACCTCGAATGGGGGGCCTGATGTCACAAGCCTTGTTTTCCCCGCTGGAAAGCGCCCTGCGTGAGCCCTTGACGCTTCCGGGGAATAGTGCGTTTGCCGGCTTACTAGTCAGGGCAGGCGTGGCACTGAGTAGAAACTGAGTTGCCTCCAAAGAAATAGGGTACTACGACTTCCTGGCTGGGAGCTTCCCCTGCCCTGCTTTATAGCGAAAGGGAAACTCAGCATGAACACTCGCCTCGACGGGTGGCCCTGCTCTGCCATGCAGAAGGGGAGGCGTGCGGCAGCTTCTATGAGACCCACGTCGCAGCTCTGCTTTACTTTAAAGGCAGTAAGCTGTAAAGGCCTCCTAGGACCCTCGCGTCCGCACACGATTCTGCCTAAGAACGCTGAGTCACTGCAGGCTCCTAGTGGCCTGGTGAGCCTCATCCAGTCGCGAAGATCCTTAGCTGCACCCCTCCGTAGCTGAGTGTAGGGCAACATATTGAACTCGTGCGTCGGAGAGCTAGACTGCCTCCGGTCACAGACGGATTCAGTAACACGGTTGTAGCACTTCCAGCATTCAATGCCGGTCGGCCTCATTGCCCTGTCAGAGCGATACTGAGAGAGACACTCTGCTTAGCAGTCCTTCTAGGTCCTGTCACCTGCAGTCACCCTACCTCAAGGAGAAACTCGGGTTGGGTTCCACTGCAACTAAAGATCAGTTCTTCGTGGAACACAGCAGGCTTTTGGAAGGTGCACGGGCCCCTAGGCTGACCCACGGCATTCTTTCCTTTAGGCCACGCCCTACAACGCAGAACACGCTGTATGGAGAAGCTGCTTTAGGGAAGGGCCCCCTGAGTACCATGTGTCTCTTTTGAATTTTTCGAAACAATAGGTACTGATGCTTCCCGTCAACCTCGAAATGGGGGCCTGAGGGCACAGGCCTTTTTCTCCCCAGTGTTGACCATTCCACTCGGGCAGCCTGGAAGCTTGTGCCCAAACACTTGTGCTTCCAGGATTCTAGTCATTTCGTGCAGGGCTCGGATAGGAAGTTGACTTTTCTCCCAGAAACAGGGCGCCTCCGGTTCCTGGGTGGGATATCATCTTGCCCTGTGTCTTTCCTTATTTGGGTGTACGCGCACCTCTCACGGTTGTGGCCTCTCCCGTTGCGGAGCGCCGGCTCCTGAGGCTTAGGTGCAGCGGCTAAGGCTCCCGGGTGCGGCACTAGGGCAGCGGGTGGGACCTTCCCGGATCGGGGTACGAACCCGTGTCTCCTGCATCGGCAGGCTGACTTTCAACTACAGTTCCACAAAGAAAGCCTGACCCTGCTTTAGAGCTAAAGGGAACCCGAAACGCAAACACTGGCTTTTCACTACGGCCCTGGGTTTCCGTGCAGAAAGATTGGTGGGCAGCAGCTTCCATGAGGCATTTTGGCTGTGCTACTTCAGTTTCACGAGGGTAGGCCTTTCCGGACTCCTAGCACGTTAGCACCAGTTTCCTTACAGGAACACTCAGGGAGCCGGGCTCCAGTGGGCCTGTGGAGCAGCACCCAGCCCCGTAGGTCCTTCAGCGCACCCCTGTGTTTCCTGAGCGAAGCGCAACACACTGCACTCTTCCCTGGGAGAGCTGGAGATCCTCAGCTCTGCCACAGCTTCAGAGAGACGTTCCTAGCCAGTCCAGCAGGTCAAAAACACTCTTGCTGCCGGGAGTTTAGTCCCTGCGGGCATGCCTGCGAGAGGCAAATGAGCTTTCTCGAAAGAAGCAGGCTGCTTCCAGTTCCTGAGGAAGCTTCCCTGCCCTGCTCTAGGGCGAAAGGGAAACTCAGTGTCCCCACGAGACTCGAAAATCGCCCTGGTGGGCCGTGCCGATTGGAAGGCGTGCAGCACCCTTCCCGAGGCATTCCTTGCTGTTCTGCTTTAAGTTTTCGGTAGTACCCCTTTAAGGAGTCCTAAGAGCGTCGTGTCAGCACCCGAGTCAGTGCAAGAACACTGAGTACCGCCAGGCTCCTGGGGCCCGCTTGAGCCTCATCCAGCCCCGAAGGCCCTTAGGTGTACGCCTGTTTATGCCGAGTGTAGGGCAACACACTGCCCTCTTCCTTGGGAGAGGCAGATTTCCTCAGCTCTCCAAGAGCTTCTGAAACAAGGTTGTATCCAGCGCAACATGACAAGGAAGTTGGCTCCCCTTGCCTTACCTGAGCTCTACCTCGAAAAACACTCTGCTTAGCGCTCCTTCTCGGACCTCAAACCTGCAGTCACCTTACCCAAGGAAAAAGTCAGGCTGGGTTCCACTGCAACTGACGCACAGTTCTTCGTGGAACACAGCAGGCTTTTGGAAGATGCCCAGGCCCCTAGGCCGATCTGGGGCTTTCGAAAATTTAGGCAGTTCCCTACAAGCCGAACACCCTGCCTACAAAAGTTGATTTCGGGAAGGGGTCAGTGGGTAGCTTGTGTCTCTTCTGACTTCGGCAGCATAACAGGTCCTTACGCAGTGCGTCAACCTCGAATGGGGGGCCTGATGTCACAAGCCTTGTTTTCCCCGCTGGAAAGCGCCCTGCGTGAGCCCTTGACGCTTCCGGGGAATAGTGCGTTTGCCGGCTTACTAGTCAGGGCAGGCGTGGCACTGAGTAGAAACTGAGTTGCCTCCAAAGAAATAGGGTACTACGACTTCCTGGCTGGGAGCTTCCCCTGCCCTGCTTTATAGCGAAAGGGAAACTCAGCATGAACACTCGCCTCGACGGGTGGCCCTGCTCTGCCATGCAGAAGGGGAGGCGTGCGGCAGCTTCTATGAGACCCACGTCGCAGCTCTGCTTTACTTTAAAGGCAGTAAGCTGTAAAGGCCTCCTAGGACCCTCGCGTCCGCACACGATTCTGTCTAAGAACGCTGAGTCACTGCAGGCTCCTAGTGGCCTGGTGAGCCTCATCCAGTCGCGAAGATCCTTAGCTGCACCCCTCCGTAGCTGAGTGTAGGGCAACATATTGAACTCGTGCGTCGGAGAGCTAGACTGCCTCCGGTCACAGACGGATTCAGTAACACGGTTGTAGCACTTCCAGCATTCAATGCCGGTCGGCCTCATTGCCCTGTCAGAGCGATACTGAGAGAGACACTCTGCTTAGCAGTCCTTCTAGGTCCTGTCACCTGCAGTCACCCTACCTCAAGGAGAAACTCGGGTTGGGTTCCACTGCAACTAAAGATCAGTTCTTCGTGGAACACAGCAGGCTTTTGGAAGGTGCACGGGCCCCTAGGCTGACCCACGGCATTCTTTCCTTTAGGCCACGCCCTACAACGCAGAACACGCTGTATGGAGAAGCTGCTTTAGGGAAGGGCCCCCTGAGTACCATGTGTCTCTTTTGAATTTTTCGAAACAATAGGTACTGATGCTTCCCGTCAACCTCGAAATGGGGGCCTGAGGGCACAGGCCTTTTTCTCCCCAGTGTTGACCATTCCACTCGGGCAGCCTGGAAGCTTGTGCCCAAACACTTGTGCTTCCAGGATTCTAGTCATTTCGTGCAGGGCTCGGATAGGAAGTTGACTTTTCTCCCAGAAACAGGGCGCCTCCGGTTCCTGGGTGGGATATCATCTTGCCCTGTGTCTTTCCTTATTTGGGTGTACGCGCACCTCTCACGGTTGTGGCCTCTCCCGTTGCGGAGCGCCGGCTCCTGAGGCTTAGGTGCAGCGGCTAAGGCTCCCGGGTGCGGCACTAGGGCAGCGGGTGGGACCTTCCCGGATCGGGGTACGAACCCGTGTCTCCTGCATCGGCAGGCTGACTTTCAACTACAGTTCCACAAAGAAAGCCTGACCCTGCTTTAGAGCTAAAGGGAACCCGAAACGCAAACACTGGCTTTTCACTACGGCCCTGGGTTTCCGTGCAGAAAGATTGGTGGGCAGCAGCTTCCATGAGGCATTTTGGCTGTGCTACTTCAGTTTCACGAGGGTAGGCCTTTCCGGACTCCTAGCACGTTAGCACCAGTTTCCTTACAGGAACACTCAGGGAGCCGGGCTCCAGTGGGCCTGTGGAGCAGCACCCAGCCCCGTAGGTCCTTCAGCGCACCCCTGTGTTTCCTGAGCGAAGCGCAACACACTGCACTCTTCCCTGGGAGAGCTGGAGATCCTCAGCTCTGCCACAGCTTCAGAGAGACGTTCCTAGCCAGTCCAGCAGGTCAAAAACACTCTTGCTGCCGGGAGTTTAGTCCCTGCGGGCATGCCTGCGAGAGGCAAAGGAGCTTTCTCGAAAGAAGCAGGCTGCTTCCAGTTCCTGAGGAAGCTTCCCTGCCCTGCTCTAGGGCGAAAGGGAAACTCAGTGTCCCCACGAGACTCGAAAATCGCCCTGGTGGGCCGTGCCGATTGGAAGGCGTGCAGCACCCTTCCCGAGGCATTCCTTGCTGTTCTGCTTTAAGTTTTCGGTAGTACCCCTTTAAGGAGTCCTAAGAGCGTCGTGTCAGCACCCGAGTCAGTGCAAGAACACTGAGTACCGCCAGGCTCCTGGGGCCCGCTTGAGCCTCATCCAGCCCCGAAGGCCCTTAGGTGTACGCCTGTTTATGCCGAGTGTAGGGCAACACACTGCCCTCTTCCTTGGGAGAGGCAGATTTCCTCAGCTCTCCAAGAGCTTCTGAAACAAGGTTGTATCCAGCGCAACATGACAAGGAAGTTGGCTCCCCTTGCCTTACCTGAGCTCTACCTCGAAAAACACTCTGCTTAGCGCTCCTTCTCGGACCTCAAACCTGCAGTCACCTTACCCAAGGAAAAAGTCAGGCTGGGTTCCACTGCAACTGACGCACAGTTCTTCGTGGAACACAGCAGGCTTTTGGAAGATGCCCAGGCCCCTAGGCCGATCTGGGGCTTTCGAAAATTTAGGCAGTTCCCTACAAGCCGAACACCCTGCCTACAAAAGTTGATTTCGGGAAGGGGTCAGTGGGTAGCTTGTGTCTCTTCTGACTTCGGCAGCATAACAGGTCCTTACGCAGTGCGTCAACCTCGAATGGGGGGCCTGATGTCACAAGCCTTGTTTTCCCCGCTGGCAAGCGCCCTGCGTGAGCCCTTGACGCTTCCGGGGAATAGTGCGTTTGCCGGCTTACTAGTCAGGGCAGGCGTGGCACTGAGTAGAAACTGAGTTGCCTCCAAAGAAATAGGGTACTACGACTTCCTGGCTGGGAGCTTCCCCTGCCCTGCTTTATAGCGAAAGGGAAACTCAGCATGAACACTCGCCTCGACGGGTGGCCCTGCTCTGCCATGCAGAAGGGGAGGCGTGCGGCAGCTTCTATGAGACCCACGTCGCAGCTCTGCTTTACTTTAAAGGCAGTAAGCTGTAAAGGCCTCCTAGGACCCTCGCGTCCGCACACGATTCTGCCTAAGAACGCTGAGTCACTGCAGGCTCCTAGTGGCCTGGTGAGCCTCATCCAGTCGCGAAGATCCTTAGCTGCACCCCTCCGTAGCTGAGTGTAGGGCAACATATTGAACTCGTGCGTCGGAGAGCTAGACTGCCTCCGGTCACAGACGGATTCAGTAACACGGTTGTAGCACTTCCAGCATTCAATGCCGGTCGGCCTCATTGCCCTGTCAGAGCGATACTGAGAGAGACACTCTGCTTAGCAGTCCTTCTAGGTCCTGTCCCCTGCAGTCACCCTACCTCAAGGAGAAACTCGGGTTGGGTTCCACTGCAACTAAAGATCAGTTCTTCGTGGAACACAGCCGGCTTTTGGAAGGTGCACGGGCCCCTAGGCTGACCCACGGCATTCTTTCCTTTAGGCCACGCCCTACAACGCAGAACACGCTGTATGGAGAAGCTGCTTTAGGGAAGGGCCCCCTGAGTACCATGTGTCTCTTTTGAATTTTTCGAAACAATAGGTACTGATGCTTCCCGTCAACCTCGAAATGGGGGCCTGAGGGCACAGGCCTTTTTCTCCCCAGTGTTGACCATTCCACTCGGGCAGCCTGGAAGCTTGTGCCCAAACACTTGTGCTTCCAGGATTCTAGTCATTTCGTGCAGGGCTCGGATAGGAAGTTGACTTTTCTCCCAGAAACAGGGCGCCTCCGGTTCCTGGGTGGGATATCATCTTGCCCTGTGTCTTTCCTTATTTGGGTGTACGCGCACCTCTCACGGTTGTGGCCTCTCCCGTTGCGGAGCGCCGGCTCCTGAGGCTTAGGTGCAGCGGCTAAGGCTCCCGGGTGCGGCACTAGGGCAGCGGGTGGGACCTTCCCGGATCGGGGTACGAACCCGTGTCTCCTGCATCGGCAGGCTGACTTTCAACTACAGTTCCACAAAGAAAGCCTGACCCTGCTTTAGAGCTAAAGGGAACCCGAAACGCAAACACTGGCTTTTCACTACGGCCCTGGGTTTCCGTGCAGAAAGATTGGTGGGCAGCAGCTTCCATGAGGCATTTGGGCTGTGCTACTTTAGTTTCACGAGGGTAGGCCTTTCCGGACTCCTAGCACGTTAGCACCAGTTTCCTTACAGGAACACTCAGGGAGCCGGGCTCCAGTGGGCCTGTGGAGCAGCACCCAGCCCCGTAGGTCCTTCAGCGCACCCCTGTGTTTCCTGAGCGAAGCGCAACACACTGCACTCTTCCCTGGGAGAGCTGGAGATCCTCAGCTCTGCCACAGCTTCAGAGAGACGTTCCTAGCCAGTCCAGCAGGTCAAAAACACTCTTGCTGCCGGGAGTTTAGTCCCTGCGGGCATGCCTGCGAGAGGCAAATGAGCTTTCTCGAAAGAAGCAGGCTGCTTCCAGTTCCCGAGGAAGCTTCCCTGCCCTGCTCTAGGGCGAAAGGGAAACTCAGTGTCCCCACGAGACTCGAAAATCGCCCTGGTGGGCCGTGCCGATTGGAAGGCGTGCAGCACCCTTCCCGAGGCATTCCTTGCTGTTCTGCTTTAAGTTTTCGGTAGTACCCCTTTAAGGAGTCCTAAGAGCGTCGTGTCAGCACCCGAGTCAGTGCAAGAACACTGAGTACCGCCAGGCTCCTGGGGCCCGCTTGAGCCTCATCCAGCCCCGAAGGCCCTTAGGTGTACGCCTGTTTATGCCGAGTGTAGGGCAACACACTGCCCTCTTCCTTGGGAGAGGCAGATTTCCTCAGCTCTCCAAGAGCTTCTGAAACAAGGTTGTATCCAGCGCAACATGACAAGGAAGTTGGCTCCCCTTGCCTTACCTGAGCTCTACCTCGAAAAACACTCTGCTTAGCGCTCCTTCTCGGACCTCAAACCTGCAGTCACCTTACCCAAGGAAAAAGTCAGGCTGGGTTCCACTGCAACTGACGCACAGTTCTTCGTGGAACACAGCAGGCTTTTGGAAGATGCCCAGGCCCCTAGGCCGATCTGGGGCTTTCGAAAATTTAGGCAGTTCCCTACAAGCCGAACACCCTGCCTACAAAAGTTGATTTCGGGAAGGGGTCAGTGGGTAGCTTGTGTCTCTTCTGACTTCGGCAGCATAACAGGTCCTTACGCAGTGCGTCAACCTCGAATGGGGGGCCTGATGTCACAAGCCTTGTTTTCCCCGCTGGAAAGCGCCCTGCGTGAGCCCTTGACGCTTCCGGGGAATAGTGCGTTTGCCGGCTTACTAGTCAGGGCAGGCGTGGCACTGAGTAGAAACTGAGTTGCCTCCAAAGAAATAGGGTACTACGACTTCCTGGCTGGGAGCTTCCCCTGCCCTGCTTTATAGCGAAAGGGAAACTCAGCATGAACACTCGCCTCGACGGGTGGCCCTGCTCTGCCATGCAGAAGGGGAGGCGTGCGGCAGCTTCTATGAGACCCACGTCGCAGCTCTGCTTTACTTTAAAGGCAGTAAGCTGTAAAGGCCTCCTAGGACCCTCGCGTCCGCACACGATTCTGCCTAAGAACGCTGAGTCACTGCAGGCTCCTAGTGGCCTGGTGAGCCTCATCCAGTCGCGAAGATCCTTAGCTGCACCCCTCCGTAGCTGAGTGTAGGGCAACATATTGAACTCGTGCGTCGGAGAGCTAGACTGCCTCCGGTCACAGACGGATTCAGTAACACGGTTGTAGCACTTCCAGCATTCAATGCCGGTCGGCCTCATTGCCCTGTCAGAGCGATACTGAGAGAGACACTCTGCTTAGCAGTCCTTCTAGGTCCTGTCACCTGCAGTCACCCTACCTCAAGGAGAAACTCGGGTTGGGTTCCACTGCAACTAAAGATCAGTTCTTCGTGGAACACAGCCGGCTTTTGGAAGGTGCACGGGCCCCTAGGCTGACCCACGGCATTCTTTCCTTTAGGCCACGCCCTACAATGCAGAACACGCTGTATGGAGAAGCTGCTTTAGGGAAGGGCCCCCTGAGTACCATGTGTCTCTTTTGAATTTTTCGAAACAATAGGTACTGATGCTTCCCGTCAACCTCGAAATGGGGGCCTGAGGGCACAGGCCTTTTTCTCCCCAGTGTTGACCATTCCACTCGGGCAGCCTGGAAGCTTGTGCCCAAACACTTGTGCTTCCAGGATTCTAGTCATTTCGTGCAGGGCTCGGATAGGAAGTTGACTTTTCTCCCAGAAACAGGGCGCCTCCGGTTCCTGGGTGGGATATCATCTTGCCCTGTGTCTTTCCTTATTTGGGTGTACGCGCACCTCTCACGGTTGTGGCCTCTCCCGTTGCGGAGCGCCGGCTCCTGAGGCTTAGGTGCAGCGGCTAAGGCTCCCGGGTGCGGCACTAGGGCAGCGGGTGGGACGTTCCCGGATCGGGGTACGAACCCGTGTCTCCTGCATCGGCAGGCTGACTTTCAACTACAGTTCCACAAAGAAAGCCTGACCCTGCTTTAGAGCTAAAGGGAACCCGAAACGCAAACACTGGCTTTTCACTACGGCCCTGGGTTTCCGTGCAGAAAGATTGGTGGGCAGCAGCTTCCATGAGGCATTTGGGCTGTGCTACTTTAGTTTCACGAGGGTAGGCCTTTCCGGACTCCTAGCACGTTAGCACCAGTTTCCTTACAGGAACACTCAGGGAGCCGGGCTCCAGTGGGCCTGTGGAGCAGCACCCAGCCCCGTAGGTCCTTCAGCGCACCCCTGTGTTTCCTGAGCGAAGCGCAACACACTGCACTCTTCCCTGGGAGAGCTGGAGATCCTCAGCTCTGCCACAGCTTCAGAGAGACGTTCCTAGCCAGTCCAGCAGGTCAAAAACACTCTTGCTGCCGGGAGTTTAGTCCCTGCGGGCATGCCTGCGAGAGGCAAATGAGCTTTCTCGAAAGAAGCAGGCTGCTTCCAGTTCCCGAGGAAGCTTCCCTGCCCTGCTCTAGGGCGAAAGGGAAACTCAGTGTCCCCACGAGACTCGAAA
The DNA here is from genome assembly GCF_964341445.2 of Mesoplodon mirus. Lineage (NCBI taxonomy): Eukaryota > Metazoa > Chordata > Mammalia > Artiodactyla > Ziphiidae > Mesoplodon > Mesoplodon mirus. The sequence continues at coordinate 36,744,185 of NC_138993.1, forward strand.
ATCGCCCTGGTGGGCCGTGCCGATTGGAAGGCGTGCAGCACCCTTCCCGAGGCATTCCTTGCTGTTCTGCTTTAAGTTTTCGGTAGTACCCCTTTAAGGAGTCCTAAGAGCGTCGTGTCAGCACCCGAGTCAGTGCAAGAACACTGAGTACCGCCAGGCTCCTGGGGCCCGCTTGAGCCTCATCCAGCCCCGAAGGCCCTTAGGTGTACGCCTGTTTATGCCGAGTGTAGGGCAACACACTGCCCTCTTCCTTGGGAGAGGCAGATTTCCTCAGCTCTCCAAGAGCTTCTGAAACAAGGTTGTATCCAGCGCAACATGACAAGGAAGTTGGCTCCCCTTGCCTTACCTGAGCTCTACCTCGAAAAACACTCTGCTTAGCGCTCCTTCTCGGACCTCAAACCTGCAGTCACCTTACCCAAGGAAAAAGTCAGGCTGGGTTCCACTGCAACTGACGCACAGTTCTTCGTGGAACACAGCAGGCTTTTGGAAGATGCCCAGGCCCCTAGGCCGATCTGGGGCTTTCGAAAATTTAGGCAGTTCCCTACAAGCCGAACACCCTGCCTACAAAAGTTGATTTCGGGAAGGGGTCAGTGGGTAGCTTGTGTCTCTTCTGACTTCGGCAGCATAACAGGTCCTTACGCAGTGCGTCAACCTCGAATGGGGGGCCTGATGTCACAAGCCTTGTTTTCCCCGCTGGAAAGCGCCCTGCGTGAGCCCTTGACGCTTCCGGGGAATAGTGCGTTTGCCGGCTTACTAGTCAGGGCAGGCGTGGCACTGAGTAGAAACTGAGTTGCCTCCAAAGAAATAGGGTACTACGACTTCCTGGCTGGGAGCTTCCCCTGCCCTGCTTTATAGCGAAAGGGAAACTCAGCATGAACACTCGCCTCGACGGGTGGCCCTGCTCTGCCATGCAGAAGGGGAGGCGTGCGGCAGCTTCTATGAGACCCACGTCGCAGCTCTGCTTTACTTTAAAGGCAGTAAGCTGTAAAGGCCTCCTAGGACCCTCGCGTCCGCACACGATTCTGCCTAAGAACGCTGAGTCACTGCAGGCTCCTAGTGGCCTGGTGAGCCTCATCCAGTCGCGAAGATCCTTAGCTGCACCCCTCCGTAGCTGAGTGTAGGGCAACATATTGAACTCGTGCGTCGGAGAGCTAGACTGCCTCCGGTCACAGACGGATTCAGTAACACGGTTGTAGCACTTCCAGCATTCAATGCCGGTCGGCCTCATTGCCCTGTCAGAGCGATACTGAGAGAGACACTCTGCTTAGCAGTCCTTCTAGGTCCTGTCCCCTGCAGTCACCCTACCTCAAGGAGAAACTCGGGTTGGGTTCCACTGCAACTAAAGATCAGTTCTTCGTGGAACACAGCCGGCTTTTGGAAGGTGCACGGGCCCCTAGGCTGACCCACGGCATTCTTTCCTTTAGGCCACGCCCTACAACGCAGAACACGCTGTATGGAGAAGCTGCTTTAGGGAAGGGCCCCCTGAGTACCATGTGTCTCTTTTGAATTTTTCGAAACAATAGGTACTGATGCTTCCCGTCAACCTCGAAATGGGGGCCTGAGGGCACAGGCCTTTTTCTCCCCAGTGTTGACCATTCCACTCGGGCAGCCTGGAAGCTTGTGCCCAAACACTTGTGCTTCCAGGATTCTAGTCATTTCGTGCAGGGCTCGGATAGGAAGTTGACTTTTCTCCCAGAAACAGGGCGCCTCCGGTTCCTGGGTGGGATATCATCTTGCCCTGTGTCTTTCCTTATTTGGGTGTACGCGCACCTCTCACGGTTGTGGCCTCTCCCGTTGCGGAGCGCCGGCTCCTGAGGCTTAGGTGCAGCGGCTAAGGCTCCCGGGTGCGGCACTAGGGCAGCGGGTGGGACCTTCCCGGATCGGGGTACGAACCCGTGTCTCCTGCATCGGCAGGCTGACTTTCAACTACAGTTCCACAAAGAAAGCCTGACCCTGCTTTAGAGCTAAAGGGAACCCGAAACGCAAACACTGGCTTTTCACTACGGCCCTGGGTTTCCGTGCAGAAAGATTGGTGGGCAGCAGCTTCCATGAGGCATTTGGGCTGTGCTACTTTAGTTTCACGAGGGTAGGCCTTTCCGGACTCCTAGCACGTTAGCACCAGTTTCCTTACAGGAACACTCAGGGAGCCGGGCTCCAGTGGGCCTGTGGAGCAGCACCCAGCCCCGTAGGTCCTTCAGCGCACCCCTGTGTTTCCTGAGCGAAGCGCAACACACTGCACTCTTCCCTGGGAGAGCTGGAGATCCTCAGCTCTGCCACAGCTTCAGAGAGACGTTCCTAGCCAGTCCAGCAGGTCAAAAACACTCTTGCTGCCGGGAGTTTAGTCCCTGCGGGCATGCCTGCGAGAGGCAAATGAGCTTTCTCGAAAGAAGCAGGCTGCTTCCAGTTCCCGAGGAAGCTTCCCTGCCCTGCTCTAGGGCGAAAGGGAAACTCAGTGTCCCCACGAGACTCGAAAATCGCCCTGGTGGGCCGTGCCGATTGGAAGGCGTGCAGCACCCTTCCCGAGGCATTCCTTGCTGTTCTGCTTTAAGTTTTCGGTAGTACCCCTTTAAGGAGTCCTAAGAGCGTCGTGTCAGCACCCGAGTCAGTGCAAGAACACTGAGTACCGCCAGGCTCCTGGGGCCCGCTTGAGCCTCATCCAGCCCCGAAGGCCCTTAGGTGTACGCCTGTTTATGCCGAGTGTAGGGCAACACACTGCCCTCTTCCTTGGGAGAGGCAGATTTCCTCAGCTCTCCAAGAGCTTCTGAAACAAGGTTGTATCCAGCGCAACATGACAAGGAAGTTGGCTCCCCTTGCCTTACCTGAGCTCTACCTCGAAAAACACTCTGCTTAGCGCTCCTTCTCGGACCTCAAACCTGCAGTCACCTTACCCAAGGAAAAAGTCAGGCTGGGTTCCACTGCAACTGACGCACAGTTCTTCGTGGAACACAGCAGGCTTTTGGAAGATGCCCAGGCCCCTAGGCCGATCTGGGGCTTTCGAAAATTTAGGCAGTTCCCTACAAGCCGAACACCCTGCCTACAAAAGTTGATTTCGGGAAGGGGTCAGTGGGTAGCTTGTGTCTCTTCTGACTTCGGCAGCATAACAGGTCCTTACGCAGTGCGTCAACCTCGAATGGGGGGCCTGATGTCACAAGCCTTGTTTTCCCCGCTGGAAAGCGCCCTGCGTGAGCCCTTGACGCTTCCGGGGAATAGTGCGTTTGCCGGCTTACTAGTCAGGGCAGGCGTGGCACTGAGTAGAAACTGAGTTGCCTCCAAAGAAATAGGGTACTACGACTTCCTGGCTGGGAGCTTCCCCTGCCCTGCTTTATAGCGAAAGGGAAACTCAGCATGAACACTCGCCTCGACGGGTGGCCCTGCTCTGCCATGCAGAAGGGGAGGCGTGCGGCAGCTTCTATGAGACCCACGTCGCAGCTCTGCTTTACTTTAAAGGCAGTAAGCTGTAAAGGCCTCCTAGGACCCTCGCGTCCGCACACGATTCTGCCTAAGAACGCTGAGTCACTGCAGGCTCCTAGTGGCCTGGTGAGCCTCATCCAGTCGCGAAGATCCTTAGCTGCACCCCTCCGTAGCTGAGTGTAGGGCAACATATTGAACTCGTGCGTCGGAGAGCTAGACTGCCTCCGGTCACAGACGGATTCAGTAACACGGTTGTAGCACTTCCAGCATTCAATGCCGGTCGGCCTCATTGCCCTGTCAGAGCGATACTGAGAGAGACACTCTGCTTAGCAGTCCTTCTAGGTCCTGTCCCCTGCAGTCACCCTACCTCAAGGAGAAACTCGGGTTGGGTTCCACTGCAACTAAAGATCAGTTCTTCGTGGAACACAGCCGGCTTTTGGAAGGTGCACGGGCCCCTAGGCTGACCCACGGCATTCTTTCCTTTAGGCCACGCCCTACAACGCAGAACACGCTGTATGGAGAAGCTGCTTTAGGGAAGGGCCCCCTGAGTACCATGTGTCTCTTTTGAATTTTTCGAAACAATAGGTACTGATGCTTCCCGTCAACCTCGAAATGGGGGCCTGAGGGCACAGGCCTTTTTCTCCCCAGTGTTGACCATTCCACTCGGGCAGCCTGGAAGCTTGTGCCCAAACACTTGTGCTTCCAGGATTCTAGTCATTTCGTGCAGGGCTCGGATAGGAAGTTGACTTTTCTCCCAGAAACAGGGCGCCTCCGGTTCCTGGGTGGGATATCATCTTGCCCTGTGTCTTTCCTTATTTGGGTGTACGCGCACCTCTCACGGTTGTGGCCTCTCCCGTTGCGGAGCGCCGGCTCCTGAGGCTTAGGTGCAGCGGCTAAGGCTCCCGGGTGCGGCACTAGGGCAGCGGGTGGGACCTTCCCGGATCGGGGTACGAACCCGTGTCTCCTGCATCGGCAGGCTGACTTTCAACTACAGTTCCACAAAGAAAGCCTGACCCTGCTTTAGAGCTAAAGGGAACCCGAAACGCAAACACTGGCTTTTCACTACGGCCCTGGGTTTCCGTGCAGAAAGATTGGTGGGCAGCAGCTTCCATGAGGCATTTGGGCTGTGCTACTTTAGTTTCACGAGGGTAGGCCTTTCCGGACTCCTAGCACGTTAGCACCAGTTTCCTTACAGGAACACTCAGGGAGCCGGGCTCCAGTGGGCCTGTGGAGCAGCACCCAGCCCCGTAGGTCCTTCAGCGCACCCCTGTGTTTCCTGAGCGAAGCGCAACACACTGCACTCTTCCCTGGGAGAGCTGGAGATCCTCAGCTCTGCCACAGCTTCAGAGAGACGTTCCTAGCCAGTCCAGCAGGTCAAAAACACTCTTGCTGCCGGGAGTTTAGTCCCTGCGGGCATGCCTGCGAGAGGCAAATGAGCTTTCTCGAAAGAAGCAGGCTGCTTCCAGTTCCCGAGGAAGCTTCCCTGCCCTGTTCTAGGGCGAAAGGGAAACTCAGTGTCCCCACGAGACTCGAAAATCGCCCTGGTGGGCCGTGCCGATTGGAAGGCGTGCAGCACCCTTCCCGAGGCATTCCTTGCTGTTCTGCTTTAAGTTTTCGGTAGTACCCCTTTAAGGAGTCCTAAGAGCGTCGTGTCAGCACCCGAGTCAGTGCAAGAACACTGAGTACCGCCAGGCTCCTGGGGCCCGCTTGAGCCTCATCCAGCCCCGAAGGCCCTTAGGTGTACGCCTGTTTATGCCGAGTGTAGGGCAACACACTGCCCTCTTCCTTGGGAGAGGCAGATTTCCTCAGCTCTCCAAGAGCTTCTGAAACAAGGTTGTATCCAGCGCAACATGACAAGGAAGTTGGCTCCCCTTGCCTTACCTGAGCTCTACCTCGAAAAACACTCTGCTTAGCGCTCCTTCTCGGACCTCAAACCTGCAGTCACCTTACCCAAGGAAAAAGTCAGGCTGGGTTCCACTGCAACTGACGCACAGTTCTTCGTGGAACACAGCAGGCTTTTGGAAGATGCCCAGGCCCCTAGGCCGATCTGGGGCTTTCGAAAATTTAGGCAGTTCCCTACAAGCCGAACACCCTGCCTACAAAAGTTGATTTCGGGAAGGGGTCAGTGGGTAGCTTGTGTCTCTTCTGACTTCGGCAGCATAACAGGTCCTTACGCAGTGCGTCAACCTCGAATGGGGGGCCTGATGTCACAAGCCTTGTTTTCCCCGCTGGAAAGCGCCCTGCGTGAGCCCTTGACGCTTCCGGGGAATAGTGCGTTTGCCGGCTTACTAGTCAGGGCAGGCGTGGCACTGAGTAGAAACTGAGTTGCCTCCAAAGAAATAGGGTACTACGACTTCCTGGCTGGGAGCTTCCCCTGCCCTGCTTTATAGCGAAAGGGAAACTCAGCATGAACACTCGCCTCGACGGGTGGCCCTGCTCTGCCATGCAGAAGGGGAGGCGTGCGGCAGCTTCTATGAGACCCACGTCGCAGCTCTGCTTTACTTTAAAGGCAGTAAGCTGTAAAGGCCTCCTAGGACCCTCGCGTCCGCACACGATTCTGCCTAAGAACGCTGAGTCACTGCAGGCTCCTAGTGGCCTGGTGAGCCTCATCCAGTCGCGAAGATCCTTAGCTGCACCCCTCCGTAGCTGAGTGTAGGGCAACATATTGAACTCGTGCGTCGGAGAGCTAGACTGCCTCCGGTCACAGACGGATTCAGTAACACGGTTGTAGCACTTCCAGCATTCAATGCCGGTCGGCCTCATTGCCCTGTCAGAGCGATACTGAGAGAGACACTCTGCTTAGCAGTCCTTCTAGGTCCTGTCACCTGCAGTCACCCTACCTCAAGGAGAAACTCGGGTTGGGTTCCACTGCAACTAAAGATCAGTTCTTCGTGGAACACAGCCGGCTTTTGGAAGGTGCACGGGCCCCTAGGCTGACCCACGGCATTCTTTCCTTTAGGCCACGCCCTACAACGCAGAACACGCTGTATGGAGAAGCTGCTTTAGGGAAGGGCCCCCTGAGTACCATGTGTCTCTTTTGAATTTTTCGAAACAATAGGTACTGATGCTTCCCGTCAACCTCGAAATGGGGGCCTGAGGGCACAGGCCTTTTTCTCCCCAGTGTTGACCATTCCACTCGGGCAGCCTGGAAGCTTGTGCCCAAACACTTGTGCTTCCAGGATTCTAGTCATTTCGTGCAGGGCTCGGATAGGAAGTTGACTTTTCTCCCAGAAACAGGGCGCCTCCGGTTCCTGGGTGGGATATCATCTTGCCCTGTGTCTTTCCTTATTTGGGTGTACGCGCACCTCTCACGGTTGTGGCCTCTCCCGTTGCGGAGCGCCGGCTCCTGAGGCTTAGGTGCAGCGGCTAAGGCTCCCGGGTGCGGCACTAGGGCAGCGGGTGGGACCTTCCCGGATCGGGGTACGAACCCGTGTCTCCTGCATCGGCAGGCTGACTTTCAACTACAGTTCCACAAAGAAAGCCTGACCCTGCTTTAGAGCTAAAGGGAACCCGAAACGCAAACACTGGCTTTTCACTACGGCCCTGGGTTTCCGTGCAGAAAGATTGGTGGGCAGCAGCTTCCATGAGGCATTTGGGCTGTGCTACTTTAGTTTCACGAGGGTAGGCCTTTCCGGACTCCTAGCACGTTAGCACCAGTTTCCTTACAGGAACACTCAGGGAGCCGGGCTCCAGTGGGCCTGTGGAGCAGCACCCAGCCCCGTAGGTCCTTCAGCGCACCCCTGTGTTTCCTGAGCGAAGCGCAACACACTGCACTCTTCCCTGGGAGAGCTGGAGATCCTCAGCTCTGCCACAGCTTCAGAGAGACGTTCCTAGCCAGTCCAGCAGGTCAAAAACACTCTTGCTGCCGGGAGTTTAGTCCCTGCGGGCATGCCTGCGAGAGGCAAATGAGCTTTCTCGAAAGAAGCAGGCTGCTTCCAGTTCCCGAGGAAGCTTCCCTGCCCTGCTCTAGGGCGAAAGGGAAACTCAGTGTCCCCACGAGACTCGAAAATCGCCCTGGTGGGCCGTGCCGATTGGAAGGCGTGCAGCACCCTTCCCGAGGCATTCCTTGCTGTTCTGCTTTAAGTTTTCGGTAGTACCCCTTTAAGGAGTCCTAAGAGCGTCGTGTCAGCACCCGAGTCAGTGCAAGAACACTGAGTACCGCCAGGCTCCTGGGGCCCGCTTGAGCCTCATCCAGCCCCGAAGGCCCTTAGGTGTACGCCTGTTTATGCCGAGTGTAGGGCAACACACTGCCCTCTTCCTTGGGAGAGGCAGATTTCCTCAGCTCTCCAAGAGCTTCTGAAACAAGGTTGTATCCAGCGCAACATGACAAGGAAGTTGGCTCCCCTTGCCTTACCTGAGCTCTACCTCGAAAAACACTCTGCTTAGCGCTCCTTCTCGGACCTCAAACCTGCAGTCACCTTACCCAAGGAAAAAGTCAGGCTGGGTTCCACTGCAACTGACGCACAGTTCTTCGTGGAACACAGCAGGCTTTTGGAAGATGCCCAGGCCCCTAGGCCGATCTGGGGCTTTCGAAAATTTAGGCAGTTCCCTACAAGCCGAACACCCTGCCTACAAAAGTTGATTTCGGGAAGGGGTCAGTGGGTAGCTTGTGTCTCTTCTGACTTCGGCAGCATAACAGGTCCTTACGCAGTGCGTCAACCTCGAATGGGGGGCCTGATGTCACAAGCCTTGTTTTCCCCGCTGGAAAGCGCCCTGCGTGAGCCCTTGACGCTTCCGGGGAATAGTGCGTTTGCCGGCTTACTAGTCAGGGCAGGCGTGGCACTGAGTAGAAACTGAGTTGCCTCCAAAGAAATAGGGTACTACGACTTCCTGGCTGGGAGCTTCCCCTGCCCTGCTTTATAGCGAAAGGGAAACTCAGCATGAACACTCGCCTCGACGGGTGGCCCTGCTCTGCCATGCAGAAGGGGAGGCGTGCGGCAGCTTCTATGAGACCCACGTCGCAGCTCTGCTTTACTTTAAAGGCAGTAAGCTGTAAAGGCCTCCTAGGACCCTCGCGTCCGCACACGATTCTGCCTAAGAACGCTGAGTCACTGCAGGCTCCTAGTGGCCTGGTGAGCCTCATCCAGTCGCGAAGATCCTTAGCTGCACCCCTCCGTAGCTGAGTGTAGGGCAACATATTGAACTCGTGCGTCGGAGAGCTAGACTGCCTCCGGTCACAGACGGATTCAGTAACACGGTTGTAGCACTTCCAGCATTCAATGCCGGTCGGCCTCATTGCCCTGTCAGAGCGATACTGAGAGAGACACTCTGCTTAGCAGTCCTTCTAGGTCCTGTCACCTGCAGTCACCCTACCTCAAGGAGAAACTCGGGTTGGGTTCCACTGCAACTAAAGATCAGTTCTTCGTGGAACACAGCCGGCTTTTGGAAGGTGCACGGGCCCCTAGGCTGACCCACGGCATTCTTTCCTTTAGGCCACGCCCTACAACGCAGAACACGCTGTATGGAGAAGCTGCTTTAGGGAAGGGCCCCCTGAGTACCATGTGTCTCTTTTGAATTTTTCGAAACAATAGGTACTGATGCTTCCCGCCAACCTCGAAATGGGGGCCTGAGGGCACAGGCCTTTTTCTCCCCAGTGTTGACCATTCCACTCGGGCAGCCTGGAAGCTTGTGCCCAAACACTTGTGCTTCCAGGATTCTAGTCATTTCGTGCAGGGCTCGGATAGGAAGTTGACTTTTCTCCCAGAAACAGGGCGCCTCCGGTTCCTGGGTGGGATATCATCTTGCCCTGTGTCTTTCCTTATTTGGGTGTACGCGCACCTCTCACGGTTGTGGCCTCTCCCGTTGCGGAGCGCCGGCTCCTGAGGCTTAGGTGCAGCGGCTAAGGCTCCCGGGTGCGGCACTAGGGCAGCGGGTGGGACCTTCCCGGATCGGGGTACGAACCCGTGTCTCCTGCATCGGCAGGCTGACTTTCAACTACAGTTCCACAAAGAAAGCCTGACCCTGCTTTAGAGCTAAAGGGAACCCGAAACGCAAACACTGGCTTTTCACTACGGCCCTGGGTTTCCGTGCAGAAAGATTGGTGGGCAGCAGCTTCCATGAGGCATTTGGGCTGTGCTACTTTAGTTTCACGAGGGTAGGCCTTTCCGGACTCCTAGCACGTTAGCACCAGTTTCCTTACAGGAACACTCAGGGAGCCGGGCTCCAGTGGGCCTGTGGAGCAGCACCCAGCCCCGTAGGTCCTTCAGCGCACCCCTGTGTTTCCTGAGCGAAGCGCAACACACTGCACTCTTCCCTGGGAGAGCTGGAGATCCTCAGCTCTGCCACAGCTTCAGAGAGACGTTCCTAGCCAGTCCAGCAGGTCAAAAACACTCTTGCTGCCGGGAGTTTAGTCCCTGCGGGCATGCCTGCGAGAGGCAAATGAGCTTTCTCGAAAGAAGCAGGCTGCTTCCAGTTCCCGAGGAAGCTTCCCTGCCCTGTTCTAGGGCGAAAGGGAAACTCAGTGTCCCCACGAGACTCGAAAATCGCCCTGGTGGGCCGTGCCGATTGGAAGGCGTGCAGCACCCTTCCCGAGGCATTCCTTGCTGTTCTGCTTTAAGTTTTCGGTAGTACCCCTTTAAGGAGTCCTAAGAGCGTCGTGTCAGCACCCGAGTCAGTGCAAGAACACTGAGTACCGCCAGGCTCCTGGGGCCCGCTTGAGCCTCATCCAGCCCCGAAGGCCCTTAGGTGTACGCCTGTTTATGCCGAGTGTAGGGCAACACACTGCCCTCTTCCTTGGGAGAGGCAGATTTCCTCAGCTCTCCAAGAGCTTCTGAAACAAGGTTGTATCCAGCGCAACATGACAAGGAAGTTGGCTCCCCTTGCCTTACCTGAGCTCTACCTCGAAAAACACTCTGCTTAGCGCTCCTTCTCGGACCTCAAACCTGCAGTCACCTTACCCAAGGAAAAAGTCAGGCTGGGTTCCACTGCAACTGACGCACAGTTCTTCGTGGAACACAGCAGGCTTTTGGAAGATGCCCAGGCCCCTAGGCCGATCTGGGGCTTTCGAAAATTTAGGCAGTTCCCTACAAGCCGAACACCCTGCCTACAAAAGTTGATTTCGGGAAGGGGTCAGTGGGTAGCTTGTGTCTCTTCTGACTTCGGCAGCATAACAGGTCCTTACGCAGTGCGTCAACCTCGAATGGGGGGCCTGATGTCACAAGCCTTGTTTTCCCCGCTGGAAAGCGCCCTGCGTGAGCCCTTGACGCTTCCGGGGAATAGTGCGTTTGCCGGCTTACTAGTCAGGGCAGGCGTGGCACTGAGTAGAAACTGAGTTGCCTCCAAAGAAATAGGGTACTACGACTTCCTGGCTGGGAGCTTCCCCTGCCCTGCTTTATAGCGAAAGGGAAACTCAGCATGAACACTCGCCTCGACGGGTGGCCCTGCTCTGCCATGCAGAAGGGGAGGCGTGCGGCAGCTTCTATGAGACCCACGTCGCAGCTCTGCTTTACTTTAAAGGCAGTAAGCTGTAAAGGCCTCCTAGGACCCTCGCGTCCGCACACGATTCTGCCTAAGAACGCTGAGTCACTGCAGGCTCCTAGTGGCCTGGTGAGCCTCATCCAGTCGCGAAGATCCTTAGCTGCACCCCTCCGTAGCTGAGTGTAGGGCAACATATTGAACTCGTGCGTCGGAGAGCTAGACTGCCTCCGGTCACAGACGGATTCAGTAACACGGTTGTAGCACTTCCAGCATTCAATGCCGGTCGGCCTCATTGCCCTGTCAGAGCGATACTGAGAGAGACACTCTGCTTAGCAGTCCTTCTAGGTCCTGTCACCTGCAGTCACCCTACCTCAAGGAGAAACTCGGGTTGGGTTCCACTGCAACTAAAGATCAGTTCTTCGTGGAACACAGCCGGCTTTTGGAAGGTGCACGGGCCCCTAGGCTGACCCACGGCATTCTTTCCTTTAGGCCACGCCCTACAACGCAGAACACGCTGTATGGAGAAGCTGCTTTAGGGAAGGGCCCCCTGAGTACCATGTGTCTCTTTTGAATTTTTCGAAACAATAGGTACTGATGCTTCCCGTCAACCTCGAAATGGGGGCCTGAGGGCACAGGCCTTTTTCTCCCCAGTGTTGACCATTCCACTCGGGCAGCCTGGAAGCTTGTGCCCAAACACTTGTGCTTCCAGGATTCTAGTCATTTCGTGCAGGGCTCGGATAGGAAGTTGACTTTTCTCCCAGAAACAGGGCGCCTCCGGTTCCTGGGTGGGATATCATCTTGCCCTGTGTCTTTCCTTATTTGGGTGTACGCGCACCTCTCACGGTTGTGGCCTCTCCCGTTGCGGAGCGCCGGCTCCTGAGGCTTAGGTGCAGCGGCTAAGGCTCCCGGGTGCGGCACTAGGGCAGCGGGTGGGACCTTCCCGGATCGGGGTACGAACCCGTGTCTCCTGCATCGGCAGGCTGACTTTCAACTACAGTTCCACAAAGAAAGCCTGACCCTGCTTTAGAGCTAAAGGGAACCCGAAACGCAAACACTGGCTTTTCACTACGGCCCTGGGTTTCCGTGCAGAAAGATTGGTGGGCAGCAGCTTCCATGAGGCATTTGGGCTGTGCTACTTTAGTTTCACGAGGGTAGGCCTTTCCGGACTCCTAGCACGTTAGCACCAGTTTCCTTACAGGAACACTCAGGGAGCCGGGCTCCAGTGGGCCTGTGGAGCAGCACCCAGCCCCGTAGGTCCTTCAGCGCACCCCTGTGTTTCCTGAGCGAAGCGCAACACACTGCACTCTTCCCTGGGAGAGCTGGAGATCCTCAGCTCTGCCACAGCTTCAGAGAGACGTTCCTAGCCAGTCCAGCAGGTCAAAAACACTCTTGCTGCCGGGAGTTTAGTCCCTGCGGGCATGCCTGCGAGAGGCAAATGAGCTTTCTCGAAAGAAGCAGGCTGCTTCCAGTTCCCGAGGAAGCTTCCCTGCCCTGCTCTAGGGCGAAAGGGAAACTCAGTGTCCCCACGAGACTCGAAAATCGCCCTGGTGGGCCGTGCCGATTGGAAGGCGTGCAGCACCCTTCCCGAGGCATTCCTTGCTGTTCTGCTTTAAGTTTTCGGTAGTACCCCTTTAAGGAGTCCTAAGAGCGTCGTGTCAGCACCCGAGTCAGTGCAAGAACACTGAGTACCGCCAGGCTCCTGGGGCCCGCTTGAGCCTCATCCAGCCCCGAAGGCCCTTAGGTGTACGCCTGTTTATGCCGAGTGTAGGGCAACACACTGCCCTCTTCCTTGGGAGAGGCAGATTTCCTCAGCTCTCCAAGAGCTTCTGAAACAAGGTTGTATCCAGCGCAACATGACAAGGAAGTTGGCTCCCCTTGCCTTACCTGAGCTCTACCTCGAAAAACACTCTGCTTAGCGCTCCTTCTCGGACCTCAAACCTGCAGTCACCTTACCCAAGGAAAAAGTCAGGCTGGGTTCCACTGCAACTGACGCACAGTTCTTCGTGGAACACAGCAGGCTTTTGGAAGATGCCCAGGCCCCTAGGCCGATCTGGGGCTTTCGAAAATTTAGGCAGTTCCCTACAAGCCGAACACCCTGCCTACAAAAGTTGATTTCGGGAAGGGGTCAGTGGGTAGCTTGTGTCTCTTCTGACTTCGGCAGCATAACAGGTCCTTACGCAGTGCGTCAACCTCGAATGGGGGGCCTGATGTCACAAGCCTTGTTTTCCCCGCTGGAAAGCGCCCTGCGTGAGCCCTTGACGCTTCCGGGGAATAGTGCGTTTGCCGGCTTACTAGTCAGGGCAGGCGTGGCACTGAGTAGAAACTGAGTTGCCTCCAAAGAAATAGGGTACTACGACTTCCTGGCTGGGAGCTTCCCCTGCCCTGCTTTATAGCGAAAGGGAAACTCAGCATGAACACTCGCCTCGACGGGTGGCCCTGCTCTGCCATGCAGAAGGGGAGGCGTGCGGCAGCTTCTATGAGACCCACGTCGCAGCTCTGCTTTACTTTAAAGGCAGTAAGCTGTAAAGGCCTCCTAGGACCCTCGCGTCCGCACACGATTCTGCCTAAGAACGCTGAGTCACTGCAGGCTCCTAGTGGCCTGGTGAGCCTCATCCAGTCGCGAAGATCCTTAGCTGCACCCCTCCGTAGCTGAGTGTAGGGCAACATATTGAACTCGTGCGTCGGAGAGCTAGACTGCCTCCGGTCACAGACGGATTCAGTAACACGGTTGTAGCACTTCCAGCATTCAATGCCGGTCGGCCTCATTGCCCTGTCAGAGCGATACTGAGAGAGACACTCTGCTTAGCAGTCCTTCTAGGTCCTGTCACCTGCAGTCACCCTACCTCAAGGAGAAACTCGGGTTGGGTTCCACTGCAACTAAAGATCAGTTCTTCGTGGAACACAGCCGGCTTTTGGAAGGTGCACGGGCCCCTAGGCTGACCCACGGCATTCTTTCCTTTAGGCCACGCCCTACAACGCAGAACACGCTGTATGGAGAAGCTGCTTTAGGGAAGGGCCCCCTGAGTACCATGTGTCTCTTTTGAATTTTTCGAAACAATAGGTACTGATGCTTCCCGCCAACCTCGAAATGGGGGCCTGAGGGCACAGGCCTTTTTCTCCCCAGTGTTGACCATTCCACTCGGGCAGCCTGGAAGCTTGTGCCCAAACACTTGTGCTTCCAGGATTCTAGTCATTTCGTGCAGGGCTCGGATAGGAAGTTGACTTTTCTCCCAGAAACAGGGCGCCTCCGGTTCCTGGGTGGGATATCATCTTGCCCTGTGTCTTTCCTTATTTGGGTGTACGCGCACCTCTCACGGTTGTGGCCTCTCCCGTTGCGGAGCGCCGGCTCCTGAGGCTTAGGTGCAGCGGCTAAGGCTCCCGGGTGCGGCACTAGGGCAGCGGGTGGGACCTTCCCGGATCGGGGTACGAACCCGTGTCTCCTGCATCGGCAGGCTGACTTTCAACTACAGTTCCACAAAGAAAGCCTGACCCTGCTTTAGAGCTAAAGGGAACCCGAAACGCAAACACTGGCTTTTCACTACGGCCCTGGGTTTCCGTGCAGAAAGATTGGTGGGCAGCAGCTTCCATGAGGCATTTGGGCTGTGCTACTTTAGTTTCACGAGGGTAGGCCTTTCCGGACTCCTAGCACGTTAGCACCAGTTTCCTTACAGGAACACTCAGGGAGCCGGGCTCCAGTGGGCCTGTGGAGCAGCACCCAGCCCCGTAGGTCCTTCAGCGCACCCCTGTGTTTCCTGAGCGAAGCGCAACACACTGCACTCTTCCCTGGGAGAGCTGGAGATCCTCAGCTCTGCCACAGCTTCAGAGAGACGTTCCTAGCCAGTCCAGCAGGTCAAAAACACTCTTGCTGCCGGGAGTTTAGTCCCTGCGGGCATGCCTGCGAGAGGCAAATGAGCTTTCTCGAAAGAAGCAGGCTGCTTCCAGTTCCCGAGGAAGCTTCCCTGCCCTGCTCTAGGGCGAAAGGGAAACTCAGTGTCCCCACGAGACTCGAAAATCGCCCTGGTGGGCCGTGCCGATTGGAAGGCGTGCAGCACCCTTCCCGAGGCATTCCTTGCTGTTCTGCTTTAAGTTTTCGGTAGTACCCCTTTAAGGAGTCCTAAGAGCGTCGTGTCAGCACCCGAGTCAGTGCAAGAACACTGAGTACCGCCAGGCTCCTGGGGCCCGCTTGAGCCTCATCCAGCCCCGAAGGCCCTTAGGTGTACGCCTGTTTATGCCGAGTGTAGGGCAACACACTGCCCTCTTCCTTGGGAGAGGCAGATTTCCTCAGCTCTCCAAGAGCTTCTGAAACAAGGTTGTATCCAGCGCAACATGACAAGGAAGTTGGCTCCCCTTGCCTTACCTGAGCTCTACCTCGAAAAACACTCTGCTTAGCGCTCCTTCTCGGACCTCAAACCTGCAGTCACCTTACCCAAGGAAAAAGTCAGGCTGGGTTCCACTGCAACTGACGCACAGTTCTTCGTGGAACACAGCAGGCTTTTGGAAGATGCCCAGGCCCCTAGGCCGATCTGGGGCTTTCGAAAATTTAGGCAGTTCCCTACAAGCCGAACACCCTGCCTACAAAAGTTGATTTCGGGAAGGGGTCAGTGGGTAGCTTGTGTCTCTTCTGACTTCGGCAGCATAACAGGTCCTTACGCAGTGCGTCAACCTCGAATGGGGGGCCTGATGTCACAAGCCTTGTTTTCCCCGCTGGAAAGCGCCCTGCGTGAGCCCTTGACGCTTCCGGGGAATAGTGCGTTTGCCGGCTTACTAGTCAGGGCAGGCGTGGCACTGAGTAGAAACTGAGTTGCCTCCAAAGAAATAGGGTACTACGACTTCCTGGCTGGGAGCTTCCCCTGCCCTGCTTTATAGCGAAAGGGAAACTCAGCATGAACACTCGCCTCGACGGGTGGCCCTGCTCTGCCATGCAGAAGGGGAGGCGTGCGGCAGCTTCTATGAGACCCACGTCGCAGCTCTGCTTTACTTTAAAGGCAGTAAGCTGTAAAGGCCTCCTAGGACCCTCGCGTCCGCACACGATTCTGCCTAAGAACGCTGAGTCACTGCAGGCTCCTAGTGGCCTGGTGAGCCTCATCCAGTCGCGAAGATCCTTAGCTGCACCCCTCCGTAGCTGAGCGTAGGGCAACATATTGAACTCGTGCGTCGGAGAGCTAGACTGCCTCCGGTCACAGACGGATTCAGTAACACGGTTGTAGCACTTCCAGCATTCAATGCCGGTCGGCCTCATTGCCCTGTCAGAGCGATACTGAGAGAGACACTCTGCTTAGCAGTCCTTCTAGGTCCTGTCACCTGCAGTCACCCTACCTCAAGGAGAAACTCGGGTTGGGTTCCACTGCAACTAAAGATCAGTTCTTCGTGGAACACAGCCGGCTTTTGGAAGGTGCACGGGCCCCTAGGCTGACCCACGGCATTCTTTCCTTTAGGCCACGCCCTACAACGCAGAACACGCTGTATGGAGAAGCTGCTTTAGGGAAGGGCCCCCTGAGTACCATGTGTCTCTTTTGAATTTTTCGAAACAATAGGTACTGATGCTTCCCGTCAACCTCGAAATGGGGGCCTGAGGGCACAGGCCTTTTTCTCCCCAGTGTTGACCATTCCACTCGGGCAGCCTGGAAGCTTGTGCCCAAACACTTGTGCTTCCAGGATTCTAGTCATTTCGTGCAGGGCTCGGATAGGAAGTTGACTTTTCTCCCAGAAACAGGGCGCCTCCGGTTCCTGGGTGGGATATCATCTTGCCCTGTGTCTTTCCTTATTTGGGTGTACGCGCACCTCTCACGGTTGTGGCCTCTCCCGTTGCGGAGCGCCGGCTCCTGAGGCTTAGGTGCAGCGGCTAAGGCTCCCGGGTGCGGCACTAGGGCAGCGGGTGGGACCTTCCCGGATCGGGGTACGAACCCGTGTCTCCTGCATCGGCAGGCTGACTTTCAACTACAGTTCCACAAAGAAAGCCTGACCCTGCTTTAGAGCTAAAGGGAACCCGAAACGCAAACACTGGCTTTTCACTACGGCCCTGGGTTTCCGTGCAGAAAGATTGGTGGGCAGCAGCTTCCATGAGGCATTTGGGCTGTGCTACTTTAGTTTCACGAGGGTAGGCCTTTCCGGACTCCTAGCACGTTAGCACCAGTTTCCTTACAGGAACACTCAGGGAGCCGGGCTCCAGTGGGCCTGTGGAGCAGCACCCAGCCCCGTAGGTCCTTCAGCGCACCCCTGTGTTTCCTGAGCGAAGCGCAACACACTGCACTCTTCCCTGGGAGAGCTGGAGATCCTCAGCTCTGCCACAGCTTCAGAGAGACGTTCCTAGCCAGTCCAGCAGGTCAAAAACACTCTTGCTGCCGGGAGTTTAGTCCCTGCGGGCATGCCTGCGAGAGGCAAATGAGCTTTCTCGAAAGAAGCAGGCTGCTTCCAGTTCCCGAGGAAGCTTCCCTGCCCTGCTCTAGGGCGAAAGGGAAACTCAGTGTCCCCACGAGACTCGAAAATCGCCCTGGTGGGCCGTGCCGATTGGAAGGCGTGCAGCACCCTTCCCGAGGCATTCCTTGCTGTTCTGCTTTAAGTTTTCGGTAGTACCCCTTTAAGGAGTCCTAAGAGCGTCGTGTCAGCACCCGAGTCAGTGCAAGAACACTGAGTACCGCCAGGCTCCTGGGGCCCGCTTGAGCCTCATCCAGCCCCGAAGGCCCTTAGGTGTACGCCTGTTTATGCCGAGTGTAGGGCAACACACTGCCCTCTTCCTTGGGAGAGGCAGATTTCCTCAGCTCTCCAAGAGCTTCTGAAACAAGGTTGTATCCAGCGCAACATGACAAGGAAGTTGGCTCCCCTTGCCTTACCTGAGCTCTACCTCGAAAAACACTCTGCTTAGCGCTCCTTCTCGGACCTCAAACCTGCAGTCACCTTACCCAAGGAAAAAGTCAGGCTGGGTTCCACTGCAACTGACGCACAGTTCTTCGTGGAACACAGCAGGCTTTTGGAAGATGCCCAGGCCCCTAGGCCGATCTGGGGCTTTCGAAAATTTAGGCAGTTCCCTACAAGCCGAACACCCTGCCTACAAAAGTTGATTTCGGGAAGGGGTCAGTGGGTAGCTTGTGTCTCTTCTGACTTCGGCAGCATAACAGGTCCTTACGCAGTGCGTCAACCTCGAATGGGGGGCCTGATGTCACAAGCCTTGTTTTCCCCGCTGGAAAGCGCCCTGCGTGAGCCCTTGACGCTTCCGGGGAATAGTGCGTTTGCCGGCTTACTAGTCAGGGCAGGCGTGGCACTGAGTAGAAACTGAGTTGCCTCCAAAGAAATAGGGTACTACGACTTCCTGGCTGGGAGCTTCCCCTGCCCTGCTTTATAGCGAAAGGGAAACTCAGCATGAACACTCGCCTCGACGGGTGGCCCTGCTCTGCCATGCAGAAGGGGAGGCGTGCGGCAGCTTCTATGAGACCCACGTCGCAGCTCTGCTTTACTTTAAAGGCAGTAAGCTGTAAAGGCCTCCTAGGACCCTCGCGTCCGCACACGATTCTGCCTAAGAACGCTGAGTCACTGCAGGCTCCTAGTGGCCTGGTGAGCCTCATCCAGTCGCGAAGATCCTTAGCTGCACCCCTCCGTAGCTGAGTGTAGGGCAACATATTGAACTCGTGCGTCGGAGAGCTAGACTGCCTCCGGTCACAGACGGATTCAGTAACACGGTTGTAGCACTTCCAGCATTCAATGCCGGTCGGCCTCATTGCCCTGTCAGAGCGATACTGAGAGAGACACTCTGCTTAGCAGTCCTTCTAGGTCCTGTCACCTGCAGTCACCCTACCTCAAGGAGAAACTCGGGTTGGGTTCCACTGCAACTAAAGATCAGTTCTTCGTGGAACACAGCCGGCTTTTGGAAGGTGCACGGGCCCCTAGGCTGACCCACGGCATTCTTTCCTTTAGGCCACGCCCTACAACGCAGAACACGCTGTATGGAGAAGCTGCTTTAGGGAAGGGCCCCCTGAGTACCATGTGTCTCTTTTGAATTTTTCGAAACAATAGGTACTGATGCTTCCCGTCAACCTCGAAATGGGGGCCTGAGGGCACAGGCCTTTTTCTCCCCAGTGTTGACCATTCCACTCGGGCAGCCTGGAAGCTTGTGCCCAAACACTTGTGCTTCCAGGATTCTAGTCATTTCGTGCAGGGCTCGGATAGGAAGTTGACTTTTCTCCCAGAAACAGGGCGCCTCCGGTTCCTGGGTGGGATATCATCTTGCCCTGTGTCTTTCCTTATTTGGGTGTACGCGCACCTCTCACGGTTGTGGCCTCTCCCGTTGCGGAGCGCCGGCTCCTGAGGCTTAGGTGCAGCGGCTAAGGCTCCCGGGTGCGGCACTAGGGCAGCGGGTGGGACCTTCCCGGATCGGGGTACGAACCCGTGTCTCCTGCATCGGCAGGCTGACTTTCAACTACAGTTCCACAAAGAAAGCCTGACCCTGCTTTAGAGCTAAAGGGAACCCGAAACGCAAACACTGGCTTTTCACTACGGCCCTGGGTTTCCGTGCAGAAAGATTGGTGGGCAGCAGCTTCCATGAGGCATTTGGGCTGTGCTACTTTAGTTTCACGAGGGTAGGCCTTTCCGGACTCCTAGCACGTTAGCACCAGTTTCCTTACAGGAACACTCAGGGAGCCGGGCTCCAGTGGGCCTGTGGAGCAGCACCCAGCCCCGTAGGTCCTTCAGCGCACCCCTGTGTTTCCTGAGCGAAGCGCAACACACTGCACTCTTCCCTGGGAGAGCTGGAGATCCTCAGCTCTGCCACAGCTTCAGAGAGACGTTCCTAGCCAGTCCAGCAGGTCAAAAACACTCTTGCTGCCGGGAGTTTAGTCCCTGCGGGCATGCCTGCGAGAGGCAAATGAGCTTTCTCGAAAGAAGCAGGCTGCTTCCAGTTCCCGAGGAAGCTTCCCTGCCCTGCTCTAGGGCGAAAGGGAAACTCAGTGTCCCCACGAGACTCGAAAATCGCCCTGGTGGGCCGTGCCGATTGGAAGGCGTGCAGCACCCTTCCCGAGGCATTCCTTGCTGTTCTGCTTTAAGTTTTCGGTAGTACCCCTTTAAGGAGTCCTAAGAGCGTCGTGTCAGCACCCGAGTCAGTGCAAGAACACTGAGTACCGCCAGGCTCCTGGGGCCCGCTTGAGCCTCATCCAGCCCCGAAGGCCCTTAGGTGTACGCCTGTTTATGCCGAGTGTAGGGCAACACACTGCCCTCTTCCTTGGGAGAGGCAGATTTCCTCAGCTCTCCAAGAGCTTCTGAAACAAGGTTGTATCCAGCGCAACATGACAAGGAAGTTGGCTCCCCTTGCCTTACCTGAGCTCTACCTCGAAAAACACTCTGCTTAGCGCTCCTTCTCGGACCTCAAACCTGCAGTCACCTTACCCAAGGAAAAAGTCAGGCTGGGTTCCACTGCAACTGACGCACAGTTCTTCGTGGAACACAGCAGGCTTTTGGAAGATGCCCAGGCCCGTAGGCCGATCTGGGGCTTTCGAAAATTTAGGCAGTTCCCTACAAGCCGAACACCCTGCCTACAAAAGTTGATTTCGGGAAGGGGTCAGTGGGTAGCTTGTGTCTCTTCTGACTTCGGCAGCATAACAGGTCCTTACGCAGTGCGTCAACCTCGAATGGGGGGCCTGATGTCACAAGCCTTGTTTTCCCCGCTGGAAAGCGCCCTGCGTGAGCCCTTGACGCTTCCGGGGAATAGTGCGTTTGCCGGCTTACTAGTCAGGGCAGGCGTGGCACTGAGTAGAAACTGAGTTGCCTCCAAAGAAATAGGGTACTACGACTTCCTGGCTGGGAGCTTCCCCTGCCCTGCTTTATAGCGAAAGGGAAACTCAGCATGAACACTCGCCTCGACGGGTGGCCCTGCTCTGCCATGCAGAAGGGGAGGCGTGCGGCAGCTTCTATGAGACCCACGTCGCAGCTCTGCTTTACTTTAAAGGCAGTAAGCTGTAAAGGCCTCCTAGGAGCCTCGCGTCCGCACACGATTCTGCCTAAGAACGCTGAGTCACTGCAGGCTCCTAGTGGCCTGGTGAGCCTCATCCAGTCGCGAAGATCCTTAGCTGCACCCCTCCGTAGCTGAGCGTAGGGCAACATATTGAACTCGTGCGTCGGAGAGCTAGACTGCCTCCGGTCACAGACGGATTCAGTAACACGGTTGTAGCACTTCCAGCATTCAATGCCGGTCGGCCTCATTGCCCTGTCAGAGCGATACTGAGAGAGACACTCTGCTTAGCAGTCCTTCTAGGTCCTGTCACCTGCAGTCACCCTACCTCAAGGAGAAACTCGGGTTGGGTTCCACTGCAACTAAAGATCAGTTCTTCGTGGAACACAGCCGGCTTTTGGAAGGTGCACGGGCCCCTAGGCTGACCCACGGCATTCTTTCCTTTAGGCCACGCCCTACAACGCAGAACACGCTGTATGGAGAAGCTGCTTTAGGGAAGGGCCCCCTGAGTACCATGTGTCTCTTTTGAATTTTTCGAAACAATAGGTACTGATGCTTCCCGTCAACCTCGAAATGGGGGCCTGAGGGCACAGGCCTTTTTCTCCCCAGTGTTGACCATTCCACTCGGGCAGCCTGGAAGCTTGTGCCCAAACACTTGTGCTTCCAGGATTCTAGTCATTTCGTGCAGGGCTCGGATAGGAAGTTGACTTTTCTCCCAGAAACAGGGCGCCTCCGGTTCCTGGGTGGGATATCATCTTGCCCTGTGTCTTTCCTTATTTGGGTGTACGCGCACCTCTCACGGTTGTGGCCTCTCCCGTTGCGGAGCGCCGGCTCCTGAGGCTTAGGTGCAGCGGCTAAGGCTCCCGGGTGCGGCACTAGGGCAGCGGGTGGGACCTTCCCGGATCGGGGTACGAACCCGTGTCTCCTGCATCGGCAGGCTGACTTTCAACTACAGTTCCACAAAGAAAGCCTGACCCTGCTTTAGAGCTAAAGGGAACCCGAAACGCAAACACTGGCTTTTCACTACGGCCCTGGGTTTCCGTGCAGAAAGATTGGTGGGCAGCAGCTTCCATGAGGCATTTGGGCTGTGCTACTTTAGTTTCACGAGGGTAGGCCTTTCCGGACTCCTAGCACGTTAGCACCAGTTTCCTTACAGGAACACTCAGGGAGCCGGGCTCCAGTGGGCCTGTGGAGCAGCACCCAGCCCCGTAGGTCCTTCAGCGCACCCCTGTGTTTCCTGAGCGAAGCGCAACACACTGCACTCTTCCCTGGGAGAGCTGGAGATCCTCAGCTCTGCCACAGCTTCAGAGAGACGTTCCTAGCCAGTCCAGCAGGTCAAAAACACTCTTGCTGCCGGGAGTTTAGTCCCTGCGGGCATGCCTGCGAGAGGCAAATGAGCTTTCTCGAAAGAAGCAGGCTGCTTCCAGTTCCCGAGGAAGCTTCCCTGCCCTGCTCTAGGGCGAAAGGGAAACTCAGTGTCCCCACGAGACTCGAAAATCGCCCTGGTGGGCCGTGCCGATTGGAAGGCGTGCAGCACCCTTCCCGAGGCATTCCTTGCTGTTCTGCTTTAAGTTTTCGGTAGTACCCCTTTAAGGAGTCCTAAGAGCGTCGTGTCAGCACCCGAGTCAGTGCAAGAACACTGAGTACCGCCAGGCTCCTGGGGCCCGCTTGAGCCTCATCCAGCCCCGAAGGCCCTTAGGTGTACGCCTGTTTATGCCGAGTGTAGGGCAACACACTGCCCTCTTCCTTGGGAGAGGCAGATTTCCTCAGCTCTCCAAGAGCTTCTGAAACAAGGTTGTATCCAGCGCAACATGACAAGGAAGTTGGCTCCCCTTGCCTTACCTGAGCTCTACCTCGAAAAACACTCTGCTTAGCGCTCCTTCTCGGACCTCAAACCTGCAGTCACCTTACCCAAGGAAAAAGTCAGGCTGGGTTCCACTGCAACTGACGCACAGTTCTTCGTGGAACACAGCAGGCTTTTGGAAGATGCCCAGGCCCCTAGGCCGATCTGGGGCTTTCGAAAATTTAGGCAGTTCCCTACAAGCCGAACACCCTGCCTACAAAAGTTGATTTCGGGAAGGGGTCAGTGGGTAGCTTGTGTCTCTTCTGACTTCGGCAGCATAACAGGTCCTTACGCAGTGCGTCAACCTCGAATGGGGGGCCTGATGTCACAAGCCTTGTTTTCCCCGCTGGAAAGCGCCCTGCGTGAGCCCTTGACGCTTCCGGGGAATAGTGCGTTTGCCGGCTTACTAGTCAGGGCAGGCGTGGCACTGAGTAGAAACTGAGTTGCCTCCAAAGAAATAGGGTACTACGACTTCCTGGCTGGGAGCTTCCCCTGCCCTGCTTTATAGCGAAAGGGAAACTCAGCATGAACACTCGCCTCGACGGGTGGCCCTGCTCTGCCATGCAGAAGGGGAGGCGTGCGGCAGCTTCTATGAGACCCACGTCGCAGCTCTGCTTTACTTTAAAGGCAGTAAGCTGTAAAGGCCTCCTAGGACCCTCGCGTCCGCACACGATTCTGTCTAAGAACGCTGAGTCACTGCAGGCTCCTAGTGGCCTGGTGAGCCTCATCCAGTCGCGAAGATCCTTAGCTGCACCCCTCCGTAGCTGAGCGTAGGGCAACATATTGAACTCGTGCGTCGGAGAGCTAGACTGCCTCCGGTCACAGACGGATTCAGTAACACGGTTGTAGCACTTCCAGCATTCAATGCCGGTCGGCCTCATTGCCCTGTCAGAGCGATACTGAGAGAGACACTCTGCTTAGCATTCCTTCTAGGTCTTGTCACCTGCAGTCACCCTACCTCAAGGAGAAACTCGGGTTGGGTTCCACTGCAACTAAAGATCAGTTCTTCGTGGAACACAGCCGGCTTTTGGAAGGTGCCCGGGCCCCTAGGCTGACCCACGGCATTCTTTCCTTTAGGCCACGCCCTACAACGCAGAACACGCTGTATGGAGAAGCTGCTTTAGGGAAGGGCCCCCTGAGTACCATGTGTCTCTTTTGAATTTTTCGAAACAATAGGTACTGATGCTTCCCGTCAACCTCGAAATGGGGGCCTGAGGGCACAGGCCTTTTTCTCCCCAATGTTGACCATTCCACTCGGGCAGCCTGGAAGCTTGTGCCCAAACACTTGTGCTTCCAGGATTCTAGTCATTTCGTGCAGGGCTCGGATAGGAAGTTGACTTTTCTCCCAGAAACAGGGCGCCTCCGGTTCCTGGGTGGGATATCATCTTGCCCTGTGTCTTTCCTTATTTGGGTGTACGCGCACCTCTCACGGTTGTGGCCTCTCCCGTTGCGGAGCGCCGGCTCCTGAGGCTTAGGTGCAGCGGCTAAGGCTCCCGGGTGCGGCACTAGGGCAGCGGGTGGGACCTTCCCGGATCGGGGTACGAACCCGTGTCTCCTGCATCGGCAGGCTGACTTTCAACTACAGTTCCACAAAGAAAGCCTGACCCTGCTTTAGAGCTAAAGGGAACCCGAAACGCAAACACTGGCTTTTCACTACGGCCCTGGGTTTCCGTGCAGAAAGATTGGTGGGCAGCAGCTTCCATGAGGCATTTGGGCTGTGCTACTTTAGTTTCACGAGGGTAGGCCTTTCCGGACTCCTAGCACGTTAGCACCAGTTTCCTTACAGGAACACTCAGGGAGCCGGGCTCCAGTGGGCCTGTGGAGCAGCACCCAGCCCCGTAGGTCCTTCAGCGCACCCCTGTGTTTCCTGAGCGAAGCGCAACACACTGCACTCTTCCCTGGGAGAGCTGGAGATCCTCAGCTCTGCCACAGCTTCAGAGAGACGTTCCTAGCCAGTCCAGCAGGTCAGAAACACTCTTGCTGCCGGGAGTTTAGTCCCTGCGGGCATGCCTGCGAGAGGCAAATGAGCTTTCTCGAAAGAAGCAGGCTGCTTCCAGTTCCCGAGGAAGCTTCCCTGCCCTGCTCTAGGGCGAAAGGGAAACTCAGTGTCCCCACGAGACTCGAAAATCGCCCTGGTGGGCCGTGCCGATTGGAAGGCGTGCAGCACCCTTCCCGAGGCATTCCTTGCTGTTCTGCTTTAAGTTTTCGGTAGTACCCCTTTAAGGAGTCCTAAGAGCGTCGTGTCAGCACCCGAGTCAGTGCAAGAACACTGAGTACCGCCAGGCTCCTGGGGCCCGCTTGAGCCTCATCCAGCCCCGAAGGCCCTTAGGTGTACGCCTGTTTATGCCGAGTGTAGGGCAACACACTGCCCTCTTCCTTGGGAGAGGCAGATTTCCTCAGCTCTCCAAGAGCTTCTGAAACAAGGTTGTATCCAGCGCAACATGACAAGGAAGTTGGCTCCCCTTGCCTTACCTGAGCTCTACCTCGAAAAACACTCTGCTTAGCGCTCCTTCTCGGACCTCAAACCTGCAGTCACCTTACCCAAGGAAAAAGTCAGGCTGGGTTCCACTGCAACTGACGCACAGTTCTTCGTGGAACACAGCAGGCTTTTGGAAGATGCCCAGGCCCCTAGGCCGATCTGGGGCTTTCGAAAATTTAGGCAGTTCCCTACAAGCCGAACACCCTGCCTACAAAAGTTGATTTCGGGAAGGGGTCAGTGGGTAGCTTGTGTCTCTTCTGACTTCGGCAGCATAACAGGTCCTTACGCAGTGCGTCAACCTCGAATGGGGGGCCTGATGTCACAAGCCTTGTTTTCCCCGCTGGAAAGCGCCCTGCGTGAGCCCTTGACGCTTCCGGGGAATAGTGCGTTTGCCGGCTTACTAGTCAGGGCAGGCGTGGCACTGAGTAGAAACTGAGTTGCCTCCAAAGAAATAGGGTACTACGACTTCCTGGCTGGGAGCTTCCCCTGCCCTGCTTTATAGCGAAAGGGAAACTCAGCATGAACACTCGCCTCGACGGGTGGCCCTGCTCTGCCATGCAGAAGGGGAGGCGTGCGGCAGCTTCTATGAGACCCACGTCGCAGCTCTGCTTTACTTTAAAGGCAGTAAGCTGTAAAGGCCTCCTAGGACCCTCGCGTCCGCACACGATTCTGCCTAAGAACGCTGAGTCACTGCAGGCTCCTAGTGGCCTGGTGAGCCTCATCCAGTCGCGAAGATCCTTAGCTGCACCCCTCCGTAGCTGAGCGTAGGGCAACATATTGAACTCGTGCGTCGGAGAGCTAGACTGCCTCCGGTCACAGACGGATTCAGTAACACGGTTGTAGCACTTCCAGCATTCAATGCCGGTCGGCCTCATTGCCCTGTCAGAGCGATACTGAGAGAGACACTCTGCTTAGCATTCCTTCTAGGTCTTGTTACCTGCAGTCACCCTACCTCAAGGAGAAACTCGGGTTGGGTTCCACTGCAACTAAAGATCAGTTCTTCGTGGAACACAGCCGGCTTTTGGAAGGTGCCCGGGCCCCTAGGCTGACCCACGGCATTCTTTCCTTTAGGCCACGCCCTACAACGCAGAACACGCTGTATGGAGAAGCTGCTTTAGGGAAGGGCCCCCTGAGTACCATGTGTCTCTTTTGAATTTTTCGAAACAATAGGTACTGATGCTTCCCGTCAACCTCGAAATGGGGGCCTGAGGGCACAGGCCTTTTTCTCCCCAATGTTGACCATTCCACTCGGGCAGCCTGGAAGCTTGTGCCCAAACACTTGTGCTTCCAGGATTCTAGTCATTTCGTGCAGGGCTCGGATAGGAAGTTGACTTTTCTCCCAGAAACAGGGCGCCTCCGGTTCCTGGGTGGGATATCATCTTGCCCTGTGTCTTTCCTTATTTGGGTGTACGCGCACCTCTCACGGTTGTGGCCTCTCCCGTTGCGGAGCGCCGGCTCCTGAGGCTTAGGTGCAGCGGCTAAGGCTCCCGGGTGCGGCACTAGGGCAGCGGGTGGGACCTTCCCGGATCGGGGTACGAACCCGTGTCTCCTGCATCGGCAGGCTGACTTTCAACTACAGTTCCACAAAGAAAGCCTGACCCTGCTTTAGAGCTAAAGGGAACCCGAAACGCAAACACTGGCTTTTCACTACGGCCCTGGGTTTCCGTGCAGAAAGATTGGTGGGCAGCAGCTTCCATGAGGCATTTGGGCTGTGCTACTTTAGTTTCACGAGGGTAGGCCTTTCCGGACTCCTAGCACGTTAGCACCAGTTTCCTTACAGGAACACTCAGGGAGCCGGGCTCCAGTGGGCCTGTGGAGCAGCACCCAGCCCCGTAGGTCCTTCAGCGCACCCCTGTGTTTCCTGAGCGAAGCGCAACACACTGCACTCTTCCCTGGGAGAGCTGGAGATCCTCAGCTCTGCCACAGCTTCAGAGAGACGTTCCTAGCCAGTCCAGCAGGTCAGAAACACTCTTGCTGCCGGGAGTTTAGTCCCTGCGGGCATGCCTGCGAGAGGCAAATGAGCTTTCTCGAAAGAAGCAGGCTGCTTCCAGTTCCCGAGGAAGCTTCCCTGCCCTGCTCTAGGGCGAAAGGGAAACTCAGTGTCCCCACGAGACTCGAAAATCGCCCTGGTGGGCCGTGCCGATTGGAAGGCGTGCAGCACCCTTCCCGAGGCATTCCTTGCTGTTCTGCTTTAAGTTTTCGGTAGTACCCCTTTAAGGAGTCCTAAGAGCGTCGTGTCAGCACCCGAGTCAGTGCAAGAACACTGAGTACCGCCAGGCTCCTGGGGCCCGCTTGAGCCTCATCCAGCCCCGAAGGCCCTTAGGTGTACGCCTGTTTATGCCGAGTGTAGGGCAACACACTGCCCTCTTCCTTGGGAGAGGCAGATTTCCTCAGCTCTCCAAGAGCTTCTGAAACAAGGTTGTATCCAGCGCAACATGACAAGGAAGTTGGCTCCCCTTGCCTTACCTGAGCTCTACCTCAAAAAACACTCTGCTTAGCGCTCCTTCTCGGACCTCAAACCTGCAGTCACCTTACCCAAGGAAAAAGTCAGGCTGGGTTCCACTGCAACTGACGCACAGTTCTTCGTGGAACACAGCAGGCTTTTGGAAGATGCCCAGGCCCCTAGGCCGATCTGGGGCTTTCGAAAATTTAGGCAGTTCCCTACAAGCCGAACACCCTGCCTACAAAAGTTGATTTCGGGAAGGGGTCAGTGGGTAGCTTGTGTCTCTTCTGACTTCGGCAGCATAACAGGTCCTTACGCAGTGCGTCAACCTCGAATGGGGGGCCTGATGTCACAAGCCTTGTTTTCCCCGCTGGAAAGCGCCCTGCGTGAGCCCTTGACGCTTCCGGGGAATAGTGCGTTTGCCGGCTTACTAGTCAGGGCAGGCGTGGCACTGAGTAGAAACTGAGTTGCCTCCAAAGAAATAGGGTACTACGACTTCCTGGCTGGGAGCTTCCCCTGCCCTGCTTTATAGCGAAAGGGAAACTCAGCATGAACACTCGCCTCGACGGGTGGCCCTGCTCTGCCATGCAGAAGGGGAGGCGTGCGGCAGCTTCTATGAGACCCACGTCGCAGCTCTGCTTTACTTTAAAGGCAGTAAGCTGTAAAGGCCTCCTAGGACCCTCGCGTCCGCACACGATTCTGCCTAAGAACGCTGAGTCACTGCAGGCTCCTAGTGGCCTGGTGAGCCTCATCCAGTCGCGAAGATCCTTAGCTGCACCCCTCCGTAGCTGAGCGTAGGGCAACATATTGAACTCGTGCGTCGGAGAGCTAGACTGCCTCCGGTCACAGACGGATTCAGTAACACGGTTGTAGCACTTCCAGCATTCAATGCCGGTCGGCCTCATTGCCCTGTCAGAGCGATACTGAGAGAGACACTCTGCTTAGCATTCCTTCTAGGTCTTGTTACCTGCAGTCACCCTACCTCAAGGAGAAACTCGGGTTGGGTTCCACTGCAACTAAAGATAAGTTCTTCGTGGAACACAGCCGGCTTTTGGAAGGTGCCCGGGCCCCTAGGCTGACCCACGGCATTCTTTCCTTTAGGCCACGCCCTACAACGCAGAACACGCTGTATGGAGAAGCTGCTTTAGGGAAGGGCCCCCTGAGTACCATGTGTCTCTTTTGAATTTTTCGAAACAATAGGTACTGATGCTTCCCGTCAACCTCGAAATGGGGGCCTGAGGGCACAGGCCTTTTTCTCCCCAATGTTGACCATTCCACTCGGGCAGCCTGGAAGCTTGTGCCCAAACACTTGTGCTTCCAGGATTCTAGTCATTTCGTGCAGGGCTCGGATAGGAAGTTGACTTTTCTCCCAGAAACAGGGCGCCTCCGGTTCCTGGGTGGGATATCATCTTGCCCTGTGTCTTTCCTTATTTGGGTGTACGCGCACCTCTCACGGTTGTGGCCTCTCCCGTTGCGGAGCGCCGGCTCCTGAGGCTTAGGTGCAGCGGCTAAGGCTCCCGGGTGCGGCACTAGGGCAGCGGGTGGGACCTTCCCGGATCGGGGTACGAACCCGTGTCTCCTGCATCGGCAGGCTGACTTTCAACTACAGTTCCACAAAGAAAGCCTGACCCTGCTTTAGAGCTAAAGGGAACCCGAAACGCAAACACTGGCTTTTCACTACGGCCCTGGGTTTCCGTGCAGAAAGATTGGTGGGCAGCAGCTTCCATGAGGCATTTGGGCTGTGCTACTTTAGTTTCACGAGGGTAGGCCTTTCCGGACTCCTAGCACGTTAGCACCAGTTTCCTTACAGGAACACTCAGGGAGCCGGGCTCCAGTGGGCCTGTGGAGCAGCACCCAGCCCCGTAGGTCCTTCAGCGCACCCCTGTGTTTCCTGAGCGAAGCGCAACACACTGCACTCTTCCCTGGGAGAGCTGGAGATCCTCAGCTCTGCCACAGCTTCAGAGAGACGTTCCTAGCCAGTCCAGCAGGTCAAAAACACTCTTGCTGCCGGGAGTTTAGTCCCTGCGGGCATGCCTGCGAGAGGCAAATGAGCTTTCTCGAAAGAAGCAGGCTGCTTCCAGTTCCCGAGGAAGCTTCCCTGCCCTGCTCTAGGGCGAAAGGGAAACTCAGTGTCCCCACGAGACTCGAAAATCGCCCTGGTGGGCCGTGCCGATTGGAAGGCGTGCAGCACCCTTCCCGAGGCATTCCTTGCTGTTCTGCTTTAAGTTTTCGGTAGTACCCCTTTAAGGAGTCCTAAGAGCGTCGTGTCAGCACCCGAGTCAGTGCAAGAACACTGAGTACCGCCAGGCTCCTGGGGCCCGCTTGAGCCTCATCCAGCCCCGAAGGCCCTTAGGTGTACGCCTGTTTATGCCGAGTGTAGGGCAACACACTGCCCTCTTCCTTGGGAGAGGCAGATTTCCTCAGCTCTCCAAGAGCTTCTGAAACAAGGTTGTATCCAGCGCAACATGACAAGGAAGTTGGCTCCCCTTGCCTTACCTGAGCTCTACCTCGAAAAACACTCTGCTTAGCGCTCCTTCTCGGACCTCAAACCTGCAGTCACCTTACCCAAGGAAAAAGTCAGGCTGGGTTCCACTGCAACTGACGCACAGTTCTTCGTGGAACACAGCAGGCTTTTGGAAGATGCCCAGGCCCCTAGGCCGATCTGGGGCTTTCGAAAATTTAGGCAGTTCCCTACAAGCCGAACACCCTGCCTACAAAAGTTGATTTCGGGAAGGGGTCAGTGGGTAGCTTGTGTCTCTTCTGACTTCGGCAGCATAACAGGTCCTTACGCAGTGCGTCAACCTCGAATGGGGGGCCTGATGTCACAAGCCTTGTTTTCCCCGCTGGAAAGCGCCCTGCGTGAGCCCTTGACGCTTCCGGGGAATAGTGCGTTTGCCGGCTTACTAGTCAGGGCAGGCGTGGCACTGAGTAGAAACTGAGTTGCCTCCAAAGAAATAGGGTACTACGACTTCCTGGCTGGGAGCTTCCCCTGCCCTGCTTTATAGCGAAAGGGAAACTCAGCATGAACACTCGCCTCGACGGGTGGCCCTGCTCTGCCATGCAGAAGGGGAGGCGTGCGGCAGCTTCTATGAGACCCACGTCGCAGCTCTGCTTTACTTTAAAGGCAGTAAGCTGTAAAGGCCTCCTAGGACCCTCGCGTCCGCACACGATTCTGCCTAAGAACGCTGAGTCACTGCAGGCTCCTAGTGGCCTGGTGAGCCTCATCCAGTCGCGAAGATCCTTAGCTGCACCCCTCCGTAGCTGAGCGTAGGGCAACATATTGAACTCGTGCGTCGGAGAGCTAGACTGCCTCCGGTCACAGACGGATTCAGTAACACGGTTGTAGCACTTCCAGCATTCAATGCCGGTCGGCCTCATTGCCCTGTCAGAGCGATACTGAGAGAGACACTCTGCTTAGCATTCCTTCTAGGTCTTGTTACCTGCAGTCACCCTACCTCAAGGAGAAACTCGGGTTGGGTTCCACTGCAACTAAAGATCAGTTCTTCGTGGAACACAGCCGGCTTTTGGAAGGTGCCCGGGCCCCTAGGCTGACCCACGGCATTCTTTCCTTTAGGCCACGCCCTACAACGCAGAACACGCTGTATGGAGAAGCTGCTTTAGGGAAGGGCCCCCTGAGTACCATGTGTCTCTTTTGAATTTTTCGAAACAATAGGTACTGATGCTTCCCGTCAACCTCGAAATGGGGGCCTGAGGGCACAGGCCTTTTTCTCCCCAGTGTTGACCATTCCACTCGGGCAGCCTGGAAGCTTGTGCCCAAACACTTGTGCTTCCAGGATTCTAGTCATTTCGTGCAGGGCTCGGATAGGAAGTTGACTTTTCTCCCAGAAACAGGGCGCCTCCGGTTCCTGGGTGGGATATCATCTTGCCCTGTGTCTTTCCTTATTTGGGTGTACGCGCACCTCTCACGGTTGTGGCCTCTCCCGTTGCGGAGCGCCGGCTCCTGAGGCTTAGGTGCAGCGGCTAAGGCTCCCGGGTGCGGCACTAGGGCAGCGGGTGGGACCTTCCCGGATCGGGGTACGAACCCGTGTCTCCTGCATCGGCAGGCTGACTTTCAACTACAGTTCCACAAAGAAAGCCTGACCCTGCTTTAGAGCTAAAGGGAACCCGAAACGCAAACACTGGCTTTTCACTACGGCCCTGGGTTTCCGTGCAGAAAGATTGGTGGGCAGCAGCTTCCATGAGGCATTTGGGCTGTGCTACTTTAGTTTCACGAGGGTAGGCCTTTCCGGACTCCTAGCACGTTAGCACCAGATTCCTTACAGGAACACTCAGGGAGCCGGGCTCCAGTGGGCCTGTGGAGCAGCACCCAGCCCCGTAGGTCCTTCAGCGCACCCCTGTGTTTCCTGAGCGAAGCGCAACACACTGCACTCTTCCCTGGGAGAGCTGGAGATCCTCAGCTCTGCCACAGCTTCAGAGAGACGTTCCTAGCCAGTCCAGCAGGTCAGAAACACTCTTGCTGCCGGGAGTTTAGTCCCTGCGGGCATGCCTGCGAGAGGCAAATGAGCTTTCTCGAAAGAAGCAGGCTGCTTCCAGTTCCCGAGGAAGCTTCCCTGCCCTGCTCTAGGGCGAAAGGGAAACTCAGTGTCCCCACGAGACTCGAAAATCGCCCTGGTGGGCCGTGCCGATTGGAAGGCGTGCAGCACCCTTCCCGAGGCATTCCTTGCTGTTCTGCTTTAAGTTTTCGGTAGTACCCCTTTAAGGAGTCCTAAGAGCGTCGTGTCAGCACCCGAGTCAGTGCAAGAACACTGAGTACCGCCAGGCTCCTGGGGCCCGCTTGAGCCTCATCCAGCCCCGAAGGCCCTTAGGTGTACGCCTGTTTATGCCGAGTGTAGGGCAACACACTGCCCTCTTCCTTGGGAGAGGCAGATTTCCTCAGCTCTCCAAGAGCTTCTGAAACAAGGTTGTATCCAGCGCAACATGACAAGGAAGTTGGCTCCCCTTGCCTTACCTGAGCTCTACCTCGAAAAACACTCTGCTTAGCGCTCCTTCTCGGACCTCAAACCTGCAGTCACCTTACCCAAGGAAAAAGTCAGGCTGGGTTCCACTGCAACTGACGCACAGTTCTTCGTGGAACACAGCAGGCTTTTGGAAGATGCCCAGGCCCCTAGGCCGATCTGGGGCTTTCGAAAATTTAGGCAGTTCCCTACAAGCCGAACACCCTGCCTACAAAAGTTGATTTCGGGAAGGGGTCAGTGGGTAGCTTGTGTCTCTTCTGACTTCGGCAGCATAACAGGTCCTTACGCAGTGCGTCAACCTCGAATGGGGGGCCTGATGTCACAAGCCTTGTTTTCCCCGCTGGAAAGCGCCCTGCGTGAGCCCTTGACGCTTCCGGGGAATAGTGCGTTTGCCGGCTTACTAGTCAGGGCAGGCGTGGCACTGAGTAGAAACTGAGTTGCCTCCAAAGAAATAGGGTACTACGACTTCCTGGCTGGGAGCTTCCCCTGCCCTGCTTTATAGCGAAAGGGAAACTCAGCATGAACACTCGCCTCGACGGGTGGCCCTGCTCTGCCATGCAGAAGGGGAGGCGTGCGGCAGCTTCTATGAGACCCACGTCGCAGCTCTGCTTTACTTTAAAGGCAGTAAGCTGTAAAGGCCTCCTAGGACCCTCGCGTCCGCACACGATTCTGCCTAAGAACGCTGAGTCACTGCAGGCTCCTAGTGGCCTGGTGAGCCTCATCCAGTCGCGAAGATCCTTAGCTGCACCCCTCCGTAGCTGAGCGTAGGGCAACATATTGAACTCGTGCGTCGGAGAGCTAGACTGCCTCCGGTCACAGACGGATTCAGTAACACGGTTGTAGCACTTCCAGCATTCAATGCCGGTCGGCCTCATTGCCCTGTCAGAGCGATACTGAGAGAGACACTCTGCTTAGCATTCCTTCTAGGTCTTGTTACCTGCAGTCACCCTACCTCAAGGAGAAACTCGGGTTGGGTTCCACTGCAACTAAAGATCAGTTCTTCGTGGAACACAGCCGGCTTTTGGAAGGTGCCCGGGCCCCTAGGCTGACCCACGGCATTCTTTCCTTTAGGCCACGCCCTACAACGCAGAACACGCTGTATGGAGAAGCTGCTTTAGGGAAGGGCCCCCTGAGTACCATGTGTCTCTTTTGAATTTTTCGAAACAATAGGTACTGATGCTTCCCGTCAACCTCGAAATGGGGGCCTGAGGGCACAGGCCTTTTTCTCCCCAATGTTGACCATTCCACTCGGGCAGCCTGGAAGCTTGTGCCCAAACACTTGTGCTTCCAGGATTCTAGTCATTTCGTGCAGGGCTCGGATAGGAAGTTGACTTTTCTCCCAGAAACAGGGCGCCTCCGGTTCCTGGGTGGGATATCATCTTGCCCTGTGTCTTTCCTTATTTGGGTGTACGCGCACCTCTCACGGTTGTGGCCTCTCCCGTTGCGGAGCGCCGGCTCCTGAGGCTTAGGTGCAGCGGCTAAGGCTCCCGGGTGCGGCACTAGGGCAGCGGGTGGGACCTTCCCGGATCGGGGTACGAACCCGTGTCTCCTGCATCGGCAGGCTGACTTTCAACTACAGTTCCACAAAGAAAGCCTGACCCTGCTTTAGAGCTAAAGGGAACCCGAAACGCAAACACTGGCTTTTCACTACGGCCCTGGGTTTCCGTGCAGAAAGATTGGTGGGCAGCAGCTTCCATGAGGCATTTGGGCTGTGCTACTTTAGTTTCACGAGGGTAGGCCTTTCCGGACTCCTAGCACGTTAGCACCAGTTTCCTTACAGGAACACTCAGGGAGCCGGGCTCCAGTGGGCCTGTGGAGCAGCACCCAGCCCCGTAGGTCCTTCAGCGCACCCCTGTGTTTCCTGAGCGAA
This sequence comes from Mesoplodon mirus, assembly GCF_964341445.2. Classification (NCBI taxonomy): domain Eukaryota; kingdom Metazoa; phylum Chordata; class Mammalia; order Artiodactyla; family Ziphiidae; genus Mesoplodon; species Mesoplodon mirus. Next base: position 36,778,557 of record NC_138993.1, read on the forward strand.
GCGCAACACACTGCACTCTTCCCTGGGAGAGCTGGAGATCCTCAGCTCTGCCACAGCTTCAGAGAGACGTTCCTAGCCAGTCCAGCAGGTCAGAAACACTCTTGCTGCCGGGAGTTTAGTCCCTGCGGGCATGCCTGCGAGAGGCAAATGAGCTTTCTCGAAAGAAGCAGGCTGCTTCCAGTTCCCGAGGAAGCTTCCCTGCCCTGCTCTAGGGCGAAAGGGAAACTCAGTGTCCCCACGAGACTCGAAAATCGCCCTGGTGGGCCGTGCCGATTGGAAGGCGTGCAGCACCCTTCCCGAGGCATTCCTTGCTGTTCTGCTTTAAGTTTTCGGTAGTACCCCTTTAAGGAGTCCTAAGAGCGTCGTGTCAGCACCCGAGTCAGTGCAAGAACACTGAGTACCGCCAGGCTCCTGGGGCCCGCTTGAGCCTCATCCAGCCCCGAAGGCCCTTAGGTGTACGCCTGTTTATGCCGAGTGTAGGGCAACACACTGCCCTCTTCCTTGGGAGAGGCAGATTTCCTCAGCTCTCCAAGAGCTTCTGAAACAAGGTTGTATCCAGCGCAACATGACAAGGAAGTTGGCTCCCCTTGCCTTACCTGAGCTCTACCTCAAAAAACACTCTGCTTAGCGCTCCTTCTCGGACCTCAAACCTGCAGTCACCTTACCCAAGGAAAAAGTCAGGCTGGGTTCCACTGCAACTGACGCACAGTTCTTCGTGGAACACAGCAGGCTTTTGGAAGATGCCCAGGCCCCTAGGCCGATCTGGGGCTTTCGAAAATTTAGGCAGTTCCCTACAAGCCGAACACCCTGCCTACAAAAGTTGATTTCGGGAAGGGGTCAGTGGGTAGCTTGTGTCTCTTCTGACTTCGGCAGCATAACAGGTCCTTACGCAGTGCGTCAACCTCGAATGGGGGGCCTGATGTCACAAGCCTTGTTTTCCCCGCTGGAAAGCGCCCTGCGTGAGCCCTTGACGCTTCCGGGGAATAGTGCGTTTGCCGGCTTACTAGTCAGGGCAGGCGTGGCACTGAGTAGAAACTGAGTTGCCTCCAAAGAAATAGGGTACTACGACTTCCTGGCTGGGAGCTTCCCCTGCCCTGCTTTATAGCGAAAGGGAAACTCAGCATGAACACTCGCCTCGACGGGTGGCCCTGCTCTGCCATGCAGAAGGGGAGGCGTGCGGCAGCTTCTATGAGACCCACGTCGCAGCTCTGCTTTACTTTAAAGGCAGTAAGCTGTAAAGGCCTCCTAGGACCCTCGCGTCCGCACACGATTCTGCCTAAGAACGCTGAGTCACTGCAGGCTCCTAGTGGCCTGGTGAGCCTCATCCAGTCGCGAAGATCCTTAGCTGCACCCCTCCGTAGCTGAGCGTAGGGCAACATATTGAACTCGTGCGTCGGAGAGCTAGACTGCCTCCGGTCACAGACGGATTCAGTAACACGGTTGTAGCACTTCCAGCATTCAATGCCGGTCGGCCTCATTGCCCTGTCAGAGCGATACTGAGAGAGACACTCTGCTTAGCATTCCTTCTAGGTCTTGTTACCTGCAGTCACCCTACCTCAAGGAGAAACTCGGGTTGGGTTCCACTGCAACTAAAGATCAGTTCTTCGTGGAACACAGCCGGCTTTTGGAAGGTGCCCGGGCCCCTAGGCTGACCCACGGCATTCTTTCCTTTAGGCCACGCCCTACAACGCAGAACACGCTGTATGGAGAAGCTGCTTTAGGGAAGGGCCCCCTGAGTACCATGTGTCTCTTTTGAATTTTTCGAAACAATAGGTACTGATGCTTCCCGTCAACCTCGAAATGGGGGCCTGAGGGCACAGGCCTTTTTCTCCCCAGTGTTGACCATTCCACTCGGGCAGCCTGGAAGCTTGTGCCCAAACACTTGTGCTTCCAGGATTCTAGTCATTTCGTGCAGGGCTCGGATAGGAAGTTGACTTTTCTCCCAGAAACAGGGCGCCTCCGGTTCCTGGGTGGGATATCATCTTGCCCTGTGTCTTTCCTTATTTGGGTGTACGCGCACCTCTCACGGTTGTGGCCTCTCCCGTTGCGGAGCGCCGGCTCCTGAGGCTTAGGTGCAGCGGCTAAGGCTCCCGGGTGCGGCACTAGGGCAGCGGGTGGGACCTTCCCGGATCGGGGTACGAACCCGTGTCTCCTGCATCGGCAGGCTGACTTTCAACTACAGTTCCACAAAGAAAGCCTGACCCTGCTTTAGAGCTAAAGGGAACCCGAAACGCAAACACTGGCTTTTCACTACGGCCCTGGGTTTCCGTGCAGAAAGATTGGTGGGCAGCAGCTTCCATGAGGCATTTGGGCTGTGCTACTTTAGTTTCACGAGGGTAGGCCTTTCCGGACTCCTAGCACGTTAGCACCAGTTTCCTTACAGGAACACTCAGGGAGCCGGGCTCCAGTGGGCCTGTGGAGCAGCACCCAGCCCCGTAGGTCCTTCAGCGCACCCCTGTGTTTCCTGAGCGAAGCGCAACACACTGCACTCTTCCCTGGGAGAGCTGGAGATCCTCAGCTCTGCCACAGCTTCAGAGAGACGTTCCTAGCCAGTCCAGCAGGTCAGAAACACTCTTGCTGCCGGGAGTTTAGTCCCTGCGGGCATGCCTGCGAGAGGCAAATGAGCTTTCTCGAAAGAAGCAGGCTGCTTCCAGTTCCCGAGGAAGCTTCCCTGCCCTGCTCTAGGGCGAAAGGGAAACTCAGTGTCCCCACGAGACTCGAAAATCGCCCTGGTGGGCCGTGCCGATTGGAAGGCGTGCAGCACCCTTCCCGAGGCATTCCTTGCTGTTCTGCTTTAAGTTTTCGGTAGTACCCCTTTAAGGAGTCCTAAGAGCGTCGTGTCAGCACCCGAGTCAGTGCAAGAACACTGAGTACCGCCAGGCTCCTGGGGCCCGCTTGAGCCTCATCCAGCCCCGAAGGCCCTTAGGTGTACGCCTGTTTATGCCGAGTGTAGGGCAACACACTGCCCTCTTCCTTGGGAGAGGCAGATTTCCTCAGCTCTCCAAGAGCTTCTGAAACAAGGTTGTATCCAGCGCAACATGACAAGGAAGTTGGCTCCCCTTGCCTTACCTGAGCTCTACCTCGAAAAACACTCTGCTTAGCGCTCCTTCTCGGACCTCAAACCTGCAGTCACCTTACCCAAGGAAAAAGTCAGGCTGGGTTCCACTGCAACTGACGCACAGTTCTTCGTGGAACACAGCAGGCTTTTGGAAGATGCCCAGGCCCCTAGGCCGATGTGGGGCTTTCGAAAATTTAGGCAGTTCCCTACAAGCCGAACACCCTGCCTACAAAAGTTGATTTCGGGAAGGGGTCAGTGGGTAGCTTGTGTCTCTTCTGACTTCGGCAGCATAACAGGTCCTTACGCAGTGCGTCAACCTCGAATGGGGGGCCTGATGTCACAAGCCTTGTTTTCCCCGCTGGAAAGCGCCCTGCGTGAGCCCTTGACGCTTCCGGGGAATAGTGCGTTTGCCGGCTTACTAGTCAGGGCAGGCGTGGCACTGAGTAGAAACTGAGTTGCCTCCAAAGAAATAGGGTACTACGACTTCCTGGCTGGGAGCTTCCCCTGCCCTGCTTTATAGCGAAAGGGAAACTCAGCATGAACACTCGCCTCGACGGGTGGCCCTGCTCTGCCATGCAGAAGGGGAGGCGTGCGGCAGCTTCTATGAGACCCACGTCGCAGCTCTGCTTTACTTTAAAGGCAGTAAGCTGTAAAGGCCTCCTAGGACCCTCGCGTCCGCACACGATTCTGTCTAAGAACGCTGAGTCACTGCAGGCTCCTAGTGGCCTGGTGAGCCTCATCCAGTCGCGAAGATCCTTAGCTGCACCCCTCCGTAGCTGAGCGTAGGGCAACATATTGAACTCGTGCGTCGGAGAGCTAGACTGCCTCCGGTCACAGACGGATTCAGTAACACGGTTGTAGCACTTCCAGCATTCAATGCCGGTCGGCCTCATTGCCCTGTCAGAGCGATACTGAGAGAGACACTCTGCTTAGCAGTCCTTCTAGGTCCTGTCACCTGCAGTCACCCTACCTCAAGGAGAAACTCGGGTTGGGTTCCACTGCAACTAAAGATCAGTTCTTCGTGGAACACAGCCGGCTTTTGGAAGGTGCACGGGCCCCTAGGCTGACCCACGGCATTCTTTCCTTTAGGCCACGCCCTACAACGCAGAACACGCTGTATGGAGAAGCTGCTTTAGGGAAGGGCCCCCTGAGTACCATGTGTCTCTTTTGAATTTTTCGAAACAATAGGTACTGATGCTTCCCGTCAACCTCGAAATGGGGGCCTGAGGGCACAGGCCTTTTTCTCCCCAGTGTTGACCATTCCACTCGGGCAGCCTGGAAGCTTGTGCCCAAACACTTGTGCTTCCAGGATTCTAGTCATTTCGTGCAGGGCTCGGATAGGAAGTTGACTTTTCTCCCAGAAACAGGGCGCCTCCGGTTCCTGGGTGGGATATCATCTTGCCCTGTGTCTTTCCTTATTTGGGTGTACGCGCACCTCTCACGGTTGTGGCCTCTCCCGTTGCGGAGCGCCGGCTCCTGAGGCTTAGGTGCAGCGGCTAAGGCTCCCGGGTGCGGCACTAGGGCAGCGGGTGGGACCTTCCCGGATCGGGGTACGAACCCGTGTCTCCTGCATCGGCAGGCTGACTTTCAACTACAGTTCCACAAAGAAAGCCTGACCCTGCTTTAGAGCTAAAGGGAACCCGAAACGCAAACACTGGCTTTTCACTACGGCCCTGGGTTTCCGTGCAGAAAGATTGGTGGGCAGCAGCTTCCATGAGGCATTTGGGCTGTGCTACTTTAGTTTCACGAGGGTAGGCCTTTCCGGACTCCTAGCACGTTAGCACCAGATTCCTTACAGGAACACTCAGGGAGCCGGGCTCCAGTGGGCCTGTGGAGCAGCACCCAGCCCCGTAGGTCCTTCAGCGCACCCCTGTGTTTCCTGAGCGAAGCGCAACACACTGCACTCTTCCCTGGGAGAGCTGGAGATCCTCAGCTCTGCCACAGCTTCAGAGAGACGTTCCTAGCCAGTCCAGCAGGTCAGAAACACTCTTGCTGCCGGGAGTTTAGTCCCTGCGGGCATGCCTGCGAGAGGCAAATGAGCTTTCTCGAAAGAAGCAGGCTGCTTCCAGTTCCCGAGGAAGCTTCCCTGCCCTGCTCTAGGGCGAAAGGGAAACTCAGTGTCCCCACGAGACTCGAAAATCGCCCTGGTGGGCCGTGCCGATTGGAAGGCGTGCAGCACCCTTCCCGAGGCATTCCTTGCTGTTCTGCTTTAAGTTTTCGGTAGTACCCCTTTAAGGAGTCCTAAGAGCGTCGTGTCAGCACCCGAGTCAGTGCAAGAACACTGAGTACCGCCAGGCTCCTGGGGCCCGCTTGAGCCTCATCCAGCCCCGAAGGCCCTTAGGTGTACGCCTGTTTATGCCGAGTGTAGGGCAACACACTGCCCTCTTCCTTGGGAGAGGCAGATTTCCTCAGCTCTCCAAGAGCTTCTGAAACAAGGTTGTATCCAGCGCAACATGACAAGGAAGTTGGCTCCCCTTGCCTTACCTGAGCTCTACCTCGAAAAACACTCTGCTTAGCGCTCCTTCTCGGACCTCAAACCTGCAGTCACCTTACCCAAGGAAAAAGTCAGGCTGGGTTCCACTGCAACTGACGCACAGTTCTTCGTGGAACACAGCAGGCTTTTGGAAGATGCCCAGGCCCCTAGGCCGATCTGGGGCTTTCGAAAATTTAGGCAGTTCCCTACAAGCCGAACACCCTGCCTACAAAAGTTGATTTCGGGAAGGGGTCAGTGGGTAGCTTGTGTCTCTTCTGACTTCGGCAGCATAACAGGTCCTTACGCAGTGCGTCAACCTCGAATGGGGGGCCTGATGTCACAAGCCTTGTTTTCCCCGCTGGAAAGCGCCCTGCGTGAGCCCTTGACGCTTCCGGGGAATAGTGCGTTTGCCGGCTTACTAGTCAGTGCAGGCGTGGCACTGAGTAGAAACTGAGTTGCCTCCAAAGAAATAGGGTACTACGACTTCCTGGCTGGGAGCTTCCCCTGCCCTGCTTTATAGCGAAAGGGAAACTCAGCATGAACACTCGCCTCGACGGGTGGCCCTGCTCTGCCATGCAGAAGGGGAGGCGTGCGGCAGCTTCTATGAGACCCACGTCGCAGCTCTGCTTTACTTTAAAGGCAGTAAGCTGTAAAGGCCTCCTAGGAGCCTCGCGTCCGCACACGATTCTGTCTAAGAACGCTGAGTCACTGCAGGCTCCTAGTGGCCTGGTGAGCCTCATCCAGTCGCGAAGATCCTTAGCTGCACCCCTCCGTAGCTGAGTGTAGGGCAACATATTGAACTCGTGCGTCGGAGAGCTAGACTGCCTCCGGTCACAGACGGATTCAGTAACACGGTTGTAGCACTTCCAGCATTCAATGCCGGTCGGCCTCATTGCCCTGTCAGAGCGATACTGAGAGAGACACTCTGCTTAGCAGTCCTTCTAGGTCCTGTCACCTGCAGTCACCCTACCTCAAGGAGAAACTCGGGTTGGGTTCCACTGCAACTAAAGATCAGTTCTTCGTGGAACACAGCCGGCTTTTGGAAGGTGCCCGGGCCCCTAGGCTGACCCACGGCATTCTTTCCTTTAGGCCACGCCCTACAACGCAGAACACGCTGTATGGAGAAGCTGCTTTAGGGAAGGGCCCCCTGAGTACCATGTGTCTCTTTTGAATTTTTCGAAACAATAGGTACTGATGCTTCCCGTCAACCTCGAAATGGGGGCCTGAGGGCACAGGCCTTTTTCTCCCCAGTGTTGACCATTCCACTCGGGCAGCCTGGAAGCTTGTGCCCAAACACTTGTGCTTCCAGGATTCTAGTCATTTCGTGCAGGGCTCGGATAGGAAGTTGACTTTTCTCCCAGAAACAGGGCGCCTCCGGTTCCTGGGTGGGATATCATCTTGCCCTGTGTCTTTCCTTATTTGGGTGTACGCGCACCTCTCACGGTTGTGGCCTCTCCCGTTGCGGAGCGCCGGCTCCTGAGGCTTAGGTGCAGCGGCTAAGGCTCCCGGGTGCGGCACTAGGGCAGCGGGTGGGACCTTCCCGGATCGGGGTACGAACCCGTGTCTCCTGCATCGGCAGGCTGACTTTCAACTACAGTTCCACAAAGAAAGCCTGACCCTGCTTTAGAGCTAAAGGGAACCCGAAACGCAAACACTGGCTTTTCACTACGGCCCTGGGTTTCCGTGCAGAAAGATTGGTGGGCAGCAGCTTCCATGAGGCATTTGGGCTGTGCTACTTTAGTTTCACGAGGGTAGGCCTTTCCGGACTCCTAGCACGTTAGCACCAGTTTCCTTACAGGAACACTCAGGGAGCCGGGCTCCAGTGGGCCTGTGGAGCAGCACCCAGCCCCGTAGGTCCTTCAGCGCACCCCTGTGTTTCCTGAGCGAAGCGCAACACACTGCACTCTTCCCTGGGAGAGCTGGAGATCCTCAGCTCTGCCACAGCTTCAGAGAGACGTTCCTAGCCAGTCCAGCAGGTCAGAAACACTCTTGCTGCCGGGAGTTTAGTCCCTGCGGGCATGCCTGCGAGAGGCAAATGAGCTTTCTCGAAAGAAGCAGGCTGCTTCCAGTTCCCGAGGAAGCTTCCCTGCCCTGCTCTAGGGCGAAAGGGAAACTCAGTGTCCCCACGAGACTCGAAAATCGCCCTGGTGGGCCGTGCCGATTGGAAGGCGTGCAGCACCCTTCCCGAGGCATTCCTTGCTGTTCTGCTTTAAGTTTTCGGTAGTACCCCTTTAAGGAGTCCTAAGAGCGTCGTGTCAGCACCCGAGTCAGTGCAAGAACACTGAGTACCGCCAGGCTCCTGGGGCCCGCTTGAGCCTCATCCAGCCCCGAAGGCCCTTAGGTGTACGCCTGTTTATGCCGAGTGTAGGGCAACACACTGCCCTCTTCCTTGGGAGAGGCAGATTTCCTCAGCTCTCCAAGAGCTTCTGAAACAAGGTTGTATCCAGCGCAACATGACAAGGAAGTTGGCTCCCCTTGCCTTACCTGAGCTCTACCTCGAAAAACACTCTGCTTAGCGCTCCTTCTCGGACCTCAAACCTGCAGTCACCTTACCCAAGGAAAAAGTCAGGCTGGGTTCCACTGCAACTGACGCACAGTTCTTCGTGGAACACAGCAGGCTTTTGGAAGATGCCCAGGCCCCTAGGCCGATCTGGGGCTTTCGAAAATTTAGGCAGTTCCCTACAAGCCGAACACCCTGCCTACAAAAGTTGATTTCGGGAAGGGGTCAGTGGGTAGCTTGTGTCTCTTCTGACTTCGGCAGCATAACAGGTCCTTACGCAGTGCGTCAACCTCGAATGGGGGGCCTGATGTCACAAGCCTTGTTTTCCCCGCTGGAAAGCGCCCTGCGTGAGCCCTTGACGCTTCCGGGGAATAGTGCGTTTGCCGGCTTACTAGTCAGGGCAGGCGTGGCACTGAGTAGAAACTGAGTTGCCTCCAAAGAAATAGGGTACTACGACTTCCTGGCTGGGAGCTTCCCCTGCCCTGCTTTATAGCGAAAGGGAAACTCAGCATGAACACTCGCCTCGACGGGTGGCCCTGCTCTGCCATGCAGAAGGGGAGGCGTGCGGCAGCTTCTATGAGACCCACGTCGCAGCTCTGCTTTACTTTAAAGGCAGTAAGCTGTAAAGGCCTCCTAGGACCCTCGCGTCCGCACACGATTCTGTCTAAGAACGCTGAGTCACTGCAGGCTCCTAGTGGCCTGGTGAGCCTCATCCAGTCGCGAAGATCCTTAGCTGCACCCCTCCGTAGCTGAGCGTAGGGCAACATATTGAACTCGTGCGTCGGAGAGCTAGACTGCCTCCGGTCACAGACGGATTCAGTAACACGGTTGTAGCACTTCCAGCATTCAATGCCGGTCGGCCTCATTGCCCTGTCAGAGCGATACTGAGAGAGACACTCTGCTTAGCATTCCTTCTAGGTCTTGTTACCTGCAGTCACCCTACCTCAAGGAGAAACTCGGGTTGGGTTCCACTGCAACTAAAGATCAGTTCTTCGTGGAACACAGCCGGCTTTTGGAAGGTGCCCGGGCCCCTAGGCTGACCCACGGCATTCTTTCCTTTAGGCCACGCCCTACAACGCAGAACACGCTGTATGGAGAAGCTGCTTTAGGGAAGGGCCCCCTGAGTACCATGTGTCTCTTTTGAATTTTTCGAAACAATAGGTACTGATGCTTCCCGTCAACCTCGAAATGGGGGCCTGAGGGCACAGGCCTTTTTCTCCCCAGTGTTGACCATTCCACTCGGGCAGCCTGGAAGCTTGTGCCCAAACACTTGTGCTTCCAGGATTCTAGTCATTTCGTGCAGGGCTCGGATAGGAAGTTGACTTTTCTCCCAGAAACAGGGCGCCTCCGGTTCCTGGGTGGGATATCATCTTGCCCTGTGTCTTTCCTTATTTGGGTGTACGCGCACCTCTCACGGTTGTGGCCTCTCCCGTTGCGGAGCGCCGGCTCCTGAGGCTTAGGTGCAGCGGCTAAGGCTCCCGGGTGCGGCACTAGGGCAGCGGGTGGGACCTTCCCGGATCGGGGTACGAACCCGTGTCTCCTGCATCGGCAGGCTGACTTTCAACTACAGTTCCACAAAGAAAGCCTGACCCTGCTTTAGAGCTAAAGGGAACCCGAAACGCAAACACTGGCTTTTCACTACGGCCCTGGGTTTCCGTGCAGAAAGATTGGTGGGCAGCAGCTTCCATGAGGCATTTGGGCTGTGCTACTTTAGTTTCACGAGGGTAGGCCTTTCCGGACTCCTAGCACGTTAGCACCAGTTTCCTTACAGGAACACTCAGGGAGCCGGGCTCCAGTGGGCCTGTGGAGCAGCACCCAGCCCCGTAGGTCCTTCAGCGCACCCCTGTGTTTCCTGAGCGAAGCGCAACACACTGCACTCTTCCCTGGGAGAGCTGGAGATCCTCAGCTCTGCCACAGCTTCAGAGAGACGTTCCTAGCCAGTCCAGCAGGTCAAAAACACTCTTGCTGCCGGGAGTTTAGTCCCTGCGGGCATGCCTGCGAGAGGCAAATGAGCTTTCTCGAAAGAAGCAGGCTGCTTCCAGTTCCCGAGGAAGCTTCCCTGCCCTGCTCTAGGGCGAAAGGGAAACTCAGTGTCCCCACGAGACTCGAAAATCGCCCTGGTGGGCCGTGCCGATTGGAAGGCGTGCAGCACCCTTCCCGAGGCATTCCTTGCTGTTCTGCTTTAAGTTTTCGGTAGTACCCCTTTAAGGAGTCCTAAGAGCGTCGTGTCAGCACCCGAGTCAGTGCAAGAACACTGAGTACCGCCAGGCTCCTGGGGCCCGCTTGAGCCTCATCCAGCCCCGAAGGCCCTTAGGTGTACGCCTGTTTATGCCGAGTGTAGGGCAACACACTGCCCTCTTCCTTGGGAGAGGCAGATTTCCTCAGCTCTCCAAGAGCTTCTGAAACAAGGTTGTATCCAGCGCAACATGACAAGGAAGTTGGCTCCCCTTGCCTTACCTGAGCTCTACCTCGAAAAACACTCTGCTTAGCGCTCCTTCTCGGACCTCAAACCTGCAGTCACCTTACCCAAGGAAAAAGTCAGGCTGGGTTCCACTGCAACTGACGCACAGTTCTTCGTGGAACACAGCAGGCTTTTGGAAGATGCCCAGGCCCCTAGGCCGATCTGGGGCTTTCGAAAATTTAGGCAGTTCCCTACAAGCCGAACACCCTGCCTACAAAAGTTGATTTCGGGAAGGGGTCAGTGGGTAGCTTGTGTCTCTTCTGACTTCGGCAGCATAACAGGTCCTTACGCAGTGCGTCAACCTCGAATGGGGGGCCTGATGTCACAAGCCTTGTTTTCCCCGCTGGAAAGCGCCCTGCGTGAGCCCTTGACGCTTCCGGGGAATAGTGCGTTTGCCGGCTTACTAGTCAGGGCAGGCGTGGCACTGAGTAGAAACTGAGTTGCCTCCAAAGAAATAGGGTACTACGACTTCCTGGCTGGGAGCTTCCCCTGCCCTGCTTTATAGCGAAAGGGAAACTCAGCATGAACACTCGCCTCGACGGGTGGCCCTGCTCTGCCATGCAGAAGGGGAGGCGTGCGGCAGCTTCTATGAGACCCACGTCGCAGCTCTGCTTTACTTTAAAGGCAGTAAGCTGTAAAGGCCTCCTAGGACCCTCGCGTCCGCACACGATTCTGTCTAAGAACGCTGAGTCACTGCAGGCTCCTAGTGGCCTGGTGAGCCTCATCCAGTCGCGAAGATCCTTAGCTGCACCCCTCCGTAGCTGAGCGTAGGGCAACATATTGAACTCGTGCGTCGGAGAGCTAGACTGCCTCCGGTCACAGACGGATTCAGTAACACGGTTGTAGCACTTCCAGCATTCAATGCCGGTCGGCCTCATTGCCCTGTCAGAGCGATACTGAGAGAGACACTCTGCTTAGCATTCCTTCTAGGTCTTGTTACCTGCAGTCACCCTACCTCAAGGAGAAACTCGGGTTGGGTTCCACTGCAACTAAAGATCAGTTCTTCGTGGAACACAGCCGGCTTTTGGAAGGTGCCCGGGCCCCTAGGCTGACCCACGGCATTCTTTCCTTTAGGCCACGCCCTACAACGCAGAACACGCTGTATGGAGAAGCTGCTTTAGGGAAGGGCCCCCTGAGTACCATGTGTCTCTTTTGAATTTTTCGAAACAATAGGTACTGATGCTTCCCGTCAACCTCGAAATGGGGGCCTGAGGGCACAGGCCTTTTTCTCCCCAGTGTTGACCATTCCACTCGGGCAGCCTGGAAGCTTGTGCCCAAACACTTGTGCTTCCAGGATTCTAGTCATTTCGTGCAGGGCTCGGATAGGAAGTTGACTTTTCTCCCAGAAACAGGGCGCCTCCGGTTCCTGGGTGGGATATCATCTTGCCCTGTGTCTTTCCTTATTTGGGTGTACGCGCACCTCTCACGGTTGTGGCCTCTCCCGTTGCGGAGCGCCGGCTCCTGAGGCTTAGGTGCAGCGGCTAAGGCTCCCGGGTGCGGCACTAGGGCAGCGGGTGGGACCTTCCCGGATCGGGGTACGAACCCGTGTCTCCTGCATCGGCAGGCTGACTTTCAACTACAGTTCCACAAAGAAAGCCTGACCCTGCTTTAGAGCTAAAGGGAACCCGAAACGCAAACACTGGCTTTTCACTACGGCCCTGGGTTTCCGTGCAGAAAGATTGGTGGGCAGCAGCTTCCATGAGGCATTTGGGCTGTGCTACTTTAGTTTCACGAGGGTAGGCCTTTCCGGACTCCTAGCACGTTAGCACCAGTTTCCTTACAGGAACACTCAGGGAGCCGGGCTCCAGTGGGCCTGTGGAGCAGCACCCAGCCCCGTAGGTCCTTCAGCGCACCCCTGTGTTTCCTGAGCGAAGCGCAACACACTGCACTCTTCCCTGGGAGAGCTGGAGATCCTCAGCTCTGCCACAGCTTCAGAGAGACGTTCCTAGCCAGTCCAGCAGGTCAAAAACACTCTTGCTGCCGGGAGTTTAGTCCCTGCGGGCATGCCTGCGAGAGGCAAATGAGCTTTCTCGAAAGAAGCAGGCTGCTTCCAGTTCCCGAGGAAGCTTCCCTGCCCTGCTCTAGGGCGAAAGGGAAACTCAGTGTCCCCACGAGACTCGAAAATCGCCCTGGTGGGCCGTGCCGATTGGAAGGCGTGCAGCACCCTTCCCGAGGCATTCCTTGCTGTTCTGCTTTAAGTTTTCGGTAGTACCCCTTTAAGGAGTCCTAAGAGCGTCGTGTCAGCACCCGAGTCAGTGCAAGAACACTGAGTACCGCCAGGCTCCTGGGGCCCGCTTGAGCCTCATCCAGCCCCGAAGGCCCTTAGGTGTACGCCTGTTTATGCCGAGTGTAGGGCAACACACTGCCCTCTTCCTTGGGAGAGGCAGATTTCCTCAGCTCTCCAAGAGCTTCTGAAACAAGGTTGTATCCAGCGCAACATGACAAGGAAGTTGGCTCCCCTTGCCTTACCTGAGCTCTACCTCGAAAAACACTCTGCTTAGCGCTCCTTCTCGGACCTCAAACCTGCAGTCACCTTACCCAAGGAAAAAGTCAGGCTGGGTTCCACTGCAACTGACGCACAGTTCTTCGTGGAACACAGCAGGCTTTTGGAAGATGCCCAGGCCCCTAGGCCGATCTGGGGCTTTCGAAAATTTAGGCAGTTCCCTACAAGCCGAACACCCTGCCTACAAAAGTTGATTTCGGGAAGGGGTCAGTGGGTAGCTTGTGTCTCTTCTGACTTCGGCAGCATAACAGGTCCTTACGCAGTGCGTCAACCTCGAATGGGGGGCCTGATGTCACAAGCCTTGTTTTCCCCGCTGGAAAGCGCCCTGCGTGAGCCCTTGACGCTTCCGGGGAATAGTGCGTTTGCCGGCTTACTAGTCAGGGCAGGCGTGGCACTGAGTAGAAACTGAGTTGCCTCCAAAGAAATAGGGTACTACGACTTCCTGGCTGGGAGCTTCCCCTGCCCTGCTTTATAGCGAAAGGGAAACTCAGCATGAACACTCGCCTCGACGGGTGGCCCTGCTCTGCCATGCAGAAGGGGAGGCGTGCGGCAGCTTCTATGAGACCCACGTCGCAGCTCTGCTTTACTTTAAAGGCAGTAAGCTGTAAAGGCCTCCTAGGACCCTCGCGTCCGCACACGATTCTGTCTAAGAACGCTGAGTCACTGCAGGCTCCTAGTGGCCTGGTGAGCCTCATCCAGTCGCGAAGATCCTTAGCTGCACCCCTCCGCAGCTGAGCGTAGGTCAACATATTGAACTCGTGCGTCGGAGAGCTAGACTGCCTCCGGTCACAGACGGATTCAGTAACACGGTTGTAGCACTTCCAGCATTCAATGCCGGTCGGCCTCATTGCCCTGTCAGAGCGATACTGAGAGAGACACTCTGCTTAGCATTCCTTCTAGGTCTTGTTACCTGCAGTCACCCTACCTCAAGGAGAAACTCGGGTTGGGTTCCACTGCAACTAAAGATCAGTTCTTCGTGGAACACAGCCGGCTTTTGGAAGGTGCCCGGGCCCCTAGGCTGACCCACGGCATTCTTTCCTTTAGGCCACGCCCTACAACGCAGAACACGCTGTATGGAGAAGCTGCTTTAGGGAAGGGCCCCCTGAGTACCATGTGTCTCTTTTGAATTTTTCGAAACAATAGGTACTGATGCTTCCCGTCAACCTCGAAATGGGGGCCTGAGGGCACAGGCCTTTTTCTCCCCAGTGTTGACCATTCCACTCGGGCAGCCTGGAAGCTTGTGCCCAAACACTTGTGCTTCCAGGATTCTAGTCATTTCGTGCAGGGCTCGGATAGGAAGTTGACTTTTCTCCCAGAAACAGGGCGCCTCCGGTTCCTGGGTGGGATATCATCTTGCCCTGTGTCTTTCCTTATTTGGGTGTACGCGCACCTCTCACGGTTGTGGCCTCTCCCGTTGCGGAGCGCCGGCTCCTGAGGCTTAGGTGCAGCGGCTAAGGCTCCCGGGTGCGGCACTAGGGCAGCGGGTGGGACCTTCCCGGATCGGGGTACGAACCCGTGTCTCCTGCATCGGCAGGCTGACTTTCAACTACAGTTCCACAAAGAAAGCCTGACCCTGCTTTAGAGCTAAAGGGAACCCGAAACGCAAACACTGGCTTTTCACTACGGCCCTGGGTTTCCGTGCAGAAAGATTGGTGGGCAGCAGCTTCCATGAGGCATTTGGGCTGTGCTACTTTAGTTTCACGAGGGTAGGCCTTTCCGGACTCCTAGCACGTTAGCACCAGTTTCCTTACAGGAACACTCAGGGAGCCGGGCTCCAGTGGGCCTGTGGAGCAGCACCCAGCCCCGTAGGTCCTTCAGCGCACCCCTGTGTTTCCTGAGCGAAGCGCAACACACTGCACTCTTCCCTGGGAGAGCTGGAGATCCTCAGCTCTGCCACAGCTTCAGAGAGACGTTCCTAGCCAGTCCAGCAGGTCAAAAACACTCTTGCTGCCGGGAGTTTAGTCCCTGCGGGCATGCCTGCGAGAGGCAAATGAGCTTTCTCGAAAGAAGCAGGCTGCTTCCAGTTCCCGAGGAAGCTTCCCTGCCCTGCTCTAGGGCGAAAGGGAAACTCAGTGTCCCCACGAGACTCGAAAATCGCCCTGGTGGGCCGTGCCGATTGGAAGGCGTGCAGCACCCTTCCCGAGGCATTCCTTGCTGTTCTGCTTTAAGTTTTCGGTAGTACCCCTTTAAGGAGTCCTAAGAGCGTCGTGTCAGCACCCGAGTCAGTGCAAGAACACTGAGTACCGCCAGGCTCCTGGGGCCCGCTTGAGCCTCATCCAGCCCCGAAGGCCCTTAGGTGTACGCCTGTT
The DNA here is from genome assembly GCF_964341445.2 of Mesoplodon mirus. Lineage (NCBI taxonomy): Eukaryota > Metazoa > Chordata > Mammalia > Artiodactyla > Ziphiidae > Mesoplodon > Mesoplodon mirus. The sequence continues at coordinate 36,793,861 of NC_138993.1, forward strand.
TATGCCGAGTGTAGGGCAACACACTGCCCTCTTCCTTGGGAGAGGCAGATTTCCTCAGCTCTCCAAGAGCTTCTGAAACAAGGTTGTATCCAGCGCAACATGACAAGGAAGTTGGCTCCCCTTGCCTTACCTGAGCTCTACCTCGAAAAACACTCTGCTTAGCGCTCCTTCTCGGACCTCAAACCTGCAGTCACCTTACCCAAGGAAAAAGTCAGGCTGGGTTCCACTGCAACTGACGCACAGTTCTTCGTGGAACACAGCAGGCTTTTGGAAGATGCCCAGGCCCCTAGGCCGATCTGGGGCTTTCGAAAATTTAGGCAGTTCCCTACAAGCCGAACACCCTGCCTACAAAAGTTGATTTCGGGAAGGGGTCAGTGGGTAGCTTGTGTCTCTTCTGACTTCGGCAGCATAACAGGTCCTTACGCAGTGCGTCAACCTCGAATGGGGGGCCTGATGTCACAAGCCTTGTTTTCCCCGCTGGAAAGCGCCCTGCGTGAGCCCTTGACGCTTCCGGGGAATAGTGCGTTTGCCGGCTTACTAGTCAGGGCAGGCGTGGCACTGAGTAGAAACTGAGTTGCCTCCAAAGAAATAGGGTACTACGACTTCCTGGCTGGGAGCTTCCCCTGCCCTGCTTTATAGCGAAAGGGAAACTCAGCATGAACACTCGCCTCGACGGGTGGCCCTGCTCTGCCATGCAGAAGGGGAGGCGTGCGGCAGCTTCTATGAGACCCACGTCGCAGCTCTGCTTTACTTTAAAGGCAGTAAGCTGTAAAGGCCTCCTAGGACCCTCGCGTCCGCACACGATTCTGTCTAAGAACGCTGAGTCACTGCAGGCTCCTAGTGGCCTGGTGAGCCTCATCCAGTCGCGAAGATCCTTAGCTGCACCCCTCCGCAGCTGAGCGTAGGTCAACATATTGAACTCGTGCGTCGGAGAGCTAGACTGCCTCCGGTCACAGACGGATTCAGTAACACGGTTGTAGCACTTCCAGCATTCAATGCCGGTCGGCCTCATTGCCCTGTCAGAGCGATACTGAGAGAGACACTCTGCTTAGCATTCCTTCTAGGTCCTGTCACCTGCAGTCACCCTACCTCAAGGAGAAACTCGGGTTGGGTTCCACTGCAACTAAAGATCAGTTCTTCGTGGAACACAGCCGGCTTTTGGAAGGTGCCCGGGCCCCTAGGCTGACCCACGGCATTCTTTCCTTTAGGCCACGCCCTACAACGCAGAACACGCTGTATGGAGAAGCTGCTTTAGGGAAGGGCCCCCTGAGTACCATGTGTCTCTTTTGAATTTTTCGAAACAATAGGTACTGATGCTTCCCGTCAACCTCGAAATGGGGGCCTGAGGGCACAGGCCTTTTTCTCCCCAGTGTTGACCATTCCACTCGGGCAGCCTGGAAGCTTGTGCCCAAACACTTGTGCTTCCAGGATTCTAGTCATTTCGTGCAGGGCTCGGATAGGAAGTTGACTTTTCTCCCAGAAACAGGGCGCCTCCGGTTCCTGGGTGGGATATCATCTTGCCCTGTGTCTTTCCTTATTTGGGTGTACGCGCACCTCTCACGGTTGTGGCCTCTCCCGTTGCGGAGCGCCGGCTCCTGAGGCTTAGGTGCAGCGGCTAAGGCTCCCGGGTGCGGCACTAGGGCAGCGGGTGGGACCTTCCCGGATCGGGGTACGAACCCGTGTCTCCTGCATCGGCAGGCTGACTTTCAACTACAGTTCCACAAAGAAAGCCTGACCCTGCTTTAGAGCTAAAGGGAACCCGAAACGCAAACACTGGCTTTTCACTACGGCCCTGGGTTTCCGTGCAGAAAGATTGGTGGGCAGCAGCTTCCATGAGGCATTTGGGCTGTGCTACTTTAGTTTCACGAGGGTAGGCCTTTCCGGACTCCTAGCACGTTAGCACCAGTTTCCTTACAGGAACACTCAGGGAGCCGGGCTCCAGTGGGCCTGTGGAGCAGCACCCAGCCCCGTAGGTCCTTCAGCGCACCCCTGTGTTTCCTGAGCGAAGCGCAACACACTGCACTCTTCCCTGGGAGAGCTGGAGATCCTCAGCTCTGCCACAGCTTCAGAGAGACGTTCCTAGCCAGTCCAGCAGGTCAAAAACACTCTTGCTGCCGGGAGTTTAGTCCCTGCGGGCATGCCTGCGAGAGGCAAATGAGCTTTCTCGAAAGAAGCAGGCTGCTTCCAGTTCCCGAGGAAGCTTCCCTGCCCTGCTCTAGGGCGAAAGGGAAACTCAGTGTCCCCACGAGACTCGAAAATCGCCCTGGTGGGCCGTGCCGATTGGAAGGCGTGCAGCACCCTTCCCGAGGCATTCCTTGCTGTTCTGCTTTAAGTTTTCGGTAGTACCCCTTTAAGGAGTCCTAAGAGCGTCGTGTCAGCACCCGAGTCAGTGCAAGAACACTGAGTACCGCCAGGCTCCTGGGGCCCGCTTGAGCCTCATCCAGCCCCGAAGGCCCTTAGGTGTACGCCTGTTTATGCCGAGTGTAGGGCAACACACTGCCCTCTTCCTTGGGAGAGGCAGATTTCCTCAGCTCTCCAAGAGCTTCTGAAACAAGGTTGTATCCAGCGCAACATGACAAGGAAGTTGGCTCCCCTTGCCTTACCTGAGCTCTACCTCGAAAAACACTCTGCTTAGCGCTCCTTCTCGGACCTCAAACCTGCAGTCACCTTACCCAAGGAAAAAGTCAGGCTGGGTTCCACTGCAACTGACGCACAGTTCTTCGTGGAACACAGCAGGCTTTTGGAAGATGCCCAGGCCCCTAGGCCGATCTGGGGCTTTCGAAAATTTAGGCAGTTCCCTACAAGCCGAACACCCTGCCTACAAAAGTTGATTTCGGGAAGGGGTCAGTGGGTAGCTTGTGTCTCTTCTGACTTCGGCAGCATAACAGGTCCTTACGCAGTGCGTCAACCTCGAATGGGGGGCCTGATGTCACAAGCCTTGTTTTCCCCGCTGGAAAGCGCCCTGCGTGAGCCCTTGACGCTTCCGGGGAATAGTGCGTTTGCCGGCTTACTAGTCAGGGCAGGCGTGGCACTGAGTAGAAACTGAGTTGCCTCCAAAGAAATAGGGTACTACGACTTCCTGGCTGGGAGCTTCCCCTGCCCTGCTTTATAGCGAAAGGGAAACTCAGCATGAACACTCGCCTCGACGGGTGGCCCTGCTCTGCCATGCAGAAGGGGAGGCGTGCGGCAGCTTCTATGAGACCCACGTCGCAGCTCTGCTTTACTTTAAAGGCAGTAAGCTGTAAAGGCCTCCTAGGACCCTCGCGTCCGCACACGATTCTGCCTAAGAACGCTGAGTCACTGCAGGCTCCTAGTGGCCTGGTGAGCCTCATCCAGTCGCGAAGATCCTTAGCTGCACCCCTCCGCAGCTGAGCGTAGGTCAACATATTGAACTCGTGCGTCGGAGAGCTAGACTGCCTCCGGTCACAGACGGATTCAGTAACACGGTTGTAGCACTTCCAGCATTCAATGCCGGTCGGCCTCATTGCCCTGTCAGAGCGATACTGAGAGAGACACTCTGCTTAGCATTCCTTCTAGGTCTTGTTACCTGCAGTCACCCTACCTCAAGGAGAAACTCGGGTTGGGTTCCACTGCAACTAAAGATCAGTTCTTCGTGGAACACAGCCGGCTTTTGGAAGGTGCCCGGGCCCCTAGGCTGACCCACGGCATTCTTTCCTTTAGGCCACGCCCTACAACGCAGAACACGCTGTATGGAGAAGCTGCTTTAGGGAAGGGCCCCCTGAGTACCATGTGTCTCTTTTGAATTTTTCGAAACAATAGGTACTGATGCTTCCCGTCAACCTCGAAATGGGGGCCTGAGGGCACAGGCCTTTTTCTCCCCAGTGTTGACCATTCCACTCGGGCAGCCTGGAAGCTTGTGCCCAAACACTTGTGCTTCCAGGATTCTAGTCATTTCGTGCAGGGCTCGGATAGGAAGTTGACTTTTCTCCCAGAAACAGGGCGCCTCCGGTTCCTGGGTGGGATATCATCTTGCCCTGTGTCTTTCCTTATTTGGGTGTACGCGCACCTCTCACGGTTGTGGCCTCTCCCGTTGCGGAGCGCCGGCTCCTGAGGCTTAGGTGCAGCGGCTAAGGCTCCCGGGTGCGGCACTAGGGCAGCGGGTGGGACCTTCCCGGATCGGGGTACGAACCCGTGTCTCCTGCATCGGCAGGCTGACTTTCAACTACAGTTCCACAAAGAAAGCCTGACCCTGCTTTAGAGCTAAAGGGAACCCGAAACGCAAACACTGGCTTTTCACTACGGCCCTGGGTTTCCGTGCAGAAAGATTGGTGGGCAGCAGCTTCCATGAGGCATTTGGGCTGTGCTACTTTAGTTTCACGAGGGTAGGCCTTTCCGGACTCCTAGCACGTTAGCACCAGTTTCCTTACAGGAACACTCAGGGAGCCGGGCTCCAGTGGGCCTGTGGAGCAGCACCCAGCCCCGTAGGTCCTTCAGCGCACCCCTGTGTTTCCTGAGCGAAGCGCAACACACTGCACTCTTCCCTGGGAGAGCTGGAGATCCTCAGCTCTGCCACAGCTTCAGAGAGACGTTCCTAGCCAGTCCAGCAGGTCAAAAACACTCTTGCTGCCGGGAGTTTAGTCCCTGCGGGCATGCCTGCGAGAGGCAAATGAGCTTTCTCGAAAGAAGCAGGCTGCTTCCAGTTCCCGAGGAAGCTTCCCTGCCCTGCTCTAGGGCGAAAGGGAAACTCAGTGTCCCCACGAGACTCGAAAATCGCCCTGGTGGGCCGTGCCGATTGGAAGGCGTGCAGCACCCTTCCCGAGGCATTCCTTGCTGTTCTGCTTTAAGTTTTCGGTAGTACCCCTTTAAGGAGTCCTAAGAGCGTCGTGTCAGCACCCGAGTCAGTGCAAGAACACTGAGTACCGCCAGGCTCCTGGGGCCCGCTTGAGCCTCATCCAGCCCCGAAGGCCCTTAGGTGTACGCCTGTTTATGCCGAGTGTAGGGCAACACACTGCCCTCTTCCTTGGGAGAGGCAGATTTCCTCAGCTCTCCAAGAGCTTCTGAAACAAGGTTGTATCCAGCGCAACATGACAAGGAAGTTGGCTCCCCTTGCCTTACCTGAGCTCTACCTCGAAAAACACTCTGCTTAGCGCTCCTTCTCGGACCTCAAACCTGCAGTCACCTTACCCAAGGAAAAAGTCAGGCTGGGTTCCACTGCAACTGACGCACAGTTCTTCGTGGAACACAGCAGGCTTTTGGAAGATGCCCAGGCCCCTAGGCCGATCTGGGGCTTTCGAGAATTTAGGCAGTTCCCTACAAGCCGAACACCCTGCCTACAAAAGTTGATTTCGGGAAGGGGTCAGTGGGTAGCTTGTGTCTCTTCTGACTTCGGCAGCATAACAGGTCCTTACGCAGTGCGTCAACCTCGAATGGGGGGCCTGATGTCACAAGCCTTGTTTTCCCCGCTGGAAAGCGCCCTGCGTGAGCCCTTGACGCTTCCGGGGAATAGTGCGTTTGCCGGCTTACTAGTCAGGGCAGGCGTGGCACTGAGTAGAAACTGAGTTGCCTCCAAAGAAATAGGGTACTACGACTTCCTGGCTGGGAGCTTCCCCTGCCCTGCTTTATAGCGAAAGGGAAACTCAGCATGAACACTCGCCTCGACGGGTGGCCCTGCTCTGCCATGCAGAAGGGGAGGCGTGCGGCAGCTTCTATGAGACCCACGTCGCAGCTCTGCTTTACTTTAAAGGCAGTAAGCTGTAAAGGCCTCCTAGGACCCTCGCGTCCGCACACGATTCTGCCTAAGAACGCTGAGTCACTGCAGGCTCCTAGTGGCCTGGTGAGCCTCATCCAGTCGCGAAGATCCTTAGCTGCACCCCTCCGTAGCTGAGCGTAGGGCAACATATTGAACTCGTGCGTCGGAGAGCTAGACTGCCTCCGGTCACAGACGGATTCAGTAACACGGTTGTAGCACTTCCAGCATTCAATGCCGGTCGGCCTCATTGCCCTGTCAGAGCGATACTGAGAGAGACACTCTGCTTAGCAGTCCTTCTAGGTCCTGTCACCTGCAGTCACCCTACCTCAAGGAGAAACTCGGGTTGGGTTCCACTGCAACTAAAGATCAGTTCTTCGTGGAACACAGCCGGCTTTTGGAAGGTGCCCGGGCCCCTAGGCTGACCCACGGCATTCTTTCCTTTAGGCCACGCCCTACAACGCAGAACACGCTGTATGGAGAAGCTGCTTTAGGGAAGGGCCCCCTGAGTACCATGTGTCTCTTTTGAATTTTTCGAAACAATAGGTACTGATGCTTCCCGTCAACCTCGAAATGGGGGCCTGAGGGCACAGGCCTTTTTCTCCCCAGTGTTGACCATTCCACTCGGGCAGCCTGGAAGCTTGTGCCCAAACACTTGTGCTTCCAGGATTCTAGTCATTTCGTGCAGGGCTCGGATAGGAAGTTGACTTTTCTCCCAGAAACAGGGCGCCTCCGGTTCCTGGGTGGGATATCATCTTGCCCTGTGTCTTTCCTTATTTGGGTGTACGCGCACCTCTCACGGTTGTGGCCTCTCCCGTTGCGGAGCGCCGGCTCCTGAGGCTTAGGTGCAGCGGCTAAGGCTCCCGGGTGCGGCACTAGGGCAGCGGGTGGGACCTTCCCGGATCGGGGTACGAACCCGTGTCTCCTGCATCGGCAGGCTGACTTTCAACTACAGTTCCACAAAGAAAGCCTGACCCTGCTTTAGAGCTAAAGGGAACCCGAAACGCAAACACTGGCTTTTCACTACGGCCCTGGGTTTCCGTGCAGAAAGATTGGTGGGCAGCAGCTTCCATGAGGCATTTGGGCTGTGCTACTTTAGTTTCACGAGGGTAGGCCTTTCCGGACTCCTAGCACGTTAGCACCAGTTTCCTTACAGGAACACTCAGGGAGCCGGGCTCCAGTGGGCCTGTGGAGCAGCACCCAGCCCCGTAGGTCCTTCAGCGCACCCCTGTGTTTCCTGAGCGAAGCGCAACACACTGCACTCTTCCCTGGGAGAGCTGGAGATCCTCAGCTCTGCCACAGCTTCAGAGAGACGTTCCTAGCCAGTCCAGCAGGTCAAAAACACTCTTGCTGCCGGGAGTTTAGTCCCTGCGGGCATGCCTGCGAGAGGCAAATGAGCTTTCTCGAAAGAAGCAGGCTGCTTCCAGTTCCCGAGGAAGCTTCCCTGCCCTGCTCTAGGGCGAAAGGGAAACTCAGTGTCCCCACGAGACTCGAAAATCGCCCTGGTGGGCCGTGCCGATTGGAAGGCGTGCAGCACCCTTCCCGAGGCATTCCTTGCTGTTCTGCTTTAAGTTTTCGGTAGTACCCCTTTAAGGAGTCCTAAGAGCGTCGTGTCAGCACCCGAGTCAGTGCAAGAACACTGAGTACCGCCAGGCTCCTGGGGCCCGCTTGAGCCTCATCCAGCCCCGAAGGCCCTTAGGTGTACGCCTGTTTATGCCGAGTGTAGGGCAACACACTGCCCTCTTCCTTGGGAGAGGCAGATTTCCTCAGCTCTCCAAGAGCTTCTGAAACAAGGTTGTATCCAGCGCAACATGACAAGGAAGTTGGCTCCCCTTGCCTTACCTGAGCTCTACCTCGAAAAACACTCTGCTTAGCGCTCCTTCTCGGACCTCAAACCTGCAGTCACCTTACCCAAGGAAAAAGTCAGGCTGGGTTCCACTGCAACTGACGCACAGTTCTTCGTGGAACACAGCAGGCTTTTGGAAGATGCCCAGGCCCCTAGGCCGATCTGGGGCTTTCGAGAATTTAGGCAGTTCCCTACAAGCCGAACACCCTGCCTACAAAAGTTGATTTCGGGAAGGGGTCAGTGGGTAGCTTGTGTCTCTTCTGACTTCGGCAGCATAACAGGTCCTTACGCAGTGCGTCAACCTCGAATGGGGGGCCTGATGTCACAAGCCTTGTTTTCCCCGCTGGAAAGCGCCCTGCGTGAGCCCTTGACGCTTCCGGGGAATAGTGCGTTTGCCGGCTTACTAGTCAGGGCAGGCGTGGCACTGAGTAGAAACTGAGTTGCCTCCAAAGAAATAGGGTACTACGACTTCCTGGCTGGGAGCTTCCCCTGCCCTGCTTTATAGCGAAAGGGAAACTCAGCATGAACACTCGCCTCGACGGGTGGCCCTGCTCTGCCATGCAGAAGGGGAGGCGTGCGGCAGCTTCTATGAGACCCACGTCGCAGCTCTGCTTTACTTTAAAGGCAGTAAGCTGTAAAGGCCTCCTAGGACCCTCGCGTCCGCACACGATTCTGCCTAAGAACGCTGAGTCACTGCAGGCTCCTAGTGGCCTGGTGAGCCTCATCCAGTCGCGAAGATCCTTAGCTGCACCCCTCCGTAGCTGAGTGTAGGGCAACATATTGAACTCGTGCGTCGGAGAGCTAGACTGCCTCCGGTCACAGACGGATTCAGTAACACGGTTGTAGCACTTCCAGCATTCAATGCCGGTCGGCCTCATTGCCCTGTCAGAGCGATACTGAGAGAGACACTCTGCTTAGCAGTCCTTCTAGGTCCTGTCACCTGCAGTCACCCTACCTCAAGGAGAAACTCGGGTTGGGTTCCACTGCAACTAAAGATCAGTTCTTCGTGGAACACAGCCGGCTTTTGGAAGGTGCACGGGCCCCTAGGCTGACCCACGGCATTCTTTCCTTTAGGCCACGCCCTACAACGCAGAACACGCTGTATGGAGAAGCTGCTTTAGGGAAGGGCCCCCTGAGTACCATGTGTCTCTTTTGAATTTTTCGAAACAATAGGTACTGATGCTTCCCGTCAACCTCGAAATGGGGGCCTGAGGGCACAGGCCTTTTTCTCCCCAGTGTTGACCATTCCACTCGGGCAGCCTGGAAGCTTGTGCCCAAACACTTGTGCTTCCAGGATTCTAGTCATTTCGTGCAGGGCTCGGATAGGAAGTTGACTTTTCTCCCAGAAACAGGGCGCCTCCGGTTCCTGGGTGGGATATCATCTTGCCCTGTGTCTTTCCTTATTTGGGTGTACGCGCACCTCTCACGGTTGTGGCCTCTCCCGTTGCGGAGCGCCGGCTCCTGAGGCTTAGGTGCAGCGGCTAAGGCTCCCGGGTGCGGCACTAGGGCAGCGGGTGGGACCTTCCCGGATCGGGGTACGAACCCGTGTCTCCTGCATCGGCAGGCTGACTTTCAACTACAGTTCCACAAAGAAAGCCTGACCCTGCTTTAGAGCTAAAGGGAACCCGAAACGCAAACACTGGCTTTTCACTACGGCCCTGGGTTTCCGTGCAGAAAGATTGGTGGGCAGCAGCTTCCATGAGGCATTTGGGCTGTGCTACTTTAGTTTCACGAGGGTAGGCCTTTCCGGACTCCTAGCACGTTAGCACCAGTTTCCTTACAGGAACACTCAGGGAGCCGGGCTCCAGTGGGCCTGTGGAGCAGCACCCAGCCCCGTAGGTCCTTCAGCGCACCCCTGTGTTTCCTGAGCGAAGCGCAACACACTGCACTCTTCCCTGGGAGAGCTGGAGATCCTCAGCTCTGCCACAGCTTCAGAGAGACGTTCCTAGCCAGTCCAGCAGGTCAAAAACACTCTTGCTGCCGGGAGTTTAGTCCCTGCGGGCATGCCTGCGAGAGGCAAATGAGCTTTCTCGAAAGAAGCAGGCTGCTTCCAGTTCCCGAGGAAGCTTCCCTGCCCTGCTCTAGGGCGAAAGGGAAACTCAGTGTCCCCACGAGACTCGAAAATCGCCCTGGTGGGCCGTGCCGATTGGAAGGCGTGCAGCACCCTTCCCGAGGCATTCCTTGCTGTTCTGCTTTAAGTTTTCGGTAGTACCCCTTTAAGGAGTCCTAAGAGCGTCGTGTCAGCACCCGAGTCAGTGCAAGAACACTGAGTACCGCCAGGCTCCTGGGGCCCGCTTGAGCCTCATCCAGCCCCGAAGGCCCTTAGGTGTACGCCTGTTTATGCCGAGTGTAGGGCAACACACTGCCCTCTTCCTTGGGAGAGGCAGATTTCCTCAGCTCTCCAAGAGCTTCTGAAACAAGGTTGTATCCAGCGCAACATGACAAGGAAGTTGGCTCCCCTTGCCTTACCTGAGCTCTACCTCGAAAAACACTCTGCTTAGCGCTCCTTCTCGGACCTCAAACCTGCAGTCACCTTACCCAAGGAAAAAGTCAGGCTGGGTTCCACTGCAACTGACGCACAGTTCTTCGTGGAACACAGCAGGCTTTTGGAAGATGCCCAGGCCCCTAGGCCGATCTGGGGCTTTCGAGAATTTAGGCAGTTCCCTACAAGCCGAACACCCTGCCTACAAAAGTTGATTTCGGGAAGGGGTCAGTGGGTAGCTTGTGTCTCTTCTGACTTCGGCAGCATAACAGGTCCTTACGCAGTGCGTCAACCTCGAATGGGGGGCCTGATGTCACAAGCCTTGTTTTCCCCGCTGGAAAGCGCCCTGCGTGAGCCCTTGACGCTTCCGGGGAATAGTGCGTTTGCCGGCTTACTAGTCAGGGCAGGCGTGGCACTGAGTAGAAACTGAGTTGCCTCCAAAGAAATAGGGTACTACGACTTCCTGGCTGGGAGCTTCCCCTGCCCTGCTTTATAGCGAAAGGGAAACTCAGCATGAACACTCGCCTCGACGGGTGGCCCTGCTCTGCCATGCAGAAGGGGAGGCGTGCGGCAGCTTCTATGAGACCCACGTCGCAGCTCTGCTTTACTTTAAAGGCAGTAAGCTGTAAAGGCCTCCTAGGACCCTCGCGTCCGCACACGATTCTGCCTAAGAACGCTGAGTCACTGCAGGCTCCTAGTGGCCTGGTGAGCCTCATCCAGTCGCGAAGATCCTTAGCTGCACCCCTCCGTAGCTGAGTGTAGGGCAACATATTGAACTCGTGCGTCGGAGAGCTAGACTGCCTCCGGTCACAGACGGATTCAGTAACACGGTTGTAGCACTTCCAGCATTCAATGCCGGTCGGCCTCATTGCCCTGTCAGAGCGATACTGAGAGAGACACTCTGCTTAGCAGTCCTTCTAGGTCCTGTCACCTGCAGTCACCCTACCTCAAGGAGAAACTCGGGTTGGGTTCCACTGCAACTAAAGATCAGTTCTTCGTGGAACACAGCCGGCTTTTGGAAGGTGCCCGGGCCCCTAGGCTGACCCACGGCATTCTTTCCTTTAGGCCACGCCCTACAACGCAGAACACGCTGTATGGAGAAGCTGCTTTAGGGAAGGGCCCCCTGAGTACCATGTGTCTCTTTTGAATTTTTCGAAACAATAGGTACTGATGCTTCCCGTCAACCTCGAAATGGGGGCCTGAGGGCACAGGCCTTTTTCTCCCCAGTGTTGACCATTCCACTCGGGCAGCCTGGAAGCTTGTGCCCAAACACTTGTGCTTCCAGGATTCTAGTCATTTCGTGCAGGGCTCGGATAGGAAGTTGACTTTTCTCCCAGAAACAGGGCGCCTCCGGTTCCTGGGTGGGATATCATCTTGCCCTGTGTCTTTCCTTATTTGGGTGTACGCGCACCTCTCACGGTTGTGGCCTCTCCCGTTGCGGAGCGCCGGCTCCTGAGGCTTAGGTGCAGCGGCTAAGGCTCCCGGGTGCGGCACTAGGGCAGCGGGTGGGACCTTCCCGGATCGGGGTACGAACCCGTGTCTCCTGCATCGGCAGGCTGACTTTCAACTACAGTTCCACAAAGAAAGCCTGACCCTGCTTTAGAGCTAAAGGGAACCCGAAACGCAAACACTGGCTTTTCACTACGGCCCTGGGTTTCCGTGCAGAAAGATTGGTGGGCAGCAGCTTCCATGAGGCATTTGGGCTGTGCTACTTTAGTTTCACGAGGGTAGGCCTTTCCGGACTCCTAGCACGTTAGCACCAGTTTCCTTACAGGAACACTCAGGGAGCCGGGCTCCAGTGGGCCTGTGGAGCAGCACCCAGCCCCGTAGGTCCTTCAGCGCACCCCTGTGTTTCCTGAGCGAAGCGCAACACACTGCACTCTTCCCTGGGAGAGCTGGAGATCCTCAGCTCTGCCACAGCTTCAGAGAGACGTTCCTAGCCAGTCCAGCAGGTCAAAAACACTCTTGCTGCCGGGAGTTTAGTCCCTGCGGGCATGCCTGCGAGAGGCAAATGAGCTTTCTCGAAAGAAGCAGGCTGCTTCCAGTTCCCGAGGAAGCTTCCCTGCCCTGCTCTAGGGCGAAAGGGAAACTCAGTGTCCCCACGAGACTCGAAAATCGCCCTGGTGGGCCGTGCCGATTGGAAGGCGTGCAGCACCCTTCCCGAGGCATTCCTTGCTGTTCTGCTTTAAGTTTTCGGTAGTACCCCTTTAAGGAGTCCTAAGAGCGTCGTGTCAGCACCCGAGTCAGTGCAAGAACACTGAGTACCGCCAGGCTCCTGGGGCCCGCTTGAGCCTCATCCAGCCCCGAAGGCCCTTAGGTGTACGCCTGTTTATGCCGAGTGTAGGGCAACACACTGCCCTCTTCCTTGGGAGAGGCAGATTTCCTCAGCTCTCCAAGAGCTTCTGAAACAAGGTTGTATCCAGCGCAACATGACAAGGAAGTTGGCTCCCCTTGCCTTACCTGAGCTCTACCTCGAAAAACACTCTGCTTAGCGCTCCTTCTCGGACCTCAAACCTGCAGTCACCTTACCCAAGGAAAAAGTCAGGCTGGGTTCCACTGCAACTGACGCACAGTTCTTCGTGGAACACAGCAGGCTTTTGGAAGATGCCCAGGCCCCTAGGCCGATCTGGGGCTTTCGAAAATTTAGGCAGTTCCCTACAAGCCGAACACCCTGCCTACAAAAGTTGATTTCGGGAAGGGGTCAGTGGGTAGCTTGTGTCTCTTCTGACTTCGGCAGCATAACAGGTCCTTACGCAGTGCGTCAACCTCGAATGGGGGGCCTGATGTCACAAGCCTTGTTTTCCCCGCTGGAAAGCGCCCTGCGTGAGCCCTTGACGCTTCCGGGGAATAGTGCGTTTGCCGGCTTACTAGTCAGTGCAGGCGTGGCACTGAGTAGAAACTGAGTTGCCTCCAAAGAAATAGGGTACTACGACTTCCTGGCTGGGAGCTTCCCCTGCCCTGCTTTATAGCGAAAGGGAAACTCAGCATGAACACTCGCCTCGACGGGTGGCCCTGCTCTGCCATGCAGAAGGGGAGGCGTGCGGCAGCTTCTATGAGACCCACGTCGCAGCTCTGCTTTACTTTAAAGGCAGTAAGCTGTAAAGGCCTCCTAGGACCCTCGCGTCCGCACACGATTCTGCCTAAGAACGCTGAGTCACTGCAGGCTCCTAGTGGCCTGGTGAGCCTCATCCAGTCGCGAAGATCCTTAGCTGCACCCCTCCGTAGCTGAGTGTAGGGCAACATATTGAACTCGTGCGTCGGAGAGCTAGACTGCCTCCGGTCACAGACGGATTCAGTAACACGGTTGTAGCACTTCCAGCATTCAATGCCGGTCGGCCTCATTGCCCTGTCAGAGCGATACTGAGAGAGACACTCTGCTTAGCAGTCCTTCTAGGTCCTGTCACCTGCAGTCACCCTACCTCAAGGAGAAACTCGGGTTGGGTTCCACTGCAACTAAAGATCAGTTCTTCGTGGAACACAGCCGGCTTTTGGAAGGTGCACGGGCCCCTAGGCTGACCCACGGCATTCTTTCCTTTAGGCCACGCCCTACAACGCAGAACACGCTGTATGGAGAAGCTGCTTTAGGGAAGGGCCCCCTGAGTACCATGTGTCTCTTTTGAATTTTTCGAAACAATAGGTACTGATGCTTCCCGTCAACCTCGAAATGGGGGCCTGAGGGCACAGGCCTTTTTCTCCCCAGTGTTGACCATTCCACTCGGGCAGCCTGGAAGCTTGTGCCCAAACACTTGTGCTTCCAGGATTCTAGTCATTTCGTGCAGGGCTCGGATAGGAAGTTGACTTTTCTCCCAGAAACAGGGCGCCTCCGGTTCCTGGGTGGGATATCATCTTGCCCTGTGTCTTTCCTTATTTGGGTGTACGCGCACCTCTCACGGTTGTGGCCTCTCCCGTTGCGGAGCGCCGGCTCCTGAGGCTTAGGTGCAGCGGCTAAGGCTCCCGGGTGCGGCACTAGGGCAGCGGGTGGGACCTTCCCGGATCGGGGTACGAACCCGTGTCTCCTGCATCGGCAGGCTGACTTTCAACTACAGTTCCACAAAGAAAGCCTGACCCTGCTTTAGAGCTAAAGGGAACCCGAAACGCAAACACTGGCTTTTCACTACGGCCCTGGGTTTCCGTGCAGAAAGATTGGTGGGCAGCAGCTTCCATGAGGCATTTGGGCTGTGCTACTTTAGTTTCACGAGGGTAGGCCTTTCCGGACTCCTAGCACGTTAGCACCAGTTTCCTTACAGGAACACTCAGGGAGCCGGGCTCCAGTGGGCCTGTGGAGCAGCACCCAGCCCCGTAGGTCCTTCAGCGCACCCCTGTGTTTCCTGAGCGAAGCGCAACACACTGCACTCTTCCCTGGGAGAGCTGGAGATCCTCAGCTCTGCCACAGCTTCAGAGAGACGTTCCTAGCCAGTCCAGCAGGTCAAAAACACTCTTGCTGCCGGGAGTTTAGTCCCTGCGGGCATGCCTGCGAGAGGCAAATGAGCTTTCTCGAAAGAAGCAGGCTGCTTCCAGTTCCCGAGGAAGCTTCCCTGCCCTGCTCTAGGGCGAAAGGGAAACCCAGTGTCCCCACGAGACTCGAAAATCGCCCTGGTGGGCCGTGCCGATTGGAAGGCGTGCAGCACCCTTCCCGAGGCATTCCTTGCTGTTCTGCTTTAAGTTTTCGGTAGTACCCCTTTAAGGAGTCCTAAGAGCGTCGTGTCAGCACCCGAGTCAGTGCAAGAACACTGAGTACCGCCAGGCTCCTGGGGCCCGCTTGAGCCTCATCCAGCCCCGAAGGCCCTTAGGTGTACGCCTGTTTATGCCGAGTGTAGGGCAACACACTGCCCTCTTCCTTGGGAGAGGCAGATTTCCTCAGCTCTCCAAGAGCTTCTGAAACAAGGTTGTATCCAGCGCAACATGACAAGGAAGTTGGCTCCCCTTGCCTTACCTGAGCTCTACCTCGAAAAACACTCTGCTTAGCGCTCCTTCTCGGACCTCAAACCTGCAGTCACCTTACCCAAGGAAAAAGTCAGGCTGGGTTCCACTGCAACTGACGCACAGTTCTTCGTGGAACACAGCAGGCTTTTGGAAGATGCCCAGGCCCCTAGGCCGATCTGGGGCTTTCGAAAATTTAGGCAGTTCCCTACAAGCCGAACACCCTGCCTACAAAAGTTGATTTCGGGAAGGGGTCAGTGGGTAGCTTGTGTCTCTTCTGACTTCGGCAGCATAACAGGTCCTTACGCAGTGCGTCAACCTCGAATGGGGGGCCTGATGTCACAAGCCTTGTTTTCCCCGCTGGAAAGCGCCCTGCGTGAGCCCTTGACGCTTCCGGGGAATAGTGCGTTTGCCGGCTTACTAGTCAGGGCAGGCGTGGCACTGAGTAGAAACTGAGTTGCCTCCAAAGAAATAGGGTACTACGACTTCCTGGCTGGGAGCTTCCCCTGCCCTGCTTTATAGCGAAAGGGAAACTCAGCATGAACACTCGCCTCGACGGGTGGCCCTGCTCTGCCATGCAGAAGGGGAGGCGTGCGGCAGCTTCTATGAGACCCACGTCGCAGCTCTGCTTTACTTTAAAGGCAGTAAGCTGTAAAGGCCTCCTAGGACCCTCGCGTCCGCACACGATTCTGTCTAAGAACGCTGAGTCACTGCAGGCTCCTAGTGGCCTGGTGAGCCTCATCCAGTCGCGAAGATCCTTAGCTGCACCCCTCCGTAGCTGAGCGTAGGGCAACATATTGAACTCGTGCGTCGGAGAGCTAGACTGCCTCCGGTCACAGACGGATTCAGTAACACGGTTGTAGCACTTCCAGCATTCAATGCCGGTCGGCCTCATTGCCCTGTCAGAGCGATACTGAGAGAGACACTCTGCTTAGCATTCCTTCTAGGTCCTGTCACCTGCAGTCACCCTACCTCAAGGAGAAACTCGGGTTGGGTTCCACTGCAACTAAAGATCAGTTCTTCGTGGAACACAGCCGGCTTTTGGAAGGTGCCCGGGCCCCTAGGCTGACCCACGGCATTCTTTCCTTTAGGCCACGCCCTACAACGCAGAACACGCTGTATGGAGAAGCTGCTTTAGGGAAGGGCCCCCTGAGTACCATGTGTCTCTTTTGAATTTTTCGAAACAATAGGTACTGATGCTTCCCGCCAACCTCGAAATGGGGGCCTGAGGGCACAGGCCTTTTTCTCCCCAATGTTGACCATTCCACTCGGGCAGCCTGGAAGCTTGTGCCCAAACACTTGTGCTTCCAGGATTCTAGTCATTTCGTGCAGGGCTCGGATAGGAAGTTGACTTTTCTCCCAGAAACAGGGCGCCTCCGGTTCCTGGGTGGGATATCATCTTGCCCTGTGTCTTTCCTTATTTGGGTGTACGCGCACCTCTCACGGTTGTGGCCTCTCCCGTTGCGGAGCGCCGGCTCCTGAGGCTTAGGTGCAGCGGCTAAGGCTCCCGGGTGCGGCACTAGGGCAGCGGGTGGGACCTTCCCGGATCGGGGTACGAACCCGTGTCTCCTGCATCGGCAGGCTGACTTTCAACTACAGTTCCACAAAGAAAGCCTGACCCTGCTTTAGAGCTAAAGGGAACCCGAAACGCAAACACTGGCTTTTCACTACGGCCCTGGGTTTCCGTGCAGAAAGATTGGTGGGCAGCAGCTTCCATGAGGCATTTGGGCTGTGCTACTTTAGTTTCACGAGGGTAGGCCTTTCCGGACTCCTAGCACGTTAGCAGCAGTTTCCTTACAGGAACACTCAGGGAGCCGGGCTCCAGTGGGCCTGTGGAGCAGCACCCAGCCCCGTAGGTCCTTCAGCGCACCCCTGTGTTTCCTGAGCGAAGCGCAACACACTGCACTCTTCCCTGGGAGAGCTGGAGATCCTCAGCTCTGCCACAGCTTCAGAGAGACGTTCCTAGCCAGTCCAGCAGGTCAGAAACACTCTTGCTGCCGGGAGTTTAGTCCCTGCGGGCATGCCTGCGAGAGGCAAATGAGCTTTCTCGAAAGAAGCAGGCTGCTTCCAGTTCCCGAGGAAGCTTCCCTGCCCTGCTCTAGGGCGAAAGGGAAACTCAGTGTCCCCACGAGACTCGAAAATCGCCCTGGTGGGCCGTGCCGATTGGAAGGCGTGCAGCACCCTTCCCGAGGCATTCCTTGCTGTTCTGCTTTAAGTTTTCGGTAGTACCCCTTTAAGGAGTCCTAAGAGCGTCGTGTCAGCACCCGAGTCAGTGCAAGAACACTGAGTACCGCCAGGCTCCTGGGGCCCGCTTGAGCCTCATCCAGCCCCGAAGGCCCTTAGGTGTACGCCTGTTTATGCCGAGTGTAGGGCAACACACTGCCCTCTTCCTTGGGAGAGGCAGATTTCCTCAGCTCTCCAAGAGCTTCTGAAACAAGGTTGTATCCAGCGCAACATGACAAGGAAGTTGGCTCCCCTTGCCTTACCTGAGCTCTACCTCGAAAAACACTCTGCTTAGCGCTCCTTCTCGGACCTCAAACCTGCAGTCACCTTACCCAAGGAAAAAGTCAGGCTGGGTTCCACTGCAACTGACGCACAGTTCTTCGTGGAACACAGCAGGCTTTTGGAAGATGCCCAGGCCCCTAGGCCGATCTGGGGCTTTCGAAAATTTAGGCAGTTCCCTACAAGCCGAACACCCTGCCTACAAAAGTTGATTTCGGGAAGGGGTCAGTGGGTAGCTTGTGTCTCTTCTGACTTCGGCAGCATAACAGGTCCTTACGCAGTGCGTCAACCTCGAATGGGGGGCCTGATGTCACAAGCCTTGTTTTCCCCGCTGGAAAGCGCCCTGCGTGAGCCCTTGACGCTTCCGGGGAATAGTGCGTTTGCCGGCTTACTAGTCAGGGCAGGCGTGGCACTGAGTAGAAACTGAGTTGCCTCCAAAGAAATAGGGTACTACGACTTCCTGGCTGGGAGCTTCCCCTGCCCTGCTTTATAGCGAAAGGGAAACTCAGCATGAACACTCGCCTCGACGGGTGGCCCTGCTCTGCCATGCAGAAGGGGAGGCGTGCGGCAGCTTCTATGAGACCCACGTCGCAGCTCTGCTTTACTTTAAAGGCAGTAAGCTGTAAAGGCCTCCTAGGACCCTCGCGTCCGCACACGATTCTGCCTAAGAACGCTGAGTCACTGCAGGCTCCTAGTGGCCTGGTGAGCCTCATCCAGTCGCGAAGATCCTTAGCTGCACCCCTCCGTAGCTGAGCGTAGGGCAACATATTGAACTCGTGCGTCGGAGAGCTAGACTGCCTCCGGTCACAGACGGATTCAGTAACACGGTTGTAGCACTTCCAGCATTCAATGCCGGTCGGCCTCATTGCCCTGTCAGAGCGATACTGAGAGAGACACTCTGCTTAGCATTCCTTCTAGGTCTTGTTACCTGCAGTCACCCTACCTCAAGGAGAAACTCGGGTTGGGTTCCACTGCAACTAAAGATCAGTTCTTCGTGGAACACAGCCGGCTTTTGGAAGGTGCCCGGGCCCCTAGGCTGACCCACGGCATTCTTTCCTTTAGGCCACGCCCTACAACGCAGAACACGCTGTATGGAGAAGCTGCTTTAGGGAAGGGCCCCCTGAGTACCATGTGTCTCTTTTGAATTTTTCGAAACAATAGGTACTGATGCTTCCCGTCAACCTCGAAATGGGGGCCTGAGGGCACAGGCCTTTTTCTCCCCAATGTTGACCATTCCACTCGGGCAGCCTGGAAGCTTGTGCCCAAACACTTGTGCTTCCAGGATTCTAGTCATTTCGTGCAGGGCTCGGATAGGAAGTTGACTTTTCTCCCAGAAACAGGGCGCCTCCGGTTCCTGGGTGGGATATCATCTTGCCCTGTGTCTTTCCTTATTTGGGTGTACGCGCACCTCTCACGGTTGTGGCCTCTCCCGTTGCGGAGCGCCGGCTCCTGAGGCTTAGGTGCAGCGGCTAAGGCTCCCGGGTGCGGCACTAGGGCAGCGGGTGGGACCTTCCCGGATCGGGGTACGAACCCGTGTCTCCTGCATCGGCAGGCTGACTTTCAACTACAGTTCCACAAAGAAAGCCTGACCCTGCTTTAGAGCTAAAGGGAACCCGAAACGCAAACACTGGCTTTTCACTACGGCCCTGGGTTTCCGTGCAGAAAGATTGGTGGGCAGCAGCTTCCATGAGGCATTTGGGCTGTGCTACTTTAGTTTCACGAGGGTAGGCCTTTCCGGACTCCTAGCACGTTAGCACCAGTTTCCTTACAGGAACACTCAGGGAGCCGGGCTCCAGTGGGCCTGTGGAGCAGCACCCAGCCCCGTAGGTCCTTCAGCGCACCCCTGTGTTTCCTGAGCGAAGCGCAACACACTGCACTCTTCCCTGGGAGAGCTGGAGATCCTCAGCTCTGCCACAGCTTCAGAGAGACGTTCCTAGCCAGTCCAGCAGGTCAGAAACACTCTTGCTGCCGGGAGTTTAGTCCCTGCGGGCATGCCTGCGAGAGGCAAATGAGCTTTCTCGAAAGAAGCAGGCTGCTTCCAGTTCCCGAGGAAGCTTCCCTGCCCTGCTCTAGGGCGAAAGGGAAACTCAGTGTCCCCACGAGACTCGAAAATCGCCCTGGTGGGCCGTGCCGATTGGAAGGCGTGCAGCACCCTTCCCGAGGCATTCCTTGCTGTTCTGCTTTAAGTTTTCGGTAGTACCCCTTTAAGGAGTCCTAAGAGCGTCGTGTCAGCACCCGAGTCAGTGCAAGAACACTGAGTACCGCCAGGCTCCTGGGGCCCGCTTGAGCCTCATCCAGCCCCGAAGGCCCTTAGGTGTACGCCTGTTTATGCCGAGTGTAGGGCAACACACTGCCCTCTTCCTTGGGAGAGGCAGATTTCCTCAGCTCTCCAAGAGCTTCTGAAACAAGGTTGTATCCAGCGCAACATGACAAGGAAGTTGGCTCCCCTTGCCTTACCTGAGCTCTACCTCAAAAAACACTCTGCTTAGCGCTCCTTCTCGGACCTCAAACCTGCAGTCACCTTACCCAAGGAAAAAGTCAGGCTGGGTTCCACTGCAACTGACGCACAGTTCTTCGTGGAACACAGCAGGCTTTTGGAAGATGCCCAGGCCCCTAGGCCGATCTGGGGCTTTCGAAAATTTAGGCAGTTCCCTACAAGCCGAACACCCTGCCTACAAAAGTTGATTTCGGGAAGGGGTCAGTGGGTAGCTTGTGTCTCTTCTGACTTCGGCAGCATAACAGGTCCTTACGCAGTGCGTCAACCTCGAATGGGGGGCCTGATGTCACAAGCCTTGTTTTCCCCGCTGGAAAGCGCCCTGCGTGAGCCCTTGACGCTTCCGGGGAATAGTGCGTTTGCCGGCTTACTAGTCAGGGCAGGCGTGGCACTGAGTAGAAACTGAGTTGCCTCCAAAGAAATAGGGTACTACGACTTCCTGGCTGGGAGCTTCCCCTGCCCTGCTTTATAGCGAAAGGGAAACTCAGCATGAACACTCGCCTCGACGGGTGGCCCTGCTCTGCCATGCAGAAGGGGAGGCGTGCGGCAGCTTCTATGAGACCCACGTCGCAGCTCTGCTTTACTTTAAAGGCAGTAAGCTGTAAAGGCCTCCTAGGACCCTCGCGTCCGCACACGATTCTGCCTAAGAACGCTGAGTCACTGCAGGCTCCTAGTGGCCTGGTGAGCCTCATCCAGTCGCGAAGATCCTTAGCTGCACCCCTCCGTAGCTGAGCGTAGGGCAACATATTGAACTCGTGCGTCGGAGAGCTAGACTGCCTCCGGTCACAGACGGATTCAGTAACACGGTTGTAGCACTTCCAGCATTCAATGCCGGTCGGCCTCATTGCCCTGTCAGAGCGATACTGAGAGAGACACTCTGCTTAGCATTCCTTCTAGGTCTTGTTACCTGCAGTCACCCTACCTCAAGGAGAAACTCGGGTTGGGTTCCACTGCAACTAAAGATCAGTTCTTCGTGGAACACAGCCGGCTTTTGGAAGGTGCCCGGGCCCCTAGGCTGACCCACGGCATTCTTTCCTTTAGGCCACGCCCTACAACGCAGAACACGCTGTATGGAGAAGCTGCTTTAGGGAAGGGCCCCCTGAGTACCATGTGTCTCTTTTGAATTTTTCGAAACAATAGGTACTGATGCTTCCCGTCAACCTCGAAATGGGGGCCTGAGGGCACAGGCCTTTTTCTCCCCAATGTTGACCATTCCACTCGGGCAGCCTGGAAGCTTGTGCCCAAACACTTGTGCTTCCAGGATTCTAGTCATTTCGTGCAGGGCTCGGATAGGAAGTTGACTTTTCTCCCAGAAACAGGGCGCCTCCGGTTCCTGGGTGGGATATCATCTTGCCCTGTGTCTTTCCTTATTTGGGTGTACGCGCACCTCTCACGGTTGTGGCCTCTCCCGTTGCGGAGCGCCGGCTCCTGAGGCTTAGGTGCAGCGGCTAAGGCTCCCGGGTGCGGCACTAGGGCAGCGGGTGGGACCTTCCCGGATCGGGGTACGAACCCGTGTCTCCTGCATCGGCAGGCTGACTTTCAACTACAGTTCCACAAAGAAAGCCTGACCCTGCTTTAGAGCTAAAGGGAACCCGAAACGCAAACACTGGCTTTTCACTACGGCCCTGGGTTTCCGTGCAGAAAGATTGGTGGGCAGCAGCTTCCATGAGGCATTTGGGCTGTGCTACTTTAGTTTCACGAGGGTAGGCCTTTCCGGACTCCTAGCACGTTAGCACCAGTTTCCTTACAGGAACACTCAGGGAGCCGGGCTCCAGTGGGCCTGTGGAGCAGCACCCAGCCCCGTAGGTCCTTCAGCGCACCCCTGTGTTTCCTGAGCGAAGCGCAACACACTGCACTCTTCCCTGGGAGAGCTGGAGATCCTCAGCTCTGCCACAGCTTCAGAGAGACGTTCCTAGCCAGTCCAGCAGGTCAGAAACACTCTTGCTGCCGGGAGTTTAGTCCCTGCGGGCATGCCTGCGAGAGGCAAATGAGCTTTCTCGAAAGAAGCAGGCTGCTTCCAGTTCCCGAGGAAGCTTCCCTGCCCTGCTCTAGGGCGAAAGGGAAACTCAGTGTCCCCACGAGACTCGAAAATCGCCCTGGTGGGCCGTGCCGATTGGAAGGCGTGCAGCACCCTTCCCGAGGCATTCCTTGCTGTTCTGCTTTAAGTTTTCGGTAGTACCCCTTTAAGGAGTCCTAAGAGCGTCGTGTCAGCACCCGAGTCAGTGCAAGAACACTGAGTACCGCCAGGCTCCTGGGGCCCGCTTGAGCCTCATCCAGCCCCGAAGGCCCTTAGGTGTACGCCTGTTTATGCCGAGTGTAGGGCAACACACTGCCCTCTTCCTTGGGAGAGGCAGATTTCCTCAGCTCTCCAAGAGCTTCTGAAACAAGGTTGTATCCAGCGCAACATGACAAGGAAGTTGGCTCCCCTTGCCTTACCTGAGCTCTACCTCGAAAAACACTCTGCTTAGCGCTCCTTCTCGGACCTCAAACCTGCAGTCACCTTACCCAAGGAAAAAGTCAGGCTGGGTTCCACTGCAACTGACGCACAGTTCTTCGTGGAACACAGCAGGCTTTTGGAAGATGCCCAGGCCCCTAGGCCGATCTGGGGCTTTCGAAAATTTAGGCAGTTCCCTACAAGCCGAACACCCTGCCTACAAAAGTTGATTTCGGGAAGGGGTCAGTGGGTAGCTTGTGTCTCTTCTGACTTCGGCAGCATAACAGGTCCTTACGCAGTGCGTCAACCTCGAATGGGGGGCCTGATGTCACAAGCCTTGTTTTCCCCGCTGGAAAGCGCCCTGCGTGAGCCCTTGACGCTTCCGGGGAATAGTGCGTTTGCCGGCTTACTAGTCAGGGCAGGCGTGGCACTGAGTAGAAACTGAGTTGCCTCCAAAGAAATAGGGTACTACGACTTCCTGGCTGGGAGCTTCCCCTGCCCTGCTTTATAGCGAAAGGGAAACTCAGCATGAACACTCGCCTCGACGGGTGGCCCTGCTCTGCCATGCAGAAGGGGAGGCGTGCGGCAGCTTCTATGAGACCCACGTCGCAGCTCTGCTTTACTTTAAAGGCAGTAAGCTGTAAAGGCCTCCTAGGACCCTCGCGTCCGCACACGATTCTGTCTAAGAACGCTGAGTCACTGCAGGCTCCTAGTGGCCTGGTGAGCCTCATCCAGTCGCGAAGATCCTTAGCTGCACCCCTCCGTAGCTGAGCGTAGGGCAACATATTGAACTCGTGCGTCGGAGAGCTAGACTGCCTCCGGTCACAGACGGATTCAGTAACACGGTTGTAGCACTTCCAGCATTCAATGCCGGTCGGCCTCATTGCCCTGTCAGAGCGATACTGAGAGAGACACTCTGCTTAGCATTCCTTCTAGGTCTTGTTACCTGCAGTCACCCTACCTCAAGGAGAAACTCGGGTTGGGTTCCACTGCAACTAAAGATCAGTTCTTCGTGGAACACAGCCGGCTTTTGGAAGGTGCCCGGGCCCCTAGGCTGACCCACGGCATTCTTTCCTTTAGGCCACGCCCTACAACGCAGAACACGCTGTATGGAGAAGCTGCTTTAGGGAAGGGCCCCCTGAGTACCATGTGTCTCTTTTGAATTTTTCGAAACAATAGGTACTGATGCTTCCCGTCAACCTCGAAATGGGGGCCTGAGGGCACAGGCCTTTTTCTCCCCAATGTTGACCATTCCACTCGGGCAGCCTGGAAGCTTGTGCCCAAACACTTGTGCTTCCAGGATTCTAGTCATTTCGTGCAGGGCTCGGATAGGAAGTTGACTTTTCTCCCAGAAACAGGGCGCCTCCGGTTCCTGGGTGGGATATCATCTTGCCCTGTGTCTTTCCTTATTTGGGTGTACGCGCACCTCTCACGGTTGTGGCCTCTCCCGTTGCGGAGCGCCGGCTCCTGAGGCTTAGGTGCAGCGGCTAAGGCTCCCGGGTGCGGCACTAGGGCAGCGGGTGGGACCTTCCCGGATCGGGGTACGAACCCGTGTCTCCTGCATCGGCAGGCTGACTTTCAACTACAGTTCCACAAAGAAAGCCTGACCCTGCTTTAGAGCTAAAGGGAACCCGAAACGCAAACACTGGCTTTTCACTACGGCCCTGGGTTTCCGTGCAGAAAGATTGGTGGGCAGCAGCTTCCATGAGGCATTTGGGCTGTGCTACTTTAGTTTCACGAGGGTAGGCCTTTCCGGACTCCTAGCACGTTAGCACCAGTTTCCTTACAGGAACACTCAGGGAGCCGGGCTCCAGTGGGCCTGTGGAGCAGCACCCAGCCCCGTAGGTCCTTCAGCGCACCCCTGTGTTTCCTGAGCGAAGCGCAACACACTGCACTCTTCCCTGGGAGAGCTGGAGATCCTCAGCTCTGCCACAGCTTCAGAGAGACGTTCCTAGCCAGTCCAGCAGGTCAGAAACACTCTTGCTGCCGGGAGTTTAGTCCCTGCGGGCATGCCTGCGAGAGGCAAATGAGCTTTCTCGAAAGAAGCAGGCTGCTTCCAGTTCCCGAGGAAGCTTCCCTGCCCTGCTCTAGGGCGAAAGGGAAACTCAGTGTCCCCACGAGACTCGAAAATCGCCCTGGTGGGCCGTGCCGATTGGAAGGCGTGCAGCACCCTTCCCGAGGCATTCCTTGCTGTTCTGCTTTAAGTTTTCGGTAGTACCCCTTTAAGGAGTCCTAAGAGCGTCGTGTCAGCACCCGAGTCAGTGCAAGAACACTGAGTACCGCCAGGCTCCTGGGGCCCGCTTGAGCCTCATCCAGCCCCGAAGGCCCTTAGGTGTACGCCTGTTTATGCCGAGTGTAGGGCAACACACTGCCCTCTTCCTTGGGAGAGGCAGATTTCCTCAGCTCTCCAAGAGCTTCTGAAACAAGGTTGTATCCAGCGCAACATGACAAGGAAGTTGGCTCCCCTTGCCTTACCTGAGCTCTACCTCGAAAAACACTCTGCTTAGCGCTCCTTCTCGGACCTCAAACCTGCAGTCACCTTACCCAAGGAAAAAGTCAGGCTGGGTTCCACTGCAACTGACGCACAGTTCTTCGTGGAACACAGCAGGCTTTTGGAAGATGCCCAGGCCCCTAGGCCGATCTGGGGCTTTCGAAAATTTAGGCAGTTCCCTACAAGCCGAACACCCTGCCTACAAAAGTTGATTTCGGGAAGGGGTCAGTGGGTAGCTTGTGTCTCTTCTGACTTCGGCAGCATAACAGGTCCTTACGCAGTGCGTCAACCTCGAATGGGGGGCCTGATGTCACAAGCCTTGTTTTCCCCGCTGGAAAGCGCCCTGCGTGAGCCCTTGACGCTTCCGGGGAATAGTGCGTTTGCCGGCTTACTAGTCAGGGCAGGCGTGGCACTGAGTAGAAACTGAGTTGCCTCCAAAGAAATAGGGTACTACGACTTCCTGGCTGGGAGCTTCCCCTGCCCTGCTTTATAGCGAAAGGGAAACTCAGCATGAACACTCGCCTCGACGGGTGGCCCTGCTCTGCCATGCAGAAGGGGAGGCGTGCGGCAGCTTCTATGAGACCCACGTCGCAGCTCTGCTTTACTTTAAAGGCAGTAAGCTGTAAAGGCCTCCTAGGAGCCTCGCGTCCGCACACGATTCTGTCTAAGAACGCTGAGTCACTGCAGGCTCCTAGTGGCCTGGTGAGCCTCATCCAGTCGCGAAGATCCTTAGCTGCACCCCTCCGTAGCTGAGCGTAGGGCAACATATTGAACTCGTGCGTCGGAGAGCTAGACTGCCTCCGGTCACAGACGGATTCAGTAACACGGTTGTAGCACTTCCAGCATTCAATGCCGGTCGGCCTCATTGCCCTGTCAGAGCGATACTGAGAGAGACACTCTGCTTAGCATTCCTTCTAGGTCTTGTTACCTGCAGTCACCCTACCTCAAGGAGAAACTCGGGTTGGGTTCCACTGCAACTAAAGATCAGTTCTTCGTGGAACACAGCCGGCTTTTGGAAGGTGCCCGGGCCCCTAGGCTGACCCACGGCATTCTTTCCTTTAGGCCACGCCCTACAACGCAGAACACGCTGTATGGAGAAGCTGCTTTAGGGAAGGGCCCCCTGAGTACCATGTGTCTCTTTTGAATTTTTCGAAACAATAGGTACTGATGCTTCCCGTCAACCTCGAAATGGGGGCCTGAGGGCACAGGCCTTTTTCTCCCCAATGTTGACCATTCCACTCGGGCAGCCTGGAAGCTTGTGCCCAAACACTTGTGCTTCCAGGATTCTAGTCATTTCGTGCAGGGCTCGGATAGGAAGTTGACTTTTCTCCCAGAAACAGGGCGCCTCCGGTTCCTGGGTGGGATATCATCTTGCCCTGTGTCTTTCCTTATTTGGGTGTACGCGCACCTCTCACGGTTGTGGCCTCTCCCGTTGCGGAGCGCCGGCTCCTGAGGCTTAGGTGCAGCGGCTAAGGCTCCCGGGTGCGGCACTAGGGCAGCGGGTGGGACCTTCCCGGATCGGGGTACGAACCCGTGTCTCCTGCATCGGCAGGCTGACTTTCAACTACAGTTCCACAAAGAAAGCCTGACCCTGCTTTAGAGCTAAAGGGAACCCGAAACGCAAACACTGGCTTTTCACTACGGCCCTGGGTTTCCGTGCAGAAAGATTGGTGGGCAGCAGCTTCCATGAGGCATTTGGGCTGTGCTACTTTAGTTTCACGAGGGTAGGCCTTTCCGGACTCCTAGCACGTTAGCACCAGTTTCCTTACAGGAACACTCAGGGAGCCGGGCTCCAGTGGGCCTGTGGAGCAGCACCCAGCCCCGTAGGTCCTTCAGCGCACCCCTGTGTTTCCTGAGCGAAGCGCAACACACTGCACTCTTCCCTGGGAGAGCTGGAGATCCTCAGCTCTGCCACAGCTTCAGAGAGACGTTCCTAGCCAGTCCAGCAGGTCAGAAACACTCTTGCTGCCGGGAGTTTAGTCCCTGCGGGCATGCCTGCGAGAGGCAAATGAGCTTTCTCGAAAGAAGCAGGCTGCTTCCAGTTCCTGAGGAAGCTTTCCTGCCCTGCTCTAGGGCGAAAGGGAAACTCAGTGTCCCCACGAGACTCGAAAATCGCCCTGGTGGGCCGTGCCGATTGGAAGGCGTGCAGCACTCTTCCCGAGGCATTCCTTGCTGTTCTGCTTTAAGTTTTCGGTAGTACCCCTTTAAGGAGTCCTAAGAGCGTCGTGTCAGCACCCGAGTCAGTGCAAGAACACTGAGTACCGCCAGGCTCCTGGGGCCCGCTTGAGCCTCATCCAGCCCCGAAGGCCCTTAGGTGTACGCCTGTTTATGCCGAGTGTAGGGCAACACACTGCCCTCTTCCTTGGGAGAGGCAGATTTCCTCAGCTCTCCAAGAGCTTCTGAAACAAGGTTGTATCCAGCGCAACATGACAAGGAAGTTGGCTCCCCTTGCCTTACCTGAGCTCTACCTCGAAAAACACTCTGCTTAGCGCTCCTTCTCGGACCTCAAACCTGCAGTCACCTTACCCAAGGAAAAAGTCAGGCTGGGTTCCACTGCAACTGACGCACAGTTCTTCGTGGAACACAGCAGGCTTTTGGAAGATGCCCAGGCCCCTAGGCCGATCTGGGGCTTTCGAAAATTTAGGCAGTTCCCTACAAGCCGAACACCCTGCCTACAAAAGTTGATTTCGGGAAGGGGTCAGTGGGTAGCTTGTGTCTCTTCTGACTTCGGCAGCATAACAGGTCCTTACGCAGTGCGTCAACCTCGAATGGGGGGCCTGATGTCACAAGCCTTGTTTTCCCCGCTGGAAAGCGCCCTGCGTGAGCCCTTGACGCTTCCGGGGAATAGTGCGTTTGCCGGCTTACTAGTCAGGGCAGGCGTGGCACTGAGTAGAAACTGAGTTGCCTCCAAAGAAATAGGGTACTACGACTTCCTGGCTGGGAGCTTCCCCTGCCCTGCTTTATAGCGAAAGGGAAACTCAGCATGAACACTCGCCTCGACGTGTGGCCCTGCTCTGCCATGCAGAAGGGGAGGCGTGCGGCAGCTTCTATGAGACCCACGTCGCAGCTCTGCTTTACTTTAAAGGCAGTAAGCTGTAAAGGCCTCCTAGGAGCCTCGCGTCCGCACACGATTCTGTCTAAGAACGCTGAGTCACTGCAGGCTCCTAGTGGCCTGGTGAGCCTCATCCAGTCGCGAAGATCCTTAGCTGCACCCCTCCGCAGCTGAGCGTAGGTCAACATATTGAACTCGTGCGTCGGAGAGCTAGACTGCCTCCGGTCACAGACGGATTCAGTAACACGGTTGTAGCACTTCCAGCATTCAATGCCGGTCGGCCTCATTGCCCTGTCAGAGCGATACTGAGAGAGACACTCTGCTTAGCATTCCTTCTAGGTCTTGTTACCTGCAGTCACCCTACCTCAAGGAGAAACTCGGGTTGGGTTCCACTGCAACTAAAGATCAGTTCTTCGTGGAACACAGCCGGCTTTTGGAAGGTGCCCGGGCCCCTAGGCTGACCCACGGCATTCTTTCCTTTAGGCCACGCCCTACAACGCAGAACACGCTGTATGGAGAAGCTGCTTTAGGGAAGGGCCCCCTGAGTACCATGTGTCTCTTTTGAATTTTTCGAAACAATAGGTACTGATGCTTCCCGTCAACCTCGAAATGGGGGCCTGAGGGCACAGGCCTTTTTCTCCCCAGTGTTGACCATTCCACTCGGGCAGCCTGGAAGCTTGTGCCCAAACACTTGTGCTTCCAGGATTCTAGTCATTTCGTGCAGGGCTCGGATAGGAAGTTGACTTTTCTCCCAGAAACAGGGCGCCTCCGGTTCCTGGGTGGGATATCATCTTGCCCTGTGTCTTTCCTTATTTGGGTGTACGCGCACCTCTCACGGTTGTGGCCTCTCCCGTTGCGGAGCGCCGGCTCCTGAGGCTTAGGTGCAGCGGCTAAGGCTCCCGGGTGCGGCACTAGGGCAGCGGGTGGGACCTTCCCGGATCGGGGTACGAACCCGTGTCTCCTGCATCGGCAGGCTGACTTTCAACTACAGTTCCACAAAGAAAGCCTGACCCTGCTTTAGAGCTAAAGGGAACCCGAAACGCAAACACTGGCTTTTCACTACGGCCCTGGGTTTCCGTGCAGAAAGATTGGTGGGCAGCAGCTTCCATGAGGCATTTGGGCTGTGCTACTTTAGTTTCACGAGGGTAGGCCTTTCCGGACTCCTAGCACGTTAGCACCAGTTTCCTTACAGGAACACTCAGGGAGCCGGGCTCCAGTGGGCCTGTGGAGCAGCACCCAGCCCCGTAGGTCCTTCAGCGCACCCCTGTGTTTCCTGAGCGAAGCGCAACACACTGCACTCTTCCCTGGGAGAGCTGGAGATCCTCAGCTCTGCCACAGCTTCAGAGAGACGTTCCTAGCCAGTCCAGCAGGTCAGAAACACTCTTGCTGCCGGGAGTTTAGTCCCTGCGGGCATGCCTGCGAGAGGCAAATGAGCTTTCTCGAAAGAAGCAGGCTGCTTCCAGTTCCCGAGGAAGCTTCCCTGCCCTGCTCTAGGGCGAAAGGGAAACTCAGTGTCCCCACGAGACTCGAAAATCGCCCTGGTGGGCCGTGCCGATTGGAAGGCGTGCAGCACCCTTCCCGAGGCATTCCTTGCTGTTCTGCTTTAAGTTTTCGGTAGTACCCCTTTAAGGAGTCCTAAGAGCGTCGTGTCAGCACCCGAGTCAGTGCAAGAACACTGAGTACCGCCAGGCTCCTGGGGCCCGCTTGAGCCTCATCCAGCCCCGAAGGCCCTTAGGTGTACGCCTGTTTATGCCGAGTGTAGGGCAACACACTGCCCTCTTCCTTGGGAGAGGCAGATTTCCTCAGCTCTCCAAGAGCTTCTGAAACAAGGTTGTATCCAGCGCAACATGACAAGGAAGTTGGCTCCCCTTGCCTTACCTGAGCTCTACCTCGAAAAACACTCTGCTTAGCGCTCCTTCTCGGACCTCAAACCTGCAGTCACCTTACCCAAGGAAAAAGTCAGGCTGGGTTCCACTGCAACTGACGCACAGTTCTTCGTGGAACACAGCAGGCTTTTGGAAGATGCCCAGGCCCCTAGGCCGATCTGGGGCTTTCGAAAATTTAGGCAGTTCCCTACAAGCCGAACACCCTGCCTACAAAAGTTGATTTCGGGAAGGGGTCAGTGGGTAGCTTGTGTCTCTTCTGACTTCGGCAGCATAACAGGTCCTTACGCAGTGCGTCAACCTCGAATGGGGGGCCTGATGTCACAAGCCTTGTTTTCCCCGCTGGAAAGCGCCCTGCGTGAGCCCTTGACGCTTCCGGGGAATAGTGCGTTTGCCGGCTTACTAGTCAGGGCAGGCGTGGCACTGAGTAGAAACTGAGTTGCCTCCAAAGAAATAGGGTACTACGACTTCCTGGCTGGGAGCTTCCCCTGCCCTGCTTTATAGCGAAAGGGAAACTCAGCATGAACACTCGCCTCGACGGGTGGCCCTGCTCTGCCATGCAGAAGGGGAGGCGTGCGGCAGCTTCTATGAGACCCACGTCGCAGCTCTGCTTTACTTTAAAGGCAGTAAGCTGTAAAGGCCTCCTAGGACCCTCGCGTCCGCACACGATTCTGCCTAAGAACGCTGAGTCACTGCAGGCTCCTAGTGGCCTGGTGAGCCTCATCCAGTCGCGAAGATCCTTAGCTGCACCCCTCCGTAGCTGAGTGTAGGGCAACATATTGAACTCGTGCGTCGGAGAGCTAGACTGCCTCCGGTCACAGACGGATTCAGTAACACGGTTGTAGCACTTCCAGCATTCAATGCCGGTCGGCCTCATTGCCCTGTCAGAGCGATACTGAGAGAGACACTCTGCTTAGCAGTCCTTCTAGGTCCTGTCACCTGCAGTCACCCTACCTCAAGGAGAAACTCGGGTTGGGTTCCACTGCAACTAAAGATCAGTTCTTCGTGGAACACAGCCGGCTTTTGGAAGGTGCCCGGGCCCCTAGGCTGACCCACGGCATTCTTTCCTTTAGGCCACGCCCTACAACGCAGAACACGCTGTATGGAGAAGCTGCTTTAGGGAAGGGCCCCCTGAGTACCATGTGTCTCTTTTGAATTTTTCGAAACAATAGGTACTGATGCTTCCCGTCAACCTCGAAATGGGGGCCTGAGGGCACAGGCCTTTTTCTCCCCAGTGTTGACCATTCCACTCGGGCAGCCTGGAAGCTTGTGCCCAAACACTTGTGCTTCCAGGATTCTAGTCATTTCGTGCAGGGCTCGGATAGGAAGTTGACTTTTCTCCCAGAAACAGGGCGCCTCCGGTTCCTGGGTGGGATATCATCTTGCCCTGTGTCTTTCCTTATTTGGGTGTACGCGCACCTCTCACGGTTGTGGCCTCTCCCGTTGCGGAGCGCCGGCTCCTGAGGCTTAGGTGCAGCGGCTAAGGCTCCCGGGTGCGGCACTAGGGCAGCGGGTGGGACCTTCCCGGATCGGGGTACGAACCCGTGTCTCCTGCATCGGCAGGCTGACTTTCAACTACAGTTCCACAAAGAAAGCCTGACCCTGCTTTAGAGCTAAAGGGAACCCGAAACGCAAACACTGGCTTTTCACTACGGCCCTGGGTTTCCGTGCAGAAAGATTGGTGGGCAGCAGCTTCCATGAGGCATTTGGGCTGTGCTACTTTAGTTTCACGAGGGTAGGCCTTTCCGGACTCCTAGCACGTTAGCACCAGTTTCCTTACAGGAACACTCAGGGAGCCGGGCTCCAGTGGGCCTGTGGAGCAGCACCCAGCCCCGTAGGTCCTTCAGCGCACCCCTGTGTTTCCTGAGCGAAGCGCAACACACTGCACTCTTCCCTGGGAGAGCTGGAGATCCTCAGCTCTGCCACAGCTTCAGAGAGACGTTCCTAGCCAGTCCAGCAGGTCAAAAACACTCTTGCTGCCGGGAGTTTAGTCCCTGCGGGCATGCCTGCGAGAGGCAAATGAGCTTTCTCGAAAGAAGCAGGCTGCTTCCAGTTCCCGAGGAAGCTTCCCTGCCCTGCTCTAGGGCGAAAGGGAAACTCAGTGTCCCCACGAGACTCGAAAATCGCCCTGGTGGGCCGTGCCGATTGGAAGGCGTGCAGCACCCTTCCCGAGGCATTCCTTGCTGTTCTGCTTTAAGTTTTCGGTAGTACCCCTTTAAGGAGTCCTAAGAGCGTCGTGTCAGCACCCGAGTCAGTGCAAGAACACTGAGTACCGCCAGGCTCCTGGGGCCCGCTTGAGCCTCATCCAGCCCCGAAGGCCCTTAGGTGTACGCCTGTTTATGCCGAGTGTAGGGCAACACACTGCCCTCTTCCTTGGGAGAGGCAGATTTCCTCAGCTCTCCAAGAGCTTCTGAAACAAGGTTGTATCCAGCGCAACATGACAAGGAAGTTGGCTCCCCTTGCCTTACCTGAGCTCTACCTCGAAAAACACTCTGCTTAGCGCTCCTTCTCGGACCTCAAACCTGCAGTCACCTTACCCAAGGAAAAAGTCAGGCTGGGTTCCACTGCAACTGACGCACAGTTCTTCGTGGAACACAGCAGGCTTTTGGAAGATGCCCAGGCCCCTAGGCCGATCTGGGGCTTTCGAAAATTTAGGCAGTTCCCTACAAGCCGAACACCCTGCCTACAAAAGTTGATTTCGGGAAGGGGTCAGTGGGTAGCTTGTGTCTCTTCTGACTTCGGCAGCATAACAGGTCCTTACGCAGTGCGTCAACCTCGAATGGGGGGCCTGATGTCACAAGCCTTGTTTTCCCCGCTGGAAAGCGCCCTGCGTGAGCCCTTGACGCTTCCGGGGAATAGTGCGTTTGCCGGCTTACTAGTCAGGGCAGGCGTGGCACTGAGTAGAAACTGAGTTGCCTCCAAAGAAATAGGGTACTACGACTTCCTGGCTGGGAGCTTCCCCTGCCCTGCTTTATAGCGAAAGGGAAACTCAGCATGAACACTCGCCTCGACGGGTGGCCCTGCTCTGCCATGCAGAAGGGGAGGCGTGCGGCAGCTTCTATGAGACCCACGTCGCAGCTCTGCTTTACTTTAAAGGCAGTAAGCTGTAAAGGCCTCCTAGGACCCTCGCGTCCGCACACGATTCTGCCTAAGAACGCTGAGTCACTGCAGGCTCCTAGTGGCCTGGTGAGCCTCATCCAGTCGCGAAGATCCTTAGCTGCACCCCTCCGTAGCTGAGTGTAGGGCAACATATTGAACTCGTGCGTCGGAGAGCTAGACTGCCTCCGGTCACAGACGGATTCAGTAACACGGTTGTAGCACTTCCAGCATTCAATGCCGGTCGGCCTCATTGCCCTGTCAGAGCGATACTGAGAGAGACACTCTGCTTAGCAGTCCTTCTAGGTCCTGTCACCTGCAGTCACCCTACCTCAAGGAGAAACTCGGGTTGGGTTCCACTGCAACTAAAGATCAGTTCTTCGTGGAACACAGCCGGCTTTTGGAAGGTGCCCGGGCCCCTAGGCTGACCCACGGCATTCTTTCCTTTAGGCCACGCCCTACAACGCAGAACACGCTGTATGGAGAAGCTGCTTTAGGGAAGGGCCCCCTGAGTACCATGTGTCTCTTTTGAATTTTTCGAAACAATAGGTACTGATGCTTCCCGTCAACCTCGAAATGGGGGCCTGAGGGCACAGGCCTTTTTCTCCCCAGTGTTGACCATTCCACTCGGGCAGCCTGGAAGCTTGTGCCCAAACACTTGTGCTTCCAGGATTCTAGTCATTTCGTGCAGGGCTCGGATAGGAAGTTGACTTTTCTCCCAGAAACAGGGCGCCTCCGGTTCCTGGGTGGGATATCATCTTGCCCTGTGTCTTTCCTTATTTGGGTGTACGCGCACCTCTCACGGTTGTGGCCTCTCCCGTTGCGGAGCGCCGGCTCCTGAGGCTTAGGTGCAGCGGCTAAGGCTCCCGGGTGCGGCACTAGGGCAGCGGGTGGGACCTTCCCGGATCGGGGTACGAACCCGTGTCTCCTGCATCGGCAGGCTGACTTTCAACTACAGTTCCACAAAGAAAGCCTGACCCTGCTTTAGAGCTAAAGGGAACCCGAAACGCAAACACTGGCTTTTCACTACGGCCCTGGGTTTCCGTGCAGAAAGATTGGTGGGCAGCAGCTTCCATGAGGCATTTGGGCTGTGCTACTTTAGTTTCACGAGGGTAGGCCTTTCCGGACTCCTAGCACGTTAGCACCAGTTTCCTTACAGGAACACTCAGGGAGCCGGGCTCCAGTGGGCCTGTGGAGCAGCACCCAGCCCCGTAGGTCCTTCAGCGCACCCCTGTGTTTCCTGAGCGAAGCGCAACACACTGCACTCTTCCCTGGGAGAGCTGGAGATCCTCAGCTCTGCCACAGCTTCAGAGAGACGTTCCTAGCCAGTCCAGCAGGTCAAAAACACTCTTGCTGCCGGGAGTTTAGTCCCTGCGGGCATGCCTGCGAGAGGCAAATGAGCTTTCTCGAAAGAAGCAGGCTGCTTCCAGTTCCCGAGGAAGCTTCCCTGCCCTGCTCTAGGGCGAAAGGGAAACTCAGTGTCCCCACGAGACTCGAAAATCGCCCTGGTGGGCCGTGCCGATTGGAAGGCGTGCAGCACCCTTCCCGAGGCATTCCTTGCTGTTCTGCTTTAAGTTTTCGGTAGTACCCCTTTAAGGAGTCCTAAGAGCGTCGTGTCAGCACCCGAGTCAGTGCAAGAACACTGAGTACCGCCAGGCTCCTGGGGCCCGCTTGAGCCTCATCCAGCCCCGAAGGCCCTTAGGTGTACGCCTGTTTATGCCGAGTGTAGGGCAACACACTGCCCTCTTCCTTGGGAGAGGCAGATTTCCTCAGCTCTCCAAGAGCTTCTGAAACAAGGTTGTATCCAGCGCAACATGACAAGGAAGTTGGCTCCCCTTGCCTTACCTGAGCTCTACCTCGAAAAACACTCTGCTTAGCGCTCCTTCTCGGACCTCAAACCTGCAGTCACCTTACCCAAGGAAAAAGTCAGGCTGGGTTCCACTGCAACTGACGCACAGTTCTTCGTGGAACACAGCAGGCTTTTGGAAGATGCCCAGGCCCCTAGGCCGATCTGGGGCTTTCGAAAATTTAGGCAGTTCCCTACAAGCCGAACACCCTGCCTACAAAAGTTGATTTCGGGAAGGGGTCAGTGGGTAGCTTGTGTCTCTTCTGACTTCGGCAGCATAACAGGTCCTTACGCAGTGCGTCAACCTCGAATGGGGGGCCTGATGTCACAAGCCTTGTTTTCCCCGCTGGAAAGCGCCCTGCGTGAGCCCTTGACGCTTCCGGGGAATAGTGCGTTTGCCGGCTTACTAGTCAGGGCAGGCGTGGCACTGAGTAGAAACTGAGTTGCCTCCAAAGAAATAGGGTACTACGACTTCCTGGCTGGGAGCTTCCCCTGCCCTGCTTTATAGCGAAAGGGAAACTCAGCATGAACACTCGCCTCGACGGGTGGCCCTGCTCTGCCATGCAGAAGGGGAGGCGTGCGGCAGCTTCTATGAGACCCACGTCGCAGCTCTGCTTTACTTTAAAGGCAGTAAGCTGTAAAGGCCTCCTAGGACCCTCGCGTCCGCACACGATTCTGCCTAAGAACGCTGAGTCACTGCAGGCTCCTAGTGGCCTGGTGAGCCTCATCCAGTCGCGAAGATCCTTAGCTGCACCCCTCCGTAGCTGAGTGTAGGGCAACATATTGAACTCGTGCGTCGGAGAGCTAGACTGCCTCCGGTCACAGACGGATTCAGTAACACGGTTGTAGCACTTCCAGCATTCAATGCCGGTCGGCCTCATTGCCCTGTCAGAGCGATACTGAGAGAGACACTCTGCTTAGCAGTCCTTCTAGGTCCTGTCACCTGCAGTCACCCTACCTCAAGGAGAAACTCGGGTTGGGTTCCACTGCAACTAAAGATCAGTTCTTCGTGGAACACAGCCGGCTTTTGGAAGGTGCCCGGGCCCCTAGGCTGACCCACGGCATTCTTTCCTTTAGGCCACGCCCTACAACGCAGAACACGCTGTATGGAGAAGCTGCTTTAGGGAAGGGCCCCCTGAGTACCATGTGTCTCTTTTGAATTTTTCGAAACAATAGGTACTGATGCTTCCCGTCAACCTCGAAATGGGGGCCTGAGGGCACAGGCCTTTTTCTCCCCAGTGTTGACCATTCCACTCGGGCAGCCTGGAAGCTTGTGCCCAAACACTTGTGCTTCCAGGATTCTAGTCATTTCGTGCAGGGCTCGGATAGGAAGTTGACTTTTCTCCCAGAAACAGGGCGCCTCCGGTTCCTGGGTGGGATATCATCTTGCCCTGTGTCTTTCCTTATTTGGGTGTACGCGCACCTCTCACGGTTGTGGCCTCTCCCGTTGCGGAGCGCCGGCTCCTGAGGCTTAGGTGCAGCGGCTAAGGCTCCCGGGTGCGGCACTAGGGCAGCGGGTGGGACCTTCCCGGATCGGGGTACGAACCCGTGTCTCCTGCATCGGCAGGCTGACTTTCAACTACAGTTCCACAAAGAAAGCCTGACCCTGCTTTAGAGCTAAAGGGAACCCGAAACGCAAACACTGGCTTTTCACTACGGCCCTGGGTTTCCGTGCAGAAAGATTGGTGGGCAGCAGCTTCCATGAGGCATTTGGGCTGTGCTACTTTAGTTTCACGAGGGTAGGCCTTTCCGGACTCCTAGCACGTTAGCACCAGTTTCCTTACAGGAACACTCAGGGAGCCGGGCTCCAGTGGGCCTGTGGAGCAGCACCCAGCCCCGTAGGTCCTTCAGCGCACCCCTGTGTTTCCTGAGCGAAGCGCAACACACTGCACTCTTCCCTGGGAGAGCTGGAGATCCTCAGCTCTGCCACAGCTTCAGAGAGACGTTCCTAGCCAGTCCAGCAGGTCAAAAACACTCTTGCTGCCGGGAGTTTAGTCCCTGCGGGCATGCCTGCGAGAGGCAAATGAGCTTTCTCGAAAGAAGCAGGCTGCTTCCAGTTCCTGAGGAAGCTTCCCTGCCCTGCTCTAGGGCGAAAGGGAAACTCAGTGTCCCCACGAGACTCGAAAATCGCCCTGGTGGGCCGTGCCGATTGGAAGGCGTGCAGCACCCTTCCCGAGGCATTCCTTGCTGTTCTGCTTTAAGTTTTCGGTAGTACCCCTTTAAGGAGTCCTAAGAGCGTCGTGTCAGCACCCGAGTCAGTGCAAGAACACTGAGTACCGCCAGGCTCCTGGGGCCCGCTTGAGCCTCATCCAGCCCCGAAGGCCCTTAGGTGTACGCCTGTTTATGCCGAGTGTAGGGCAACACACTGCCCTCTTCCTTGGGAGAGGCAGATTTCCTCAGCTCTCCAAGAGCTTCTGAAACAAGGTTGTATCCAGCGCAACATGACAAGGAAGTTGGCTCCCCTTGCCTTACCTGAGCTCTACCTCGAAAAACACTCTGCTTAGCGCTCCTTCTCGGACCTCAAACCTGCAGTCACCTTACCCAAGGAAAAAGTCAGGCTGGGTTCCACTGCAACTGACGCACAGTTCTTCGTGGAACACAGCAGGCTTTTGGAAGATGCCCAGGCCCCTAGGCCGATCTGGGGCTTTCGAGAATTTAGGCAGTTCCCTACAAGCCGAACACCCTGCCTACAAAAGTTGATTTCGGGAAGGGGTCAGTGGGTAGCTTGTGTCTCTTCTGACTTCGGCAGCATAACAGGTCCTTACGCAGTGCGTCAACCTCGAATGGGGGGCCTGATGTCACAAGCCTTGTTTTCCCCGCTGGAAAGCGCCCTGCGTGAGCCCTTGACGCTTCCGGGGAATAGTGCGTTTGCCGGCTTACTAGTCAGGGCAGGCGTGGCACTGAGTAGAAACTGAGTTGCCTCCAAAGAAATAGGGTACTACGACTTCCTGGCTGGGAGCTTCCCCTGCCCTGCTTTATAGCGAAAGGGAAACTCAGCATGAACACTCGCCTCGACGGGTGGCCCTGCTCTGCCATGCAGAAGGGGAGGCGTGCGGCAGCTTCTATGAGACCCACGTCGCAGCTCTGCTTTACTTTAAAGGCAGTAAGCTGTAAAGGCCTCCTAGGACCCTCGCGTCCGCACACGATTCTGCCTAAGAACGCTGAGTCACTGCAGGCTCCTAGTGGCCTGGTGAGCCTCATCCAGTCGCGAAGATCCTTAGCTGCACCCCTCCGTAGCTGAGTGTAGGGCAACATATTGAACTCGTGCGTCGGAGAGCTAGACTGCCTCCGGTCACAGACGGATTCAGTAACACGGTTGTAGCACTTCCAGCATTCAATGCCGGTCGGCCTCATTGCCCTGTCAGAGCGATACTGAGAGAGACACTCTGCTTAGCAGTCCTTCTAGGTCCTGTCACCTGCAGTCACCCTACCTCAAGGAGAAACTCGGGTTGGGTTCCACTGCAACTAAAGATCAGTTCTTCGTGGAACACAGCCGGCTTTTGGAAGGTGCCCGGGCCCCTAGGCTGACCCACGGCATTCTTTCCTTTAGGCCACGCCCTACAA
Organism: Mesoplodon mirus; assembly: GCF_964341445.2. Taxonomy (NCBI): domain Eukaryota; kingdom Metazoa; phylum Chordata; class Mammalia; order Artiodactyla; family Ziphiidae; genus Mesoplodon; species Mesoplodon mirus. The sequence continues at coordinate 36,832,178 of NC_138993.1, forward strand.
CGCAGAACACGCTGTATGGAGAAGCTGCTTTAGGGAAGGGCCCCCTGAGTACCATGTGTCTCTTTTGAATTTTTCGAAACAATAGGTACTGATGCTTCCCGTCAACCTCGAAATGGGGGCCTGAGGGCACAGGCCTTTTTCTCCCCAGTGTTGACCATTCCACTCGGGCAGCCTGGAAGCTTGTGCCCAAACACTTGTGCTTCCAGGATTCTAGTCATTTCGTGCAGGGCTCGGATAGGAAGTTGACTTTTCTCCCAGAAACAGGGCGCCTCCGGTTCCTGGGTGGGATATCATCTTGCCCTGTGTCTTTCCTTATTTGGGTGTACGCGCACCTCTCACGGTTGTGGCCTCTCCCGTTGCGGAGCGCCGGCTCCTGAGGCTTAGGTGCAGCGGCTAAGGCTCCCGGGTGCGGCACTAGGGCAGCGGGTGGGACCTTCCCGGATCGGGGTACGAACCCGTGTCTCCTGCATCGGCAGGCTGACTTTCAACTACAGTTCCACAAAGAAAGCCTGACCCTGCTTTAGAGCTAAAGGGAACCCGAAACGCAAACACTGGCTTTTCACTACGGCCCTGGGTTTCCGTGCAGAAAGATTGGTGGGCAGCAGCTTCCATGAGGCATTTGGGCTGTGCTACTTTAGTTTCACGAGGGTAGGCCTTTCCGGACTCCTAGCACGTTAGCACCAGTTTCCTTACAGGAACACTCAGGGAGCCGGGCTCCAGTGGGCCTGTGGAGCAGCACCCAGCCCCGTAGGTCCTTCAGCGCACCCCTGTGTTTCCTGAGCGAAGCGCAACACACTGCACTCTTCCCTGGGAGAGCTGGAGATCCTCAGCTCTGCCACAGCTTCAGAGAGACGTTCCTAGCCAGTCCAGCAGGTCAAAAACACTCTTGCTGCCGGGAGTTTAGTCCTTGCGGGCATGCCTGCGAGAGGCAAATGAGCTTTCTCGAAAGAAGCAGGCTGCTTCCAGTTCCCGAGGAAGCTTCCCTGCCCTGCTCTAGGGCGAAAGGGAAACTCAGTGTCCCCACGAGACTCGAAAATCGCCCTGGTGGGCCGTGCCGATTGGAAGGCGTGCAGCACCCTTCCCGAGGCATTCCTTGCTGTTCTGCTTTAAGTTTTCGGTAGTACCCCTTTAAGGAGTCCTAAGAGCGTCGTGTCAGCACCCGAGTCAGTGCAAGAACACTGAGTACCGCCAGGCTCCTGGGGCCCGCTTGAGCCTCATCCAGCCCCGAAGGCCCTTAGGTGTACGCCTGTTTATGCCGAGTGTAGGGCAACACACTGCCCTCTTCCTTGGGAGAGGCAGATTTCCTCAGCTCTCCAAGAGCTTCTGAAACAAGGTTGTATCCAGCGCAACATGACAAGGAAGTTGGCTCCCCTTGCCTTACCTGAGCTCTACCTCGAAAAACACTCTGCTTAGCGCTCCTTCTCGGACCTCAAACCTGCAGTCACCTTACCCAAGGAAAAAGTCAGGCTGGGTTCCACTGCAACTGACGCACAGTTCTTCGTGGAACACAGCAGGCTTTTGGAAGATGCCCAGGCCCCTAGGCCGATCTGGGGCTTTCGAGAATTTAGGCAGTTCCCTACAAGCCGAACACCCTGCCTACAAAAGTTGATTTCGGGAAGGGGTCAGTGGGTAGCTTGTGTCTCTTCTGACTTCGGCAGCATAACAGGTCCTTACGCAGTGCGTCAACCTCGAATGGGGGGCCTGATGTCACAAGCCTTGTTTTCCCCGCTGGAAAGCGCCCTGCGTGAGCCCTTGACGCTTCCGGGGAATAGTGCGTTTGCCGGCTTACTAGTCAGGGCAGGCGTGGCACTGAGTAGAAACTGAGTTGCCTCCAAAGAAATAGGGTACTACGACTTCCTGGCTGGGAGCTTCCCCTGCCCTGCTTTATAGCGAAAGGGAAACTCAGCATGAACACTCGCCTCGACGGGTGGCCCTGCTCTGCCATGCAGAAGGGGAGGCGTGCGGCAGCTTCTATGAGACCCACGTCGCAGCTCTGCTTTACTTTAAAGGCAGTAAGCTGTAAAGGCCTCCTAGGAGCCTCGCGTCCGCACACGATTCTGTCTAAGAACGCTGAGTCACTGCAGGCTCCTAGTGGCCTGGTGAGCCTCATCCAGTCGCGAAGATCCTTAGCTGCACCCCTCCGTAGCTGAGTGTAGGGCAACATATTGAACTCGTGCGTCGGAGAGCTAGACTGCCTCCGGTCACAGACGGATTCAGTAACACGGTTGTAGCACTTCCAGCATTCAATGCCGGTCGGCCTCATTGCCCTGTCAGAGCGATACTGAGAGAGACACTCTGCTTAGCAGTCCTTCTAGGTCCTGTCACCTGCAGTCACCCTACCTCAAGGAGAAACTCGGGTTGGGTTCCACTGCAACTAAAGATCAGTTCTTCGTGGAACACAGCCGGCTTTTGGAAGGTGCCCGGGCCCCTAGGCTGACCCACGGCATTCTTTCCTTTAGGCCACGCCCTACAACGCAGAACACGCTGTATGGAGAAGCTGCTTTAGGGAAGGGCCCCCTGAGTACCATGTGTCTCTTTTGAATTTTTCGAAACAATAGGTACTGATGCTTCCCGTCAACCTCGAAATGGGGGCCTGAGGGCACAGGCCTTTTTCTCCCCAGTGTTGACCATTCCACTCGGGCAGCCTGGAAGCTTGTGCCCAAACACTTGTGCTTCCAGGATTCTAGTCATTTCGTGCAGGGCTCGGATAGGAAGTTGACTTTTCTCCCAGAAACAGGGCGCCTCCGGTTCCTGGGTGGGATATCATCTTGCCCTGTGTCTTTCCTTATTTGGGTGTACGCGCACCTCTCACGGTTGTGGCCTCTCCCGTTGCGGAGCGCCGGCTCCTGAGGCTTAGGTGCAGCGGCTAAGGCTCCCGGGTGCGGCACTAGGGCAGCGGGTGGGACCTTCCCGGATCGGGGTACGAACCCGTGTCTCCTGCATCGGCAGGCTGACTTTCAACTACAGTTCCACAAAGAAAGCCTGACCCTGCTTTAGAGCTAAAGGGAACCCGAAACGCAAACACTGGCTTTTCACTACGGCCCTGGGTTTCCGTGCAGAAAGATTGGTGGGCAGCAGCTTCCATGAGGCATTTGGGCTGTGCTACTTTAGTTTCACGAGGGTAGGCCTTTCCGGACTCCTAGCACGTTAGCACCAGTTTCCTTACAGGAACACTCAGGGAGCCGGGCTCCAGTGGGCCTGTGGAGCAGCACCCAGCCCCGTAGGTCCTTCAGCGCACCCCTGTGTTTCCTGAGCGAAGCGCAACACACTGCACTCTTCCCTGGGAGAGCTGGAGATCCTCAGCTCTGCCACAGCTTCAGAGAGACGTTCCTAGCCAGTCCAGCAGGTCAAAAACACTCTTGCTGCCGGGAGTTTAGTCCCTGCGGGCATGCCTGCGAGAGGCAAATGAGCTTTCTCGAAAGAAGCAGGCTGCTTCCAGTTCCCGAGGAAGCTTCCCTGCCCTGCTCTAGGGCGAAAGGGAAACTCAGTGTCCCCACGAGACTCGAAAATCGCCCTGGTGGGCCGTGCCGATTGGAAGGCGTGCAGCACCCTTCCCGAGGCATTCCTTGCTGTTCTGCTTTAAGTTTTCGGTAGTACCCCTTTAAGGAGTCCTAAGAGCGTCGTGTCAGCACCCGAGTCAGTGCAAGAACACTGAGTACCGCCAGGCTCCTGGGGCCCGCTTGAGCCTCATCCAGCCCCGAAGGCCCTTAGGTGTACGCCTGTTTATGCCGAGTGTAGGGCAACACACTGCCCTCTTCCTTGGGAGAGGCAGATTTCCTCAGCTCTCCAAGAGCTTCTGAAACAAGGTTGTATCCAGCGCAACATGACAAGGAAGTTGGCTCCCCTTGCCTTACCTGAGCTCTACCTCGAAAAACACTCTGCTTAGCGCTCCTTCTCGGACCTCAAACCTGCAGTCACCTTACCCAAGGAAAAAGTCAGGCTGGGTTCCACTGCAACTGACGCACAGTTCTTCGTGGAACACAGCAGGCTTTTGGAAGATGCCCAGGCCCCTAGGCCGATCTGGGGCTTTCGAAAATTTAGGCAGTTCCCTACAAGCCGAACACCCTGCCTACAAAAGTTGATTTCGGGAAGGGGTCAGTGGGTAGCTTGTGTCTCTTCTGACTTCGGCAGCATAACAGGTCCTTACGCAGTGCGTCAACCTCGAATGGGGGGCCTGATGTCACAAGCCTTGTTTTCCCCGCTGGAAAGCGCCCTGCGTGAGCCCTTGACGCTTCCGGGGAATAGTGCGTTTGCCGGCTTACTAGTCAGGGCAGGCGTGGCACTGAGTAGAAACTGAGTTGCCTCCAAAGAAATAGGGTACTACGACTTCCTGGCTGGGAGCTTCCCCTGCCCTGCTTTATAGCGAAAGGGAAACTCAGCATGAACACTCGCCTCGACGGGTGGCCCTGCTCTGCCATGCAGAAGGGGAGGCGTGCGGCAGCTTCTATGAGACCCACGTCGCAGCTCTGCTTTACTTTAAAGGCAGTAAGCTGTAAAGGCCTCCTAGGACCCTCGCGTCCGCACACGATTCTGCCTAAGAACGCTGAGTCACTGCAGGCTCCTAGTGGCCTGGTGAGCCTCATCCAGTCGCGAAGATCCTTAGCTGCACCCCTCCGTAGCTGAGTGTAGGGCAACATATTGAACTCGTGCGTCGGAGAGCTAGACTGCCTCCGGTCACAGACGGATTCAGTAACACGGTTGTAGCACTTCCAGCATTCAATGCCGGTCGGCCTCATTGCCCTGTCAGAGCGATACTGAGAGAGACACTCTGCTTAGCAGTCCTTCTAGGTCCTGTCACCTGCAGTCACCCTACCTCAAGGAGAAACTCGGGTTGGGTTCCACTGCAACTAAAGATCAGTTCTTCGTGGAACACAGCCGGCTTTTGGAAGGTGCACGGGCCCCTAGGCTGACCCACGGCATTCTTTCCTTTAGGCCACGCCCTACAACGCAGAACACGCTGTATGGAGAAGCTGCTTTAGGGAAGGGCCCCCTGAGTACCATGTGTCTCTTTTGAATTTTTCGAAACAATAGGTACTGATGCTTCCCGTCAACCTCGAAATGGGGGCCTGAGGGCACAGGCCTTTTTCTCCCCAGTGTTGACCATTCCACTCGGGCAGCCTGGAAGCTTGTGCCCAAACACTTGTGCTTCCAGGATTCTAGTCATTTCGTGCAGGGCTCGGATAGGAAGTTGACTTTTCTCCCAGAAACAGGGCGCCTCCGGTTCCTGGGTGGGATATCATCTTGCCCTGTGTCTTTCCTTATTTGGGTGTACGCGCACCTCTCACGGTTGTGGCCTCTCCCGTTGCGGAGCGCCGGCTCCTGAGGCTTAGGTGCAGCGGCTAAGGCTCCCGGGTGCGGCACTAGGGCAGCGGGTGGGACCTTCCCGGATCGGGGTACGAACCCGTGTCTCCTGCATCGGCAGGCTGACTTTCAACTACAGTTCCACAAAGAAAGCCTGACCCTGCTTTAGAGCTAAAGGGAACCCGAAACGCAAACACTGGCTTTTCACTACGGCCCTGGGTTTCCGTGCAGAAAGATTGGTGGGCAGCAGCTTCCATGAGGCATTTGGGCTGTGCTACTTTAGTTTCACGAGGGTAGGCCTTTCCGGACTCCTAGCACGTTAGCACCAGTTTCCTTACAGGAACACTCAGGGAGCCGGGCTCCAGTGGGCCTGTGGAGCAGCACCCAGCCCCGTAGGTCCTTCAGCGCACCCCTGTGTTTCCTGAGCGAAGCGCAACACACTGCACTCTTCCCTGGGAGAGCTGGAGATCCTCAGCTCTGCCACAGCTTCAGAGAGACGTTCCTAGCCAGTCCAGCAGGTCAAAAACACTCTTGCTGCCGGGAGTTTAGTCCCTGCGGGCATGCCTGCGAGAGGCAAATGAGCTTTCTCGAAAGAAGCAGGCTGCTTCCAGTTCCCGAGGAAGCTTCCCTGCCCTGCTCTAGGGCGAAAGGGAAACTCAGTGTCCCCACGAGACTCGAAAATCGCCCTGGTGGGCCGTGCCGATTGGAAGGCGTGCAGCACCCTTCCCGAGGCATTCCTTGCTGTTCTGCTTTAAGTTTTCGGTAGTACCCCTTTAAGGAGTCCTAAGAGCGTCGTGTCAGCACCCGAGTCAGTGCAAGAACACTGAGTACCGCCAGGCTCCTGGGGCCCGCTTGAGCCTCATCCAGCCCCGAAGGCCCTTAGGTGTACGCCTGTTTATGCCGAGTGTAGGGCAACACACTGCCCTCTTCCTTGGGAGAGGCAGATTTCCTCAGCTCTCCAAGAGCTTCTGAAACAAGGTTGTATCCAGCGCAACATGACAAGGAAGTTGGCTCCCCTTGCCTTACCTGAGCTCTACCTCGAAAAACACTCTGCTTAGCGCTCCTTCTCGGACCTCAAACCTGCAGTCACCTTACCCAAGGAAAAAGTCAGGCTGGGTTCCACTGCAACTGACGCACAGTTCTTCGTGGAACACAGCAGGCTTTTGGAAGATGCCCAGGCCCCTAGGCCGATCTGGGGCTTTCGAAAATTTAGGCAGTTCCCTACAAGCCGAACACCCTGCCTACAAAAGTTGATTTCGGGAAGGGGTCAGTGGGTAGCTTGTGTCTCTTCTGACTTCGGCAGCATAACAGGTCCTTACGCAGTGCGTCAACCTCGAATGGGGGGCCTGATGTCACAAGCCTTGTTTTCCCCGCTGGAAAGCGCCCTGCGTGAGCCCTTGACGCTTCCGGGGAATAGTGCGTTTGCCGGCTTACTAGTCAGGGCAGGCGTGGCACTGAGTAGAAACTGAGTTGCCTCCAAAGAAATAGGGTACTACGACTTCCTGGCTGGGAGCTTCCCCTGCCCTGCTTTATAGCGAAAGGGAAACTCAGCATGAACACTCGCCTCGACGGGTGGCCCTGCTCTGCCATGCAGAAGGGGAGGCGTGCGGCAGCTTCTATGAGACCCACGTCGCAGCTCTGCTTTACTTTAAAGGCAGTAAGCTGTAAAGGCCTCCTAGGACCCTCGCGTCCGCACACGATTCTGCCTAAGAACGCTGAGTCACTGCAGGCTCCTAGTGGCCTGGTGAGCCTCATCCAGTCGCGAAGATCCTTAGCTGCACCCCTCCGTAGCTGAGTGTAGGGCAACATATTGAACTCGTGCGTCGGAGAGCTAGACTGCCTCCGGTCACAGACGGATTCAGTAACACGGTTGTAGCACTTCCAGCATTCAATGCCGGTCGGCCTCATTGCCCTGTCAGAGCGATACTGAGAGAGACACTCTGCTTAGCAGTCCTTCTAGGTCCTGTCACCTGCAGTCACCCTACCTCAAGGAGAAACTCGGGTTGGGTTCCACTGCAACTAAAGATCAGTTCTTCGTGGAACACAGCCGGCTTTTGGAAGGTGCACGGGCCCCTAGGCTGACCCACGGCATTCTTTCCTTTAGGCCACGCCCTACAACGCAGAACACGCTGTATGGAGAAGCTGCTTTAGGGAAGGGCCCCCTGAGTACCATGTGTCTCTTTTGAATTTTTCGAAACAATAGGTACTGATGCTTCCCGTCAACCTCGAAATGGGGGCCTGAGGGCACAGGCCTTTTTCTCCCCAGTGTTGACCATTCCACTCGGGCAGCCTGGAAGCTTGTGCCCAAACACTTGTGCTTCCAGGATTCTAGTCATTTCGTGCAGGGCTCGGATAGGAAGTTGACTTTTCTCCCAGAAACAGGGCGCCTCCGGTTCCTGGGTGGGATATCATCTTGCCCTGTGTCTTTCCTTATTTGGGTGTACGCGCACCTCTCACGGTTGTGGCCTCTCCCGTTGCGGAGCGCCGGCTCCTGAGGCTTAGGTGCAGCGGCTAAGGCTCCCGGGTGCGGCACTAGGGCAGCGGGTGGGACCTTCCCGGATCGGGGTACGAACCCGTGTCTCCTGCATCGGCAGGCTGACTTTCAACTACAGTTCCACAAAGAAAGCCTGACCCTGCTTTAGAGCTAAAGGGAACCCGAAACGCAAACACTGGCTTTTCACTACGGCCCTGGGTTTCCGTGCAGAAAGATTGGTGGGCAGCAGCTTCCATGAGGCATTTGGGCTGTGCTACTTTAGTTTCACGAGGGTAGGCCTTTCCGGACTCCTAGCACGTTAGCACCAGTTTCCTTACAGGAACACTCAGGGAGCCGGGCTCCAGTGGGCCTGTGGAGCAGCACCCAGCCCCGTAGGTCCTTCAGCGCACCCCTGTGTTTCCTGAGCGAAGCGCAACACACTGCACTCTTCCCTGGGAGAGCTGGAGATCCTCAGCTCTGCCACAGCTTCAGAGAGACGTTCCTAGCCAGTCCAGCAGGTCAAAAACACTCTTGCTGCCGGGAGTTTAGTCCCTGCGGGCATGCCTGCGAGAGGCAAATGAGCTTTCTCGAAAGAAGCAGGCTGCTTCCAGTTCCCGAGGAAGCTTCCCTGCCCTGCTCTAGGGCGAAAGGGAAACTCAGTGTCCCCACGAGACTCGAAAATCGCCCTGGTGGGCCGTGCCGATTGGAAGGCGTGCAGCACCCTTCCCGAGGCATTCCTTGCTGTTCTGCTTTAAGTTTTCGGTAGTACCCCTTTAAGGAGTCCTAAGAGCGTCGTGTCAGCACCCGAGTCAGTGCAAGAACACTGAGTACCGCCAGGCTCCTGGGGCCCGCTTGAGCCTCATCCAGCCCCGAAGGCCCTTAGGTGTACGCCTGTTTATGCCGAGTGTAGGGCAACACACTGCCCTCTTCCTTGGGAGAGGCAGATTTCCTCAGCTCTCCAAGAGCTTCTGAAACAAGGTTGTATCCAGCGCAACATGACAAGGAAGTTGGCTCCCCTTGCCTTACCTGAGCTCTACCTCGAAAAACACTCTGCTTAGCGCTCCTTCTCGGACCTCAAACCTGCAGTCACCTTACCCAAGGAAAAAGTCAGGCTGGGTTCCACTGCAACTGACGCACAGTTCTTCGTGGAACACAGCAGGCTTTTGGAAGATGCCCAGGCCCCTAGGCCGATCTGGGGCTTTCGAAAATTTAGGCAGTTCCCTACAAGCCGAACACCCTGCCTACAAAAGTTGATTTCGGGAAGGGGTCAGTGGGTAGCTTGTGTCTCTTCTGACTTCGGCAGCATAACAGGTCCTTACGCAGTGCGTCAACCTCGAATGGGGGGCCTGATGTCACAAGCCTTGTTTTCCCCGCTGGAAAGCGCCCTGCGTGAGCCCTTGACGCTTCCGGGGAATAGTGCGTTTGCCGGCTTACTAGTCAGGGCAGGCGTGGCACTGAGTAGAAACTGAGTTGCCTCCAAAGAAATAGGGTACTACGACTTCCTGGCTGGGAGCTTCCCCTGCCCTGCTTTATAGCGAAAGGGAAACTCAGCATGAACACTCGCCTCGACGGGTGGCCCTGCTCTGCCATGCAGAAGGGGAGGCGTGCGGCAGCTTCTATGAGACCCACGTCGCAGCTCTGCTTTACTTTAAAGGCAGTAAGCTGTAAAGGCCTCCTAGGACCCTCGCGTCCGCACACGATTCTGCCTAAGAACGCTGAGTCACTGCAGGCTCCTAGTGGCCTGGTGAGCCTCATCCAGTCGCGAAGATCCTTAGCTGCACCCCTCCGTAGCTGAGTGTAGGGCAACATATTGAACTCGTGCGTCGGAGAGCTAGACTGCCTCCGGTCACAGACGGATTCAGTAACACGGTTGTAGCACTTCCAGCATTCAATGCCGGTCGGCCTCATTGCCCTGTCAGAGCGATACTGAGAGAGACACTCTGCTTAGCAGTCCTTCTAGGTCCTGTCACCTGCAGTCACCCTACTTCAAGGAGAAACTCGGGTTGGGTTCCACTGCAACTAAAGATCAGTTCTTCGTGGAACACAGCCGGCTTTTGGAAGGTGCACGGGCCCCTAGGCTGACCCACGGCATTCTTTCCTTTAGGCCACGCCCTACAACGCAGAACACGCTGTATGGAGAAGCTGCTTTAGGGAAGGGCCCCCTGAGTACCATGTGTCTCTTTTGAATTTTTCGAAACAATAGGTACTGATGCTTCCCGTCAACCTCGAAATGGGGGCCTGAGGGCACAGGCCTTTTTCTCCCCAGTGTTGACCATTCCACTCGGGCAGCCTGGAAGCTTGTGCCCAAACACTTGTGCTTCCAGGATTCTAGTCATTTCGTGCAGGGCTCGGATAGGAAGTTGACTTTTCTCCCAGAAACAGGGCGCCTCCGGTTCCTGGGTGGGATATCATCTTGCCCTGTGTCTTTCCTTATTTGGGTGTACGCGCACCTCTCACGGTTGTGGCCTCTCCCGTTGCGGAGCGCCGGCTCCTGAGGCTTAGGTGCAGCGGCTAAGGCTCCCGGGTGCGGCACTAGGGCAGCGGGTGGGACCTTCCCGGATCGGGGTACGAACCCGTGTCTCCTGCATCGGCAGGCTGACTTTCAACTACAGTTCCACAAAGAAAGCCTGACCCTGCTTTAGAGCTAAAGGGAACCCGAAACGCAAACACTGGCTTTTCACTACGGCCCTGGGTTTCCGTGCAGAAAGATTGGTGGGCAGCAGCTTCCATGAGGCATTTGGGCTGTGCTACTTTAGTTTCACGAGGGTAGGCCTTTCCGGACTCCTAGCACGTTAGCACCAGATTCCTTACAGGAACACTCAGGGAGCCGGGCTCCAGTGGGCCTGTGGAGCAGCACCCAGCCCCGTAGGTCCTTCAGCGCACCCCTGTGTTTCCTGAGCGAAGCGCAACACACTGCACTCTTCCCTGGGAGAGCTGGAGATCCTCAGCTCTGCCACAGCTTCAGAGAGACGTTCCTAGCCAGTCCAGCAGGTCAAAAACACTCTTGCTGCCGGGAGTTTAGTCCCTGCGGGCATGCCTGCGAGAGGCAAATGAGCTTTCTCGAAAGAAGCAGGCTGCTTCCAGTTCCCGAGGAAGCTTCCCTGCCCTGCTCTAGGGCGAAAGGGAAACTCAGTGTCCCCACGAGACTCGAAAATCGCCCTGGTGGGCCGTGCCGATTGGAAGGCGTGCAGCACCCTTCCCGAGGCATTCCTTGCTGTTCTGCTTTAAGTTTTCGGTAGTACCCCTTTAAGGAGTCCTAAGAGCGTCGTGTCAGCACCCGAGTCAGTGCAAGAACACTGAGTACCGCCAGGCTCCTGGGGCCCGCTTGAGCCTCATCCAGCCCCGAAGGCCCTTAGGTGTACGCCTGTTTATGCCGAGTGTAGGGCAACACACTGCCCTCTTCCTTGGGAGAGGCAGATTTCCTCAGCTCTCCAAGAGCTTCTGAAACAAGGTTGTATCCAGCGCAACATGACAAGGAAGTTGGCTCCCCTTGCCTTACCTGAGCTCTACCTCGAAAAACACTCTGCTTAGCGCTCCTTCTCGGACCTCAAACCTGCAGTCACCTTACCCAAGGAAAAAGTCAGGCTGGGTTCCACTGCAACTGACGCACAGTTCTTCGTGGAACACAGCAGGCTTTTGGAAGATGCCCAGGCCCCTAGGCCGATCTGGGGCTTTCGAAAATTTAGGCAGTTCCCTACAAGCCGAACACCCTGCCTACAAAAGTTGATTTCGGGAAGGGGTCAGTGGGTAGCTTGTGTCTCTTCTGACTTCGGCAGCATAACAGGTCCTTACGCAGTGCGTCAACCTCGAATGGGGGGCCTGATGTCACAAGCCTTGTTTTCCCCGCTGGAAAGCGCCCTGCGTGAGCCCTTGACGCTTCCGGGGAATAGTGCGTTTGCCGGCTTACTAGTCAGGGCAGGCGTGGCACTGAGTAGAAACTGAGTTGCCTCCAAAGAAATAGGGTACTACGACTTCCTGGCTGGGAGCTTCCCCTGCCCTGCTTTATAGCGAAAGGGAAACTCAGCATGAACACTCGCCTCGACGGGTGGCCCTGCTCTGCCATGCAGAAGGGGAGGCGTGCGGCAGCTTCTATGAGACCCACGTCGCAGCTCTGCTTTACTTTAAAGGCAGTAAGCTGTAAAGGCCTCCTAGGACCCTCGCGTCCGCACACGATTCTGCCTAAGAACGCTGAGTCACTGCAGGCTCCTAGTGGCCTGGTGAGCCTCATCCAGTCGCGAAGATCCTTAGCTGCACCCCTCCGTAGCTGAGTGTAGGGCAACATATTGAACTCGTGCGTCGGAGAGCTAGACTGCCTCCGGTCACAGACGGATTCAGTAACACGGTTGTAGCACTTCCAGCATTCAATGCCGGTCGGCCTCATTGCCCTGTCAGAGCGATACTGAGAGAGACACTCTGCTTAGCAGTCCTTCTAGGTCCTGTCACCTGCAGTCACCCTACCTCAAGGAGAAACTCGGGTTGGGTTCCACTGCAACTAAAGATCAGTTCTTCGTGGAACACAGCCGGCTTTTGGAAGGTGCACGGGCCCCTAGGCTGACCCACGGCATTCTTTCCTTTAGGCCACGCCCTACAACGCAGAACACGCTGTATGGAGAAGCTGCTTTAGGGAAGGGCCCCCTGAGTACCATGTGTCTCTTTTGAATTTTTCGAAACAATAGGTACTGATGCTTCCCGTCAACCTCGAAATGGGGGCCTGAGGGCACAGGCCTTTTTCTCCCCAGTGTTGACCATTCCACTCGGGCAGCCTGGAAGCTTGTGCCCAAACACTTGTGCTTCCAGGATTCTAGTCATTTCGTGCAGGGCTCGGATAGGAAGTTGACTTTTCTCCCAGAAACAGGGCGCCTCCGGTTCCTGGGTGGGATATCATCTTGCCCTGTGTCTTTCCTTATTTGGGTGTACGCGCACCTCTCACGGTTGTGGCCTCTCCCGTTGCGGAGCGCCGGCTCCTGAGGCTTAGGTGCAGCGGCTAAGGCTCCCGGGTGCGGCACTAGGGCAGCGGGTGGGACCTTCCCGGATCGGGGTACGAACCCGTGTCTCCTGCATCGGCAGGCTGACTTTCAACTACAGTTCCACAAAGAAAGCCTGACCCTGCTTTAGAGCTAAAGGGAACCCGAAACGCAAACACTGGCTTTTCACTACGGCCCTGGGTTTCCGTGCAGAAAGATTGGTGGGCAGCAGCTTCCATGAGGCATTTGGGCTGTGCTACTTTAGTTTCACGAGGGTAGGCCTTTCCGGACTCCTAGCACGTTAGCACCAGATTCCTTACAGGAACACTCAGGGAGCCGGGCTCCAGTGGGCCTGTGGAGCAGCACCCAGCCCCGTAGGTCCTTCAGCGCACCCCTGTGTTTCCTGAGCGAAGCGCAACACACTGCACTCTTCCCTGGGAGAGCTGGAGATCCTCAGCTCTGCCACAGCTTCAGAGAGACGTTCCTAGCCAGTCCAGCAGGTCAAAAACACTCTTGCTGCCGGGAGTTTAGTCCCTGCGGGCATGCCTGCGAGAGGCAAATGAGCTTTCTCGAAAGAAGCAGGCTGCTTCCAGTTCCCGAGGAAGCTTCCCTGCCCTGCTCTAGGGCGAAAGGGAAACTCAGTGTCCCCACGAGACTCGAAAATCGCCCTGGTGGGCCGTGCCGATTGGAAGGCGTGCAGCACCCTTCCCGAGGCATTCCTTGCTGTTCTGCTTTAAGTTTTCGGTAGTACCCCTTTAAGGAGTCCTAAGAGCGTCGTGTCAGCACCCGAGTCAGTGCAAGAACACTGAGTACCGCCAGGCTCCTGGGGCCCGCTTGAGCCTCATCCAGCCCCGAAGGCCCTTAGGTGTACGCCTGTTTATGCCGAGTGTAGGGCAACACACTGCCCTCTTCCTTGGGAGAGGCAGATTTCCTCAGCTCTCCAAGAGCTTCTGAAACAAGGTTGTATCCAGCGCAACATGACAAGGAAGTTGGCTCCCCTTGCCTTACCTGAGCTCTACCTCGAAAAACACTCTGCTTAGCGCTCCTTCTCGGACCTCAAACCTGCAGTCACCTTACCCAAGGAAAAAGTCAGGCTGGGTTCCACTGCAACTGACGCACAGTTCTTCGTGGAACACAGCAGGCTTTTGGAAGATGCCCAGGCCCCTAGGCCGATCTGGGGCTTTCGAAAATTTAGGCAGTTCCCTACAAGCCGAACACCCTGCCTACAAAAGTTGATTTCGGGAAGGGGTCAGTGGGTAGCTTGTGTCTCTTCTGACTTCGGCAGCATAACAGGTCCTTACGCAGTGCGTCAACCTCGAATGGGGGGCCTGATGTCACAAGCCTTGTTTTCCCCGCTGGAAAGCGCCCTGCGTGAGCCCTTGACGCTTCCGGGGAATAGTGCGTTTGCCGGCTTACTAGTCAGGGCAGGCGTGGCACTGAGTAGAAACTGAGTTGCCTCCAAAGAAATAGGGTACTACGACTTCCTGGCTGGGAGCTTCCCCTGCCCTGCTTTATAGCGAAAGGGAAACTCAGCATGAACACTCGCCTCGACGGGTGGCCCTGCTCTGCCATGCAGAAGGGGAGGCGTGCGGCAGCTTCTATGAGACCCACGTCGCAGCTCTGCTTTACTTTAAAGGCAGTAAGCTGTAAAGGCCTCCTAGGACCCTCGCGTCCGCACACGATTCTGCCTAAGAACGCTGAGTCACTGCAGGCTCCTAGTGGCCTGGTGAGCCTCATCCAGTCGCGAAGATCCTTAGCTGCACCCCTCCGTAGCTGAGTGTAGGGCAACATATTGAACTCGTGCGTCGGAGAGCTAGACTGCCTCCGGTCACAGACGGATTCAGTAACACGGTTGTAGCACTTCCAGCATTCAATGCCGGTCGGCCTCATTGCCCTGTCAGAGCGATACTGAGAGAGACACTCTGCTTAGCAGTCCTTCTAGGTCCTGTCACCTGCAGTCACCCTACCTCAAGGAGAAACTCGGGTTGGGTTCCACTGCAACTAAAGATCAGTTCTTCGTGGAACACAGCCGGCTTTTGGAAGGTGCACGGGCCCCTAGGCTGACCCACGGCATTCTTTCCTTTAGGCCACGCCCTACAACGCAGAACACGCTGTATGGAGAAGCTGCTTTAGGGAAGGGCCCCCTGAGTACCATGTGTCTCTTTTGAATTTTTCGAAACAATAGGTACTGATGCTTCCCGTCAACCTCGAAATGGGGGCCTGAGGGCACAGGCCTTTTTCTCCCCAGTGTTGACCATTCCACTCGGGCAGCCTGGAAGCTTGTGCCCAAACACTTGTGCTTCCAGGATTCTAGTCATTTCGTGCAGGGCTCGGATAGGAAGTTGACTTTTCTCCCAGAAACAGGGCGCCTCCGGTTCCTGGGTGGGATATCATCTTGCCCTGTGTCTTTCCTTATTTGGGTGTACGCGCACCTCTCACGGTTGTGGCCTCTCCCGTTGCGGAGCGCCGGCTCCTGAGGCTTAGGTGCAGCGGCTAAGGCTCCCGGGTGCGGCACTAGGGCAGCGGGTGGGACCTTCCCGGATCGGGGTACGAACCCGTGTCTCCTGCATCGGCAGGCTGACTTTCAACTACAGTTCCACAAAGAAAGCCTGACCCTGCTTTAGAGCTAAAGGGAACCCGAAACGCAAACACTGGCTTTTCACTACGGCCCTGGGTTTCCGTGCAGAAAGATTGGTGGGCAGCAGCTTCCATGAGGCATTTGGGCTGTGCTACTTTAGTTTCACGAGGGTAGGCCTTTCCGGACTCCTAGCACGTTAGCACCAGATTCCTTACAGGAACACTCAGGGAGCCGGGCTCCAGTGGGCCTGTGGAGCAGCACCCAGCCCCGTAGGTCCTTCAGCGCACCCCTGTGTTTCCTGAGCGAAGCGCAACACACTGCACTCTTCCCTGGGAGAGCTGGAGATCCTCAGCTCTGCCACAGCTTCAGAGAGACGTTCCTAGCCAGTCCAGCAGGTCAAAAACACTCTTGCTGCCGGGAGTTTAGTCCCTGCGGGCATGCCTGCGAGAGGCAAATGAGCTTTCTCGAAAGAAGCAGGCTGCTTCCAGTTCCCGAGGAAGCTTCCCTGCCCTGCTCTAGGGCGAAAGGGAAACTCAGTGTCCCCACGAGACTCGAAAATCGCCCTGGTGGGCCGTGCCGATTGGAAGGCGTGCAGCACCCTTCCCGAGGCATTCCTTGCTGTTCTGCTTTAAGTTTTCGGTAGTACCCCTTTAAGGAGTCCTAAGAGCGTCGTGTCAGCACCCGAGTCAGTGCAAGAACACTGAGTACCGCCAGGCTCCTGGGGCCCGCTTGAGCCTCATCCAGCCCCGAAGGCCCTTAGGTGTACGCCTGTTTATGCCGAGTGTAGGGCAACACACTGCCCTCTTCCTTGGGAGAGGCAGATTTCCTCAGCTCTCCAAGAGCTTCTGAAACAAGGTTGTATCCAGCGCAACATGACAAGGAAGTTGGCTCCCCTTGCCTTACCTGAGCTCTACCTCGAAAAACACTCTGCTTAGCGCTCCTTCTCGGACCTCAAACCTGCAGTCACCTTACCCAAGGAAAAAGTCAGGCTGGGTTCCACTGCAACTGACGCACAGTTCTTCGTGGAACACAGCAGGCTTTTGGAAGATGCCCAGGCCCCTAGGCCGATCTGGGGCTTTCGAAAATTTAGGCAGTTCCCTACAAGCCGAACACCCTGCCTACAAAAGTTGATTTCGGGAAGGGGTCAGTGGGTAGCTTGTGTCTCTTCTGACTTCGGCAGCATAACAGGTCCTTACGCAGTGCGTCAACCTCGAATGGGGGGCCTGATGTCACAAGCCTTGTTTTCCCCGCTGGAAAGCGCCCTGCGTGAGCCCTTGACGCTTCCGGGGAATAGTGCGTTTGCCGGCTTACTAGTCAGGGCAGGCGTGGCACTGAGTAGAAACTGAGTTGCCTCCAAAGAAATAGGGTACTACGACTTCCTGGCTGGGAGCTTCCCCTGCCCTGCTTTATAGCGAAAGGGAAACTCAGCATGAACACTCGCCTCGACGGGTGGCCCTGCTCTGCCATGCAGAAGGGGAGGCGTGCGGCAGCTTCTATGAGACCCACGTCGCAGCTCTGCTTTACTTTAAAGGCAGTAAGCTGTAAAGGCCTCCTAGGACCCTCGCGTCCGCACACGATTCTGCCTAAGAACGCTGAGTCACTGCAGGCTCCTAGTGGCCTGGTGAGCCTCATCCAGTCGCGAAGATCCTTAGCTGCACCCCTCCGTAGCTGAGTGTAGGGCAACATATTGAACTCGTGCGTCGGAGAGCTAGACTGCCTCCGGTCACAGACGGATTCAGTAACACGGTTGTAGCACTTCCAGCATTCAATGCCGGTCGGCCTCATTGCCCTGTCAGAGCGATACTGAGAGAGACACTCTGCTTAGCAGTCCTTCTAGGTCCTGTCACCTGCAGTCACCCTACCTCAAGGAGAAACTCGGGTTGGGTTCCACTGCAACTAAAGATCAGTTCTTCGTGGAACACAGCCGGCTTTTGGAAGGTGCACGGGCCCCTAGGCTGACCCACGGCATTCTTTCCTTTAGGCCACGCCCTACAACGCAGAACACGCTGTATGGAGAAGCTGCTTTAGGGAAGGGCCCCCTGAGTACCATGTGTCTCTTTTGAATTTTTCGAAACAATAGGTACTGATGCTTCCCGTCAACCTCGAAATGGGGGCCTGAGGGCACAGGCCTTTTTCTCCCCAGTGTTGACCATTCCACTCGGGCAGCCTGGAAGCTTGTGCCCAAACACTTGTGCTTCCAGGATTCTAGTCATTTCGTGCAGGGCTCGGATGGGAAGTTGACTTTTCTCCCAGAAACAGGGCGCCTCCGGTTCCTGGGTGGGATATCATCTTGCCCTGTGTCTTTCCTTATTTGGGTGTACGCGCACCTCTCACGGTTGTGGCCTCTCCCGTTGCGGAGCGCCGGCTCCTGAGGCTTAGGTGCAGCGGCTAAGGCTCCCGGGTGCGGCACTAGGGCAGCGGGTGGGACCTTCCCGGATCGGGGTACGAACCCGTGTCTCCTGCATCGGCAGGCTGACTTTCAACTACAGTTCCACAAAGAAAGCCTGACCCTGCTTTAGAGCTAAAGGGAACCCGAAACGCAAACACTGGCTTTTCACTACGGCCCTGGGTTTCCGTGCAGAAAGATTGGTGGGCAGCAGCTTCCATGAGGCATTTGGGCTGTGCTACTTTAGTTTCACGAGGGTAGGCCTTTCCGGACTCCTAGCACGTTAGCACCAGTTTCCTTACAGGAACACTCAGGGAGCCGGGCTCCAGTGGGCCTGTGGAGCAGCACCCAGCCCCGTAGGTCCTTCAGCGCACCCCTGTGTTTCCTGAGCGAAGCGCAACACACTGCACTCTTCCCTGGGAGAGCTGGAGATCCTCAGCTCTGCCACAGCTTCAGAGAGACGTTCCTAGCCAGTCCAGCAGGTCAAAAACACTCTTGCTGCCGGGAGTTTAGTCCCTGCGGGCATGCCTGCGAGAGGCAAATGAGCTTTCTCGAAAGAAGCAGGCTGCTTCCAGTTCCCGAGGAAGCTTCCCTGCCCTGCTCTAGGGCGAAAGGGAAACTCAGTGTCCCCACGAGACTCGAAAATCGCCCTGGTGGGCCGTGCCGATTGGAAGGCGTGCAGCACCCTTCCCGAGGCATTCCTTGCTGTTCTGCTTTAAGTTTTCGGTAGTACCCCTTTAAGGAGTCCTAAGAGCGTCGTGTCAGCACCCGAGTCAGTGCAAGAACACTGAGTACCGCCAGGCTCCTGGGGCCCGCTTGAGCCTCATCCAGCCCCGAAGGCCCTTAGGTGTACGCCTGTTTATGCCGAGTGTAGGGCAACACACTGCCCTCTTCCTTGGGAGAGGCAGATTTCCTCAGCTCTCCAAGAGCTTCTGAAACAAGGTTGTATCCAGCGCAACATGACAAGGAAGTTGGCTCCCCTTGCCTTACCTGAGCTCTACCTCGAAAAACACTCTGCTTAGCGCTCCTTCTCGGACCTCAAACCTGCAGTCACCTTACCCAAGGAAAAAGTCAGGCTGGGTTCCACTGCAACTGACGCACAGTTCTTCGTGGAACACAGCAGGCTTTTGGAAGATGCCCAGGCCCCTAGGCCGATCTGGGGCTTTCGAAAATTTAGGCAGTTCCCTACAAGCCGAACACCCTGCCTACAAAAGTTGATTTCGGGAAGGGGTCAGTGGGTAGCTTGTGTCTCTTCTGACTTCGGCAGCATAACAGGTCCTTACGCAGTGCGTCAACCTCGAATGGGGGGCCTGATGTCACAAGCCTTGTTTTCCCCGCTGGAAAGCGCCCTGCGTGAGCCCTTGACGCTTCCGGGGAATAGTGCGTTTGCCGGCTTACTAGTCAGGGCAGGCGTGGCACTGAGTAGAAACTGAGTTGCCTCCAAAGAAATAGGGTACTACGACTTCCTGGCTGGGAGCTTCCCCTGCCCTGCTTTATAGCGAAAGGGAAACTCAGCATGAACACTCGCCTCGACGGGTGGCCCTGCTCTGCCATGCAGAAGGGGAGGCGTGCGGCAGCTTCTATGAGACCCACGTCGCAGCTCTGCTTTACTTTAAAGGCAGTAAGCTGTAAAGGCCTCCTAGGACCCTCGCGTCCGCACACGATTCTGCCTAAGAACGCTGAGTCACTGCAGGCTCCTAGTGGCCTGGTGAGCCTCATCCAGTCGCGAAGATCCTTAGCTGCACCCCTCCGTAGCTGAGTGTAGGGCAACATATTGAACTCGTGCGTCGGAGAGCTAGACTGCCTCCGGTCACAGACGGATTCAGTAACACGGTTGTAGCACTTCCAGCATTCAATGCCGGTCGGCCTCATTGCCCTGTCAGAGCGATACTGAGAGAGACACTCTGCTTAGCAGTCCTTCTAGGTCCTGTCACCTGCAGTCACCCTACCTCAAGGAGAAACTCGGGTTGGGTTCCACTGCAACTAAAGATCAGTTCTTCGTGGAACACAGCCGGCTTTTGGAAGGTGCACGGGCCCCTAGGCTGACCCACGGCATTCTTTCCTTTAGGCCACGCCCTACAACGCAGAACACGCTGTATGGAGAAGCTGCTTTAGGGAAGGGCCCCCTGAGTACCATGTGTCTCTTTTGAATTTTTCGAAACAATAGGTACTGATGCTTCCCGTCAACCTCGAAATGGGGGCCTGAGGGCACAGGCCTTTTTCTCCCCAGTGTTGACCATTCCACTCGGGCAGCCTGGAAGCTTGTGCCCAAACACTTGTGCTTCCAGGATTCTAGTCATTTCGTGCAGGGCTCGGATGGGAAGTTGACTTTTCTCCCAGAAACAGGGCGCCTCCGGTTCCTGGGTGGGATATCATCTTGCCCTGTGTCTTTCCTTATTTGGGTGTACGCGCACCTCTCACGGTTGTGGCCTCTCCCGTTGCGGAGCGCCGGCTCCTGAGGCTTAGGTGCAGCGGCTAAGGCTCCCGGGTGCGGCACTAGGGCAGCGGGTGGGACCTTCCCGGATCGGGGTACGAACCCGTGTCTCCTGCATCGGCAGGCTGACTTTCAACTACAGTTCCACAAAGAAAGCCTGACCCTGCTTTAGAGCTAAAGGGAACCCGAAACGCAAACACTGGCTTTTCACTACGGCCCTGGGTTTCCGTGCAGAAAGATTGGTGGGCAGCAGCTTCCATGAGGCATTTGGGCTGTGCTACTTTAGTTTCACGAGGGTAGGCCTTTCCGGACTCCTAGCACGTTAGCACCAGTTTCCTTACAGGAACACTCAGGGAGCCGGGCTCCAGTGGGCCTGTGGAGCAGCACCCAGCCCCGTAGGTCCTTCAGCGCACCCCTGTGTTTCCTGAGCGAAGCGCAACACACTGCACTCTTCCCTGGGAGAGCTGGAGATCCTCAGCTCTGCCACAGCTTCAGAGAGACGTTCCTAGCCAGTCCAGCAGGTCAAAAACACTCTTGCTGCCGGGAGTTTAGTCCCTGCGGGCATGCCTGCGAGAGGCAAATGAGCTTTCTCGAAAGAAGCAGGCTGCTTCCAGTTCCCGAGGAAGCTTCCCTGCCCTGCTCTAGGGCGAAAGGGAAACTCAGTGTCCCCACGAGACTCGAAAATCGCCCTGGTGGGCCGTGCCGATTGGAAGGCGTGCAGCACCCTTCCCGAGGCATTCCTTGCTGTTCTGCTTTAAGTTTTCGGTAGTACCCCTTTAAGGAGTCCTAAGAGCGTCGTGTCAGCACCCGAGTCAGTGCAAGAACACTGAGTACCGCCAGGCTCCTGGGGCCCGCTTGAGCCTCATCCAGCCCCGAAGGCCCTTAGGTGTACGCCTGTTTATGCCGAGTGTAGGGCAACACACTGCCCTCTTCCTTGGGAGAGGCAGATTTCCTCAGCTCTCCAAGAGCTTCTGAAACAAGGTTGTATCCAGCGCAACATGACAAGGAAGTTGGCTCCCCTTGCCTTACCTGAGCTCTACCTCGAAAAACACTCTGCTTAGCGCTCCTTCTCGGACCTCAAACCTGCAGTCACCTTACCCAAGGAAAAAGTCAGGCTGGGTTCCACTGCAACTGACGCACAGTTCTTCGTGGAACACAGCAGGCTTTTGGAAGATGCCCAGGCCCCTAGGCCGATCTGGGGCTTTCGAAAATTTAGGCAGTTCCCTACAAGCCGAACACCCTGCCTACAAAAGTTGATTTCGGGAAGGGGTCAGTGGGTAGCTTGTGTCTCTTCTGACTTCGGCAGCATAACAGGTCCTTACGCAGTGCGTCAACCTCGAATGGGGGGCCTGATGTCACAAGCCTTGTTTTCCCCGCTGGAAAGCGCCCTGCGTGAGCCCTTGACGCTTCCGGGGAATAGTGCGTTTGCCGGCTTACTAGTCAGGGCAGGCGTGGCACTGAGTAGAAACTGAGTTGCCTCCAAAGAAATAGGGTACTACGACTTCCTGGCTGGGAGCTTCCCCTGCCCTGCTTTATAGCGAAAGGGAAACTCAGCATGAACACTCGCCTCGACGGGTGGCCCTGCTCTGCCATGCAGAAGGGGAGGCGTGCGGCAGCTTCTATGAGACCCACGTCGCAGCTCTGCTTTACTTTAAAGGCAGTAAGCTGTAAAGGCCTCCTAGGACCCTCGCGTCCGCACACGATTCTGCCTAAGAACGCTGAGTCACTGCAGGCTCCTAGTGGCCTGGTGAGCCTCATCCAGTCGCGAAGATCCTTAGCTGCACCCCTCCGTAGCTGAGTGTAGGGCAACATATTGAACTCGTGCGTCGGAGAGCTAGACTGCCTCCGGTCACAGACGGATTCAGTAACACGGTTGTAGCACTTCCAGCATTCAATGCCGGTCGGCCTCATTGCCCTGTCAGAGCGATACTGAGAGAGACACTCTGCTTAGCAGTCCTTCTAGGTCCTGTCACCTGCAGTCACCCTACCTCAAGGAGAAACTCGGGTTGGGTTCCACTGCAACTAAAGATCAGTTCTTCGTGGAACACAGCCGGCTTTTGGAAGGTGCACGGGCCCCTAGGCTGACCCACGGCATTCTTTCCTTTAGGCCACGCCCTACAACGCAGAACACGCTGTATGGAGAAGCTGCTTTAGGGAAGGGCCCCCTGAGTACCATGTGTCTCTTTTGAATTTTTCGAAACAATAGGTACTGATGCTTCCCGTCAACCTCGAAATGGGGGCCTGAGGGCACAGGCCTTTTTCTCCCCAGTGTTGACCATTCCACTCGGGCAGCCTGGAAGCTTGTGCCCAAACACTTGTGCTTCCAGGATTCTAGTCATTTCGTGCAGGGCTCGGATAGGAAGTTGACTTTTCTCCCAGAAACAGGGCGCCTCCGGTTCCTGGGTGGGATATCATCTTGCCCTGTGTCTTTCCTTATTTGGGTGTACGCGCACCTCTCACGGTTGTGGCCTCTCCCGTTGCGGAGCGCCGGCTCCTGAGGCTTAGGTGCAGCGGCTAAGGCTCCCGGGTGCGGCACTAGGGCAGCGGGTGGGACCTTCCCGGATCGGGGTACGAACCCGTGTCTCCTGCATCGGCAGGCTGACTTTCAACTACAGTTCCACAAAGAAAGCCTGACCCTGCTTTAGAGCTAAAGGGAACCCGAAACGCAAACACTGGCTTTTCACTACGGCCCTGGGTTTCCGTGCAGAAAGATTGGTGGGCAGCAGCTTCCATGAGGCATTTGGGCTGTGCTACTTTAGTTTCACGAGGGTAGGCCTTTCCGGACTCCTAGCACGTTAGCACCAGATTCCTTACAGGAACACTCAGGGAGCCGGGCTCCAGTGGGCCTGTGGAGCAGCACCCAGCCCCGTAGGTCCTTCAGCGCACCCCTGTGTTTCCTGAGCGAAGCGCAACACACTGCACTCTTCCCTGGGAGAGCTGGAGATCCTCAGCTCTGCCACAGCTTCAGAGAGACGTTCCTAGCCAGTCCAGCAGGTCAAAAACACTCTTGCTGCCGGGAGTTTAGTCCCTGCGGGCATGCCTGCGAGAGGCAAATGAGCTTTCTCGAAAGAAGCAGGCTGCTTCCAGTTCCCGAGGAAGCTTCCCTGCCCTGCTCTAGGGCGAAAGGGAAACTCAGTGTCCCCACGAGACTCGAAAATCGCCCTGGTGGGCCGTGCCGATTGGAAGGCGTGCAGCACCCTTCCCGAGGCATTCCTTGCTGTTCTGCTTTAAGTTTTCGGTAGTACCCCTTTAAGGAGTCCTAAGAGCGTCGTGTCAGCACCCGAGTCAGTGCAAGAACACTGAGTACCGCCAGGCTCCTGGGGCCCGCTTGAGCCTCATCCAGCCCCGAAGGCCCTTAGGTGTACGCCTGTTTATGCCGAGTGTAGGGCAACACACTGCCCTCTTCCTTGGGAGAGGCAGATTTCCTCAGCTCTCCAAGAGCTTCTGAAACAAGGTTGTATCCAGCGCAACATGACAAGGAAGTTGGCTCCCCTTGCCTTACCTGAGCTCTACCTCGAAAAACACTCTGCTTAGCGCTCCTTCTCGGACCTCAAACCTGCAGTCACCTTACCCAAGGAAAAAGTCAGGCTGGGTTCCACTGCAACTGACGCACAGTTCTTCGTGGAACACAGCAGGCTTTTGGAAGATGCCCAGGCCCCTAGGCCGATCTGGGGCTTTCGAAAATTTAGGCAGTTCCCTACAAGCCGAACACCCTGCCTACAAAAGTTGATTTCGGGAAGGGGTCAGTGGGTAGCTTGTGTCTCTTCTGACTTCGGCAGCATAACAGGTCCTTACGCAGTGCGTCAACCTCGAATGGGGGGCCTGATGTCACAAGCCTTGTTTTCCCCGCTGGAAAGCGCCCTGCGTGAGCCCTTGACGCTTCCGGGGAATAGTGCGTTTGCCGGCTTACTAGTCAGGGCAGGCGTGGCACTGAGTAGAAACTGAGTTGCCTCCAAAGAAATAGGGTACTACGACTTCCTGGCTGGGAGCTTCCCCTGCCCTGCTTTATAGCGAAAGGGAAACTCAGCATGAACACTCGCCTCGACGGGTGGCCCTGCTCTGCCATGCAGAAGGGGAGGCGTGCGGCAGCTTCTATGAGACCCACGTCGCAGCTCTGCTTTACTTTAAAGGCAGTAAGCTGTAAAGGCCTCCTAGGACCCTCGCGTCCGCACACGATTCTGCCTAAGAACGCTGAGTCACTGCAGGCTCCTAGTGGCCTGGTGAGCCTCATCCAGTCGCGAAGATCCTTAGCTGCACCCCTCCGTAGCTGAGTGTAGGGCAACATATTGAACTCGTGCGTCGGAGAGCTAGACTGCCTCCGGTCACAGACGGATTCAGTAACACGGTTGTAGCACTTCCAGCATTCAATGCCGGTCGGCCTCATTGCCCTGTCAGAGCGATACTGAGAGAGACACTCTGCTTAGCAGTCCTTCTAGGTCCTGTCACCTGCAGTCACCCTACCTCAAGGAGAAACTCGGGTTGGGTTCCACTGCAACTAAAGATCAGTTCTTCGTGGAACACAGCCGGCTTTTGGAAGGTGCACGGGCCCCTAGGCTGACCCACGGCATTCTTTCCTTTAGGCCACGCCCTACAACGCAGAACACGCTGTATGGAGAAGCTGCTTTAGGGAAGGGCCCCCTGAGTACCATGTGTCTCTTTTGAATTTTTCGAAACAATAGGTACTGATGCTTCCCGTCAACCTCGAAATGGGGGCCTGAGGGCACAGGCCTTTTTCTCCCCAGTGTTGACCATTCCACTCGGGCAGCCTGGAAGCTTGTGCCCAAACACTTGTGCTTCCAGGATTCTAGTCATTTCGTGCAGGGCTCGGATAGGAAGTTGACTTTTCTCCCAGAAACAGGGCGCCTCCGGTTCCTGGGTGGGATATCATCTTGCCCTGTGTCTTTCCTTATTTGGGTGTACGCGCACCTCTCACGGTTGTGGCCTCTCCCGTTGCGGAGCGCCGGCTCCTGAGGCTTAGGTGCAGCGGCTAAGGCTCCCGGGTGCGGCACTAGGGCAGCGGGTGGGACCTTCCCGGATCGGGGTACGAACCCGTGTCTCCTGCATCGGCAGGCTGACTTTCAACTACAGTTCCACAAAGAAAGCCTGACCCTGCTTTAGAGCTAAAGGGAACCCGAAACGCAAACACTGGCTTTTCACTACGGCCCTGGGTTTCCGTGCAGAAAGATTGGTGGGCAGCAGCTTCCATGAGGCATTTGGGCTGTGCTACTTTAGTTTCACGAGGGTAGGCCTTTCCGGACTCCTAGCACGTTAGCACCAGATTCCTTACAGGAACACTCAGGGAGCCGGGCTCCAGTGGGCCTGTGGAGCAGCACCCAGCCCCGTAGGTCCTTCAGCGCACCCCTGTGTTTCCTGAGCGAAGCGCAACACACTGCACTCTTCCCTGGGAGAGCTGGAGATCCTCAGCTCTGCCACAGCTTCAGAGAGACGTTCCTAGCCAGTCCAGCAGGTCAAAAACACTCTTGCTGCCGGGAGTTTAGTCCCTGCGGGCATGCCTGCGAGAGGCAAATGAGCTTTCTCGAAAGAAGCAGGCTGCTTCCAGTTCCCGAGGAAGCTTCCCTGCCCTGCTCTAGGGCGAAAGGGAAACTCAGTGTCCCCACGAGACTCGAAAATCGCCCTGGTGGGCCGTGCCGATTGGAAGGCGTGCAGCACCCTTCCCGAGGCATTCCTTGCTGTTCTGCTTTAAGTTTTCGGTAGTACCCCTTTAAGGAGTCCTAAGAGCGTCGTGTCAGCACCCGAGTCAGTGCAAGAACACTGAGTACCGCCAGGCTCCTGGGGCCCGCTTGAGCCTCATCCAGCCCCGAAGGCCCTTAGGTGTACGCCTGTTTATGCCGAGTGTAGGGCAACACACTGCCCTCTTCCTTGGGAGAGGCAGATTTCCTCAGCTCTCCAAGAGCTTCTGAAACAAGGTTGTATCCAGCGCAACATGACAAGGAAGTTGGCTCCCCTTGCCTTACCTGAGCTCTACCTCGAAAAACACTCTGCTTAGCGCTCCTTCTCGGACCTCAAACCTGCAGTCACCTTACCCAAGGAAAAAGTCAGGCTGGGTTCCACTGCAACTGACGCACAGTTCTTCGTGGAACACAGCAGGCTTTTGGAAGATGCCCAGGCCCCTAGGCCGATCTGGGGCTTTCGAAAATTTAGGCAGTTCCCTACAAGCCGAACACCCTGCCTACAAAAGTTGATTTCGGGAAGGGGTCAGTGGGTAGCTTGTGTCTCTTCTGACTTCGGCAGCATAACAGGTCCTTACGCAGTGCGTCAACCTCGAATGGGGGGCCTGATGTCACAAGCCTTGTTTTCCCCGCTGGAAAGCGCCCTGCGTGAGCCCTTGACGCTTCCGGGGAATAGTGCGTTTGCCGGCTTACTAGTCAGGGCAGGCGTGGCACTGAGTAGAAACTGAGTTGCCTCCAAAGAAATAGGGTACTACGACTTCCTGGCTGGGAGCTTCCCCTGCCCTGCTTTATAGCGAAAGGGAAACTCAGCATGAACACTCGCCTCGACGGGTGGCCCTGCTCTGCCATGCAGAAGGGGAGGCGTGCGGCAGCTTCTATGAGACCCACGTCGCAGCTCTGCTTTACTTTAAAGGCAGTAAGCTGTAAAGGCCTCCTAGGACCCTCGCGTCCGCACACGATTCTGCCTAAGAACGCTGAGTCACTGCAGGCTCCTAGTGGCCTGGTGAGCCTCATCCAGTCGCGAAGATCCTTAGCTGCACCCCTCCGTAGCTGAGTGTAGGGCAACATATTGAACTCGTGCGTCGGAGAGCTAGACTGCCTCCGGTCACAGACGGATTCAGTAACACGGTTGTAGCACTTCCAGCATTCAATGCCGGTCGGCCTCATTGCCCTGTCAGAGCGATACTGAGAGAGACACTCTGCTTAGCAGTCCTTCTAGGTCCTGTCACCTGCAGTCACCCTACCTCAAGGAGAAACTCGGGTTGGGTTCCACTGCAACTAAAGATCAGTTCTTCGTGGAACACAGCCGGCTTTTGGAAGGTGCACGGGCCCCTAGGCTGACCCACGGCATTCTTTCCTTTAGGCCACGCCCTACAACGCAGAACACGCTGTATGGAGAAGCTGCTTTAGGGAAGGGCCCCCTGAGTACCATGTGTCTCTTTTGAATTTTTCGAAACAATAGGTACTGATGCTTCCCGTCAACCTCGAAATGGGGGCCTGAGGGCACAGGCCTTTTTCTCCCCAGTGTTGACCATTCCACTCGGGCAGCCTGGAAGCTTGTGCCCAAACACTTGTGCTTCCAGGATTCTAGTCATTTCGTGCAGGGCTCGGATAGGAAGTTGACTTTTCTCCCAGAAACAGGGCGCCTCCGGTTCCTGGGTGGGATATCATCTTGCCCTGTGTCTTTCCTTATTTGGGTGTACGCGCACCTCTCACGGTTGTGGCCTCTCCCGTTGCGGAGCGCCGGCTCCTGAGGCTTAGGTGCAGCGGCTAAGGCTCCCGGGTGCGGCACTAGGGCAGCGGGTGGGACCTTCCCGGATCGGGGTACGAACCCGTGTCTCCTGCATCGGCAGGCTGACTTTCAACTACAGTTCCACAAAGAAAGCCTGACCCTGCTTTAGAGCTAAAGGGAACCCGAAACGCAAACACTGGCTTTTCACTACGGCCCTGGGTTTCCGTGCAGAAAGATTGGTGGGCAGCAGCTTCCATGAGGCATTTGGGCTGTGCTACTTTAGTTTCACGAGGGTAGGCCTTTCCGGACTCCTAGCACGTTAGCACCAGATTCCTTACAGGAACACTCAGGGAGCCGGGCTCCAGTGGGCCTGTGGAGCAGCACCCAGCCCCGTAGGTCCTTCAGCGCACCCCTGTGTTTCCTGAGCGAAGCGCAACACACTGCACTCTTCCCTGGGAGAGCTGGAGATCCTCAGCTCTGCCACAGCTTCAGAGAGACGTTCCTAGCCAGTCCAGCAGGTCAAAAACACTCTTGCTGCCGGGAGTTTAGTCCCTGCGGGCATGCCTGCGAGAGGCAAATGAGCTTTCTCGAAAGAAGCAGGCTGCTTCCAGTTCCCGAGGAAGCTTCCCTGCCCTGCTCTAGGGCGAAAGGGAAACTCAGTGTCCCCACGAGACTCGAAAATCGCCCTGGTGGGCCGTGCCGATTGGAAGGCGTGCAGCACCCTTCCCGAGGCATTCCTTGCTGTTCTGCTTTAAGTTTTCGGTAGTACCCCTTTAAGGAGTCCTAAGAGCGTCGTGTCAGCACCCGAGTCAGTGCAAGAACACTGAGTACCGCCAGGCTCCTGGGGCCCGCTTGAGCCTCATCCAGCCCCGAAGGCCCTTAGGTGTACGCCTGTTTATGCCGAGTGTAGGGCAACACACTGCCCTCTTCCTTGGGAGAGGCAGATTTCCTCAGCTCTCCAAGAGCTTCTGAAACAAGGTTGTATCCAGCGCAACATGACAAGGAAGTTGGCTCCCCTTGCCTTACCTGAGCTCTACCTCGAAAAACACTCTGCTTAGCGCTCCTTCTCGGACCTCAAACCTGCAGTCACCTTACCCAAGGAAAAAGTCAGGCTGGGTTCCACTGCAACTGACGCACAGTTCTTCGTGGAACACAGCAGGCTTTTGGAAGATGCCCAGGCCCCTAGGCCGATCTGGGGCTTTCGAAAATTTAGGCAGTTCCCTACAAGCCGAACACCCTGCCTACAAAAGTTGATTTCGGGAAGGGGTCAGTGGGTAGCTTGTGTCTCTTCTGACTTCGGCAGCATAACAGGTCCTTACGCAGTGCGTCAACCTCGAATGGGGGGCCTGATGTCACAAGCCTTGTTTTCCCCGCTGGAAAGCGCCCTGCGTGAGCCCTTGACGCTTCCGGGGAATAGTGCGTTTGCCGGCTTACTAGTCAGGGCAGGCGTGGCACTGAGTAGAAACTGAGTTGCCTCCAAAGAAATAGGGTACTACGACTTCCTGGCTGGGAGCTTCCCCTGCCCTGCTTTATAGCGAAAGGGAAACTCAGCATGAACACTCGCCTCGACGGGTGGCCCTGCTCTGCCATGCAGAAGGGGAGGCGTGCGGCAGCTTCTATGAGACCCACGTCGCAGCTCTGCTTTACTTTAAAGGCAGTAAGCTGTAAAGGCCTCCTAGGACCCTCGCGTCCGCACACGATTCTGCCTAAGAACGCTGAGTCACTGCAGGCTCCTAGTGGCCTGGTGAGCCTCATCCAGTCGCGAAGATCCTTAGCTGCACCCCTCCGTAGCTGAGTGTAGGGCAACATATTGAACTCGTGCGTCGGAGAGCTAGACTGCCTCCGGTCACAGACGGATTCAGTAACACGGTTGTAGCACTTCCAGCATTCAATGCCGGTCGGCCTCATTGCCCTGTCAGAGCGATACTGAGAGAGACACTCTGCTTAGCAGTCCTTCTAGGTCCTGTCACCTGCAGTCACCCTACCTCAAGGAGAAACTCGGGTTGGGTTCCACTGCAACTAAAGATCAGTTCTTCGTGGAACACAGCCGGCTTTTGGAAGGTGCACGGGCCCCTAGGCTGACCCACGGCATTCTTTCCTTTAGGCCACGCCCTACAACGCAGAACACGCTGTATGGAGAAGCTGCTTTAGGGAAGGGCCCCCTGAGTACCATGTGTCTCTTTTGAATTTTTCGAAACAATAGGTACTGATGCTTCCCGTCAACCTCGAAATGGGGGCCTGAGGGCACAGGCCTTTTTCTCCCCAGTGTTGACCATTCCACTCGGGCAGCCTGGAAGCTTGTGCCCAAACACTTGTGCTTCCAGGATTCTAGTCATTTCGTGCAGGGCTCGGATAGGAAGTTGACTTTTCTCCCAGAAACAGGGCGCCTCCGGTTCCTGGGTGGGATATCATCTTGCCCTGTGTCTTTCCTTATTTGGGTGTACGCGCACCTCTCACGGTTGTGGCCTCTCCCGTTGCGGAGCGCCGGCTCCTGAGGCTTAGGTGCAGCGGCTAAGGCTCCCGGGTGCGGCACTAGGGCAGCGGGTGGGACCTTCCCGGATCGGGGTACGAACCCGTGTCTCCTGCATCGGCAGGCTGACTTTCAACTACAGTTCCACAAAGAAAGCCTGACCCTGCTTTAGAGCTAAAGGGAACCCGAAACGCAAACACTGGCTTTTCACTACGGCCCTGGGTTTCCGTGCAGAAAGATTGGTGGGCAGCAGCTTCCATGAGGCATTTGGGCTGTGCTACTTTAGTTTCACGAGGGTAGGCCTTTCCGGACTCCTAGCACGTTAGCACCAGTTTCCTTACAGGAACACTCAGGGAGCCGGGCTCCAGTGGGCCTGTGGAGCAGCACCCAGCCCCGTAGGTCCTTCAGCGCACCCCTGTGTTTCCTGAGCGAAGCGCAACACACTGCACTCTTCCCTGGGAGAGCTGGAGATCCTCAGCTCTGCCACAGCTTCAGAGAGACGTTCCTAGCCAGTCCAGCAGGTCAAAAACACTCTTGCTGCCGGGAGTTTAGTCCCTGCGGGCATGCCTGCGAGAGGCAAATGAGCTTTCTCGAAAGAAGCAGGCTGCTTCCAGTTCCCGAGGAAGCTTCCCTGCCCTGCTCTAGGGCGAAAGGGAAACTCAGTGTCCCCACGAGACTCGAAAATCGCCCTGGTGGGCCGTGCCGATTGGAAGGCGTGCAGCACCCTTCCCGAGGCATTCCTTGCTGTTCTGCTTTAAGTTTTCGGTAGTACCCCTTTAAGGAGTCCTAAGAGCGTCGTGTCAGCACCCGAGTCAGTGCAAGAACACTGAGTACCGCCAGGCTCCTGGGGCCCGCTTGAGCCTCATCCAGCCCCGAAGGCCCTTAGGTGTACGCCTGTTTATGCCGAGTGTAGGGCAACACACTGCCCTCTTCCTTGGGAGAGGCAGATTTCCTCAGCTCTCCAAGAGCTTCTGAAACAAGGTTGTATCCAGCGCAACATGACAAGGAAGTTGGCTCCCCTTGCCTTACCTGAGCTCTACCTCGAAAAACACTCTGCTTAGCGCTCCTTCTCGGACCTCAAACCTGCAGTCACCTTACCCAAGGAAAAAGTCAGGCTGGGTTCCACTGCAACTGACGCACAGTTCTTCGTGGAACACAGCAGGCTTTTGGAAGATGCCCAGGCCCCTAGGCCGATCTGGGGCTTTCGAAAATTTAGGCAGTTCCCTACAAGCCGAACACCCTGCCTACAAAAGTTGATTTCGGGAAGGGGTCAGTGGGTAGCTTGTGTCTCTTCTGACTTCGGCAGCATAACAGGTCCTTACGCAGTGCGTCAACCTCGAATGGGGGGCCTGATGTCACAAGCCTTGTTTTCCCCGCTGGAAAGCGCCCTGCGTGAGCCCTTGACGCTTCCGGGGAATAGTGCGTTTGCCGGCTTACTAGTCAGGGCAGGCGTGGCACTGAGTAGAAACTGAGTTGCCTCCAAAGAAATAGGGTACTACGACTTCCTGGCTGGGAGCTTCCCCTGCCCTGCTTTATAGCGAAAGGGAAACTCAGCATGAACACTCGCCTCGACGGGTGGCCCTGCTCTGCCATGCAGAAGGGGAGGCGTGCGGCAGCTTCTATGAGACCCACGTCGCAGCTCTGCTTTACTTTAAAGGCAGTAAGCTGTAAAGGCCTCCTAGGACCCTCGCGTCCGCACACGATTCTGCCTAAGAACGCTGAGTCACTGCAGGCTCCTAGTGGCCTGGTGAGCCTCATCCAGTCGCGAAGATCCTTAGCTGCACCCCTCCGTAGCTGAGTGTAGGGCAACATATTGAACTCGTGCGTCGGAGAGCTAGACTGCCTCCGGTCACAGACGGATTCAGTAACACGGTTGTAGCACTTCCAGCATTCAATGCCGGTCGGCCTCATTGCCCTGTCAGAGCGATACTGAGAGAGACACTCTGCTTAGCAGTCCTTCTAGGTCCTGTCACCTGCAGTCACCCTACCTCAAGGAGAAACTCGGGTTGGGTTCCACTGCAACTAAAGATCAGTTCTTCGTGGAACACAGCCGGCTTTTGGAAGGTGCACGGGCCCCTAGGCTGACCCACGGCATTCTTTCCTTTAGGCCACGCCCTACAACGCAGAACACGCTGTATGGAGAAGCTGCTTTAGGGAAGGGCCCCCTGAGTACCATGTGTCTCTTTTGAATTTTTCGAAACAATAGGTACTGATGCTTCCCGTCAACCTCGAAATGGGGGCCTGAGGGCACAGGCCTTTTTCTCCCCAGTGTTGACCATTCCACTCGGGCAGCCTGGAAGCTTGTGCCCAAACACTTGTGCTTCCAGGATTCTAGTCATTTCGTGCAGGGCTCGGATGGGAAGTTGACTTTTCTCCCAGAAACAGGGCGCCTCCGGTTCCTGGGTGGGATATCATCTTGCCCTGTGTCTTTCCTTATTTGGGTGTACGCGCACCTCTCACGGTTGTGGCCTCTCCCGTTGCGGAGCGCCGGCTCCTGAGGCTTAGGTGCAGCGGCTAAGGCTCCCGGGTGCGGCACTAGGGCAGCGGGTGGGACCTTCCCGGATCGGGGTACGAACCCGTGTCTCCTGCATCGGCAGGCTGACTTTCAACTACAGTTCCACAAAGAAAGCCTGACCCTGCTTTAGAGCTAAAGGGAACCCGAAACGCAAACACTGGCTTTTCACTACGGCCCTGGGTTTCCGTGCAGAAAGATTGGTGGGCAGCAGCTTCCATGAGGCATTTGGGCTGTGCTACTTTAGTTTCACGAGGGTAGGCCTTTCCGGACTCCTAGCACGTTAGCACCAGTTTCCTTACAGGAACACTCAGGGAGCCGGGCTCCAGTGGGCCTGTGGAGCAGCACCCAGCCCCGTAGGTCCTTCAGCGCACCCCTGTGTTTCCTGAGCGAAGCGCAACACACTGCACTCTTCCCTGGGAGAGCTGGAGATCCTCAGCTCTGCCACAGCTTCAGAGAGACGTTCCTAGCCAGTCCAGCAGGTCAAAAACACTCTTGCTGCCGGGAGTTTAGTCCCTGCGGGCATGCCTGCGAGAGGCAAATGAGCTTTCTCGAAAGAAGCAGGCTGCTTCCAGTTCCCGAGGAAGCTTCCCTGCCCTGCTCTAGGGCGAAAGGGAAACTCAGTGTCCCCACGAGACTCGAAAATCGCCCTGGTGGGCCGTGCCGATTGGAAGGCGTGCAG
This sequence comes from Mesoplodon mirus, assembly GCF_964341445.2. Classification (NCBI taxonomy): domain Eukaryota; kingdom Metazoa; phylum Chordata; class Mammalia; order Artiodactyla; family Ziphiidae; genus Mesoplodon; species Mesoplodon mirus. The sequence continues at coordinate 36,865,400 of NC_138993.1, forward strand.
CACCCTTCCCGAGGCATTCCTTGCTGTTCTGCTTTAAGTTTTCGGTAGTACCCCTTTAAGGAGTCCTAAGAGCGTCGTGTCAGCACCCGAGTCAGTGCAAGAACACTGAGTACCGCCAGGCTCCTGGGGCCCGCTTGAGCCTCATCCAGCCCCGAAGGCCCTTAGGTGTACGCCTGTTTATGCCGAGTGTAGGGCAACACACTGCCCTCTTCCTTGGGAGAGGCAGATTTCCTCAGCTCTCCAAGAGCTTCTGAAACAAGGTTGTATCCAGCGCAACATGACAAGGAAGTTGGCTCCCCTTGCCTTACCTGAGCTCTACCTCGAAAAACACTCTGCTTAGCGCTCCTTCTCGGACCTCAAACCTGCAGTCACCTTACCCAAGGAAAAAGTCAGGCTGGGTTCCACTGCAACTGACGCACAGTTCTTCGTGGAACACAGCAGGCTTTTGGAAGATGCCCAGGCCCCTAGGCCGATCTGGGGCTTTCGAAAATTTAGGCAGTTCCCTACAAGCCGAACACCCTGCCTACAAAAGTTGATTTCGGGAAGGGGTCAGTGGGTAGCTTGTGTCTCTTCTGACTTCGGCAGCATAACAGGTCCTTACGCAGTGCGTCAACCTCGAATGGGGGGCCTGATGTCACAAGCCTTGTTTTCCCCGCTGGAAAGCGCCCTGCGTGAGCCCTTGACGCTTCCGGGGAATAGTGCGTTTGCCGGCTTACTAGTCAGGGCAGGCGTGGCACTGAGTAGAAACTGAGTTGCCTCCAAAGAAATAGGGTACTACGACTTCCTGGCTGGGAGCTTCCCCTGCCCTGCTTTATAGCGAAAGGGAAACTCAGCATGAACACTCGCCTCGACGGGTGGCCCTGCTCTGCCATGCAGAAGGGGAGGCGTGCGGCAGCTTCTATGAGACCCACGTCGCAGCTCTGCTTTACTTTAAAGGCAGTAAGCTGTAAAGGCCTCCTAGGACCCTCGCGTCCGCACACGATTCTGCCTAAGAACGCTGAGTCACTGCAGGCTCCTAGTGGCCTGGTGAGCCTCATCCAGTCGCGAAGATCCTTAGCTGCACCCCTCCGTAGCTGAGTGTAGGGCAACATATTGAACTCGTGCGTCGGAGAGCTAGACTGCCTCCGGTCACAGACGGATTCAGTAACACGGTTGTAGCACTTCCAGCATTCAATGCCGGTCGGCCTCATTGCCCTGTCAGAGCGATACTGAGAGAGACACTCTGCTTAGCAGTCCTTCTAGGTCCTGTCACCTGCAGTCACCCTACCTCAAGGAGAAACTCGGGTTGGGTTCCACTGCAACTAAAGATCAGTTCTTCGTGGAACACAGCCGGCTTTTGGAAGGTGCACGGGCCCCTAGGCTGACCCACGGCATTCTTTCCTTTAGGCCACGCCCTACAACGCAGAACACGCTGTATGGAGAAGCTGCTTTAGGGAAGGGCCCCCTGAGTACCATGTGTCTCTTTTGAATTTTTCGAAACAATAGGTACTGATGCTTCCCGTCAACCTCGAAATGGGGGCCTGAGGGCACAGGCCTTTTTCTCCCCAGTGTTGACCATTCCACTCGGGCAGCCTGGAAGCTTGTGCCCAAACACTTGTGCTTCCAGGATTCTAGTCATTTCGTGCAGGGCTCGGATGGGAAGTTGACTTTTCTCCCAGAAACAGGGCGCCTCCGGTTCCTGGGTGGGATATCATCTTGCCCTGTGTCTTTCCTTATTTGGGTGTACGCGCACCTCTCACGGTTGTGGCCTCTCCCGTTGCGGAGCGCCGGCTCCTGAGGCTTAGGTGCAGCGGCTAAGGCTCCCGGGTGCGGCACTAGGGCAGCGGGTGGGACCTTCCCGGATCGGGGTACGAACCCGTGTCTCCTGCATCGGCAGGCTGACTTTCAACTACAGTTCCACAAAGAAAGCCTGACCCTGCTTTAGAGCTAAAGGGAACCCGAAACGCAAACACTGGCTTTTCACTACGGCCCTGGGTTTCCGTGCAGAAAGATTGGTGGGCAGCAGCTTCCATGAGGCATTTGGGCTGTGCTACTTTAGTTTCACGAGGGTAGGCCTTTCCGGACTCCTAGCACGTTAGCACCAGTTTCCTTACAGGAACACTCAGGGAGCCGGGCTCCAGTGGGCCTGTGGAGCAGCACCCAGCCCCGTAGGTCCTTCAGCGCACCCCTGTGTTTCCTGAGCGAAGCGCAACACACTGCACTCTTCCCTGGGAGAGCTGGAGATCCTCAGCTCTGCCACAGCTTCAGAGAGACGTTCCTAGCCAGTCCAGCAGGTCAAAAACACTCTTGCTGCCGGGAGTTTAGTCCCTGCGGGCATGCCTGCGAGAGGCAAATGAGCTTTCTCGAAAGAAGCAGGCTGCTTCCAGTTCCCGAGGAAGCTTCCCTGCCCTGCTCTAGGGCGAAAGGGAAACTCAGTGTCCCCACGAGACTCGAAAATCGCCCTGGTGGGCCGTGCCGATTGGAAGGCGTGCAGCACCCTTCCCGAGGCATTCCTTGCTGTTCTGCTTTAAGTTTTCGGTAGTACCCCTTTAAGGAGTCCTAAGAGCGTCGTGTCAGCACCCGAGTCAGTGCAAGAACACTGAGTACCGCCAGGCTCCTGGGGCCCGCTTGAGCCTCATCCAGCCCCGAAGGCCCTTAGGTGTACGCCTGTTTATGCCGAGTGTAGGGCAACACACTGCCCTCTTCCTTGGGAGAGGCAGATTTCCTCAGCTCTCCAAGAGCTTCTGAAACAAGGTTGTATCCAGCGCAACATGACAAGGAAGTTGGCTCCCCTTGCCTTACCTGAGCTCTACCTCGAAAAACACTCTGCTTAGCGCTCCTTCTCGGACCTCAAACCTGCAGTCACCTTACCCAAGGAAAAAGTCAGGCTGGGTTCCACTGCAACTGACGCACAGTTCTTCGTGGAACACAGCAGGCTTTTGGAAGATGCCCAGGCCCCTAGGCCGATCTGGGGCTTTCGAAAATTTAGGCAGTTCCCTACAAGCCGAACACCCTGCCTACAAAAGTTGATTTCGGGAAGGGGTCAGTGGGTAGCTTGTGTCTCTTCTGACTTCGGCAGCATAACAGGTCCTTACGCAGTGCGTCAACCTCGAATGGGGGGCCTGATGTCACAAGCCTTGTTTTCCCCGCTGGAAAGCGCCCTGCGTGAGCCCTTGACGCTTCCGGGGAATAGTGCGTTTGCCGGCTTACTAGTCAGGGCAGGCGTGGCACTGAGTAGAAACTGAGTTGCCTCCAAAGAAATAGGGTACTACGACTTCCTGGCTGGGAGCTTCCCCTGCCCTGCTTTATAGCGAAAGGGAAACTCAGCATGAACACTCGCCTCGACGGGTGGCCCTGCTCTGCCATGCAGAAGGGGAGGCGTGCGGCAGCTTCTATGAGACCCACGTCGCAGCTCTGCTTTACTTTAAAGGCAGTAAGCTGTAAAGGCCTCCTAGGACCCTCGCGTCCGCACACGATTCTGCCTAAGAACGCTGAGTCACTGCAGGCTCCTAGTGGCCTGGTGAGCCTCATCCAGTCGCGAAGATCCTTAGCTGCACCCCTCCGTAGCTGAGTGTAGGGCAACATATTGAACTCGTGCGTCGGAGAGCTAGACTGCCTCCGGTCACAGACGGATTCAGTAACACGGTTGTAGCACTTCCAGCATTCAATGCCGGTCGGCCTCATTGCCCTGTCAGAGCGATACTGAGAGAGACACTCTGCTTAGCAGTCCTTCTAGGTCCTGTCACCTGCAGTCACCCTACCTCAAGGAGAAACTCGGGTTGGGTTCCACTGCAACTAAAGATCAGTTCTTCGTGGAACACAGCCGGCTTTTGGAAGGTGCACGGGCCCCTAGGCTGACCCACGGCATTCTTTCCTTTAGGCCACGCCCTACAACGCAGAACACGCTGTATGGAGAAGCTGCTTTAGGGAAGGGCCCCCTGAGTACCATGTGTCTCTTTTGAATTTTTCGAAACAATAGGTACTGATGCTTCCCGTCAACCTCGAAATGGGGGCCTGAGGGCACAGGCCTTTTTCTCCCCAGTGTTGACCATTCCACTCGGGCAGCCTGGAAGCTTGTGCCCAAACACTTGTGCTTCCAGGATTCTAGTCATTTCGTGCAGGGCTCGGATGGGAAGTTGACTTTTCTCCCAGAAACAGGGCGCCTCCGGTTCCTGGGTGGGATATCATCTTGCCCTGTGTCTTTCCTTATTTGGGTGTACGCGCACCTCTCACGGTTGTGGCCTCTCCCGTTGCGGAGCGCCGGCTCCTGAGGCTTAGGTGCAGCGGCTAAGGCTCCCGGGTGCGGCACTAGGGCAGCGGGTGGGACCTTCCCGGATCGGGGTACGAACCCGTGTCTCCTGCATCGGCAGGCTGACTTTCAACTACAGTTCCACAAAGAAAGCCTGACCCTGCTTTAGAGCTAAAGGGAACCCGAAACGCAAACACTGGCTTTTCACTACGGCCCTGGGTTTCCGTGCAGAAAGATTGGTGGGCAGCAGCTTCCATGAGGCATTTGGGCTGTGCTACTTTAGTTTCACGAGGGTAGGCCTTTCCGGACTCCTAGCACGTTAGCACCAGATTCCTTACAGGAACACTCAGGGAGCCGGGCTCCAGTGGGCCTGTGGAGCAGCACCCAGCCCCGTAGGTCCTTCAGCGCACCCCTGTGTTTCCTGAGCGAAGCGCAACACACTGCACTCTTCCCTGGGAGAGCTGGAGATCCTCAGCTCTGCCACAGCTTCAGAGAGACGTTCCTAGCCAGTCCAGCAGGTCAAAAACACTCTTGCTGCCGGGAGTTTAGTCCCTGCGGGCATGCCTGCGAGAGGCAAATGAGCTTTCTCGAAAGAAGCAGGCTGCTTCCAGTTCCCGAGGAAGCTTCCCTGCCCTGCTCTAGGGCGAAAGGGAAACTCAGTGTCCCCACGAGACTCGAAAATCGCCCTGGTGGGCCGTGCCGATTGGAAGGCGTGCAGCACCCTTCCCGAGGCATTCCTTGCTGTTCTGCTTTAAGTTTTCGGTAGTACCCCTTTAAGGAGTCCTAAGAGCGTCGTGTCAGCACCCGAGTCAGTGCAAGAACACTGAGTACCGCCAGGCTCCTGGGGCCCGCTTGAGCCTCATCCAGCCCCGAAGGCCCTTAGGTGTACGCCTGTTTATGCCGAGTGTAGGGCAACACACTGCCCTCTTCCTTGGGAGAGGCAGATTTCCTCAGCTCTCCAAGAGCTTCTGAAACAAGGTTGTATCCAGCGCAACATGACAAGGAAGTTGGCTCCCCTTGCCTTACCTGAGCTCTACCTCGAAAAACACTCTGCTTAGCGCTCCTTCTCGGACCTCAAACCTGCAGTCACCTTACCCAAGGAAAAAGTCAGGCTGGGTTCCACTGCAACTGACGCACAGTTCTTCGTGGAACACAGCAGGCTTTTGGAAGATGCCCAGGCCCCTAGGCCGATCTGGGGCTTTCGAAAATTTAGGCAGTTCCCTACAAGCCGAACACCCTGCCTACAAAAGTTGATTTCGGGAAGGGGTCAGTGGGTAGCTTGTGTCTCTTCTGACTTCGGCAGCATAACAGGTCCTTACGCAGTGCGTCAACCTCGAATGGGGGGCCTGATGTCACAAGCCTTGTTTTCCCCGCTGGAAAGCGCCCTGCGTGAGCCCTTGACGCTTCCGGGGAATAGTGCGTTTGCCGGCTTACTAGTCAGGGCAGGCGTGGCACTGAGTAGAAACTGAGTTGCCTCCAAAGAAATAGGGTACTACGACTTCCTGGCTGGGAGCTTCCCCTGCCCTGCTTTATAGCGAAAGGGAAACTCAGCATGAACACTCGCCTCGACGGGTGGCCCTGCTCTGCCATGCAGAAGGGGAGGCGTGCGGCAGCTTCTATGAGACCCACGTCGCAGCTCTGCTTTACTTTAAAGGCAGTAAGCTGTAAAGGCCTCCTAGGACCCTCGCGTCCGCACACGATTCTGCCTAAGAACGCTGAGTCACTGCAGGCTCCTAGTGGCCTGGTGAGCCTCATCCAGTCGCGAAGATCCTTAGCTGCACCCCTCCGTAGCTGAGTGTAGGGCAACATATTGAACTCGTGCGTCGGAGAGCTAGACTGCCTCCGGTCACAGACGGATTCAGTAACACGGTTGTAGCACTTCCAGCATTCAATGCCGGTCGGCCTCATTGCCCTGTCAGAGCGATACTGAGAGAGACACTCTGCTTAGCAGTCCTTCTAGGTCCTGTCACCTGCAGTCACCCTACCTCAAGGAGAAACTCGGGTTGGGTTCCACTGCAACTAAAGATCAGTTCTTCGTGGAACACAGCCGGCTTTTGGAAGGTGCACGGGCCCCTAGGCTGACCCACGGCATTCTTTCCTTTAGGCCACGCCCTACAACGCAGAACACGCTGTATGGAGAAGCTGCTTTAGGGAAGGGCCCCCTGAGTACCATGTGTCTCTTTTGAATTTTTCGAAACAATAGGTACTGATGCTTCCCGTCAACCTCGAAATGGGGGCCTGAGGGCACAGGCCTTTTTCTCCCCAGTGTTGACCATTCCACTCGGGCAGCCTGGAAGCTTGTGCCCAAACACTTGTGCTTCCAGGATTCTAGTCATTTCGTGCAGGGCTCGGATAGGAAGTTGACTTTTCTCCCAGAAACAGGGCGCCTCCGGTTCCTGGGTGGGATATCATCTTGCCCTGTGTCTTTCCTTATTTGGGTGTACGCGCACCTCTCACGGTTGTGGCCTCTCCCGTTGCGGAGCGCCGGCTCCTGAGGCTTAGGTGCAGCGGCTAAGGCTCCCGGGTGCGGCACTAGGGCAGCGGGTGGGACCTTCCCGGATCGGGGTACGAACCCGTGTCTCCTGCATCGGCAGGCTGACTTTCAACTACAGTTCCACAAAGAAAGCCTGACCCTGCTTTAGAGCTAAAGGGAACCCGAAACGCAAACACTGGCTTTTCACTACGGCCCTGGGTTTCCGTGCAGAAAGATTGGTGGGCAGCAGCTTCCATGAGGCATTTGGGCTGTGCTACTTTAGTTTCACGAGGGTAGGCCTTTCCGGACTCCTAGCACGTTAGCACCAGATTCCTTACAGGAACACTCAGGGAGCCGGGCTCCAGTGGGCCTGTGGAGCAGCACCCAGCCCCGTAGGTCCTTCAGCGCACCCCTGTGTTTCCTGAGCGAAGCGCAACACACTGCACTCTTCCCTGGGAGAGCTGGAGATCCTCAGCTCTGCCACAGCTTCAGAGAGACGTTCCTAGCCAGTCCAGCATGTCAAAAACACTCTTGCTGCCGGGAGTTTAGTCCCTGCGGGCATGCCTGCGAGAGGCAAATGAGCTTTCTCGAAAGAAGCAGGCTGCTTCCAGTTCCCGAGGAAGCTTCCCTGCCCTGCTCTAGGGCGAAAGGGAAACTCAGTGTCCCCACGAGACTCGAAAATCGCCCTGGTGGGCCGTGCCGATTGGAAGGCGTGCAGCACCCTTCCCGAGGCATTCCTTGCTGTTCTGCTTTAAGTTTTCGGTAGTACCCCTTTAAGGAGTCCTAAGAGCGTCGTGTCAGCACCCGAGTCAGTGCAAGAACACTGAGTACCGCCAGGCTCCTGGGGCCCGCTTGAGCCTCATCCAGCCCCGAAGGCCCTTAGGTGTACGCCTGTTTATGCCGAGTGTAGGGCAACACACTGCCCTCTTCCTTGGGAGAGGCAGATTTCCTCAGCTCTCCAAGAGCTTCTGAAACAAGGTTGTATCCAGCGCAACATGACAAGGAAGTTGGCTCCCCTTGCCTTACCTGAGCTCTACCTCGAAAAACACTCTGCTTAGCGCTCCTTCTCGGACCTCAAACCTGCAGTCACCTTACCCAAGGAAAAAGTCAGGCTGGGTTCCACTGCAACTGACGCACAGTTCTTCGTGGAACACAGCAGGCTTTTGGAAGATGCCCAGGCCCCTAGGCCGATCTGGGGCTTTCGAAAATTTAGGCAGTTCCCTACAAGCCGAACACCCTGCCTACAAAAGTTGATTTCGGGAAGGGGTCAGTGGGTAGCTTGTGTCTCTTCTGACTTCGGCAGCATAACAGGTCCTTACGCAGTGCGTCAACCTCGAATGGGGGGCCTGATGTCACAAGCCTTGTTTTCCCCGCTGGAAAGCGCCCTGCGTGAGCCCTTGACGCTTCCGGGGAATAGTGCGTTTGCCGGCTTACTAGTCAGGGCAGGCGTGGCACTGAGTAGAAACTGAGTTGCCTCCAAAGAAATAGGGTACTACGACTTCCTGGCTGGGAGCTTCCCCTGCCCTGCTTTATAGCGAAAGGGAAACTCAGCATGAACACTCGCCTCGACGGGTGGCCCTGCTCTGCCATGCAGAAGGGGAGGCGTGCGGCAGCTTCTATGAGACCCACGTCGCAGCTCTGCTTTACTTTAAAGGCAGTAAGCTGTAAAGGCCTCCTAGGACCCTCGCGTCCGCACACGATTCTGCCTAAGAACGCTGAGTCACTGCAGGCTCCTAGTGGCCTGGTGAGCCTCATCCAGTCGCGAAGATCCTTAGCTGCACCCCTCCGTAGCTGAGTGTAGGGCAACATATTGAACTCGTGCGTCGGAGAGCTAGACTGCCTCCGGTCACAGACGGATTCAGTAACACGGTTGTAGCACTTCCAGCATTCAATGCCGGTCGGCCTCATTGCCCTGTCAGAGCGATACTGAGAGAGACACTCTGCTTAGCAGTCCTTCTAGGTCCTGTCACCTGCAGTCACCCTACCTCAAGGAGAAACTCGGGTTGGGTTCCACTGCAACTAAAGATCAGTTCTTCGTGGAACACAGCCGGCTTTTGGAAGGTGCACGGGCCCCTAGGCTGACCCACGGCATTCTTTCCTTTAGGCCACGCCCTACAACGCAGAACACGCTGTATGGAGAAGCTGCTTTAGGGAAGGGCCCCCTGAGTACCATGTGTCTCTTTTGAATTTTTCGAAACAATAGGTACTGATGCTTCCCGTCAACCTCGAAATGGGGGCCTGAGGGCACAGGCCTTTTTCTCCCCAGTGTTGACCATTCCACTCGGGCAGCCTGGAAGCTTGTGCCCAAACACTTGTGCTTCCAGGATTCTAGTCATTTCGTGCAGGGCTCGGATGGGAAGTTGACTTTTCTCCCAGAAACAGGGCGCCTCCGGTTCCTGGGTGGGATATCATCTTGCCCTGTGTCTTTCCTTATTTGGGTGTACGCGCACCTCTCACGGTTGTGGCCTCTCCCGTTGCGGAGCGCCGGCTCCTGAGGCTTAGGTGCAGCGGCTAAGGCTCCCGGGTGCGGCACTAGGGCAGCGGGTGGGACCTTCCCGGATCGGGGTACGAACCCGTGTCTCCTGCATCGGCAGGCTGACTTTCAACTACAGTTCCACAAAGAAAGCCTGACCCTGCTTTAGAGCTAAAGGGAACCCGAAACGCAAACACTGGCTTTTCACTACGGCCCTGGGTTTCCGTGCAGAAAGATTGGTGGGCAGCAGCTTCCATGAGGCATTTGGGCTGTGCTACTTTAGTTTCACGAGGGTAGGCCTTTCCGGACTCCTAGCACGTTAGCACCAGATTCCTTACAGGAACACTCAGGGAGCCGGGCTCCAGTGGGCCTGTGGAGCAGCACCCAGCCCCGTAGGTCCTTCAGCGCACCCCTGTGTTTCCTGAGCGAAGCGCAACACACTGCACTCTTCCCTGGGAGAGCTGGAGATCCTCAGCTCTGCCACAGCTTCAGAGAGACGTTCCTAGCCAGTCCAGCAGGTCAAAAACACTCTTGCTGCCGGGAGTTTAGTCCCTGCGGGCATGCCTGCGAGAGGCAAATGAGCTTTCTCGAAAGAAGCAGGCTGCTTCCAGTTCCCGAGGAAGCTTCCCTGCCCTGCTCTAGGGCGAAAGGGAAACTCAGTGTCCCCACGAGACTCGAAAATCGCCCTGGTGGGCCGTGCCGATTGGAAGGCGTGCAGCACCCTTCCCGAGGCATTCCTTGCTGTTCTGCTTTAAGTTTTCGGTAGTACCCCTTTAAGGAGTCCTAAGAGCGTCGTGTCAGCACCCGAGTCAGTGCAAGAACACTGAGTACCGCCAGGCTCCTGGGGCCCGCTTGAGCCTCATCCAGCCCCGAAGGCCCTTAGGTGTACGCCTGTTTATGCCGAGTGTAGGGCAACACACTGCCCTCTTCCTTGGGAGAGGCAGATTTCCTCAGCTCTCCAAGAGCTTCTGAAACAAGGTTGTATCCAGCGCAACATGACAAGGAAGTTGGCTCCCCTTGCCTTACCTGAGCTCTACCTCGAAAAACACTCTGCTTAGCGCTCCTTCTCGGACCTCAAACCTGCAGTCACCTTACCCAAGGAAAAAGTCAGGCTGGGTTCCACTGCAACTGACGCACAGTTCTTCGTGGAACACAGCAGGCTTTTGGAAGATGCCCAGGCCCCTAGGCCGATCTGGGGCTTTCGAAAATTTAGGCAGTTCCCTACAAGCCGAACACCCTGCCTACAAAAGTTGATTTCGGGAAGGGGTCAGTGGGTAGCTTGTGTCTCTTCTGACTTCGGCAGCATAACAGGTCCTTACGCAGTGCGTCAACCTCGAATGGGGGGCCTGATGTCACAAGCCTTGTTTTCCCCGCTGGAAAGCGCCCTGCGTGAGCCCTTGACGCTTCCGGGGAATAGTGCGTTTGCCGGCTTACTAGTCAGGGCAGGCGTGGCACTGAGTAGAAACTGAGTTGCCTCCAAAGAAATAGGGTACTACGACTTCCTGGCTGGGAGCTTCCCCTGCCCTGCTTTATAGCGAAAGGGAAACTCAGCATGAACACTCGCCTCGACGGGTGGCCCTGCTCTGCCATGCAGAAGGGGAGGCGTGCGGCAGCTTCTATGAGACCCACGTCGCAGCTCTGCTTTACTTTAAAGGCAGTAAGCTGTAAAGGCCTCCTAGGACCCTCGCGTCCGCACACGATTCTGCCTAAGAACGCTGAGTCACTGCAGGCTCCTAGTGGCCTGGTGAGCCTCATCCAGTCGCGAAGATCCTTAGCTGCACCCCTCCGTAGCTGAGTGTAGGGCAACATATTGAACTCGTGCGTCGGAGAGCTAGACTGCCTCCGGTCACAGACGGATTCAGTAACACGGTTGTAGCACTTCCAGCATTCAATGCCGGTCGGCCTCATTGCCCTGTCAGAGCGATACTGAGAGAGACACTCTGCTTAGCAGTCCTTCTAGGTCCTGTCACCTGCAGTCACCCTACCTCAAGGAGAAACTCGGGTTGGGTTCCACTGCAACTAAAGATCAGTTCTTCGTGGAACACAGCCGGCTTTTGGAAGGTGCACGGGCCCCTAGGCTGACCCACGGCATTCTTTCCTTTAGGCCACGCCCTACAACGCAGAACACGCTGTATGGAGAAGCTGCTTTAGGGAAGGGCCCCCTGAGTACCATGTGTCTCTTTTGAATTTTTCGAAACAATAGGTACTGATGCTTCCCGTCAACCTCGAAATGGGGGCCTGAGGGCACAGGCCTTTTTCTCCCCAGTGTTGACCATTCCACTCGGGCAGCCTGGAAGCTTGTGCCCAAACACTTGTGCTTCCAGGATTCTAGTCATTTCGTGCAGGGCTCGGATGGGAAGTTGACTTTTCTCCCAGAAACAGGGCGCCTCCGGTTCCTGGGTGGGATATCATCTTGCCCTGTGTCTTTCCTTATTTGGGTGTACGCGCACCTCTCACGGTTGTGGCCTCTCCCGTTGCGGAGCGCCGGCTCCTGAGGCTTAGGTGCAGCGGCTAAGGCTCCCGGGTGCGGCACTAGGGCAGCGGGTGGGACCTTCCCGGATCGGGGTACGAACCCGTGTCTCCTGCATCGGCAGGCTGACTTTCAACTACAGTTCCACAAAGAAAGCCTGACCCTGCTTTAGAGCTAAAGGGAACCCGAAACGCAAACACTGGCTTTTCACTACGGCCCTGGGTTTCCGTGCAGAAAGATTGGTGGGCAGCAGCTTCCATGAGGCATTTGGGCTGTGCTACTTTAGTTTCACGAGGGTAGGCCTTTCCGGACTCCTAGCACGTTAGCACCAGTTTCCTTACAGGAACACTCAGGGAGCCGGGCTCCAGTGGGCCTGTGGAGCAGCACCCAGCCCCGTAGGTCCTTCAGCGCACCCCTGTGTTTCCTGAGCGAAGCGCAACACACTGCACTCTTCCCTGGGAGAGCTGGAGATCCTCAGCTCTGCCACAGCTTCAGAGAGACGTTCCTAGCCAGTCCAGCAGGTCAAAAACACTCTTGCTGCCGGGAGTTTAGTCCCTGCGGGCATGCCTGCGAGAGGCAAATGAGCTTTCTCGAAAGAAGCAGGCTGCTTCCAGTTCCCGAGGAAGCTTCCCTGCCCTGCTCTAGGGCGAAAGGGAAACTCAGTGTCCCCACGAGACTCGAAAATCGCCCTGGTGGGCCGTGCCGATTGGAAGGCGTGCAGCACCCTTCCCGAGGCATTCCTTGCTGTTCTGCTTTAAGTTTTCGGTAGTACCCCTTTAAGGAGTCCTAAGAGCGTCGTGTCAGCACCCGAGTCAGTGCAAGAACACTGAGTACCGCCAGGCTCCTGGGGCCCGCTTGAGCCTCATCCAGCCCCGAAGGCCCTTAGGTGTACGCCTGTTTATGCCGAGTGTAGGGCAACACACTGCCCTCTTCCTTGGGAGAGGCAGATTTCCTCAGCTCTCCAAGAGCTTCTGAAACAAGGTTGTATCCAGCGCAACATGACAAGGAAGTTGGCTCCCCTTGCCTTACCTGAGCTCTACCTCGAAAAACACTCTGCTTAGCGCTCCTTCTCGGACCTCAAACCTGCAGTCACCTTACCCAAGGAAAAAGTCAGGCTGGGTTCCACTGCAACTGACGCACAGTTCTTCGTGGAACACAGCAGGCTTTTGGAAGATGCCCAGGCCCCTAGGCCGATCTGGGGCTTTCGAAAATTTAGGCAGTTCCCTACAAGCCGAACACCCTGCCTACAAAAGTTGATTTCGGGAAGGGGTCAGTGGGTAGCTTGTGTCTCTTCTGACTTCGGCAGCATAACAGGTCCTTACGCAGTGCGTCAACCTCGAATGGGGGGCCTGATGTCACAAGCCTTGTTTTCCCCGCTGGAAAGCGCCCTGCGTGAGCCCTTGACGCTTCCGGGGAATAGTGCGTTTGCCGGCTTACTAGTCAGGGCAGGCGTGGCACTGAGTAGAAACTGAGTTGCCTCCAAAGAAATAGGGTACTACGACTTCCTGGCTGGGAGCTTCCCCTGCCCTGCTTTATAGCGAAAGGGAAACTCAGCATGAACACTCGCCTCGACGGGTGGCCCTGCTCTGCCATGCAGAAGGGGAGGCGTGCGGCAGCTTCTATGAGACCCACGTCGCAGCTCTGCTTTACTTTAAAGGCAGTAAGCTGTAAAGGCCTCCTAGGACCCTCGCGTCCGCACACGATTCTGCCTAAGAACGCTGAGTCACTGCAGGCTCCTAGTGGCCTGGTGAGCCTCATCCAGTCGCGAAGATCCTTAGCTGCACCCCTCCGTAGCTGAGTGTAGGGCAACATATTGAACTCGTGCGTCGGAGAGCTAGACTGCCTCCGGTCACAGACGGATTCAGTAACACGGTTGTAGCACTTCCAGCATTCAATGCCGGTCGGCCTCATTGCCCTGTCAGAGCGATACTGAGAGAGACACTCTGCTTAGCAGTCCTTCTAGGTCCTGTCACCTGCAGTCACCCTACCTCAAGGAGAAACTCGGGTTGGGTTCCACTGCAACTAAAGATCAGTTCTTCGTGGAACACAGCCGGCTTTTGGAAGGTGCACGGGCCCCTAGGCTGACCCACGGCATTCTTTCCTTTAGGCCACGCCCTACAACGCAGAACACGCTGTATGGAGAAGCTGCTTTAGGGAAGGGCCCCCTGAGTACCATGTGTCTCTTTTGAATTTTTCGAAACAATAGGTACTGATGCTTCCCGTCAACCTCGAAATGGGGGCCTGAGGGCACAGGCCTTTTTCTCCCCAGTGTTGACCATTCCACTCGGGCAGCCTGGAAGCTTGTGCCCAAACACTTGTGCTTCCAGGATTCTAGTCATTTCGTGCAGGGCTCGGATGGGAAGTTGACTTTTCTCCCAGAAACAGGGCGCCTCCGGTTCCTGGGTGGGATATCATCTTGCCCTGTGTCTTTCCTTATTTGGGTGTACGCGCACCTCTCACGGTTGTGGCCTCTCCCGTTGCGGAGCGCCGGCTCCTGAGGCTTAGGTGCAGCGGCTAAGGCTCCCGGGTGCGGCACTAGGGCAGCGGGTGGGACCTTCCCGGATCGGGGTACGAACCCGTGTCTCCTGCATCGGCAGGCTGACTTTCAACTACAGTTCCACAAAGAAAGCCTGACCCTGCTTTAGAGCTAAAGGGAACCCGAAACGCAAACACTGGCTTTTCACTACGGCCCTGGGTTTCCGTGCAGAAAGATTGGTGGGCAGCAGCTTCCATGAGGCATTTGGGCTGTGCTACTTTAGTTTCACGAGGGTAGGCCTTTCCGGACTCCTAGCACGTTAGCACCAGTTTCCTTACAGGAACACTCAGGGAGCCGGGCTCCAGTGGGCCTGTGGAGCAGCACCCAGCCCCGTAGGTCCTTCAGCGCACCCCTGTGTTTCCTGAGCGAAGCGCAACACACTGCACTCTTCCCTGGGAGAGCTGGAGATCCTCAGCTCTGCCACAGCTTCAGAGAGACGTTCCTAGCCAGTCCAGCAGGTCAAAAACACTCTTGCTGCCGGGAGTTTAGTCCCTGCGGGCATGCCTGCGAGAGGCAAATGAGCTTTCTCGAAAGAAGCAGGCTGCTTCCAGTTCCCGAGGAAGCTTCCCTGCCCTGCTCTAGGGCGAAAGGGAAACTCAGTGTCCCCACGAGACTCGAAAATCGCCCTGGTGGGCCGTGCCGATTGGAAGGCGTGCAGCACCCTTCCCGAGGCATTCCTTGCTGTTCTGCTTTAAGTTTTCGGTAGTACCCCTTTAAGGAGTCCTAAGAGCGTCGTGTCAGCACCCGAGTCAGTGCAAGAACACTGAGTACCGCCAGGCTCCTGGGGCCCGCTTGAGCCTCATCCAGCCCCGAAGGCCCTTAGGTGTACGCCTGTTTATGCCGAGTGTAGGGCAACACACTGCCCTCTTCCTTGGGAGAGGCAGATTTCCTCAGCTCTCCAAGAGCTTCTGAAACAAGGTTGTATCCAGCGCAACATGACAAGGAAGTTGGCTCCCCTTGCCTTACCTGAGCTCTACCTCGAAAAACACTCTGCTTAGCGCTCCTTCTCGGACCTCAAACCTGCAGTCACCTTACCCAAGGAAAAAGTCAGGCTGGGTTCCACTGCAACTGACGCACAGTTCTTCGTGGAACACAGCAGGCTTTTGGAAGATGCCCAGGCCCCTAGGCCGATCTGGGGCTTTCGAAAATTTAGGCAGTTCCCTACAAGCCGAACACCCTGCCTACAAAAGTTGATTTCGGGAAGGGGTCAGTGGGTAGCTTGTGTCTCTTCTGACTTCGGCAGCATAACAGGTCCTTACGCAGTGCGTCAACCTCGAATGGGGGGCCTGATGTCACAAGCCTTGTTTTCCCCGCTGGAAAGCGCCCTGCGTGAGCCCTTGACGCTTCCGGGGAATAGTGCGTTTGCCGGCTTACTAGTCAGGGCAGGCGTGGCACTGAGTAGAAACTGAGTTGCCTCCAAAGAAATAGGGTACTACGACTTCCTGGCTGGGAGCTTCCCCTGCCCTGCTTTATAGCGAAAGGGAAACTCAGCATGAACACTCGCCTCGACGGGTGGCCCTGCTCTGCCATGCAGAAGGGGAGGCGTGCGGCAGCTTCTATGAGACCCACGTCGCAGCTCTGCTTTACTTTAAAGGCAGTAAGCTGTAAAGGCCTCCTAGGACCCTCGCGTCCGCACACGATTCTGCCTAAGAACGCTGAGTCACTGCAGGCTCCTAGTGGCCTGGTGAGCCTCATCCAGTCGCGAAGATCCTTAGCTGCACCCCTCCGTAGCTGAGTGTAGGGCAACATATTGAACTCGTGCGTCGGAGAGCTAGACTGCCTCCGGTCACAGACGGATTCAGTAACACGGTTGTAGCACTTCCAGCATTCAATGCCGGTCGGCCTCATTGCCCTGTCAGAGCGATACTGAGAGAGACACTCTGCTTAGCAGTCCTTCTAGGTCCTGTCACCTGCAGTCACCCTACCTCAAGGAGAAACTCGGGTTGGGTTCCACTGCAACTAAAGATCAGTTCTTCGTGGAACACAGCCGGCTTTTGGAAGGTGCACGGGCCCCTAGGCTGACCCACGGCATTCTTTCCTTTAGGCCACGCCCTACAACGCAGAACACGCTGTATGGAGAAGCTGCTTTAGGGAAGGGCCCCCTGAGTACCATGTGTCTCTTTTGAATTTTTCGAAACAATAGGTACTGATGCTTCCCGTCAACCTCGAAATGGGGGCCTGAGGGCACAGGCCTTTTTCTCCCCAGTGTTGACCATTCCACTCGGGCAGCCTGGAAGCTTGTGCCCAAACACTTGTGCTTCCAGGATTCTAGTCATTTCGTGCAGGGCTCGGATGGGAAGTTGACTTTTCTCCCAGAAACAGGGCGCCTCCGGTTCCTGGGTGGGATATCATCTTGCCCTGTGTCTTTCCTTATTTGGGTGTACGCGCACCTCTCACGGTTGTGGCCTCTCCCGTTGCGGAGCGCCGGCTCCTGAGGCTTAGGTGCAGCGGCTAAGGCTCCCGGGTGCGGCACTAGGGCAGCGGGTGGGACCTTCCCGGATCGGGGTACGAACCCGTGTCTCCTGCATCGGCAGGCTGACTTTCAACTACAGTTCCACAAAGAAAGCCTGACCCTGCTTTAGAGCTAAAGGGAACCCGAAACGCAAACACTGGCTTTTCACTACGGCCCTGGGTTTCCGTGCAGAAAGATTGGTGGGCAGCAGCTTCCATGAGGCATTTGGGCTGTGCTACTTTAGTTTCACGAGGGTAGGCCTTTCCGGACTCCTAGCACGTTAGCACCAGTTTCCTTACAGGAACACTCAGGGAGCCGGGCTCCAGTGGGCCTGTGGAGCAGCACCCAGCCCCGTAGGTCCTTCAGCGCACCCCTGTGTTTCCTGAGCGAAGCGCAACACACTGCACTCTTCCCTGGGAGAGCTGGAGATCCTCAGCTCTGCCACAGCTTCAGAGAGACGTTCCTAGCCAGTCCAGCAGGTCAAAAACACTCTTGCTGCCGGGAGTTTAGTCCCTGCGGGCATGCCTGCGAGAGGCAAATGAGCTTTCTCGAAAGAAGCAGGCTGCTTCCAGTTCCCGAGGAAGCTTCCCTGCCCTGCTCTAGGGCGAAAGGGAAACTCAGTGTCCCCACGAGACTCGAAAATCGCCCTGGTGGGCCGTGCCGATTGGAAGGCGTGCAGCACCCTTCCCGAGGCATTCCTTGCTGTTCTGCTTTAAGTTTTCGGTAGTACCCCTTTAAGGAGTCCTAAGAGCGTCGTGTCAGCACCCGAGTCAGTGCAAGAACACTGAGTACCGCCAGGCTCCTGGGGCCCGCTTGAGCCTCATCCAGCCCCGAAGGCCCTTAGGTGTACGCCTGTTTATGCCGAGTGTAGGGCAACACACTGCCCTCTTCCTTGGGAGAGGCAGATTTCCTCAGCTCTCCAAGAGCTTCTGAAACAAGGTTGTATCCAGCGCAACATGACAAGGAAGTTGGCTCCCCTTGCCTTACCTGAGCTCTACCTCGAAAAACACTCTGCTTAGCGCTCCTTCTCGGACCTCAAACCTGCAGTCACCTTACCCAAGGAAAAAGTCAGGCTGGGTTCCACTGCAACTGACGCACAGTTCTTCGTGGAACACAGCAGGCTTTTGGAAGATGCCCAGGCCCCTAGGCCGATCTGGGGCTTTCGAAAATTTAGGCAGTTCCCTACAAGCCGAACACCCTGCCTACAAAAGTTGATTTCGGGAAGGGGTCAGTGGGTAGCTTGTGTCTCTTCTGACTTCGGCAGCATAACAGGTCCTTACGCAGTGCGTCAACCTCGAATGGGGGGCCTGATGTCACAAGCCTTGTTTTCCCCGCTGGAAAGCGCCCTGCGTGAGCCCTTGACGCTTCCGGGGAATAGTGCGTTTGCCGGCTTACTAGTCAGGGCAGGCGTGGCACTGAGTAGAAACTGAGTTGCCTCCAAAGAAATAGGGTACTACGACTTCCTGGCTGGGAGCTTCCCCTGCCCTGCTTTATAGCGAAAGGGAAACTCAGCATGAACACTCGCCTCGACGGGTGGCCCTGCTCTGCCATGCAGAAGGGGAGGCGTGCGGCAGCTTCTATGAGACCCACGTCGCAGCTCTGCTTTACTTTAAAGGCAGTAAGCTGTAAAGGCCTCCTAGGACCCTCGCGTCCGCACACGATTCTGCCTAAGAACGCTGAGTCACTGCAGGCTCCTAGTGGCCTGGTGAGCCTCATCCAGTCGCGAAGATCCTTAGCTGCACCCCTCCGTAGCTGAGTGTAGGGCAACATATTGAACTCGTGCGTCGGAGAGCTAGACTGCCTCCGGTCACAGACGGATTCAGTAACACGGTTGTAGCACTTCCAGCATTCAATGCCGGTCGGCCTCATTGCCCTGTCAGAGCGATACTGAGAGAGACACTCTGCTTAGCAGTCCTTCTAGGTCCTGTCACCTGCAGTCACCCTACCTCAAGGAGAAACTCGGGTTGGGTTCCACTGCAACTAAAGATCAGTTCTTCGTGGAACACAGCCGGCTTTTGGAAGGTGCACGGGCCCCTAGGCTGACCCACGGCATTCTTTCCTTTAGGCCACGCCCTACAACGCAGAACACGCTGTATGGAGAAGCTGCTTTAGGGAAGGGCCCCCTGAGTACCATGTGTCTCTTTTGAATTTTTCGAAACAATAGGTACTGATGCTTCCCGTCAACCTCGAAATGGGGGCCTGAGGGCACAGGCCTTTTTCTCCCCAGTGTTGACCATTCCACTCGGGCAGCCTGGAAGCTTGTGCCCAAACACTTGTGCTTCCAGGATTCTAGTCATTTCGTGCAGGGCTCGGATGGGAAGTTGACTTTTCTCCCAGAAACAGGGCGCCTCCGGTTCCTGGGTGGGATATCATCTTGCCCTGTGTCTTTCCTTATTTGGGTGTATGCGCACCTCTCACGGTTGTGGCCTCTCCCGTTGCGGAGCGCCGGCTCCTGAGGCTTAGGTGCAGCGGCTAAGGCTCCCGGGTGCGGCACTAGGGCAGCGGGTGGGACCTTCCCGGATCGGGGTACGAACCCGTGTCTCCTGCATCGGCAGGCTGACTTTCAACTACAGTTCCACAAAGAAAGCCTGACCCTGCTTTAGAGCTAAAGGGAACCCGAAACGCAAACACTGGCTTTTCACTACGGCCCTGGGTTTCCGTGCAGAAAGATTGGTGGGCAGCAGCTTCCATGAGGCATTTGGGCTGTGCTACTTTAGTTTCACGAGGGTAGGCCTTTCCGGACTCCTAGCACGTTAGCACCAGTTTCCTTACAGGAACACTCAGGGAGCCGGGCTCCAGTGGGCCTGTGGAGCAGCACCCAGCCCCGTAGGTCCTTCAGCGCACCCCTGTGTTTCCTGAGCGAAGCGCAACACACTGCACTCTTCCCTGGGAGAGCTGGAGATCCTCAGCTCTGCCACAGCTTCAGAGAGACGTTCCTAGCCAGTCCAGCAGGTCAAAAACACTCTTGCTGCCGGGAGTTTAGTCCCTGCGGGCATGCCTGCGAGAGGCAAATGAGCTTTCTCGAAAGAAGCAGGCTGCTTCCAGTTCCTGAGGAAGCTTCCCTGCCCTGCTCTAGGGCGAAAGGGAAACTCAGTGTCCCCACGAGACTCGAAAATCGCCCTGGTGGGCCGTGCCGATTGGAAGGCGTGCAGCACCCTTCCCGAGGCATTCCTTGCTGTTCTGCTTTAAGTTTTCGGTAGTACCCCTTTAAGGAGTCCTAAGAGCGTCGTGTCAGCACCCGAGTCAGTGCAAGAACACTGAGTACCGCCAGGCTCCTGGGGCCCGCTTGAGCCTCATCCAGCCCCGAAGGCCCTTAGGTGTACGCCTGTTTATGCCGAGTGTAGGGCAACACACTGCCCTCTTCCTTGGGAGAGGCAGATTTCCTCAGCTCTCCAAGAGCTTCTGAAACAAGGTTGTATCCAGCGCAACATGACAAGGAAGTTGGCTCCCCTTGCCTTACCTGAGCTCTACCTCGAAAAACACTCTGCTTAGCGCTCCTTCTCGGACCTCAAACCTGCAGTCACCTTACCCAAGGAAAAAGTCAGGCTGGGTTCCACTGCAACTGACGCACAGTTCTTCGTGGAACACAGCAGGCTTTTGGAAGATGCCCAGGCCCCTAGGCCGATCTGGGGCTTTCGAAAATTTAGGCAGTTCCCTACAAGCCGAACACCCTGCCTACAAAAGTTGATTTCGGGAAGGGGTCAGTGGGTAGCTTGTGTCTCTTCTGACTTCGGCAGCATAACAGGTCCTTACGCAGTGCGTCAACCTCGAATGGGGGGCCTGATGTCACAAGCCTTGTTTTCCCCGCTGGAAAGCGCCCTGCGTGAGCCCTTGACGCTTCCGGGGAATAGTGCGTTTGCCGGCTTACTAGTCAGGGCAGGCGTGGCACTGAGTAGAAACTGAGTTGCCTCCAAAGAAATAGGGTACTACGACTTCCTGGCTGGGAGCTTCCCCTGCCCTGCTTTATAGCGAAAGGGAAACTCAGCATGAACACTCGCCTCGACGGGTGGCCCTGCTCTGCCATGCAGAAGGGGAGGCGTGCGGCAGCTTCTATGAGACCCACGTCGCAGCTCTGCTTTACTTTAAAGGCAGTAAGCTGTAAAGGCCTCCTAGGACCCTCGCGTCCGCACACGATTCTGCCTAAGAACGCTGAGTCACTGCAGGCTCCTAGTGGCCTGGTGAGCCTCATCCAGTCGCGAAGATCCTTAGCTGCACCCCTCCGTAGCTGAGTGTAGGGCAACATATTGAACTCGTGCGTCGGAGAGCTAGACTGCCTCCGGTCACAGACGGATTCAGTAACACGGTTGTAGCACTTCCAGCATTCAATGCCGGTCGGCCTCATTGCCCTGTCAGAGCGATACTGAGAGAGACACTCTGCTTAGCAGTCCTTCTAGGTCCTGTCACCTGCAGTCACCCTACCTCAAGGAGAAACTCGGGTTGGGTTCCACTGCAACTAAAGATCAGTTCTTCGTGGAACACAGCCGGCTTTTGGAAGGTGCACGGGCCCCTAGGCTGACCCACGGCATTCTTTCCTTTAGGCCACGCCCTACAACGCAGAACACGCTGTATGGAGAAGCTGCTTTAGGGAAGGGCCCCCTGAGTACCATGTGTCTCTTTTGAATTTTTCGAAACAATAGGTACTGATGCTTCCCGTCAACCTCGAAATGGGGGCCTGAGGGCACAGGCCTTTTTCTCCCCAGTGTTGACCATTCCACTCGGGCAGCCTGGAAGCTTGTGCCCAAACACTTGTGCTTCCAGGATTCTAGTCATTTCGTGCAGGGCTCGGATGGGAAGTTGACTTTTCTCCCAGAAACAGGGCGCCTCCGGTTCCTGGGTGGGATATCATCTTGCCCTGTGTCTTTCCTTATTTGGGTGTACGCGCACCTCTCACGGTTGTGGCCTCTCCCGTTGCGGAGCGCCGGCTCCTGAGGCTTAGGTGCAGCGGCTAAGGCTCCCGGGTGCGGCACTAGGGCAGCGGGTGGGACCTTCCCGGATCGGGGTACGAACCCGTGTCTCCTGCATCGGCAGGCTGACTTTCAACTACAGTTCCACAAAGAAAGCCTGACCCTGCTTTAGAGCTAAAGGGAACCCGAAACGCAAACACTGGCTTTTCACTACGGCCCTGGGTTTCCGTGCAGAAAGATTGGTGGGCAGCAGCTTCCATGAGGCATTTGGGCTGTGCTACTTTAGTTTCACGAGGGTAGGCCTTTCCGGACTCCTAGCACGTTAGCACCAGTTTCCTTACAGGAACACTCAGGGAGCCGGGCTCCAGTGGGCCTGTGGAGCAGCACCCAGCCCCGTAGGTCCTTCAGCGCACCCCTGTGTTTCCTGAGCGAAGCGCAACACACTGCACTCTTCCCTGGGAGAGCTGGAGATCCTCAGCTCTGCCACAGCTTCAGAGAGACGTTCCTAGCCAGTCCAGCAGGTCAAAAACACTCTTGCTGCCGGGAGTTTAGTCCCTGCGGGCATGCCTGCGAGAGGCAAATGAGCTTTCTCGAAAGAAGCAGGCTGCTTCCAGTTCCCGAGGAAGCTTCCCTGCCCTGCTCTAGGGCGAAAGGGAAACTCAGTGTCCCCACGAGACTCGAAAATCGCCCTGGTGGGCCGTGCCGATTGGAAGGCGTGCAGCACCCTTCCCGAGGCATTCCTTGCTGTTCTGCTTTAAGTTTTCGGTAGTACCCCTTTAAGGAGTCCTAAGAGCGTCGTGTCAGCACCCGAGTCAGTGCAAGAACACTGAGTACCGCCAGGCTCCTGGGGCCCGCTTGAGCCTCATCCAGCCCCGAAGGCCCTTAGGTGTACGCCTGTTTATGCCGAGTGTAGGGCAACACACTGCCCTCTTCCTTGGGAGAGGCAGATTTCCTCAGCTCTCCAAGAGCTTCTGAAACAAGGTTGTATCCAGCGCAACATGACAAGGAAGTTGGCTCCCCTTGCCTTACCTGAGCTCTACCTCGAAAAACACTCTGCTTAGCGCTCCTTCTCGGACCTCAAACCTGCAGTCACCTTACCCAAGGAAAAAGTCAGGCTGGGTTCCACTGCAACTGACGCACAGTTCTTCGTGGAACACAGCAGGCTTTTGGAAGATGCCCAGGCCCCTAGGCCGATCTGGGGCTTTCGAAAATTTAGGCAGTTCCCTACAAGCCGAACACCCTGCCTACAAAAGTTGATTTCGGGAAGGGGTCAGTGGGTAGCTTGTGTCTCTTCTGACTTCGGCAGCATAACAGGTCCTTACGCAGTGCGTCAACCTCGAATGGGGGGCCTGATGTCACAAGCCTTGTTTTCCCCGCTGGAAAGCGCCCTGCGTGAGCCCTTGACGCTTCCGGGGAATAGTGCGTTTGCCGGCTTACTAGTCAGGGCAGGCGTGGCACTGAGTAGAAACTGAGTTGCCTCCAAAGAAATAGGGTACTACGACTTCCTGGCTGGGAGCTTCCCCTGCCCTGCTTTATAGCGAAAGGGAAACTCAGCATGAACACTCGCCTCGACGGGTGGCCCTGCTCTGCCATGCAGAAGGGGAGGCGTGCGGCAGCTTCTATGAGACCCACGTCGCAGCTCTGCTTTACTTTAAAGGCAGTAAGCTGTAAAGGCCTCCTAGGACCCTCGCGTCCGCACACGATTCTGCCTAAGAACGCTGAGTCACTGCAGGCTCCTAGTGGCCTGGTGAGCCTCATCCAGTCGCGAAGATCCTTAGCTGCACCCCTCCGTAGCTGAGTGTAGGGCAACATATTGAACTCGTGCGTCGGAGAGCTAGACTGCCTCCGGTCACAGACGGATTCAGTAACACGGTTGTAGCACTTCCAGCATTCAATGCCGGTCGGCCTCATTGCCCTGTCAGAGCGATACTGAGAGAGACACTCTGCTTAGCAGTCCTTCTAGGTCCTGTCACCTGCAGTCACCCTACCTCAAGGAGAAACTCGGGTTGGGTTCCACTGCAACTAAAGATCAGTTCTTCGTGGAACACAGCCGGCTTTTGGAAGGTGCACGGGCCCCTAGGCTGACCCACGGCATTCTTTCCTTTAGGCCACGCCCTACAACGCAGAACACGCTGTATGGAGAAGCTGCTTTAGGGAAGGGCCCCCTGAGTACCATGTGTCTCTTTTGAATTTTTCGAAACAATAGGTACTGATGCTTCCCGTCAACCTCGAAATGGGGGCCTGAGGGCACAGGCCTTTTTCTCCCCAGTGTTGACCATTCCACTCGGGCAGCCTGGAAGCTTGTGCCCAAACACTTGTGCTTCCAGGATTCTAGTCATTTCGTGCAGGGCTCGGATGGGAAGTTGACTTTTCTCCCAGAAACAGGGCGCCTCCGGTTCCTGGGTGGGATATCATCTTGCCCTGTGTCTTTCCTTATTTGGGTGTACGCGCACCTCTCACGGTTGTGGCCTCTCCCGTTGCGGAGCGCCGGCTCCTGAGGCTTAGGTGCAGCGGCTAAGGCTCCCGGGTGCGGCACTAGGGCAGCGGGTGGGACCTTCCCGGATCGGGGTACGAACCCGTGTCTCCTGCATCGGCAGGCTGACTTTCAACTACAGTTCCACAAAGAAAGCCTGACCCTGCTTTAGAGCTAAAGGGAACCCGAAACGCAAACACTGGCTTTTCACTACGGCCCTGGGTTTCCGTGCAGAAAGATTGGTGGGCAGCAGCTTCCATGAGGCATTTGGGCTGTGCTACTTTAGTTTCACGAGGGTAGGCCTTTCCGGACTCCTAGCACGTTAGCAGCAGTTTCCTTACAGGAACACTCAGGGAGCCGGGCTCCAGTGGGCCTGTGGAGCAGCACCCAGCCCCGTAGGTCCTTCAGCGCACCCCTGTGTTTCCTGAGCGAAGCGCAACACACTGCACTCTTCCCTGGGAGAGCTGGAGATCCTCAGCTCTGCCACAGCTTCAGAGAGACGTTCCTAGCCAGTCCAGCAGGTCAAAAACACTCTTGCTGCCGGGAGTTTAGTCCCTGCGGGCATGCCTGCGAGAGGCAAATGAGCTTTCTCGAAAGAAGCAGGCTGCTTCCAGTTCCTGAGGAAGCTTCCCTGCCCTGCTCTAGGGCGAAAGGGAAACTCAGTGTCCCCACGAGACTCGAAAATCGCCCTGGTGGGCCGTGCCGATTGGAAGGCGTGCAGCACCCTTCCCGAGGCATTCCTTGCTGTTCTGCTTTAAGTTTTCGGTAGTACCCCTTTAAGGAGTCCTAAGAGCGTCGTGTCAGCACCCGAGTCAGTGCAAGAACACTGAGTACCGCCAGGCTCCTGGGGCCCGCTTGAGCCTCATCCAGCCCCGAAGGCCCTTAGGTGTACGCCTGTTTATGCCGAGTGTAGGGCAACACACTGCCCTCTTCCTTGGGAGAGGCAGATTTCCTCAGCTCTCCAAGAGCTTCTGAAACAAGGTTGTATCCAGCGCAACATGACAAGGAAGTTGGCTCCCCTTGCCTTACCTGAGCTCTACCTCGAAAAACACTCTGCTTAGCGCTCCTTCTCGGACCTCAAACCTGCAGTCACCTTACCCAAGGAAAAAGTCAGGCTGGGTTCCACTGCAACTGACGCACAGTTCTTCGTGGAACACAGCAGGCTTTTGGAAGATGCCCAGGCCCCTAGGCCGATCTGGGGCTTTCGAAAATTTAGGCAGTTCCCTACAAGCCGAACACCCTGCCTACAAAAGTTGATTTCGGGAAGGGGTCAGTGGGTAGCTTGTGTCTCTTCTGACTTCGGCAGCATAACAGGTCCTTACGCAGTGCGTCAACCTCGAATGGGGGGCCTGATGTCACAAGCCTTGTTTTCCCCGCTGGAAAGCGCCCTGCGTGAGCCCTTGACGCTTCCGGGGAATAGTGCGTTTGCCGGCTTACTAGTCAGGGCAGGCGTGGCACTGAGTAGAAACTGAGTTGCCTCCAAAGAAATAGGGTACTACGACTTCCTGGCTGGGAGCTTCCCCTGCCCTGCTTTATAGCGAAAGGGAAACTCAGCATGAACACTCGCCTCGACGGGTGGCCCTGCTCTGCCATGCAGAAGGGGAGGCGTGCGGCAGCTTCTATGAGACCCACGTCGCAGCTCTGCTTTACTTTAAAGGCAGTAAGCTGTAAAGGCCTCCTAGGAGCCTCGCGTCCGCACACGATTCTGCCTAAGAACGCTGAGTCACTGCAGGCTCCTAGTGGCCTGGTGAGCCTCATCCAGTCGCGAAGATCCTTAGCTGCACCCCTCCGTAGCTGAGTGTAGGGCAACATATTGAACTCGTGCGTCGGAGAGCTAGACTGCCTCCGGTCACAGACGGATTCAGTAACACGGTTGTAGCACTTCCAGCATTCAATGCCGGTCGGCCTCATTGCCCTGTCAGAGCGATACTGAGAGAGACACTCTGCTTAGCAGTCCTTCTAGGTCCTGTCACCTGCAGTCACCCTACCTCAAGGAGAAACTCGGGTTGGGTTCCACTGCAACTAAAGATCAGTTCTTCGTGGAACACAGCCGGCTTTTGGAAGGTGCACGGGCCCCTAGGCTGACCCACGGCATTCTTTCCTTTAGGCCACGCCCTACAACGCAGAACACGCTGTATGGAGAAGCTGCTTTAGGGAAGGGCCCCCTGAGTACCATGTGTCTCTTTTGAATTTTTCGAAACAATAGGTACTGATGCTTCCCGTCAACCTCGAAATGGGGGCCTGAGGGCACAGGCCTTTTTCTCCCCAGTGTTGACCATTCCACTCGGGCAGCCTGGAAGCTTGTGCCCAAACACTTGTGCTTCCAGGATTCTAGTCATTTCGTGCAGGGCTCGGATGGGAAGTTGACTTTTCTCCCAGAAACAGGGCGCCTCCGGTTCCTGGGTGGGATATCATCTTGCCCTGTGTCTTTCCTTATTTGGGTGTACGCGCACCTCTCACGGTTGTGGCCTCTCCCGTTGCGGAGCGCCGGCTCCTGAGGCTTAGGTGCAGCGGCTAAGGCTCCCGGGTGCGGCACTAGGGCAGCGGGTGGGACCTTCCCGGATCGGGGTACGAACCCGTGTCTCCTGCATCGGCAGGCTGACTTTCAACTACAGTTCCACAAAGAAAGCCTGACCCTGCTTTAGAGCTAAAGGGAACCCGAAACGCAAACACTGGCTTTTCACTACGGCCCTGGGTTTCCGTGCAGAAAGATTGGTGGGCAGCAGCTTCCATGAGGCATTTGGGCTGTGCTACTTTAGTTTCACGAGGGTAGGCCTTTCCGGACTCCTAGCACGTTAGCACCAGTTTCCTTACAGGAACACTCAGGGAGCCGGGCTCCAGTGGGCCTGTGGAGCAGCACCCAGCCCCGTAGGTCCTTCAGCGCACCCCTGTGTTTCCTGAGCGAAGCGCAACACACTGCACTCTTCCCTGGGAGAGCTGGAGATCCTCAGCTCTGCCACAGCTTCAGAGAGACGTTCCTAGCCAGTCCAGCAGGTCAAAAACACTCTTGCTGCCGGGAGTTTAGTCCCTGCGGGCATGCCTGCGAGAGGCAAATGAGCTTTCTCGAAAGAAGCAGGCTGCTTCCAGTTCCTGAGGAAGCTTCCCTGCCCTGCTCTAGGGCGAAAGGGAAACTCAGTGTCCCCACGAGACTCGAAAATCGCCCTGGTGGGCCGTGCCGATTGGAAGGCGTGCAGCACCCTTCCCGAGGCATTCCTTGCTGTTCTGCTTTAAGTTTTCGGTAGTAACCCTTTAAGGAGTCCTAAGAACGTCGTGTCAGCACCCGAGTCAGTGCAAGAACACTGAGTACCGCCAGGCTCCTGGGGCCCGCTTGAGCCTCATCCAGCCCCGAAGGCCCTTAGGTGTACGCCTGTTTATGCCGAGTGTAGGGCAACACACTGCCCTCTTCCTTGGGAGAGGCAGATTTCCTCAGCTCTCCAAGAGCTTCTGAAACAAGGTTGTATCCAGCGCAACATGACAAGGAAGTTGGCTCCCCTTGCCTTACCTGAGCTCTACCTCGAAAAACACTCTGCTTAGCGCTCCTTCTCGGACCTCAAACCTGCAGTCACCTTACCCAAGGAAAAAGTCAGGCTGGGTTCCACTGCAACTGACGCACAGTTCTTCGTGGAACACAGCAGGCTTTTGGAAGATGCCCAGGCCCCTAGGCCGATCTGGGGCTTTCGAAAATTTAGGCAGTTCCCTACAAGCCGAACACCCTGCCTACAAAAGTTGATTTCGGGAAGGGGTCAGTGGGTAGCTTGTGTCTCTTCTGACTTCGGCAGCATAACAGGTCCTTACGCAGTGCGTCAACCTCGAATGGGGGGCCTGATGTCACAAGCCTTGTTTTCCCCGCTGGAAAGCGCCCTGCGTGAGCCCTTGACGCTTCCGGGGAATAGTGCGTTTGCCGGCTTACTAGTCAGGGCAGGCGTGGCACTGAGTAGAAACTGAGTTGCCTCCAAAGAAATAGGGTACTACGACTTCCTGGCTGGGAGCTTCCCCTGCCCTGCTTTATAGCGAAAGGGAAACTCAGCATGAACACTCGCCTCGACGGGTGGCCCTGCTCTGCCATGCAGAAGGGGAGGCGTGCGGCAGCTTCTATGAGACCCACGTCGCAGCTCTGCTTTACTTTAAAGGCAGTAAGCTGTAAAGGCCTCCTAGGACCCTCGCGTCCGCACACGATTCTGCCTAAGAACGCTGAGTCACTGCAGGCTCCTAGTGGCCTGGTGAGCCTCATCCAGTCGCGAAGATCCTTAGCTGCACCCCTCCGTAGCTGAGTGTAGGGCAACATATTGAACTCGTGCGTCGGAGAGCTAGACTGCCTCCGGTCACAGACGGATTCAGTAACACGGTTGTAGCACTTCCAGCATTCAATGCCGGTCGGCCTCATTGCCCTGTCAGAGCGATACTGAGAGAGACACTCTGCTTAGCAGTCCTTCTAGGTCCTGTCACCTGCAGTCACCCTACCTCAAGGAGAAACTCGGGTTGGGTTCCACTGCAACTAAAGATCAGTTCTTCGTGGAACACAGCCGGCTTTTGGAAGGTGCACGGGCCCCTAGGCTGACCCACGGCATTCTTTCCTTTAGGCCACGCCCTACAACGCAGAACACGCTGTATGGAGAAGCTGCTTTAGGGAAGGGCCCCCTGAGTACCATGTGTCTCTTTTGAATTTTTCGAAACAATAGGTACTGATGCTTCCCGTCAACCTCGAAATGGGGGCCTGAGGGCACAGGCCTTTTTCTCCCCAGTGTTGACCATTCCACTCGGGCAGCCTGGAAGCTTGTGCCCAAACACTTGTGCTTCCAGGATTCTAGTCATTTCGTGCAGGGCTCGGATGGGAAGTTGACTTTTCTCCCAGAAACAGGGCGCCTCCGGTTCCTGGGTGGGATATCATCTTGCCCTGTGTCTTTCCTTATTTGGGTGTACGCGCACCTCTCACGGTTGTGGCCTCTCCCGTTGCGGAGCGCCGGCTCCTGAGGCTTAGGTGCAGCGGCTAAGGCTCCCGGGTGCGGCACTAGGGCAGCGGGTGGGACCTTCCCGGATCGGGGTACGAACCCGTGTCTCCTGCATCGGCAGGCTGACTTTCAACTACAGTTCCACAAAGAAAGCCTGACCCTGCTTTAGAGCTAAAGGGAACCCGAAACGCAAACACTGGCTTTTCACTACGGCCCTGGGTTTCCGTGCAGAAAGATTGGTGGGCAGCAGCTTCCATGAGGCATTTGGGCTGTGCTACTTTAGTTTCACGAGGGTAGGCCTTTCCGGACTCCTAGCACGTTAGCACCAGTTTCCTTACAGGAACACTCAGGGAGCCGGGCTCCAGTGGGCCTGTGGAGCAGCACCCAGCCCCGTAGGTCCTTCAGCGCACCCCTGTGTTTCCTGAGCGAAGCGCAACACACTGCACTCTTCCCTGGGAGAGCTGGAGATCCTCAGCTCTGCCACAGCTTCAGAGAGACGTTCCTAGCCAGTCCAGCAGGTCAAAAACACTCTTGCTGCCGGGAGTTTAGTCCCTGCGGGCATGCCTGCGAGAGGCAAATGAGCTTTCTCGAAAGAAGCAGGCTGCTTCCAGTTCCCGAGGAAGCTTCCCTGCCCTGCTCTAGGGCGAAAGGGAAACCCAGTGTCCCCACGAGACTCGAAAATCGCCCTGGTGGGCCGTGCCGATTGGAAGGCGTGCAGCACCCTTCCCGAGGCATTCCTTGCTGTTCTGCTTTAAGTTTTCGGTAGTACCCCTTTAAGGAGTCCTAAGAACGTCGTGTCAGCACCCGAGTCAGTGCAAGAACACTGAGTACCGCCAGGCTCCTGGGGCCCGCTTGAGCCTCATCCAGCCCCGAAGGCCCTTAGGTGTACGCCTGTTTATGCCGAGTGTAGGGCAACACACTGCCCTCTTCCTTGGGAGAGGCAGATTTCCTCAGCTCTCCAAGAGCTTCTGAAACAAGGTTGTATCCAGCGCAACATGACAAGGAAGTTGGCTCCCCTTGCCTTACCTGAGCTCTACCTCGAAAAACACTCTGCTTAGCGCTCCTTCTCGGACCTCAAACCTGCAGTCACCTTACCCAAGGAAAAAGTCAGGCTGGGTTCCACTGCAACTGACGCACAGTTCTTCGTGGAACACAGCAGGCTTTTGGAAGATGCCCAGGCCCCTAGGCCGATCTGGGGCTTTCGAAAATTTAGGCAGTTCCCTACAAGCCGAACACCCTGCCTACAAAAGTTGATTTCGGGAAGGGGTCAGTGGGTAGCTTGTGTCTCTTCTGACTTCGGCAGCATAACAGGTCCTTACGCAGTGCGTCAACCTCGAATGGGGGGCCTGATGTCACAAGCCTTGTTTTCCCCGCTGGAAAGCGCCCTGCGTGAGCCCTTGACGCTTCCGGGGAATAGTGCGTTTGCCGGCTTACTAGTCAGGGCAGGCGTGGCACTGAGTAGAAACTGAGTTGCCTCCAAAGAAATAGGGTACTACGACTTCCTGGCTGGGAGCTTCCCCTGCCCTGCTTTATAGCGAAAGGGAAACTCAGCATGAACACTCGCCTCGACGGGTGGCCCTGCTCTGCCATGCAGAAGGGGAGGCGTGCGGCAGCTTCTATGAGACCCACGTCGCAGCTCTGCTTTACTTTAAAGGCAGTAAGCTGTAAAGGCCTCCTAGGACCCTCGCGTCCGCACACGATTCTGCCTAAGAACGCTGAGTCACTGCAGGCTCCTAGTGGCCTGGTGAGCCTCATCCAGTCGCGAAGATCCTTAGCTGCACCCCTCCGTAGCTGAGTGTAGGGCAACATATTGAACTCGTGCGTCGGAGAGCTAGACTGCCTCCGGTCACAGACGGATTCAGTAACACGGTTGTAGCACTTCCAGCATTCAATGCCGGTCGGCCTCATTGCCCTGTCAGAGCGATACTGAGAGAGACACTCTGCTTAGCAGTCCTTCTAGGTCCTGTCACCTGCAGTCACCCTACCTCAAGGAGAAACTCGGGTTGGGTTCCACTGCAACTAAAGATCAGTTCTTCGTGGAACACAGCCGGCTTTTGGAAGGTGCACGGGCCCCTAGGCTGACCCACGGCATTCTTTCCTTTAGGCCACGCCCTACAACGCAGAACACGCTGTATGGAGAAGCTGCTTTAGGGAAGGGCCCCCTGAGTACCATGTGTCTCTTTTGAATTTTTCGAAACAATAGGTACTGATGCTTCCCGTCAACCTCGAAATGGGGGCCTGAGGGCACAGGCCTTTTTCTCCCCAGTGTTGACCATTCCACTCGGGCAGCCTGGAAGCTTGTGCCCAAACACTTGTGCTTCCAGGATTCTAGTCATTTCGTGCAGGGCTCGGATGGGAAGTTGACTTTTCTCCCAGAAACAGGGCGCCTCCGGTTCCTGGGTGGGATATCATCTTGCCCTGTGTCTTTCCTTATTTGGGTGTACGCGCACCTCTCACGGTTGTGGCCTCTCCCGTTGCGGAGCGCCGGCTCCTGAGGCTTAGGTGCAGCGGCTAAGGCTCCCGGGTGCGGCACTAGGGCAGCGGGTGGGACCTTCCCGGATCGGGGTACGAACCCGTGTCTCCTGCATCGGCAGGCTGACTTTCAACTACAGTTCCACAAAGAAAGCCTGACCCTGCTTTAGAGCTAAAGGGAACCCGAAACGCAAACACTGGCTTTTCACTACGGCCCTGGGTTTCCGTGCAGAAAGATTGGTGGGCAGCAGCTTCCATGAGGCATTTGGGCTGTGCTACTTTAGTTTCACGAGGGTAGGCCTTTCCGGACTCCTAGCACGTTAGCACCAGTTTCCTTACAGGAACACTCAGGGAGCCGGGCTCCAGTGGGCCTGTGGAGCAGCACCCAGCCCCGTAGGTCCTTCAGCGCACCCCTGTGTTTCCTGAGCGAAGCGCAACACACTGCACTCTTCCCTGGGAGAGCTGGAGATCCTCAGCTCTGCCACAGCTTCAGAGAGACGTTCCTAGCCAGTCCAGCAGGTCAAAAACACTCTTGCTGCCGGGAGTTTAGTCCCTGCGGGCATGCCTGCGAGAGGCAAATGAGCTTTCTCGAAAGAAGCAGGCTGCTTCCAGTTCCCGAGGAAGCTTCCCTGCCCTGCTCTAGGGCGAAAGGGAAACCCAGTGTCCCCACGAGACTCGAAAATCGCCCTGGTGGGCCGTGCCGATTGGAAGGCGTGCAGCACCCTTCCCGAGGCATTCCTTGCTGTTCTGCTTTAAGTTTTCGGTAGTACCCCTTTAAGGAGTCCTAAGAACGTCGTGTCAGCACCCGAGTCAGTGCAAGAACACTGAGTACCGCCAGGCTCCTGGGGCCCGCTTGAGCCTCATCCAGCCCCGAAGGCCCTTAGGTGTACGCCTGTTTATGCCGAGTGTAGGGCAACACACTGCCCTCTTCCTTGGGAGAGGCAGATTTCCTCAGCTCTCCAAGAGCTTCTGAAACAAGGTTGTATCCAGCGCAACATGACAAGGAAGTTGGCTCCCCTTGCCTTACCTGAGCTCTACCTCGAAAAACACTCTGCTTAGCGCTCCTTCTCGGACCTCAAACCTGCAGTCACCTTACCCAAGGAAAAAGTCAGGCTGGGTTCCACTGCAACTGACGCACAGTTCTTCGTGGAACACAGCAGGCTTTTGGAAGATGCCCAGGCCCCTAGGCCGATCTGGGGCTTTCGAAAATTTAGGCAGTTCCCTACAAGCCGAACACCCTGCCTACAAAAGTTGATTTCGGGAAGGGGTCAGTGGGTAGCTTGTGTCTCTTCTGACTTCGGCAGCATAACAGGTCCTTACGCAGTGCGTCAACCTCGAATGGGGGGCCTGATGTCACAAGCCTTGTTTTCCCCGCTGGAAAGCGCCCTGCGTGAGCCCTTGACGCTTCCGGGGAATAGTGCGTTTGCCGGCTTACTAGTCAGGGCAGGCGTGGCACTGAGTAGAAACTGAGTTGCCTCCAAAGAAATAGGGTACTACGACTTCCTGGCTGGGAGCTTCCCCTGCCCTGCTTTATAGCGAAAGGGAAACTCAGCATGAACACTCGCCTCGACGGGTGGCCCTGCTCTGCCATGCAGAAGGGGAGGCGTGCGGCAGCTTCTATGAGACCCACGTCGCAGCTCTGCTTTACTTTAAAGGCAGTAAGCTGTAAAGGCCTCCTAGGAGCCTCGCGTCCGCACACGATTCTGCCTAAGAACGCTGAGTCACTGCAGGCTCCTAGTGGCCTGGTGAGCCTCATCCAGTCGCGAAGATCCTTAGCTGCACCCCTCCGTAGCTGAGTGTAGGGCAACATATTGAACTCGTGCGTCGGAGAGCTAGACTGCCTCCGGTCACAGACGGATTCAGTAACACGGTTGTAGCACTTCCAGCATTCAATGCCGGTCGGCCTCATTGCCCTGTCAGAGCGATACTGAGAGAGACACTCTGCTTAGCAGTCCTTCTAGGTCCTGTCACCTGCAGTCACCCTACCTCAAGGAGAAACTCGGGTTGGGTTCCACTGCAACTAAAGATCAGTTCTTCGTGGAACACAGCCGGCTTTTGGAAGGTGCACGGGCCCCTAGGCTGACCCACGGCATTCTTTCCTTTAGGCCACGCCCTACAACGCAGAACACGCTGTATGGAGAAGCTGCTTTAGGGAAGGGCCCCCTGAGTACCATGTGTCTCTTTTGAATTTTTCGAAACAATAGGTACTGATGCTTCCCGTCAACCTCGAAATGGGGGCCTGAGGGCACAGGCCTTTTTCTCCCCAGTGTTGACCATTCCACTCGGGCAGCCTGGAAGCTTGTGCCCAAACACTTGTGCTTCCAGGATTCTAGTCATTTCGTGCAGGGCTCGGATGGGAAGTTGACTTTTCTCCCAGAAACAGGGCGCCTCCGGTTCCTGGGTGGGATATCATCTTGCCCTGTGTCTTTCCTTATTTGGGTGTACGCGCACCTCTCACGGTTGTGGCCTCTCCCGTTGCGGAGCGCCGGCTCCTGAGGCTTAGGTGCAGCGGCTAAGGCTCCCGGGTGCGGCACTAGGGCAGCGGGTGGGACCTTCCCGGATCGGGGTACGAACCCGTGTCTCCTGCATCGGCAGGCTGACTTTCAACTACAGTTCCACAAAGAAAGCCTGACCCTGCTTTAGAGCTAAAGGGAACCCGAAACGCAAACACTGGCTTTTCACTACGGCCCTGGGTTTCCGTGCAGAAAGATTGGTGGGCAGCAGCTTCCATGAGGCATTTGGGCTGTGCTACTTTAGTTTCACGAGGGTAGGCCTTTCCGGACTCCTAGCACGTTAGCACCAGTTTCCTTACAGGAACACTCAGGGAGCCGGGCTCCAGTGGGCCTGTGGAGCAGCACCCAGCCCCGTAGGTCCTTCAGCGCACCCCTGTGTTTCCTGAGCGAAGCGCAACACACTGCACTCTTCCCTGGGAGAGCTGGAGATCCTCAGCTCTGCCACAGCTTCAGAGAGACGTTCCTAGCCAGTCCAGCAGGTCAAAAACACTCTTGCTGCCGGGAGTTTAGTCCCTGCGGGCATGCCTGCGAGAGGCAAATGAGCTTTCTCGAAAGAAGCAGGCTGCTTCCAGTTCCTGAGGAAGCTTCCCTGCCCTGCTCTAGGGCGAAAGGGAAACTCAGTGTCCCCACGAGACTCGAAAATCGCCCTGGTGGGCCGTGCCGATTGGAAGGCGTGCAGCACCCTTCCCGAGGCATTCCTTGCTGTTCTGCTTTAAGTTTTCGGTAGTACCCCTTTAAGGAGTCCTAAGAACGTCGTGTCAGCACCCGAGTCAGTGCAAGAACACTGAGTACCGCCAGGCTCCTGGGGCCCGCTTGAGCCTCATCCAGCCCCGAAGGCCCTTAGGTGTACGCCTGTTTATGCCGAGTGTAGGGCAACACACTGCCCTCTTCCTTGGGAGAGGCAGATTTCCTCAGCTCTCCAAGAGCTTCTGAAACAAGGTTGTATCCAGCGCAACATGACAAGGAAGTTGGCTCCCCTTGTCTTACCTGAGCTCTACCTCGAAAAACACTCTGCTTAGCGCTCCTTCTCGGACCTCAAACCTGCAGTCACCTTACCCAAGGAAAAAGTCAGGCTGGGTTCCACTGCAACTGACGCACAGTTCTTCGTGGAACACAGCAGGCTTTTGGAAGATGCCCAGGCCCCTAGGCCGATCTGGGGCTTTCGAAAATTTAGGCAGTTCCCTACAAGCCGAACACCCTGCCTACAAAAGTTGATTTCGGGAAGGGGTCAGTGGGTAGCTTGTGTCTCTTCTGACTTCGGCAGCATAACAGGTCCTTACGCAGTGCGTCAACCTCGAATGGGGGGCCTGATGTCACAAGCCTTGTTTTCCCCGCTGGAAAGCGCCCTGCGTGAGCCCTTGACGCTTCCGGGGAATAGTGCGTTTGCCGGCTTACTAGTCAGGGCAGGCGTGGCACTGAGTAGAAACTGAGTTGCCTCCAAAGAAATAGGGTACTACGACTTCCTGGCTGGGAGCTTCCCCTGCCCTGCTTTATAGCGAAAGGGAAACTCAGCATGAACACTCGCCTCGACGGGTGGCCCTGCTCTGCCATGCAGAAGGGGAGGCGTGCGGCAGCTTCTATGAGACCCACGTCGCAGCTCTGCTTTACTTTAAAGGCAGTAAGCTGTAAAGGCCTCCTAGGACCCTCGCGTCCGCACACGATTCTGCCTAAGAACGCTGAGTCACTGCAGGCTCCTAGTGGCCTGGTGAGCCTCATCCAGTCGCGAAGATCCTTAGCTGCACCCCTCCGTAGCTGAGTGTAGGGCAACATATTGAACTCGTGCGTCGGAGAGCTAGACTGCCTCCGGTCACAGACGGATTCAGTAACACGGTTGTAGCACTTCCAGCATTCAATGCCGGTCGGCCTCATTGCCCTGTCAGAGCGATACTGAGAGAGACACTCTGCTTAGCAGTCCTTCTAGGTCCTGTCACCTGCAGTCACCCTACCTCAAGGAGAAACTCGGGTTGGGTTCCACTGCAACTAAAGATCAGTTCTTCGTGGAACACAGCCGGCTTTTGGAAGGTGCACGGGCCCCTAGGCTGACCCACGGCATTCTTTCCTTTAGGCCACGCCCTACAACGCAGAACACGCTGTATGGAGAAGCTGCTTTAGGGAAGGGCCCCCTGAGTACCATGTGTCTCTTTTGAATTTTTCGAAACAATAGGTACTGATGCTTCCCGTCAACCTCGAAATGGGGGCCTGAGGGCACAGGCCTTTTTCTCCCCAGTGTTGACCATTCCACTCGGGCAGCCTGGAAGCTTGTGCCCAAACACTTGTGCTTCCAGGATTCTAGTCATTTCGTGCAGGGCTCGGATGGGAAGTTGACTTTTCTCCCAGAAACAGGGCGCCTCCGGTTCCTGGGTGGGATATCATCTTGCCCTGTGTCTTTCCTTATTTGGGTGTACGCGCACCTCTCACGGTTGTGGCCTCTCCCGTTGCGGAGCGCCGGCTCCTGAGGCTTAGGTGCAGCGGCTAAGGCTCCCGGGTGCGGCACTAGGGCAGCGGGTGGGACCTTCCCGGATCGGGGTACGAACCCGTGTCTCCTGCATCGGCAGGCTGACTTTCAACTACAGTTCCACAAAGAAAGCCTGACCCTGCTTTAGAGCTAAAGGGAACCCGAAACGCAAACACTGGCTTTTCACTACGGCCCTGGGTTTCCGTGCAGAAAGATTGGTGGGCAGCAGCTTCCATGAGGCATTTGGGCTGTGCTACTTTAGTTTCACGAGGGTAGGCCTTTCCGGACTCCTAGCACGTTAGCACCAGTTTCCTTACAGGAACACTCAGGGAGCCGGGCTCCAGTGGGCCTGTGGAGCAGCACCCAGCCCCGTAGGTCCTTCAGCGCACCCCTGTGTTTCCTGAGCGAAGCGCAACACACTGCACTCTTCCCTGGGAGAGCTGGAGATCCTCAGCTCTGCCACAGCTTCAGAGAGACGTTCCTAGCCAGTCCAGCAGGTCAAAAACACTCTTGCTGCCGGGAGTTTAGTCCCTGCGGGCATGCCTGCGAGAGGCAAATGAGCTTTCTCGAAAGAAGCAGGCTGCTTCCAGTTCCCGAGGAAGCTTCCCTGCCCTGCTCTAGGGCGAAAGGGAAACCCAGTGTCCCCACGAGACTCGAAAATCGCCCTGGTGGGCCGTGCCGATTGGAAGGCGTGCAGCACCCTTCCCGAGGCATTCCTTGCTGTTCTGCTTTAAGTTTTCGGTAGTACCCCTTTAAGGAGTCCTAAGAGCGTCGTGTCAGCACCCGAGTCAGTGCAAGAACACTGAGTACCGCCAGGCTCCTGGGGCCCGCTTGAGCCTCATCCAGCCCCGAAGGCCCTTAGGTGTACGCCTGTTTATGCCGAGTGTAGGGCAACACACTGCCCTCTTCCTTGGGAGAGGCAGATTTCCTCAGCTCTCCAAGAGCTTCTGAAACAAGGTTGTATCCAGCGCAACATGACAAGGAAGTTGGCTCCCCTTGCCTTACCTGAGCTCTACCTCGAAAAACACTCTGCTTAGCGCTCCTTCTCGGACCTCAAACCTGCAGTCACCTTACCCAAGGAAAAAGTCAGGCTGGGTTCCACTGCAACTGACGCACAGTTCTTCGTGGAACACAGCAGGCTTTTGGAAGATGCCCAGGCCCCTAGGCCGATCTGGGGCTTTCGAAAATTTAGGCAGTTCCCTACAAGCCGAACACCCTGCCTACAAAAGTTGATTTCGGGAAGGGGTCAGTGGGTAGCTTGTGTCTCTTCTGACTTCGGCAGCATAACAGGTCCTTACGCAGTGCGTCAACCTCGAATGGGGGGCCTGATGTCACAAGCCTTGTTTTCCCCGCTGGAAAGCGCCCTGCGTGAGCCCTTGACGCTTCCGGGGAATAGTGCGTTTGCCGGCTTACTAGTCAGGGCAGGCGTGGCACTGAGTAGAAACTGAGTTGCCTCCAAAGAAATAGGGTACTACGACTTCCTGGCTGGGAGCTTCCCCTGCCCTGCTTTATAGCGAAAGGGAAACTCAGCATGAACACTCGCCTCGACGGGTGGCCCTGCTCTGCCATGCAGAAGGGGAGGCGTGCGGCAGCTTCTATGAGACCCACGTCGCAGCTCTGCTTTACTTTAAAGGCAGTAAGCTGTAAAGGCCTCCTAGGACCCTCGCGTCCGCACACGATTCTGCCTAAGAACGCTGAGTCACTGCAGGCTCCTAGTGGCCTGGTGAGCCTCATCCAGTCGCGAAGATCCTTAGCTGCACCCCTCCGTAGCTGAGTGTAGGGCAACATATTGAACTCGTGCGTCGGAGAGCTAGACTGCCTCCGGTCACAGACGGATTCAGTAACACGGTTGTAGCACTTCCAGCATTCAATGCCGGTCGGCCTCATTGCCCTGTCAGAGCGATACTGAGAGAGACACTCTGCTTAGCAGTCCTTCTAGGTCCTGTCACCTGCAGTCACCCTACCTCAAGGAGAAACTCGGGTTGGGTTCCACTGCAACTAAAGATCAGTTCTTCGTGGAACACAGCCGGCTTTTGGAAGGTGCACGGGCCCCTAGGCTGACCCACGGCATTCTTTCCTTTAGGCCACGCCCTACAACGCAGAACACGCTGTATGGAGAAGCTGCTTTAGGGAAGGGCCCCCTGAGTACCATGTGTCTCTTTTGAATTTTTCGAAACAATAGGTACTGATGCTTCCCGTCAACCTCGAAATGGGGGCCTGAGGGCACAGGCCTTTTTCTCCCCAGTGTTGACCATTCCACTCGGGCAGCCTGGAAGCTTGTGCCCAAACACTTGTGCTTCCAGGATTCTAGTCATTTCGTGCAGGGCTCGGATGGGAAGTTGACTTTTCTCCCAGAAACAGGGCGCCTCCGGTTCCTGGGTGGGATATCATCTTGCCCTGTGTCTTTCCTTATTTGGGTGTACGCGCACCTCTCACGGTTGTGGCCTCTCCCGTTGCGGAGCGCCGGCTCCTGAGGCTTAGGTGCAGCGGCTAAGGCTCCCGGGTGCGGCACTAGGGCAGCGGGTGGGACCTTCCCGGATCGGGGTACGAACCCGTGTCTCCTGCATCGGCAGGCTGACTTTCAACTACAGTTCCACAAAGAAAGCCTGACCCTGCTTTAGAGCTAAAGGGAACCCGAAACGCAAACACTGGCTTTTCACTACGGCCCTGGGTTTCCGTGCAGAAAGATTGGTGGGCAGCAGCTTCCATGAGGCATTTGGGCTGTGCTACTTTAGTTTCACGAGGGTAGGCCTTTCCGGACTCCTAGCACGTTAGCACCAGTTTCCTTACAGGAACACTCAGGGAGCCGGGCTCCAGTGGGCCTGTGGAGCAGCACCCAGCCCCGTAGGTCCTTCAGCGCACCCCTGTGTTTCCTGAGCGAAGCGCAACACACTGCACTCTTCCCTGGGAGAGCTGGAGATCCTCAGCTCTGCCACAGCTTCAGAGAGACGTTCCTAGCCAGTCCAGCAGGTCAAAAACACTCTTGCTGCCGGGAGTTTAGTCCCTGCGGGCATGCCTGCGAGAGGCAAATGAGCTTTCTCGAAAGAAGCAGGCTGCTTCCAGTTCCCGAGGAAGCTTCCCTGCCCTGCTCTAGGGCGAAAGGGAAACCCAGTGTCCCCACGAGACTCGAAAATCGCCCTGGTGGGCCGTGCCGATTGGAAGGCGTGCAGCACCCTTCCCGAGGCATTCCTTGCTGTTCTGCTTTAAGTTTTCGGTAGTACCCCTTTAAGGAGTCCTAAGAGCGTCGTGTCAGCACCCGAGTCAGTGCAAGAACACTGAGTACCGCCAGGCTCCTGGGGCCCGCTTGAGCCTCATCCAGCCCCGAAGGCCCTTAGGTGTACGCCTGTTTATGCCGAGTGTAGGGCAACACACTGCCCTCTTCCTTGGGAGAGGCAGATTTCCTCAGCTCTCCAAGAGCTTCTGAAACAAGGTTGTATCCAGCGCAACATGACAAGGAAGTTGGCTCCCCTTGCCTTACCTGAGCTCTACCTCGAAAAACACTCTGCTTAGCGCTCCTTCTCGGACCTCAAACCTGCAGTCACCTTACCCAAGGAAAAAGTCAGGCTGGGTTCCACTGCAACTGACGCACAGTTCTTCGTGGAACACAGCAGGCTTTTGGAAGATGCCCAGGCCCCTAGGCCGATCTGGGGCTTTCGAAAATTTAGGCAGTTCCCTACAAGCCGAACACCCTGCCTACAAAAGTTGATTTCGGGAAGGGGTCAGTGGGTAGCTTGTGTCTCTTCTGACTTCGGCAGCATAACAGGTCCTTACGCAGTGCGTCAACCTCGAATGGGGGGCCTGATGTCACAAGCCTTGTTTTCCCCGCTGGAAAGCGCCCTGCGTGAGCCCTTGACGCTTCCGGGGAATAGTGCGTTTGCCGGCTTACTAGTCAGGGCAGGCGTGGCACTGAGTAGAAACTGAGTTGCCTCCAAAGAAATAGGGTACTACGACTTCCTGGCTGGGAGCTTCCCCTGCCCTGCTTTATAGCGAAAGGGAAACTCAGCATGAACACTCGCCTCGACGGGTGGCCCTGCTCTGCCATGCAGAAGGGGAGGCGTGCGGCAGCTTCTATGAGACCCACGTCGCAGCTCTGCTTTACTTTAAAGGCAGTAAGCTGTAAAGGCCTCCTAGGAGCCTCGCGTCCGCACACGATTCTGCCTAAGAACGCTGAGTCACTGCAGGCTCCTAGTGGCCTGGTGAGCCTCATCCAGTCGCGAAGATCCTTAGCTGCACCCCTCCGTAGCTGAGTGTAGGGCAACATATTGAACTCGTGCGTCGGAGAGCTAGACTGCCTCCGGTCACAGACGGATTCAGTAACACGGTTGTAGCACTTCCAGCATTCAATGCCGGTCGGCCTCATTGCCCTGTCAGAGCGATACTGAGAGAGACACTCTGCTTAGCAGTCCTTCTAGGTCCTGTCACCTGCAGTCACCCTACCTCAAGGAGAAACTCGGGTTGGGTTCCACTGCAACTAAAGATCAGTTCTTCGTGGAACACAGCCGGCTTTTGGAAGGTGCACGGGCCCCTAGGCTGACCCACGGCATTCTTTCCTTTAGGCCACGCCCTACAACGCAGAACACGCTGTATGGAGAAGCTGCTTTAGGGAAGGGCCCCCTGAGTACCATGTGTCTCTTTTGAATTTTTCGAAACAATAGGTACTGATGCTTCCCGTCAACCTCGAAATGGGGGCCTGAGGGCACAGGCCTTTTTCTCCCCAGTGTTGACCATTCCACTCGGGCAGCCTGGAAGCTTGTGCCCAAACACTTGTGCTTCCAGGATTCTAGTCATTTCGTGCAGGGCTCGGATGGGAAGTTGACTTTTCTCCCAGAAACAGGGCGCCTCCGGTTCCTGGGTGGGATATCATCTTGCCCTGTGTCTTTCCTTATTTGGGTGTACGCGCACCTCTCACGGTTGTGGCCTCTCCCGTTGCGGAGCGCCGGCTCCTGAGGCTTAGGTGCAGCGGCTAAGGCTCCCGGGTGCGGCACTAGGGCAGCGGGTGGGACCTTCCCGGATCGGGGTACGAACCCGTGTCTCCTGCATCGGCAGGCTGACTTTCAACTACAGTTCCACAAAGAAAGCCTGACCCTGCTTTAGAGCTAAAGGGAACCCGAAACGCAAACACTGGCTTTTCACTACGGCCCTGGGTTTCCGTGCAGAAAGATTGGTGGGCAGCAGCTTCCATGAGGCATTTGGGCTGTGCTACTTTAGTTTCACGAGGGTAGGCCTTTCCGGACTCCTAGCACGTTAGCACCAGTTTCCTTACAGGAACACTCAGGGAGCCGGGCTCCAGTGGGCCTGTGGAGCAGCACCCAGCCCCGTAGGTCCTTCAGCGCACCCCTGTGTTTCCTGAGCGAAGCGCAACACACTGCACTCTTCCCTGGGAGAGCTGGAGATCCTCAGCTCTGCCACAGCTTCAGAGAGACGTTCCTAGCCAGTCCAGCAGGTCAAAAACACTCTTGCTGCCGGGAGTTTAGTCCCTGCGGGCATGCCTGCGAGAGGCAAATGAGCTTTCTCGAAAGAAGCAGGCTGCTTCCAGTTCCTGAGGAAGCTTCCCTGCCCTGCTCTAGGGCGAAAGGGAAACTCAGTGTCCCCACGAGACTCGAAAATCGCCCTGGTGGGCCGTGCCGATTGGAAGGCGTGCAGCACCCTTCCCGAGGCATTCCTTGCTGTTCTGCTTTAAGTTTTCGGTAGTACCCCTTTAAGGAGTCCTAAGAACGTCGTGTCAGCACCCGAGTCAGTGCAAGAACACTGAGTACCGCCAGGCTCCTGGGGCCCGCTTGAGCCTCATCCAGCCCCGAAGGCCCTTAGGTGTACGCCTGTTTATGCCGAGTGTAGGGCAACACACTGCCCTCTTCCTTGGGAGAGGCAGATTTCCTCAGCTCTCCAAGAGCTTCTGAAACAAGGTTGTATCCAGCGCAACATGACAAGGAAGTTGGCTCCCCTTGCCTTACCTGAGCTCTACCTCGAAAAACACTCTGCTTAGCGCTCCTTCTCGGACCTCAAACCTGCAGTCACCTTACCCAAGGAAAAAGTCAGGCTGGGTTCCACTGCAACTGACGCACAGTTCTTCGTGGAACACAGCAGGCTTTTGGAAGATGCCCAGGCCCCTAGGCCGATCTGGGGCTTTCGAAAATTTAGGCAGTTCCCTACAAGCCGAACACCCTGCCTACAAAAGTTGATTTCGGGAAGGGGTCAGTGGGTAGCTTGTGTCTCTTCTGACTTCGGCAGCATAACAGGTCCTTACGCAGTGCGTCAACCTCGAATGGGGGGCCTGATGTCACAAGCCTTGTTTTCCCCGCTGGAAAGCGCCCTGCGTGAGCCCTTGACGCTTCCGGGGAATAGTGCGTTTGCCGGCTTACTAGTCAGGGCAGGCGTGGCACTGAGTAGAAACTGAGTTGCCTCCAAAGAAATAGGGTACTACGACTTCCTGGCTGGGAGCTTCCCCTGCCCTGCTTTATAGCGAAAGGGAAACTCAGCATGAACACTCGCCTCGACGGGTGGCCCTGCTCTGCCATGCAGAAGGGGAGGCGTGCGGCAGCTTCTATGAGACCCACGTCGCAGCTCTGCTTTACTTTAAAGGCAGTAAGCTGTAAAGGCCTCCTAGGAGCCTCGCGTCCGCACACGATTCTGCCTAAGAACGCTGAGTCACTGCAGGCTCCTAGTGGCCTGGTGAGCCTCATCCAGTCGCGAAGATCCTTAGCTGCACCCCTCCGTAGCTGAGTGTAGGGCAACATATTGAACTCGTGCGTCGGAGAGCTAGACTGCCTCCGGTCACAGACGGATTCAGTAACACGGTTGTAGCACTTCCAGCATTCAATGCCGGTCGGCCTCATTGCCCTGTCAGAGCGATACTGAGAGAGACACTCTGCTTAGCAGTCCTTCTAGGTCCTGTCACCTGCAGTCACCCTACCTCAAGGAGAAACTCGGGTTGGGTTCCACTGCAACTAAAGATCAGTTCTTCGTGGAACACAGCCGGCTTTTGGAAGGTGCACGGGCCCCTAGGCTGACCCACGGCATTCTTTCCTTTAGGCCACGCCCTACAACGCAGAACACGCTGTATGGAGAAGCTGCTTTAGGGAAGGGCCCCCTGAGTACCATGTGTCTCTTTTGAATTTTTCGAAACAATAGGTACTGATGCTTCCCGTCAACCTCGAAATGGGGGCCTGAGGGCACAGGCCTTTTTCTCCCCAGTGTTGACCATTCCACTCGGGCAGCCTGGAAGCTTGTGCCCAAACACTTGTGCTTCCAGGATTCTAGTCATTTCGTGCAGGGCTCGGATGGGAAGTTGACTTTTCTCCCAGAAACAGGGCGCCTCCGGTTCCTGGGTGGGATATCATCTTGCCCTGTGTCTTTCCTTATTTGGGTGTACGCGCACCTCTCACGGTTGTGGCCTCTCCCGTTGCGGAGCGCCGGCTCCTGAGGCTTAGGTGCAGCGGCTAAGGCTCCCGGGTGCGGCACTAGGGCAGCGGGTGGGAC
Organism: Mesoplodon mirus; assembly: GCF_964341445.2. NCBI lineage: Eukaryota > Metazoa > Chordata > Mammalia > Artiodactyla > Ziphiidae > Mesoplodon > Mesoplodon mirus. Next base: position 36,909,274 of record NC_138993.1, read on the forward strand.
CTTCCCGGATCGGGGTACGAACCCGTGTCTCCTGCATCGGCAGGCTGACTTTCAACTACAGTTCCACAAAGAAAGCCTGACCCTGCTTTAGAGCTAAAGGGAACCCGAAACGCAAACACTGGCTTTTCACTACGGCCCTGGGTTTCCGTGCAGAAAGATTGGTGGGCAGCAGCTTCCATGAGGCATTTGGGCTGTGCTACTTTAGTTTCACGAGGGTAGGCCTTTCCGGACTCCTAGCACGTTAGCACCAGTTTCCTTACAGGAACACTCAGGGAGCCGGGCTCCAGTGGGCCTGTGGAGCAGCACCCAGCCCCGTAGGTCCTTCAGCGCACCCCTGTGTTTCCTGAGCGAAGCGCAACACACTGCACTCTTCCCTGGGAGAGCTGGAGATCCTCAGCTCTGCCACAGCTTCAGAGAGACGTTCCTAGCCAGTCCAGCAGGTCAAAAACACTCTTGCTGCCGGGAGTTTAGTCCCTGCGGGCATGCCTGCGAGAGGCAAATGAGCTTTCTCGAAAGAAGCAGGCTGCTTCCAGTTCCTGAGGAAGCTTCCCTGCCCTGCTCTAGGGCGAAAGGGAAACTCAGTGTCCCCACGAGACTCGAAAATCGCCCTGGTGGGCCGTGCCGATTGGAAGGCGTGCAGCACCCTTCCCGAGGCATTCCTTGCTGTTCTGCTTTAAGTTTTCGGTAGTACCCCTTTAAGGAGTCCTAAGAACGTCGTGTCAGCACCCGAGTCAGTGCAAGAACACTGAGTACCGCCAGGCTCCTGGGGCCCGCTTGAGCCTCATCCAGCCCCGAAGGCCCTTAGGTGTACGCCTGTTTATGCCGAGTGTAGGGCAACACACTGCCCTCTTCCTTGGGAGAGGCAGATTTCCTCAGCTCTCCAAGAGCTTCTGAAACAAGGTTGTATCCAGCGCAACATGACAAGGAAGTTGGCTCCCCTTGCCTTACCTGAGCTCTACCTCGAAAAACACTCTGCTTAGCGCTCCTTCTCGGACCTCAAACCTGCAGTCACCTTACCCAAGGAAAAAGTCAGGCTGGGTTCCACTGCAACTGACGCACAGTTCTTCGTGGAACACAGCAGGCTTTTGGAAGATGCCCAGGCCCCTAGGCCGATCTGGGGCTTTCGAAAATTTAGGCAGTTCCCTACAAGCCGAACACCCTGCCTACAAAAGTTGATTTCGGGAAGGGGTCAGTGGGTAGCTTGTGTCTCTTCTGACTTCGGCAGCATAACAGGTCCTTACGCAGTGTGTCAACCTCGAATGGGGGGCCTGATGTCACAAGCCTTGTTTTCCCCGCTGGAAAGCGCCCTGCGTGAGCCCTTGACGCTTCCGGGGAATAGTGCGTTTGCCGGCTTACTAGTCAGGGCAGGCGTGGCACTGAGTAGAAACTGAGTTGCCTCCAAAGAAATAGGGTACTACGACTTCCTGGCTGGGAGCTTCCCCTGCCCTGCTTTATAGCGAAAGGGAAACTCAGCATGAACACTCGCCTCGACGGGTGGCCCTGCTCTGCCATGCAGAAGGGGAGGCGTGCGGCAGCTTCTATGAGACCCACGTCGCAGCTCTGCTTTACTTTAAAGGCAGTAAGCTGTAAAGGCCTCCTAGGACCCTCGCGTCCGCACACGATTCTGCCTAAGAACGCTGAGTCACTGCAGGCTCCTAGTGGCCTGGTGAGCCTCATCCAGTCGCGAAGATCCTTAGCTGCACCCCTCCGTAGCTGAGTGTAGGGCAACATATTGAACTCGTGCGTCGGAGAGCTAGACTGCCTCCGGTCACAGACGGATTCAGTAACACGGTTGTAGCACTTCCAGCATTCAATGCCGGTCGGCCTCATTGCCCTGTCAGAGCGATACTGAGAGAGACACTCTGCTTAGCAGTCCTTCTAGGTCCTGTCACCTGCAGTCACCCTACCTCAAGGAGAAACTCGGGTTGGGTTCCACTGCAACTAAAGATCAGTTCTTCGTGGAACACAGCCGGCTTTTGGAAGGTGCACGGGCCCCTAGGCTGACCCACGGCATTCTTTCCTTTAGGCCACGCCCTACAACGCAGAACACGCTGTATGGAGAAGCTGCTTTAGGGAAGGGCCCCCTGAGTACCATGTGTCTCTTTTGAATTTTTCGAAACAATAGGTACTGATGCTTCCCGTCAACCTCGAAATGGGGGCCTGAGGGCACAGGCCTTTTTCTCCCCAGTGTTGACCATTCCACTCGGGCAGCCTGGAAGCTTGTGCCCAAACACTTGTGCTTCCAGGATTCTAGTCATTTCGTGCAGGGCTCGGATGGGAAGTTGACTTTTCTCCCAGAAACAGGGCGCCTCCGGTTCCTGGGTGGGATATCATCTTGCCCTGTGTCTTTCCTTATTTGGGTGTACGCGCACCTCTCACGGTTGTGGCCTCTCCCGTTGCGGAGCGCCGGCTCCTGAGGCTTAGGTGCAGCGGCTAAGGCTCCCGGGTGCGGCACTAGGGCAGCGGGTGGGACCTTCCCGGATCGGGGTACGAACCCGTGTCTCCTGCATCGGCAGGCTGACTTTCAACTACAGTTCCACAAAGAAAGCCTGACCCTGCTTTAGAGCTAAAGGGAACCCGAAACGCAAACACTGGCTTTTCACTACGGCCCTGGGTTTCCGTGCAGAAAGATTGGTGGGCAGCAGCTTCCATGAGGCATTTTGGCTGTGCTACTTCAGTTTCACGAGGGTAGGCCTTTCCGGACTCCTAGCACGTTAGCACCAGTTTCCTTACAGGAACACTCAGGGAGCCGGGCTCCAGTGGGCCTGTGGAGCAGCACCCAGCCCCGTAGGTCCTTCAGCGCACCCCTGTGTTTCCTGAGCGAAGCGCAACACACTGCACTCTTCCCTGGGAGAGCTGGAGATCCTCAGCTCTGCCACAGCTTCAGAGAGACGTTCCTAGCCAGTCCAGCAGGTCAAAAACACTCTTGCTGCCGGGAGTTTAGTCCCTGCGGGCATGCCTGCGAGAGGCAAATGAGCTTTCTCGAAAGAAGCAGGCTGCTTCCAGTTCCCGAGGAAGCTTCCCTGCCCTGCTCTAGGGCGAAAGGGAAACCCAGTGTCCCCACGAGACTCGAAAATCGCCCTGGTGGGCCGTGCCGATTGGAAGGCGTGCAGCACCCTTCCCGAGGCATTCCTTGCTGTTCTGCTTTAAGTTTTCGGTAGTACCCCTTTAAGGAGTCCTAAGAGCGTCGTGTCAGCACCCGAGTCAGTGCAAGAACACTGAGTACCGCCAGGCTCCTGGGGCCCGCTTGAGCCTCATCCAGCCCCGAAGGCCCTTAGGTGTACGCCTGTTTATGCCGAGTGTAGGGCAACACACTGCCCTCTTCCTTGGGAGAGGCAGATTTCCTCAGCTCTCCAAGAGCTTCTGAAACAAGGTTGTATCCAGCGCAACATGACAAGGAAGTTGGCTCCCCTTGCCTTACCTGAGCTCTACCTCGAAAAACACTCTGCTTAGCGCTCCTTCTCGGACCTCAAACCTGCAGTCACCTTACCCAAGGAAAAAGTCAGGCTGGGTTCCACTGCAACTGACGCACAGTTCTTCGTGGAACACAGCAGGCTTTTGGAAGATGCCCAGGCCCCTAGGCCGATCTGGGGCTTTCGAAAATTTAGGCAGTTCCCTACAAGCCGAACACCCTGCCTACAAAAGTTGATTTCGGGAAGGGGTCAGTGGGTAGCTTGTGTCTCTTCTGACTTCGGCAGCATAACAGGTCCTTACGCAGTGCGTCAACCTCGAATGGGGGGCCTGATGTCACAAGCCTTGTTTTCCCCGCTGGAAAGCGCCCTGCGTGAGCCCTTGACGCTTCCGGGGAATAGTGCGTTTGCCGGCTTACTAGTCAGGGCAGGCGTGGCACTGAGTAGAAACTGAGTTGCCTCCAAAGAAATAGGGTACTACGACTTCCTGGCTGGGAGCTTCCCCTGCCCTGCTTTATAGCGAAAGGGAAACTCAGCATGAACACTCGCCTCGACGGGTGGCCCTGCTCTGCCATGCAGAAGGGGAGGCGTGCGGCAGCTTCTATGAGACCCACGTCGCAGCTCTGCTTTACTTTAAAGGCAGTAAGCTGTAAAGGCCTCCTAGGAGCCTCGCGTCCGCACACGATTCTGCCTAAGAACGCTGAGTCACTGCAGGCTCCTAGTGGCCTGGTGAGCCTCATCCAGTCGCGAAGATCCTTAGCTGCACCCCTCCGTAGCTGAGTGTAGGGCAACATATTGAACTCGTGCGTCGGAGAGCTAGACTGCCTCCGGTCACAGACGGATTCAGTAACACGGTTGTAGCACTTCCAGCATTCAATGCCGGTCGGCCTCATTGCCCTGTCAGAGCGATACTGAGAGAGACACTCTGCTTAGCAGTCCTTCTAGGTCCTGTCACCTGCAGTCACCCTACCTCAAGGAGAAACTCGGGTTGGGTTCCACTGCAACTAAAGATCAGTTCTTCGTGGAACACAGCCGGCTTTTGGAAGGTGCACGGGCCCCTAGGCTGACCCACGGCATTCTTTCCTTTAGGCCACGCCCTACAACGCAGAACACGCTGTATGGAGAAGCTGCTTTAGGGAAGGGCCCCCTGAGTACCATGTGTCTCTTTTGAATTTTTCGAAACAATAGGTACTGATGCTTCCCGTCAACCTCGAAATGGGGGCCTGAGGGCACAGGCCTTTTTCTCCCCAGTGTTGACCATTCCACTCGGGCAGCCTGGAAGCTTGTGCCCAAACACTTGTGCTTCCAGGATTCTAGTCATTTCGTGCAGGGCTCGGATGGGAAGTTGACTTTTCTCCCAGAAACAGGGCGCCTCCGGTTCCTGGGTGGGATATCATCTTGCCCTGTGTCTTTCCTTATTTGGGTGTACGCGCACCTCTCACGGTTGTGGCCTCTCCCGTTGCGGAGCGCCGGCTCCTGAGGCTTAGGTGCAGCGGCTAAGGCTCCCGGGTGCGGCACTAGGGCAGCGGGTGGGACCTTCCCGGATCGGGGTACGAACCCGTGTCTCCTGCATCGGCAGGCTGACTTTCAACTACAGTTCCACAAAGAAAGCCTGACCCTGCTTTAGAGCTAAAGGGAACCCGAAACGCAAACACTGGCTTTTCACTACGGCCCTGGGTTTCCGTGCAGAAAGATTGGTGGGCAGCAGCTTCCATGAGGCATTTCGGCTGTGCTACTTTAGTTTCACGAGGGTAGGCCTTTCCGGACTCCTAGCACGTTAGCACCAGTTTCCTTACAGGAACACTCAGGGAGCCGGGCTCCAGTGGGCCTGTGGAGCAGCACCCAGCCCCGTAGGTCCTTCAGCGCACCCCTGTGTTTCCTGAGCGAAGCGCAACACACTGCACTCTTCCCTGGGAGAGCTGGAGATCCTCAGCTCTGCCACAGCTTCAGAGAGACGTTCCTAGCCAGTCCAGCAGGTCAAAAACACTCTTGCTGCCGGGAGTTTAGTCCCTGCGGGCATGCCTGCGAGAGGCAAATGAGCTTTCTCGAAAGAAGCAGGCTGCTTCCAGTTCCCGAGGAAGCTTCCCTGCCCTGCTCTAGGGCGAAAGGGAAACTCAGTGTCCCCACGAGACTCGAAAATCGCCCTGGTGGGCCGTGCCGATTGGAAGGCGTGCAGCACCCTTCCCGAGGCATTCCTTGCTGTTCTGCTTTAAGTTTTCGGTAGTACCTCTTTAAGGAGTCCTAAGAGCGTCGTGTCAGCACCCGAGTCAGTGCAAGAACACTGAGTACCGCCAGGCTCCTGGGGCCCGCTTGAGCCTCATCCAGCCCCGAAGGCCCTTAGGTGTACGCCTGTTTATGCCGAGTGTAGGGCAACACACTGCCCTCTTCCTTGGGAGAGGCAGATTTCCTCAGCTCTCCAAGAGCTTCTGAAACAAGGTTGTATCCAGCGCAACATGACAAGGAAGTTGGCTCCCCTTGCCTTACCTGAGCTCTACCTCGAAAAACACTCTGCTTAGCGCTCCTTCTCGGACCTCAAACCTGCAGTCACCTTACCCAAGGAAAAAGTCAGGCTGGGTTCCACTGCAACTGACGCACAGTTCTTCGTGGAACACAGCAGGCTTTTGGAAGATGCCCAGGCCCCTAGGCCGATCTGGGGCTTTCGAAAATTTAGGCAGTTCCCTACAAGCCGAACACCCTGCCTACAAAAGTTGATTTCGGGAAGGGGTCAGTGGGTAGCTTGTGTCTCTTCTGACTTCAGCAGCATAACAGGTCCTTACGCAGTGCGTCAACCTCGAATGGGGGGCCTGATGTCACAAGCCTTGTTTTCCCCGCTGGAAAGCGCCCTGCGTGAGCCCTTGACGCTTCCGGGGAATAGTGCGTTTGCCGGCTTACTAGTCAGGGCAGGCGTGGCACTGAGTAGAAACTGAGTTGCCTCCAAAGAAATAGGGTACTACGACTTCCTGGCTGGGAGCTTCCCCTGCCCTGCTTTATAGCGAAAGGGAAACTCAGCATGAACACTCGCCTCGACGGGTGGCCCTGCTCTGCCATGCAGAAGGGGAGGCGTGCGGCAGCTTCTATGAGACCCACGTCGCAGCTCTGCTTTACTTTAAAGGCAGTAAGCTGTAAAGGCCTCCTAGGAGCCTCGCGTCCGCACACGATTCTGCCTAAGAACGCTGAGTCACTGCAGGCTCCTAGTGGCCTGGTGAGCCTCATCCAGTCGCGAAGATCCTTAGCTGCACCCCTCCGTAGCTGAGTGTAGGGCAACATATTGAACTCGTGCGTCGGAGAGCTAGACTGCCTCCGGTCACAGACGGATTCAGTAACACGGTTGTAGCACTTCCAGCATTCAATGCCGGTCGGCCTCATTGCCCTGTCAGAGCGATACTGAGAGAGACACTCTGCTTAGCAGTCCTTCTAGGTCCTGTCACCTGCAGTCACCCTACCTCAAGGAGAAACTCGGGTTGGGTTCCACTGCAACTAAAGATCAGTTCTTCGTGGAACACAGCCGGCTTTTGGAAGGTGCACGGGCCCCTAGGCTGACCCACGGCATTCTTTCCTTTAGGCCACGCCCTACAACGCAGAACACGCTGTATGGAGAAGCTGCTTTAGGGAAGGGCCCCCTGAGTACCATGTGTCTCTTTTGAATTTTTCGAAACAATAGGTACTGATGCTTCCCGTCAACCTCGAAATGGGGGCCTGAGGGCACAGGCCTTTTTCTCCCCAGTGTTGACCATTCCACTCGGGCAGCCTGGAAGCTTGTGCCCAAACACTTGTGCTTCCAGGATTCTAGTCATTTCGTGCAGGGCTCGGATGGGAAGTTGACTTTTCTCCCAGAAACAGGGCGCCTCCGGTTCCTGGGTGGGATATCATCTTGCCCTGTGTCTTTCCTTATTTGGGTGTACGCGCACCTCTCACGGTTGTGGCCTCTCCCGTTGCGGAGCGCCGGCTCCTGAGGCTTAGGTGCAGCGGCTAAGGCTCCCGGGTGCGGCACTAGGGCAGCGGGTGGGACCTTCCCGGATCGGGGTACGAACCCGTGTCTCCTGCATCGGCAGGCTGACTTTCAACTACAGTTCCACAAAGAAAGCCTGACCCTGCTTTAGAGCTAAAGGGAACCCGAAACGCAAACACTGGCTTTTCACTACGGCCCTGGGTTTCCGTGCAGAAAGATTGGTGGGCAGCAGCTTCCATGAGGCATTTGGGCTGTGCTACTTTAGTTTCACGAGGGTAGGCCTTTCCGGACTCCTAGCACGTTAGCACCAGTTTCCTTACAGGAACACTCAGGGAGCCGGGCTCCAGTGGGCCTGTGGAGCAGCACCCAGCCCCGTAGGTCCTTCAGCGCACCCCTGTGTTTCCTGAGCGAAGCGCAACACACTGCACTCTTCCCTGGGAGAGCTGGAGATCCTCAGCTCTGCCACAGCTTCAGAGAGACGTTCCTAGCCAGTCCAGCAGGTCAAAAACACTCTTGCTGCCGGGAGTTTAGTCCCTGCGGGCATGCCTGCGAGAGGCAAATGAGCTTTCTCGAAAGAAGCAGGCTGCTTCCAGTTCCCGAGGAAGCTTCCCTGCCCTGCTCTAGGGCGAAAGGGAAACTCAGTGTCCCCACGAGACTCGAAAATCGCCCTGGTGGGCCGTGCCGATTGGAAGGCGTGCAGCACCCTTCCCGAGGCATTCCTTGCTGTTCTGCTTTAAGTTTTCGGTAGTACCTCTTTAAGGAGTCCTAAGAGCGTCGTGTCAGCACCCGAGTCAGTGCAAGAACACTGAGTACCGCCAGGCTCCTGGGGCCCGCTTGAGCCTCATCCAGCCCCGAAGGCCCTTAGGTGTACGCCTGTTTATGCCGAGTGTAGGGCAACACACTGCCCTCTTCCTTGGGAGAGGCAGATTTCCTCAGCTCTCCAAGAGCTTCTGAAACAAGGTTGTATCCAGCGCAACATGACAAGGAAGTTGGCTCCCCTTGCCTTACCTGAGCTCTACCTCGAAAAACACTCTGCTTAGCGCTCCTTCTCGGACCTCAAACCTGCAGTCACCTTACCCAAGGAAAAAGTCAGGCTGGGTTCCACTGCAACTGACGCACAGTTCTTCGTGGAACACAGCAGGCTTTTGGAAGATGCCCAGGCCCCTAGGCCGATCTGGGGCTTTCGAAAATTTAGGCAGTTCCCTACAAGCCGAACACCCTGCCTACAAAAGTTGATTTCGGGAAGGGGTCAGTGGGTAGCTTGTGTCTCTTCTGACTTCGGCAGCATAACAGGTCCTTACGCAGTGCGTCAACCTCGAATGGGGGGCCTGATGTCACAAGCCTTGTTTTCCCCGCTGGAAAGCGCCCTGCGTGAGCCCTTGACGCTTCCGGGGAATAGTGCGTTTGCCGGCTTACTAGTCAGGGCAGGCGTGGCACTGAGTAGAAACTGAGTTGCCTCCAAAGAAATAGGGTACTACGACTTCCTGGCTGGGAGCTTCCCCTGCCCTGCTTTATAGCGAAAGGGAAACTCAGCATGAACACTCGCCTCGACGGGTGGCCCTGCTCTGCCATGCAGAAGGGGAGGCGTGCGGCAGCTTCTATGAGACCCACGTCGCAGCTCTGCTTTACTTTAAAGGCAGTAAGCTGTAAAGGCCTCCTAGGACCCTCGCGTCCGCACACGATTCTGCCTAAGAACGCTGAGTCACTGCAGGCTCCTAGTGGCCTGGTGAGCCTCATCCAGTCGCGAAGATCCTTAGCTGCACCCCTCCGTAGCTGAGTGTAGGGCAACATATTGAACTCGTGCGTCGGAGAGCTAGACTGCCTCCGGTCACAGACGGATTCAGTAACACGGTTGTAGCACTTCCAGCATTCAATGCCGGTCGGCCTCATTGCCCTGTCAGAGCGATACTGAGAGAGACACTCTGCTTAGCAGTCCTTCTAGGTCCTGTCACCTGCAGTCACCCTACCTCAAGGAGAAACTCGGGTTGGGTTCCACTGCAACTAAAGATCAGTTCTTCGTGGAACACAGCCGGCTTTTGGAAGGTGCACGGGCCCCTAGGCTGACCCACGGCATTCTTTCCTTTAGGCCACGCCCTACAACGCAGAACACGCTGTATGGAGAAGCTGCTTTAGGGAAGGGCCCCCTGAGTACCATGTGTCTCTTTTGAATTTTTCGAAACAATAGGTACTGATGCTTCCCGTCAACCTCGAAATGGGGGCCTGAGGGCACAGGCCTTTTTCTCCCCAGTGTTGACCATTCCACTCGGGCAGCCTGGAAGCTTGTGCCCAAACACTTGTGCTTCCAGGATTCTAGTCATTTCGTGCAGGGCTCGGATGGGAAGTTGACTTTTCTCCCAGAAACAGGGCGCCTCCGGTTCCTGGGTGGGATATCATCTTGCCCTGTGTCTTTCCTTATTTGGGTGTACGCGCACCTCTCACGGTTGTGGCCTCTCCCGTTGCGGAGCGCCGGCTCCTGAGGCTTAGGTGCAGCGGCTAAGGCTCCCGGGTGCGGCACTAGGGCAGCGGGTGGGACCTTCCCGGATCGGGGTACGAACCCGTGTCTCCTGCATCGGCAGGCTGACTTTCAACTACAGTTCCACAAAGAAAGCCTGACCCTGCTTTAGAGCTAAAGGGAACCCGAAACGCAAACACTGGCTTTTCACTACGGCCCTGGGTTTCCGTGCAGAAAGATTGGTGGGCAGCAGCTTCCATGAGGCATTTGGGCTGTGCTACTTTAGTTTCACGAGGGTAGGCCTTTCCGGACTCCTAGCACGTTAGCACCAGTTTCCTTACAGGAACACTCAGGGAGCCGGGCTCCAGTGGGCCTGTGGAGCAGCACCCAGCCCCGTAGGTCCTTCAGCGCACCCCTGTGTTTCCTGAGCGAAGCGCAACACACTGCACTCTTCCCTGGGAGAGCTGGAGATCCTCAGCTCTGCCACAGCTTCAGAGAGACGTTCCTAGCCAGTCCAGCAGGTCAAAAACACTCTTGCTGCCGGGAGTTTAGTCCCTGCGGGCATGCCTGCGAGAGGCAAATGAGCTTTCTCGAAAGAAGCAGGCTGCTTCCAGTTCCTGAGGAAGCTTCCCTGCCCTGCTCTAGGGCGAAAGGGAAACTCAGTGTCCCCACGAGACTCGAAAATCGCCCTGGTGGGCCGTGCCGATTGGAAGGCGTGCAGCACCCTTCCCGAGGCATTCCTTGCTGTTCTGCTTTAAGTTTTCGGTAGTACCCCTTTAAGGAGTCCTAAGAACGTCGTGTCAGCACCCGAGTCAGTGCAAGAACACTGAGTACCGCCAGGCTCCTGGGGCCCGCTTGAGCCTCATCCAGCCCCGAAGGCCCTTAGGTGTACGCCTGTTTATGCCGAGTGTAGGGCAACACACTGCCCTCTTCCTTGGGAGAGGCAGATTTCCTCAGCTCTCCAAGAGCTTCTGAAACAAGGTTGTATCCAGCGCAACATGACAAGGAAGTTGGCTCCCCTTGCCTTACCTGAGCTCTACCTCGAAAAACACTCTGCTTAGCGCTCCTTCTCGGACCTCAAACCTGCAGTCACCTTACCCAAGGAAAAAGTCAGGCTGGGTTCCACTGCAACTGACGCACAGTTCTTCGTGGAACACAGCAGGCTTTTGGAAGATGCCCAGGCCCCTAGGCCGATCTGGGGCTTTCGAAAATTTAGGCAGTTCCCTACAAGCCGAACACCCTGCCTACAAAAGTTGATTTCGGGAAGGGGTCAGTGGGTAGCTTGTGTCTCTTCTGACTTCGGCAGCATAACAGGTCCTTACGCAGTGCGTCAACCTCGAATGGGGGGCCTGATGTCACAAGCCTTGTTTTCCCCGCTGGAAAGCGCCCTGCGTGAGCCCTTGACGCTTCCGGGGAATAGTGCGTTTGCCGGCTTACTAGTCAGGGCAGGCGTGGCACTGAGTAGAAACTGAGTTGCCTCCAAAGAAATAGGGTACTACGACTTCCTGGCTGGGAGCTTCCCCTGCCCTGCTTTATAGCGAAAGGGAAACTCAGCATGAACACTCGCCTCGACGGGTGGCCCTGCTCTGCCATGCAGAAGGGGAGGCGTGCGGCAGCTTCTATGAGACCCACGTCGCAGCTCTGCTTTACTTTAAAGGCAGTAAGCTGTAAAGGCCTCCTAGGACCCTCGCGTCCGCACACGATTCTGCCTAAGAACGCTGAGTCACTGCAGGCTCCTAGTGGCCTGGTGAGCCTCATCCAGTCGCGAAGATCCTTAGCTGCACCCCTCCGTAGCTGAGTGTAGGGCAACATATTGAACTCGTGCGTCGGAGAGCTAGACTGCCTCCGGTCACAGACGGATTCAGTAACACGGTTGTAGCACTTCCAGCATTCAATGCCGGTCGGCCTCATTGCCCTGTCAGAGCGATACTGAGAGAGACACTCTGCTTAGCAGTCCTTCTAGGTCCTGTCACCTGCAGTCACCCTACCTCAAGGAGAAACTCGGGTTGGGTTCCACTGCAACTAAAGATCAGTTCTTCGTGGAACACAGCCGGCTTTTGGAAGGTGCACGGGCCCCTAGGCTGACCCACGGCATTCTTTCCTTTAGGCCACGCCCTACAACGCAGAACACGCTGTATGGAGAAGCTGCTTTAGGGAAGGGCCCCCTGAGTACCATGTGTCTCTTTTGAATTTTTCGAAACAATAGGTACTGATGCTTCCCGTCAACCTCGAAATGGGGGCCTGAGGGCACAGGCCTTTTTCTCCCCAGTGTTGACCATTCCACTCGGGCAGCCTGGAAGCTTGTGCCCAAACACTTGTGCTTCCAGGATTCTAGTCATTTCGTGCAGGGCTCGGATGGGAAGTTGACTTTTCTCCCAGAAACAGGGCGCCTCCGGTTCCTGGGTGGGATATCATCTTGCCCTGTGTCTTTCCTTATTTGGGTGTACGCGCACCTCTCACGGTTGTGGCCTCTCCCGTTGCGGAGCGCCGGCTCCTGAGGCTTAGGTGCAGCGGCTAAGGCTCCCGGGTGCGGCACTAGGGCAGCGGGTGGGACCTTCCCGGATCGGGGTACGAACCCGTGTCTCCTGCATCGGCAGGCTGACTTTCAACTACAGTTCCACAAAGAAAGCCTGACCCTGCTTTAGAGCTAAAGGGAACCCGAAACGCAAACACTGGCTTTTCACTACGGCCCTGGGTTTCCGTGCAGAAAGATTGGTGGGCAGCAGCTTCCATGAGGCATTTGGGCTGTGCTACTTTAGTTTCACGAGGGTAGGCCTTTCCGGACTCCTAGCACGTTAGCACCAGTTTCCTTACAGGAACACTCAGGGAGCCGGGCTCCAGTGGGCCTGTGGAGCAGCACCCAGCCCCGTAGGTCCTTCAGCGCACCCCTGTGTTTCCTGAGCGAAGCGCAACACACTGCACTCTTCCCTGGGAGAGCTGGAGATCCTCAGCTCTGCCACAGCTTCAGAGAGACGTTCCTAGCCAGTCCAGCAGGTCAAAAACACTCTTGCTGCCGGGAGTTTAGTCCCTGCGGGCATGCCTGCGAGAGGCAAATGAGCTTTCTCGAAAGAAGCAGGCTGCTTCCAGTTCCTGAGGAAGCTTCCCTGCCCTGCTCTAGGGCGAAAGGGAAACTCAGTGTCCCCACGAGACTCGAAAATCGCCCTGGTGGGCCGTGCCGATTGGAAGGCGTGCAGCACCCTTCCCGAGGCATTCCTTGCTGTTCTGCTTTAAGTTTTCGGTAGTACCCCTTTAAGGAGTCCTAAGAACGTCGTGTCAGCACCCGAGTCAGTGCAAGAACACTGAGTACCGCCAGGCTCCTGGGGCCCGCTTGAGCCTCATCCAGCCCCGAAGGCCCTTAGGTGTACGCCTGTTTATGCCGAGTGTAGGGCAACACACTGCCCTCTTCCTTGGGAGAGGCAGATTTCCTCAGCTCTCCAAGAGCTTCTGAAACAAGGTTGTATCCAGCGCAACATGACAAGGAAGTTGGCTCCCCTTGCCTTACCTGAGCTCTACCTCGAAAAACACTCTGCTTAGCGCTCCTTCTCGGACCTCAAACCTGCAGTCACCTTACCCAAGGAAAAAGTCAGGCTGGGTTCCACTGCAACTGACGCACAGTTCTTCGTGGAACACAGCAGGCTTTTGGAAGATGCCCAGGCCCCTAGGCCGATCTGGGGCTTTCGAAAATTTAGGCAGTTCCCTACAAGCCGAACACCCTGCCTACAAAAGTTGATTTCGGGAAGGGGTCAGTGGGTAGCTTGTGTCTCTTCTGACTTCGGCAGCATAACAGGTCCTTACGCAGTGCGTCAACCTCGAATGGGGGGCCTGATGTCACAAGCCTTGTTTTCCCCGCTGGAAAGCGCCCTGCGTGAGCCCTTGACGCTTCCGGGGAATAGTGCGTTTGCCGGCTTACTAGTCAGGGCAGGCGTGGCACTGAGTAGAAACTGAGTTGCCTCCAAAGAAATAGGGTACTACGACTTCCTGGCTGGGAGCTTCCCCTGCCCTGCTTTATAGCGAAAGGGAAACTCAGCATGAACACTCGCCTCGACGTGTGGCCCTGCTCTGCCATGCAGAAGGGGAGGCGTGCGGCAGCTTCTATGAGACCCACGTCGCAGCTCTGCTTTACTTTAAAGGCAGTAAGCTGTAAAGGCCTCCTAGGAGCCTCGCGTCCGCACACGATTCTGCCTAAGAACGCTGAGTCACTGCAGGCTCCTAGTGGCCTGGTGAGCCTCATCCAGTCGCGAAGATCCTTAGCTGCACCCCTCCGTAGCTGAGTGTAGGGCAACATATTGAACTCGTGCGTCGGAGAGCTAGACTGCCTCCGGTCACAGACGGATTCAGTAACACGGTTGTAGCACTTCCAGCATTCAATGCCGGTCGGCCTCATTGCCCTGTCAGAGCGATACTGAGAGAGACACTCTGCTTAGCAGTCCTTCTAGGTCCTGTCACCTGCAGTCACCCTACCTCAAGGAGAAACTCGGGTTGGGTTCCACTGCAACTAAAGATCAGTTCTTCGTGGAACACAGCCGGCTTTTGGAAGGTGCACGGGCCCCTAGGCTGACCCACGGCATTCTTTCCTTTAGGCCACGCCCTACAACGCAGAACACGCTGTATGGAGAAGCTGCTTTAGGGAAGGGCCCCCTGAGTACCATGTGTCTCTTTTGAATTTTTCGAAACAATAGGTACTGATGCTTCCCGCCAACCTCGAAATGGGGGCCTGAGGGCACAGGCCTTTTTCTCCCCAGTGTTGACCATTCCACTCGGGCAGCCTGGAAGCTTGTGCCCAAACACTTGTGCTTCCAGGATTCTAGTCATTTCGTGCAGGGCTCGGATAGGAAGTTGACTTTTCTCCCAGAAACAGGGCGCCTCCGGTTCCTGGGTGGGATATCATCTTGCCCTGTGTCTTTCCTTATTTGGGTGTACGCGCACCTCTCACGGTTGTGGCCTCTCCCGTTGCGGAGCGCCGGCTCCTGAGGCTTAGGTGCAGCGGCTAAGGCTCCCGGGTGCGGCACTAGGGCAGCGGGTGGGACCTTCCCGGATCGGGGTACGAACCCGTGTCTCCTGCATCGGCAGGCTGACTTTCAACTACAGTTCCACAAAGAAAGCCTGACCCTGCTTTAGAGCTAAAGGGAACCCGAAACGCAAACACTGGCTTTTCACTACGGCCCTGGGTTTCCGTGCAGAAAGATTGGTGGGCAGCAGCTTCCATGAGGCATTTGGGCTGTGCTACTTTAGTTTCACGAGGGTAGGCCTTTCCGGACTCCTAGCACGTTAGCACCAGTTTCCTTACAGGAACACTCAGGGAGCCGGGCTCCAGTGGGCCTGTGGAGCAGCACCCAGCCCCGTAGGTCCTTCAGCGCACCCCTGTGTTTCCTGAGCGAAGCGCAACACACTGCACTCTTCCCTGGGAGAGCTGGAGATCCTCAGCTCTGCCACAGCTTCAGAGAGACGTTCCTAGCCAGTCCAGCAGGTCAAAAACACTCTTGCTGCCGGGAGTTTAGTCCCTGCGGGCATGCCTGCGAGAGGCAAATGAGCTTTCTCGAAAGAAGCAGGCTGCTTCCAGTTCCTGAGGAAGCTTCCCTGCCCTGCTCTAGGGCGAAAGGGAAACTCAGTGTCCCCACGAGACTCGAAAATCGCCCTGGTGGGCCGTGCCGATTGGAAGGCGTGCAGCACCCTTCCCGAGGCATTCCTTGCTGTTCTGCTTTAAGTTTTCGGTAGTACCCCTTTAAGGAGTCCTAAGAACGTCGTGTCAGCACCCGAGTCAGTGCAAGAACACTGAGTACCGCCAGGCTCCTGGGGCCCGCTTGAGCCTCATCCAGCCCCGAAGGCCCTTAGGTGTACGCCTGTTTATGCCGAGTGTAGGGCAACACACTGCCCTCTTCCTTGGGAGAGGCAGATTTCCTCAGCTCTCCAAGAGCTTCTGAAACAAGGTTGTATCCAGCGCAACATGACAAGGAAGTTGGCTCCCCTTGCCTTACCTGAGCTCTACCTCGAAAAACACTCTGCTTAGCGCTCCTTCTCGGACCTCAAACCTGCAGTCACCTTACCCAAGGAAAAAGTCAGGCTGGGTTCCACTGCAACTGACGCACAGTTCTTCGTGGAACACAGCAGGCTTTTGGAAGATGCCCAGGCCCCTAGGCCGATCTGGGGCTTTCGAAAATTTAGGCAGTTCCCTACAAGCCGAACACCCTGCCTACAAAAGTTGATTTCGGGAAGGGGTCAGTGGGTAGCTTGTGTCTCTTCTGACTTCGGCAGCATAACAGGTCCTTACGCAGTGCGTCAACCTCGAATGGGGGGCCTGATGTCACAAGCCTTGTTTTCCCCGCTGGAAAGCGCCCTGCGTGAGCCCTTGACGCTTCCGGGGAATAGTGCGTTTGCCGGCTTACTAGTCAGGGCAGGCGTGGCACTGAGTAGAAACTGAGTTGCCTCCAAAGAAATAGGGTACTACGACTTCCTGGCTGGGAGCTTCCCCTGCCCTGCTTTATAGCGAAAGGGAAACTCAGCATGAACACTCGCCTCGACGTGTGGCCCTGCTCTGCCATGCAGAAGGGGAGGCGTGCGGCAGCTTCTATGAGACCCACGTCGCAGCTCTGCTTTACTTTAAAGGCAGTAAGCTGTAAAGGCCTCCTAGGACCCTCGCGTCCGCACACGATTCTGCCTAAGAACGCTGAGTCACTGCAGGCTCCTAGTGGCCTGGTGAGCCTCATCCAGTCGCGAAGATCCTTAGCTGCACCCCTCCGTAGCTGAGTGTAGGGCAACATATTGAACTCGTGCGTCGGAGAGCTAGACTGCCTCCGGTCACAGACGGATTCAGTAACACGGTTGTAGCACTTCCAGCATTCAATGCCGGTCGGCCTCATTGCCCTGTCAGAGCGATACTGAGAGAGACACTCTGCTTAGCAGTCCTTCTAGGTCCTGTCACCTGCAGTCACCCTACCTCAAGGAGAAACTCGGGTTGGGTTCCACTGCAACTAAAGATCAGTTCTTCGTGGAACACAGCCGGCTTTTGGAAGGTGCACGGGCCCCTAGGCTGACCCACGGCATTCTTTCCTTTAGGCCACGCCCTACAACGCAGAACACGCTGTATGGAGAAGCTGCTTTAGGGAAGGGCCCCCTGAGTACCATGTGTCTCTTTTGAATTTTTCGAAACAATAGGTACTGATGCTTCCCGCCAACCTCGAAATGGGGGCCTGAGGGCACAGGCCTTTTTCTCCCCAGTGTTGACCATTCCACTCGGGCAGCCTGGAAGCTTGTGCCCAAACACTTGTGCTTCCAGGATTCTAGTCATTTCGTGCAGGGCTCGGATAGGAAGTTGACTTTTCTCCCAGAAACAGGGCGCCTCCGGTTCCTGGGTGGGATATCATCTTGCCCTGTGTCTTTCCTTATTTGGGTGTACGCGCACCTCTCACGGTTGTGGCCTCTCCCGTTGCGGAGCGCCGGCTCCTGAGGCTTAGGTGCAGCGGCTAAGGCTCCCGGGTGCGGCACTAGGGCAGCGGGTGGGACCTTCCCGGATCGGGGTACGAACCCGTGTCTCCTGCATCGGCAGGCTGACTTTCAACTACAGTTCCACAAAGAAAGCCTGACCCTGCTTTAGAGCTAAAGGGAACCCGAAACGCAAACACTGGCTTTTCACTACGGCCCTGGGTTTCCGTGCAGAAAGATTGGTGGGCAGCAGCTTCCATGAGGCATTTGGGCTGTGCTACTTTAGTTTCACGAGGGTAGGCCTTTCCGGACTCCTAGCACGTTAGCACCAGTTTCCTTACAGGAACACTCAGGGAGCCGGGCTCCAGTGGGCCTGTGGAGCAGCACCCAGCCCCGTAGGTCCTTCAGCGCACCCCTGTGTTTCCTGAGCGAAGCGCAACACACTGCACTCTTCCCTGGGAGAGCTGGAGATCCTCAGCTCTGCCACAGCTTCAGAGAGACGTTCCTAGCCAGTCCAGCAGGTCAAAAACACTCTTGCTGCCGGGAGTTTAGTCCCTGCGGGCATGCCTGCGAGAGGCAAATGAGCTTTCTCGAAAGAAGCAGGCTGCTTCCAGTTCCTGAGGAAGCTTCCCTGCCCTGCTCTAGGGCGAAAGGGAAACTCAGTGTCCCCACGAGACTCGAAAATCGCCCTGGTGGGCCGTGCCGATTGGAAGGCGTGCAGCACCCTTCCCGAGGCATTCCTTGCTGTTCTGCTTTAAGTTTTCGGTAGTACCCCTTTAAGGAGTCCTAAGAACGTCGTGTCAGCACCCGAGTCAGTGCAAGAACACTGAGTACCGCCAGGCTCCTGGGGCCCGCTTGAGCCTCATCCAGCCCCGAAGGCCCTTAGGTGTACGCCTGTTTATGCCGAGTGTAGGGCAACACACTGCCCTCTTCCTTGGGAGAGGCAGATTTCCTCAGCTCTCCAAGAGCTTCTGAAACAAGGTTGTATCCAGCGCAACATGACAAGGAAGTTGGCTCCCCTTGCCTTACCTGAGCTCTACCTCGAAAAACACTCTGCTTAGCGCTCCTTCTCGGACCTCAAACCTGCAGTCACCTTACCCAAGGAAAAAGTCAGGCTGGGTTCCACTGCAACTGACGCACAGTTCTTCGTGGAACACAGCAGGCTTTTGGGAGATGCCCAGGCCCCTAGGCCGATCTGGGGCTTTCGAAAATTTAGGCAGTTCCCTACAAGCCGAACACCCTGCCTACAAAAGTTGATTTCGGGAAGGGGTCAGTGGGTAGCTTGTGTCTCTTCTGACTTCGGCAGCATAACAGGTCCTTACGCAGTGCGTCAACCTCGAATGGGGGGCCTGATGTCACAAGCCTTGTTTTCCCCGCTGGAAAGCGCCCTGCGTGAGCCCTTGACGCTTCCGGGGAATAGTGCGTTTGCCGGCTTACTAGTCAGGGCAGGCGTGGCACTGAGTAGAAACTGAGTTGCCTCCAAAGAAATAGGGTACTACGACTTCCTGGCTGGGAGCTTCCCCTGCCCTGCTTTATAGCGAAAGGGAAACTCAGCATGAACACTCGCCTCGACGGGTGGCCCTGCTCTGCCATGCAGAAGGGGAGGCGTGCAGCAGCTTCTATGAGACCCACGTCGCAGCTCTGCTTTACTTTAAAGGCAGTAAGCTGTAAAGGCCTCCTAGGAGCCTCGCGTCCGCACACGATTCTGCCTAAGAACGCTGAGTCACTGCAGGCTCCTAGTGGCCTGGTGAGCCTCATCCAGTCGCGAAGATCCTTAGCTGCACCCCTCCGTAGCTGAGTGTAGGGCAACATATTGAACTCGTGCGTCGGAGAGCTAGACTGCCTCCGGTCACAGACGGATTCAGTAACACGGTTGTAGCACTTCCAGCATTCAATGCCGGTCGGCCTCATTGCCCTGTCAGAGCGATACTGAGAGAGACACTCTGCTTAGCAGTCCTTCTAGGTCCTGTCACCTGCAGTCACCCTACCTCAAGGAGAAACTCGGGTTGGGTTCCACTGCAACTAAAGATCAGTTCTTCGTGGAACACAGCCGGCTTTTGGAAGGTGCACGGGCCCCTAGGCTGACCCACGGCATTCTTTCCTTTAGGCCACGCCCTACAACGCAGAACACGCTGTATGGAGAAGCTGCTTTAGGGAAGGGCCCCCTGAGTACCATGTGTCTCTTTTGAATTTTTCGAAACAATAGGTACTGATGCTTCCCGCCAACCTCGAAATGGGGGCCTGAGGGCACAGGCCTTTTTCTCCCCAGTGTTGACCATTCCACTCGGGCAGCCTGGAAGCTTGTGCCCAAACACTTGTGCTTCCAGGATTCTAGTCATTTCGTGCAGGGCTCGGATAGGAAGTTGACTTTTCTCCCAGAAACAGGGCGCCTCCGGTTCCTGGGTGGGATATCATCTTGCCCTGTGTCTTTCCTTATTTGGGTGTACGCGCACCTCTCACGGTTGTGGCCTCTCCCGTTGCGGAGCGCCGGCTCCTGAGGCTTAGGTGCAGCGGCTAAGGCTCCCGGGTGCGGCACTAGGGCAGCGGGTGGGACCTTCCCGGATCGGGGTACGAACCCGTGTCTCCTGCATCGGCAGGCTGACTTTCAACTACAGTTCCACAAAGAAAGCCTGACCCTGCTTTAGAGCTAAAGGGAACCCGAAACGCAAACACTGGCTTTTCACTACGGCCCTGGGTTTCCGTGCAGAAAGATTGGTGGGCAGCAGCTTCCATGAGGCATTTGGGCTGTGCTACTTTAGTTTCACGAGGGTAGGCCTTTCCGGACTCCTAGCACGTTAGCACCAGTTTCCTTACAGGAACACTCAGGGAGCCGGGCTCCAGTGGGCCTGTGGAGCAGCACCCAGCCCCGTAGGTCCTTCAGCGCACCCCTGTGTTTCCTGAGCGAAGCGCAACACACTGCACTCTTCCCTGGGAGAGCTGGAGATCCTCAGCTCTGCCACAGCTTCAGAGAGACGTTCCTAGCCAGTCCAGCAGGTCAAAAACACTCTTGCTGCCGGGAGTTTAGTCCCTGCGGGCATGCCTGCGAGAGGCAAATGAGCTTTCTCGAAAGAAGCAGGCTGCTTCCAGTTCCTGAGGAAGCTTCCCTGCCCTGCTCTAGGGCGAAAGGGAAACTCAGTGTCCCCACGAGACTCGAAAATCGCCCTGGTGGGCCGTGCCGATTGGAAGGCGTGCAGCACCCTTCCCGAGGCATTCCTTGCTGTTCTGCTTTAAGTTTTCGGTAGTACCCCTTTAAGGAGTCCTAAGAACGTCGTGTCAGCACCCGAGTCAGTGCAAGAACACTGAGTACCGCCAGGCTCCTGGGGCCCGCTTGAGCCTCATCCAGCCCCGAAGGCCCTTAGGTGTACGCCTGTTTATGCCGAGTGTAGGGCAACACACTGCCCTCTTCCTTGGGAGAGGCAGATTTCCTCAGCTCTCCAAGAGCTTCTGAAACAAGGTTGTATCCAGCGCAACATGACAAGGAAGTTGGCTCCCCTTGCCTTACCTGAGCTCTACCTCGAAAAACACTCTGCTTAGCGCTCCTTCTCGGACCTCAAACCTGCAGTCACCTTACCCAAGGAAAAAGTCAGGCTGGGTTCCACTGCAACTGACGCACAGTTCTTCGTGGAACACAGCAGGCTTTTGGGAGATGCCCAGGCCCCTAGGCCGATCTGGGGCTTTCGAAAATTTAGGCAGTTCCCTACAAGCCGAACACCCTGCCTACAAAAGTTGATTTCGGGAAGGGGTCAGTGGGTAGCTTGTGTCTCTTCTGACTTCGGCAGCATAACAGGTCCTTACGCAGTGCGTCAACCTCGAATGGGGGGCCTGATGTCACAAGCCTTGTTTTCCCCGCTGGAAAGCGCCCTGCGTGAGCCCTTGACGCTTCCGGGGAATAGTGCGTTTGCCGGCTTACTAGTCAGGGCAGGCGTGGCACTGAGTAGAAACTGAGTTGCCTCCAAAGAAATAGGGTACTACGACTTCCTGGCTGGGAGCTTCCCCTGCCCTGCTTTATAGCGAAAGGGAAACTCAGCATGAACACTCGCCTCGACGGGTGGCCCTGCTCTGCCATGCAGAAGGGGAGGCGTGCGGCAGCTTCTATGAGACCCACGTCGCAGCTCTGCTTTACTTTAAAGGCAGTAAGCTGTAAAGGCCTCCTAGGACCCTCGCGTCCGCACACGATTCTGCCTAAGAACGCTGAGTCACTGCAGGCTCCTAGTGGCCTGGTGAGCCTCATCCAGTCGCGAAGATCCTTAGCTGCACCCCTCCGTAGCTGAGTGTAGGGCAACATATTGAACTCGTGCGTCGGAGAGCTAGACTGCCTCCGGTCACAGACGGATTCAGTAACACGGTTGTAGCACTTCCAGCATTCAATGCCGGTCGGCCTCATTGCCCTGTCAGAGCGATACTGAGAGAGACACTCTGCTTAGCAGTCCTTCTAGGTCCTGTCACCTGCAGTCACCCTACCTCAAGGAGAAACTCGGGTTGGGTTCCACTGCAACTAAAGATCAGTTCTTCGTGGAACACAGCCGGCTTTTGGAAGGTGCACGGGCCCCTAGGCTGACCCACGGCATTCTTTCCTTTAGGCCACGCCCTACAACGCAGAACACGCTGTATGGAGAAGCTGCTTTAGGGAAGGGCCCCCTGAGTACCATGTGTCTCTTTTGAATTTTTCGAAACAATAGGTACTGATGCTTCCCGCCAACCTCGAAATGGGGGCCTGAGGGCACAGGCCTTTTTCTCCCCAGTGTTGACCATTCCACTCGGGCAGCCTGGAAGCTTGTGCCCAAACACTTGTGCTTCCAGGATTCTAGTCATTTCGTGCAGGGCTCGGATAGGAAGTTGACTTTTCTCCCAGAAACAGGGCGCCTCCGGTTCCTGGGTGGGATATCATCTTGCCCTGTGTCTTTCCTTATTTGGGTGTACGCGCACCTCTCACGGTTGTGGCCTCTCCCGTTGCGGAGCGCCGGCTCCTGAGGCTTAGGTGCAGCGGCTAAGGCTCCCGGGTGCGGCACTAGGGCAGCGGGTGGGACCTTCCCGGATCGGGGTACGAACCCGTGTCTCCTGCATCGGCAGGCTGACTTTCAACTACAGTTCCACAAAGAAAGCCTGACCCTGCTTTAGAGCTAAAGGGAACCCGAAACGCAAACACTGGCTTTTCACTACGGCCCTGGGTTTCCGTGCAGAAAGATTGGTGGGCAGCAGCTTCCATGAGGCATTTGGGCTGTGCTACTTTAGTTTCACGAGGGTAGGCCTTTCCGGACTCCTAGCACGTTAGCACCAGTTTCCTTACAGGAACACTCAGGGAGCCGGGCTCCAGTGGGCCTGTGGAGCAGCACCCAGCCCCGTAGGTCCTTCAGCGCACCCCTGTGTTTCCTGAGCGAAGCGCAACACACTGCACTCTTCCCTGGGAGAGCTGGAGATCCTCAGCTCTGCCACAGCTTCAGAGAGACGTTCCTAGCCAGTCCAGCAGGTCAAAAACACTCTTGCTGCCGGGAGTTTAGTCCCTGCGGGCATGCCTGCGAGAGGCAAATGAGCTTTCTCGAAAGAAGCAGGCTGCTTCCAGTTCCTGAGGAAGCTTCCCTGCCCTGCTCTAGGGCGAAAGGGAAACTCAGTGTCCCCACGAGACTCGAAAATCGCCCTGGTGGGCCGTGCCGATTGGAAGGCGTGCAGCACCCTTCCCGAGGCATTCCTTGCTGTTCTGCTTTAAGTTTTCGGTAGTACCCCTTTAAGGAGTCCTAAGAACGTCGTGTCAGCACCCGAGTCAGTGCAAGAACACTGAGTACCGCCAGGCTCCTGGGGCCCGCTTGAGCCTCATCCAGCCCCGAAGGCCCTTAGGTGTACGCCTGTTTATGCCGAGTGTAGGGCAACACACTGCCCTCTTCCTTGGGAGAGGCAGATTTCCTCAGCTCTCCAAGAGCTTCTGAAACAAGGTTGTATCCAGCGCAACATGACAAGGAAGTTGGCTCCCCTTGCCTTACCTGAGCTCTACCTCGAAAAACACTCTGCTTAGCGCTCCTTCTCGGACCTCAAACCTGCAGTCACCTTACCCAAGGAAAAAGTCAGGCTGGGTTCCACTGCAACTGACGCACAGTTCTTCGTGGAACACAGCAGGCTTTTGGGAGATGCCCAGGCCCCTAGGCCGATCTGGGGCTTTCGAAAATTTAGGCAGTTCCCTACAAGCCGAACACCCTGCCTACAAAAGTTGATTTCGGGAAGGGGTCAGTGGGTAGCTTGTGTCTCTTCTGACTTCGGCAGCATAACAGGTCCTTACGCAGTGCGTCAACCTCGAATGGGGGGCCTGATGTCACAAGCCTTGTTTTCCCCGCTGGAAAGCGCCCTGCGTGAGCCCTTGACGCTTCCGGGGAATAGTGCGTTTGCCGGCTTACTAGTCAGGGCAGGCGTGGCACTGAGTAGAAACTGAGTTGCCTCCAAAGAAATAGGGTACTACGACTTCCTGGCTGGGAGCTTCCCCTGCCCTGCTTTATAGCGAAAGGGAAACTCAGCATGAACACTCGCCTCGACGGGTGGCCCTGCTCTGCCATGCAGAAGGGGAGGCGTGCGGCAGCTTCTATGAGACCCACGTCGCAGCTCTGCTTTACTTTAAAGGCAGTAAGCTGTAAAGGCCTCCTAGGAGCCTCGCGTCCGCACACGATTCTGCCTAAGAACGCTGAGTCACTGCAGGCTCCTAGTGGCCTGGTGAGCCTCATCCAGTCGCGAAGATCCTTAGCTGCACCCCTCCGTAGCTGAGTGTAGGGCAACATATTGAACTCGTGCGTCGGAGAGCTAGACTGCCTCCGGTCACAGACGGATTCAGTAACACGGTTGTAGCACTTCCAGCATTCAATGCCGGTCGGCCTCATTGCCCTGTCAGAGCGATACTGAGAGAGACACTCTGCTTAGCAGTCCTTCTAGGTCCTGTCACCTGCAGTCACCCTACCTCAAGGAGAAACTCGGGTTGGGTTCCACTGCAACTAAAGATCAGTTCTTCGTGGAACACAGCCGGCTTTTGGAAGGTGCACGGGCCCCTAGGCTGACCCACGGCATTCTTTCCTTTAGGCCACGCCCTACAACGCAGAACACGCTGTATGGAGAAGCTGCTTTAGGGAAGGGCCCCCTGAGTACCATGTGTCTCTTTTGAATTTTTCGAAACAATAGGTACTGATGCTTCCCGCCAACCTCGAAATGGGGGCCTGAGGGCACAGGCCTTTTTCTCCCCAGTGTTGACCATTCCACTCGGGCAGCCTGGAAGCTTGTGCCCAAACACTTGTGCTTCCAGGATTCTAGTCATTTCGTGCAGGGCTCGGATGGGAAGTTGACTTTTCTCCCAGAAACAGGGCGCCTCCGGTTCCTGGGTGGGATATCATCTTGCCCTGTGTCTTTCCTTATTTGGGTGTACGCGCACCTCTCACGGTTGTGGCCTCTCCCGTTGCGGAGCGCCGGCTCCTGAGGCTTAGGTGCAGCGGCTAAGGCTCCCGGGTGCGGCACTAGGGCAGCGGGTGGGACCTTCCCGGATCGGGGTACGAACCCGTGTCTCCTGCATCGGCAGGCTGACTTTCAACTACAGTTCCACAAAGAAAGCCTGACCCTGCTTTAGAGCTAAAGGGAACCCGAAACGCAAACACTGGCTTTTCACTACGGCCCTGGGTTTCCGTGCAGAAAGATTGGTGGGCAGCAGCTTCCATGAGGCATTTGGGCTGTGCTACTTTAGTTTCACGAGGGTAGGCCTTTCCGGACTCCTAGCACGTTAGCACCAGTTTCCTTACAGGAACACTCAGGGAGCCGGGCTCCAGTGGGCCTGTGGAGCAGCACCCAGCCCCGTAGGTCCTTCAGCGCACCCCTGTGTTTCCTGAGCGAAGCGCAACACACTGCACTCTTCCCTGGGAGAGCTGGAGATCCTCAGCTCTGCCACAGCTTCAGAGAGACGTTCCTAGCCAGTCCAGCAGGTCAAAAACACTCTTGCTGCCGGGAGTTTAGTCCCTGCGGGCATGCCTGCGAGAGGCAAATGAGCTTTCTCGAAAGAAGCAGGCTGCTTCCAGTTCCTGAGGAAGCTTCCCTGCCCTGCTCTAGGGCGAAAGGGAAACTCAGTGTCCCCACGAGACTCGAAAATCGCCCTGGTGGGCCGTGCCGATTGGAAGGCGTGCAGCACCCTTCCCGAGGCATTCCTTGCTGTTCTGCTTTAAGTTTTCGGTAGTACCCCTTTAAGGAGTCCTAAGAACGTCGTGTCAGCACCCGAGTCAGTGCAAGAACACTGAGTACCGCCAGGCTCCTGGGGCCCGCTTGAGCCTCATCCAGCCCCGAAGGCCCTTAGGTGTACGCCTGTTTATGCCGAGTGTAGGGCAACACACTGCCCTCTTCCTTGGGAGAGGCAGATTTCCTCAGCTCTCCAAGAGCTTCTGAAACAAGGTTGTATCCAGCGCAACATGACAAGGAAGTTGGCTCCCCTTGCCTTACCTGAGCTCTACCTCGAAAAACACTCTGCTTAGCGCTCCTTCTCGGACCTCAAACCTGCAGTCACCTTACCCAAGGAAAAAGTCAGGCTGGGTTCCACTGCAACTGACGCACAGTTCTTCGTGGAACACAGCAGGCTTTTGGGAGATGCCCAGGCCCCTAGGCCGATCTGGGGCTTTCGAAAATTTAGGCAGTTCCCTACAAGCCGAACACCCTGCCTACAAAAGTTGATTTCGGGAAGGGGTCAGTGGGTAGCTTGTGTCTCTTCTGACTTCGGCAGCATAACAGGTCCTTACGCAGTGCGTCAACCTCGAATGGGGGGCCTGATGTCACAAGCCTTGTTTTCCCCGCTGGAAAGCGCCCTGCGTGAGCCCTTGACGCTTCCGGGGAATAGTGCGTTTGCCGGCTTACTAGTCAGGGCAGGCGTGGCACTGAGTAGAAACTGAGTTGCCTCCAAAGAAATAGGGTACTACGACTTCCTGGCTGGGAGCTTCCCCTGCCCTGCTTTATAGCGAAAGGGAAACTCAGCATGAACACTCGCCTCGACGTGTGGCCCTGCTCTGCCATGCAGAAGGGGAGGCGTGCGGCAGCTTCTATGAGACCCACGTCGCAGCTCTGCTTTACTTTAAAGGCAGTAAGCTGTAAAGGCCTCCTAGGAGCCTCGCGTCCGCACACGATTCTGCCTAAGAACGCTGAGTCACTGCAGGCTCCTAGTGGCCTGGTGAGCCTCATCCAGTCGCGAAGATCCTTAGCTGCACCCCTCCGTAGCTGAGTGTAGGGCAACATATTGAACTCGTGCGTCGGAGAGCTAGACTGCCTCCGGTCACAGACGGATTCAGTAACACGGTTGTAGCACTTCCAGCATTCAATGCCGGTCGGCCTCATTGCCCTGTCAGAGCGATACTGAGAGAGACACTCTGCTTAGCAGTCCTTCTAGGTCCTGTCACCTGCAGTCACCCTACCTCAAGGAGAAACTCGGGTTGGGTTCCACTGCAACTAAAGATCAGTTCTTCGTGGAACACAGCCGGCTTTTGGAAGGTGCACGGGCCCCTAGGCTGACCCACGGCATTCTTTCCTTTAGGCCACGCCCTACAACGCAGAACACGCTGTATGGAGAAGCTGCTTTAGGGAAGGGCCCCCTGAGTACCATGTGTCTCTTTTGAATTTTTCGAAACAATAGGTACTGATGCTTCCCGCCAACCTCGAAATGGGGGCCTGAGGGCACAGGCCTTTTTCTCCCCAGTGTTGACCATTCCACTCGGGCAGCCTGGAAGCTTGTGCCCAAACACTTGTGCTTCCAGGATTCTAGTCATTTCGTGCAGGGCTCGGATGGGAAGTTGACTTTTCTCCCAGAAACAGGGCGCCTCCGGTTCCTGGGTGGGATATCATCTTGCCCTGTGTCTTTCCTTATTTGGGTGTACGCGCACCTCTCACGGTTGTGGCCTCTCCCGTTGCGGAGCGCCGGCTCCTGAGGCTTAGGTGCAGCGGCTAAGGCTCCCGGGTGCGGCACTAGGGCAGCGGGTGGGACCTTCCCGGATCGGGGTACGAACCCGTGTCTCCTGCATCGGCAGGCTGACTTTCAACTACAGTTCCACAAAGAAAGCCTGACCCTGCTTTAGAGCTAAAGGGAACCCGAAACGCAAACACTGGCTTTTCACTACGGCCCTGGGTTTCCGTGCAGAAAGATTGGTGGGCAGCAGCTTCCATGAGGCATTTGGGCTGTGCTACTTCAGTTTCACGAGGGTAGGCCTTTCCGGACTCCTAGCACGTTAGCACCAGTTTCCTTACAGGAACACTCAGGGAGCCGGGCTCCAGTGGGCCTGTGGAGCAGCACCCAGCCCCGTAGGTCCTTCAGCGCACCCCTGTGTTTCCTGAGCGAAGCGCAACACACTGCACTCTTCCCTGGGAGAGCTGGAGATCCTCAGCTCTGCCACAGCTTCAGAGAGACGTTCCTAGCCAGTCCAGCAGGTCAAAAACACTCTTGCTGCCGGGAGTTTAGTCCCTGCGGGCATGCCTGCGAGAGGCAAATGAGCTTTCTCGAAAGAAGCAGGCTGCTTCCAGTTCCTGAGGAAGCTTCCCTGCCCTGCTCTAGGGCGAAAGGGAAACTCAGTGTCCCCACGAGACTCGAAAATCGCCCTGGTGGGCCGTGCCGATTGGAAGGCGTGCAGCACCCTTCCCGAGGCATTCCTTGCTGTTCTGCTTTAAGTTTTCGGTAGTACCCCTTTAAGGAGTCCTAAGAACGTCGTGTCAGCACCCGAGTCAGTGCAAGAACACTGAGTACCGCCAGGCTCCTGGGGCCCGCTTGAGCCTCATCCAGCCCCGAAGGCCCTTAGGTGTACGCCTGTTTATGCCGAGTGTAGGGCAACACACTGCCCTCTTCCTTGGGAGAGGCAGATTTCCTCAGCTCTCCAAGAGCTTCTGAAACAAGGTTGTATCCAGCGCAACATGACAAGGAAGTTGGCTCCCCTTGCCTTACCTGAGCTCTACCTCGAAAAACACTCTGCTTAGCGCTCCTTCTCGGACCTCAAACCTGCAGTCACCTTACCCAAGGAAAAAGTCAGGCTGGGTTCCACTGCAACTGACGCACAGTTCTTCGTGGAACACAGCAGGCTTTTGGGAGATGCCCAGGCCCCTAGGCCGATCTGGGGCTTTCGAAAATTTAGGCAGTTCCCTACAAGCCGAACACCCTGCCTACAAAAGTTGATTTCGGGAAGGGGTCAGTGGGTAGCTTGTGTCTCTTCTGACTTCGGCAGCATAACAGGTCCTTACGCAGTGCGTCAACCTCGAATGGGGGGCCTGATGTCACAAGCCTTGTTTTCCCCGCTGGAAAGCGCCCTGCGTGAGCCCTTGACGCTTCCGGGGAATAGTGCGTTTGCCGGCTTACTAGTCAGGGCAGGCGTGGCACTGAGTAGAAACTGAGTTGCCTCCAAAGAAATAGGGTACTACGACTTCCTGGCTGGGAGCTTCCCCTGCCCTGCTTTATAGCGAAAGGGAAACTCAGCATGAACACTCGCCTCGACGGGTGGCCCTGCTCTGCCATGCAGAAGGGGAGGCGTGCGGCAGCTTCTATGAGACCCACGTCGCAGCTCTGCTTTACTTTAAAGGCAGTAAGCTGTAAAGGCCTCCTAGGAGCCTCGCGTCCGCACACGATTCTGCCTAAGAACGCTGAGTCACTGCAGGCTCCTAGTGGCCTGGTGAGCCTCATCCAGTCGCGAAGATCCTTAGCTGCACCCCTCCGTAGCTGAGTGTAGGGCAACATATTGAACTCGTGCGTCGGAGAGCTAGACTGCCTCCGGTCACAGACGGATTCAGTAACACGGTTGTAGCACTTCCAGCATTCAATGCCGGTCGGCCTCATTGCCCTGTCAGAGCGATACTGAGAGAGACACTCTGCTTAGCAGTCCTTCTAGGTCCTGTCACCTGCAGTCACCCTACCTCAAGGAGAAACTCGGGTTGGGTTCCACTGCAACTAAAGATCAGTTCTTCGTGGAACACAGCCGGCTTTTGGAAGGTGCACGGGCCCCTAGGCTGACCCACGGCATTCTTTCCTTTAGGCCACGCCCTACAACGCAGAACACGCTGTATGGAGAAGCTGCTTTAGGGAAGGGCCCCCTGAGTACCATGTGTCTCTTTTGAATTTTTCGAAACAATAGGTACTGATGCTTCCCGCCAACCTCGAAATGGGGGCCTGAGGGCACAGGCCTTTTTCTCCCCAGTGTTGACCATTCCACTCGGGCAGCCTGGAAGCTTGTGCCCAAACACTTGTGCTTCCAGGATTCTAGTCATTTCGTGCAGGGCTCGGATAGGAAGTTGACTTTTCTCCCAGAAACAGGGCGCCTCCGGTTCCTGGGTGGGATATCATCTTGCCCTGTGTCTTTCCTTATTTGGGTGTACGCGCACCTCTCACGGTTGTGGCCTCTCCCGTTGCGGAGCGCCGGCTCCTGAGGCTTAGGTGCAGCGGCTAAGGCTCCCGGGTGCGGCACTAGGGCAGCGGGTGGGACCTTCCCGGATCGGGGTACGAACCCGTGTCTCCTGCATCGGCAGGCTGACTTTCAACTACAGTTCCACAAAGAAAGCCTGACCCTGCTTTAGAGCTAAAGGGAACCCGAAACGCAAACACTGGCTTTTCACTACGGCCCTGGGTTTCCGTGCAGAAAGATTGGTGGGCAGCAGCTTCCATGAGGCATTTGGGCTGTGCTACTTCAGTTTCACGAGGGTAGGCCTTTCCGGACTCCTAGCACGTTAGCACCAGTTTCCTTACAGGAACACTCAGGGAGCCGGGCTCCAGTGGGCCTGTGGAGCAGCACCCAGCCCCGTAGGTCCTTCAGCGCACCCCTGTGTTTCCTGAGCGAAGCGCAACACACTGCACTCTTCCCTGGGAGAGCTGGAGATCCTCAGCTCTGCCACAGCTTCAGAGAGACGTTCCTAGCCAGTCCAGCAGGTCAAAAACACTCTTGCTGCCGGGAGTTTAGTCCCTGCGGGCATGCCTGCGAGAGGCAAATGAGCTTTCTCGAAAGAAGCAGGCTGCTTCCAGTTCCTGAGGAAGCTTCCCTGCCCTGCTCTAGGGCGAAAGGGAAACTCAGTGTCCCCACGAGACTCGAAAATCGCCCTGGTGGGCCGTGCCGATTGGAAGGCGTGCAGCACCCTTCCCGAGGCATTCCTTGCTGTTCTGCTTTAAGTTTTCGGTAGTACCCCTTTAAGGAGTCCTAAGAACGTCGTGTCAGCACCCGAGTCAGTGCAAGAACACTGAGTACCGCCAGGCTCCTGGGGCCCGCTTGAGCCTCATCCAGCCCCGAAGGCCCTTAGGTGTACGCCTGTTTATGCCGAGTGTAGGGCAACACACTGCCCTCTTCCTTGGGAGAGGCAGATTTCCTCAGCTCTCCAAGAGCTTCTGAAACAAGGTTGTATCCAGCGCAACATGACAAGGAAGTTGGCTCCCCTTGCCTTACCTGAGCTCTACCTCGAAAAACACTCTGCTTAGCGCTCCTTCTCGGACCTCAAACCTGCAGTCACCTTACCCAAGGAAAAAGTCAGGCTGGGTTCCACTGCAACTGACGCACAGTTCTTCGTGGAACACAGCAGGCTTTTGGGAGATGCCCAGGCCCCTAGGCCGATCTGGGGCTTTCGAAAATTTAGGCAGTTCCCTACAAGCCGAACACCCTGCCTACAAAAGTTGATTTCGGGAAGGGGTCAGTGGGTAGCTTGTGTCTCTTCTGACTTCGGCAGCATAACAGGTCCTTACGCAGTGCGTCAACCTCGAATGGGGGGCCTGATGTCACAAGCCTTGTTTTCCCCGCTGGAAAGCGCCCTGCGTGAGCCCTTGACGCTTCCGGGGAATAGTGCGTTTGCCGGCTTACTAGTCAGGGCAGGCGTGGCACTGAGTAGAAACTGAGTTGCCTCCAAAGAAATAGGGTACTACGACTTCCTGGCTGGGAGCTTCCCCTGCCCTGCTTTATAGCGAAAGGGAAACTCAGCATGAACACTCGCCTCGACGTGTGGCCCTGCTCTGCCATGCAGAAGGGGAGGCGTGCGGCAGCTTCTATGAGACCCACGTCGCAGCTCTGCTTTACTTTAAAGGCAGTAAGCTGTAAAGGCCTCCTAGGACCCTCGCGTCCGCACACGATTCTGCCTAAGAACGCTGAGTCACTGCAGGCTCCTAGTGGCCTGGTGAGCCTCATCCAGTCGCGAAGATCCTTAGCTGCACCCCTCCGTAGCTGAGTGTAGGGCAACATATTGAACTCGTGCGTCGGAGAGCTAGACTGCCTCCGGTCACAGACGGATTCAGTAACACGGTTGTAGCACTTCCAGCATTCAATGCCGGTCGGCCTCATTGCCCTGTCAGAGCGATACTGAGAGAGACACTCTGCTTAGCAGTCCTTCTAGGTCCTGTCACCTGCAGTCACCCTACCTCAAGGAGAAACTCGGGTTGGGTTCCACTGCAACTAAAGATCAGTTCTTCGTGGAACACAGCCGGCTTTTGGAAGGTGCACGGGCCCCTAGGCTGACCCACGGCATTCTTTCCTTTAGGCCACGCCCTACAACGCAGAACACGCTGTATGGAGAAGCTGCTTTAGGGAAGGGCCCCCTGAGTACCATGTGTCTCTTTTGAATTTTTCGAAACAATAGGTACTGATGCTTCCCGTCAACCTCGAAATGGGGGCCTGAGGGCACAGGCCTTTTTCTCCCCAGTGTTGACCATTCCACTCGGGCAGCCTGGAAGCTTGTGCCCAAACACTTGTGCTTCCAGGATTCTAGTCATTTCGTGCAGGGCTCGGATGGGAAGTTGACTTTTCTCCCAGAAACAGGGCGCC
Organism: Mesoplodon mirus; assembly: GCF_964341445.2. NCBI lineage: Eukaryota > Metazoa > Chordata > Mammalia > Artiodactyla > Ziphiidae > Mesoplodon > Mesoplodon mirus. The sequence goes on from NC_138993.1 coordinate 36,941,260, forward strand.
TCCGGTTCCTGGGTGGGATATCATCTTGCCCTGTGTCTTTCCTTATTTGGGTGTACGCGCACCTCTCACGGTTGTGGCCTCTCCCGTTGCGGAGCGCCGGCTCCTGAGGCTTAGGTGCAGCGGCTAAGGCTCCCGGGTGCGGCACTAGGGCAGCGGGTGGGACCTTCCCGGATCGGGGTACGAACCCGTGTCTCCTGCATCGGCAGGCTGACTTTCAACTACAGTTCCACAAAGAAAGCCTGACCCTGCTTTAGAGCTAAAGGGAACCCGAAACGCAAACACTGGCTTTTCACTACGGCCCTGGGTTTCCGTGCAGAAAGATTGGTGGGCAGCAGCTTCCATGAGGCATTTGGGCTGTGCTACTTCAGTTTCACGAGGGTAGGCCTTTCCGGACTCCTAGCACGTTAGCACCAGTTTCCTTACAGGAACACTCAGGGAGCCGGGCTCCAGTGGGCCTGTGGAGCAGCACCCAGCCCCGTAGGTCCTTCAGCGCACCCCTGTGTTTCCTGAGCGAAGCGCAACACACTGCACTCTTCCCTGGGAGAGCTGGAGATCCTCAGCTCTGCCACAGCTTCAGAGAGACGTTCCTAGCCAGTCCAGCAGGTCAAAAACACTCTTGCTGCCGGGAGTTTAGTCCCTGCGGGCATGCCTGCGAGAGGCAAATGAGCTTTCTCGAAAGAAGCAGGCTGCTTCCAGTTCCTGAGGAAGCTTCCCTGCCCTGCTCTAGGGCGAAAGGGAAACTCAGTGTCCCCACGAGACTCGAAAATCGCCCTGGTGGGCCGTGCCGATTGGAAGGCGTGCAGCACCCTTCCCGAGGCATTCCTTGCTGTTCTGCTTTAAGTTTTCGGTAGTACCCCTTTAAGGAGTCCTAAGAACGTCGTGTCAGCACCCGAGTCAGTGCAAGAACACTGAGTACCGCCAGGCTCCTGGGGCCCGCTTGAGCCTCATCCAGCCCCGAAGGCCCTTAGGTGTACGCCTGTTTATGCCGAGTGTAGGGCAACACACTGCCCTCTTCCTTGGGAGAGGCAGATTTCCTCAGCTCTCCAAGAGCTTCTGAAACAAGGTTGTATCCAGCGCAACATGACAAGGAAGTTGGCTCCCCTTGCCTTACCTGAGCTCTACCTCGAAAAACACTCTGCTTAGCGCTCCTTCTCGGACCTCAAACCTGCAGTCACCTTACCCAAGGAAAAAGTCAGGCTGGGTTCCACTGCAACTGACGCACAGTTCTTCGTGGAACACAGCAGGCTTTTGGGAGATGCCCAGGCCCCTAGGCCGATCTGGGGCTTTCGAAAATTTAGGCAGTTCCCTACAAGCCGAACACCCTGCCTACAAAAGTTGATTTCGGGAAGGGGTCAGTGGGTAGCTTGTGTCTCTTCTGACTTCGGCAGCATAACAGGTCCTTACGCAGTGCGTCAACCTCGAATGGGGGGCCTGATGTCACAAGCCTTGTTTTCCCCGCTGGAAAGCGCCCTGCGTGAGCCCTTGACGCTTCCGGGGAATAGTGCGTTTGCCGGCTTACTAGTCAGGGCAGGCGTGGCACTGAGTAGAAACTGAGTTGCCTCCAAAGAAATAGGGTACTACGACTTCCTGGCTGGGAGCTTCCCCTGCCCTGCTTTATAGCGAAAGGGAAACTCAGCATGAACACTCGCCTCGACGTGTGGCCCTGCTCTGCCATGCAGAAGGGGAGGCGTGCGGCAGCTTCTATGAGACCCACGTCGCAGCTCTGCTTTACTTTAAAGGCAGTAAGCTGTAAAGGCCTCCTAGGACCCTCGCGTCCGCACACGATTCTGCCTAAGAACGCTGAGTCACTGCAGGCTCCTAGTGGCCTGGTGAGCCTCATCCAGTCGCGAAGATCCTTAGCTGCACCCCTCCGTAGCTGAGTGTAGGGCAACATATTGAACTCGTGCGTCGGAGAGCTAGACTGCCTCCGGTCACAGACGGATTCAGTAACACGGTTGTAGCACTTCCAGCATTCAATGCCGGTCGGCCTCATTGCCCTGTCAGAGCGATACTGAGAGAGACACTCTGCTTAGCAGTCCTTCTAGGTCCTGTCACCTGCAGTCACCCTACCTCAAGGAGAAACTCGGGTTGGGTTCCACTGCAACTAAAGATCAGTTCTTCGTGGAACACAGCCGGCTTTTGGAAGGTGCACGGGCCCCTAGGCTGACCCACGGCATTCTTTCCTTTAGGCCACGCCCTACAACGCAGAACACGCTGTATGGAGAAGCTGCTTTAGGGAAGGGCCCCCTGAGTACCATGTGTCTCTTTTGAATTTTTCGAAACAATAGGTACTGATGCTTCCCGCCAACCTCGAAATGGGGGCCTGAGGGCACAGGCCTTTTTCTCCCCAGTGTTGACCATTCCACTCGGGCAGCCTGGAAGCTTGTGCCCAAACACTTGTGCTTCCAGGATTCTAGTCATTTCGTGCAGGGCTCGGATGGGAAGTTGACTTTTCTCCCAGAAACAGGGCGCCTCCGGTTCCTGGGTGGGATATCATCTTGCCCTGTGTCTTTCCTTATTTGGGTGTACGCGCACCTCTCACGGTTGTGGCCTCTCCCGTTGCGGAGCGCCGGCTCCTGAGGCTTAGGTGCAGCGGCTAAGGCTCCCGGGTGCGGCACTAGGGCAGCGGGTGGGACCTTCCCGGATCGGGGTACGAACCCGTGTCTCCTGCATCGGCAGGCTGACTTTCAACTACAGTTCCACAAAGAAAGCCTGACCCTGCTTTAGAGCTAAAGGGAACCCGAAACGCAAACACTGGCTTTTCACTACGGCCCTGGGTTTCCGTGCAGAAAGATTGGTGGGCAGCAGCTTCCATGAGGCATTTGGGCTGTGCTACTTTAGTTTCACGAGGGTAGGCCTTTCCGGACTCCTAGCACGTTAGCACCAGTTTCCTTACAGGAACACTCAGGGAGCCGGGCTCCAGTGGGCCTGTGGAGCAGCACCCAGCCCCGTAGGTCCTTCAGCGCACCCCTGTGTTTCCTGAGCGAAGCGCAACACACTGCACTCTTCCCTGGGAGAGCTGGAGATCCTCAGCTCTGCCACAGCTTCAGAGAGACGTTCCTAGCCAGTCCAGCAGGTCAAAAACACTCTTGCTGCCGGGAGTTTAGTCCCTGCGGGCATGCCTGCGAGAGGCAAATGAGCTTTCTCGAAAGAAGCAGGCTGCTTCCAGTTCCTGAGGAAGCTTCCCTGCCCTGCTCTAGGGCGAAAGGGAAACTCAGTGTCCCCACGAGACTCGAAAATCGCCCTGGTGGGCCGTGCCGATTGGAAGGCGTGCAGCACCCTTCCCGAGGCATTCCTTGCTGTTCTGCTTTAAGTTTTCGGTAGTACCCCTTTAAGGAGTCCTAAGAACGTCGTGTCAGCACCCGAGTCAGTGCAAGAACACTGAGTACCGCCAGGCTCCTGGGGCCCGCTTGAGCCTCATCCAGCCCCGAAGGCCCTTAGGTGTACGCCTGTTTATGCCGAGTGTAGGGCAACACACTGCCCTCTTCCTTGGGAGAGGCAGATTTCCTCAGCTCTCCAAGAGCTTCTGAAACAAGGTTGTATCCAGCGCAACATGACAAGGAAGTTGGCTCCCCTTGCCTTACCTGAGCTCTACCTCGAAAAACACTCTGCTTAGCGCTCCTTCTCGGACCTCAAACCTGCAGTCACCTTACCCAAGGAAAAAGTCAGGCTGGGTTCCACTGCAACTGACGCACAGTTCTTCGTGGAACACAGCAGGCTTTTGGGAGATGCCCAGGCCCCTAGGCCGATCTGGGGCTTTCGAAAATTTAGGCAGTTCCCTACAAGCCGAACACCCTGCCTACAAAAGTTGATTTCGGGAAGGGGTCAGTGGGTAGCTTGTGTCTCTTCTGACTTCGGCAGCATAACAGGTCCTTACGCAGTGCGTCAACCTCGAATGGGGGGCCTGATGTCACAAGCCTTGTTTTCCCCGCTGGAAAGCGCCCTGCGTGAGCCCTTGACGCTTCCGGGGAATAGTGCGTTTGCCGGCTTACTAGTCAGGGCAGGCGTGGCACTGAGTAGAAACTGAGTTGCCTCCAAAGAAATAGGGTACTACGACTTCCTGGCTGGGAGCTTCCCCTGCCCTGCTTTATAGCGAAAGGGAAACTCAGCATGAACACTCGCCTCGACGGGTGGCCCTGCTCTGCCATGCAGAAGGGGAGGCGTGCGGCAGCTTCTATGAGACCCACGTCGCAGCTCTGCTTTACTTTAAAGGCAGTAAGCTGTAAAGGCCTCCTAGGACCCTCGCGTCCGCACACGATTCTGCCTAAGAACGCTGAGTCACTGCAGGCTCCTAGTGGCCTGGTGAGCCTCATCCAGTCGCGAAGATCCTTAGCTGCACCCCTCCGTAGCTGAGTGTAGGGCAACATATTGAACTCGTGCGTCGGAGAGCTAGACTGCCTCCGGTCACAGACGGATTCAGTAACACGGTTGTAGCACTTCCAGCATTCAATGCCGGTCGGCCTCATTGCCCTGTCAGAGCGATACTGAGAGAGACACTCTGCTTAGCAGTCCTTCTAGGTCCTGTCACCTGCAGTCACCCTACCTCAAGGAGAAACTCGGGTTGGGTTCCACTGCAACTAAAGATCAGTTCTTCGTGGAACACAGCCGGCTTTTGGAAGGTGCACGGGCCCCTAGGCTGACCCACGGCATTCTTTCCTTTAGGCCACGCCCTACAACGCAGAACACGCTGTATGGAGAAGCTGCTTTAGGGAAGGGCCCCCTGAGTACCATGTGTCTCTTTTGAATTTTTCGAAACAATAGGTACTGATGCTTCCCGCCAACCTCGAAATGGGGGCCTGAGGGCACAGGCCTTTTTCTCCCCAGTGTTGACCATTCCACTCGGGCAGCCTGGAAGCTTGTGCCCAAACACTTGTGCTTCCAGGATTCTAGTCATTTCGTGCAGGGCTCGGATGGGAAGTTGACTTTTCTCCCAGAAACAGGGCGCCTCCGGTTCCTGGGTGGGATATCATCTTGCCCTGTGTCTTTCCTTATTTGGGTGTACGCGCACCTCTCACGGTTGTGGCCTCTCCCGTTGCGGAGCGCCGGCTCCTGAGGCTTAGGTGCAGCGGCTAAGGCTCCCGGGTGCGGCACTAGGGCAGCGGGTGGGACCTTCCCGGATCGGGGTACGAACCCGTGTCTCCTGCATCGGCAGGCTGACTTTCAACTACAGTTCCACAAAGAAAGCCTGACCCTGCTTTAGAGCTAAAGGGAACCCGAAACGCAAACACTGGCTTTTCACTACGGCCCTGGGTTTCCGTGCAGAAAGATTGGTGGGCAGCAGCTTCCATGAGGCATTTGGGCTGTGCTACTTTAGTTTCACGAGGGTAGGCCTTTCCGGACTCCTAGCACGTTAGCAGCAGTTTCCTTACAGGAACACTCAGGGAGCCGGGCTCCAGTGGGCCTGTGGAGCAGCACCCAGCCCCGTAGGTCCTTCAGCGCACCCCTGTGTTTCCTGAGCGAAGCGCAACACACTGCACTCTTCCCTGGGAGAGCTGGAGATCCTCAGCTCTGCCACAGCTTCAGAGAGACGTTCCTAGCCAGTCCAGCAGGTCAAAAACACTCTTGCTGCCGGGAGTTTAGTCCCTGCGGGCATGCCTGCGAGAGGCAAATGAGCTTTCTCGAAAGAAGCAGGCTGCTTCCAGTTCCTGAGGAAGCTTCCCTGCCCTGCTCTAGGGCGAAAGGGAAACTCAGTGTCCCCACGAGACTCGAAAATCGCCCTGGTGGGCCGTGCCGATTGGAAGGCGTGCAGCACCCTTCCCGAGGCATTCCTTGCTGTTCTGCTTTAAGTTTTCGGTAGTACCCCTTTAAGGAGTCCTAAGAACGTCGTGTCAGCACCCGAGTCAGTGCAAGAACACTGAGTACCGCCAGGCTCCTGGGGCCCGCTTGAGCCTCATCCAGCCCCGAAGGCCCTTAGGTGTACGCCTGTTTATGCCGAGTGTAGGGCAACACACTGCCCTCTTCCTTGGGAGAGGCAGATTTCCTCAGCTCTCCAAGAGCTTCTGAAACAAGGTTGTATCCAGCGCAACATGACAAGGAAGTTGGCTCCCCTTGCCTTACCTGAGCTCTACCTCGAAAAACACTCTGCTTAGCGCTCCTTCTCGGACCTCAAACCTGCAGTCACCTTACCCAAGGAAAAAGTCAGGCTGGGTTCCACTGCAACTGACGCACAGTTCTTCGTGGAACACAGCAGGCTTTTGGGAGATGCCCAGGCCCCTAGGCCGATCTGGGGCTTTCGAAAATTTAGGCAGTTCCCTACAAGCCGAACACCCTGCCTACAAAAGTTGATTTCGGGAAGGGGTCAGTGGGTAGCTTGTGTCTCTTCTGACTTCGGCAGCATAACAGGTCCTTACGCAGTGCGTCAACCTCGAATGGGGGGCCTGATGTCACAAGCCTTGTTTTCCCCGCTGGAAAGCGCCCTGCGTGAGCCCTTGACGCTTCCGGGGAATAGTGCGTTTGCCGGCTTACTAGTCAGGGCAGGCGTGGCACTGAGTAGAAACTGAGTTGCCTCCAAAGAAATAGGGTACTACGACTTCCTGGCTGGGAGCTTCCCCTGCCCTGCTTTATAGCGAAAGGGAAACTCAGCATGAACACTCGCCTCGACGGGTGGCCCTGCTCTGCCATGCAGAAGGGGAGGCGTGCGGCAGCTTCTATGAGACCCACGTCGCAGCTCTGCTTTACTTTAAAGGCAGTAAGCTGTAAAGGCCTCCTAGGACCCTCGCGTCCGCACACGATTCTGCCTAAGAACGCTGAGTCACTGCAGGCTCCTAGTGGCCTGGTGAGCCTCATCCAGTCGCGAAGATCCTTAGCTGCACCCCTCCGTAGCTGAGTGTAGGGCAACATATTGAACTCGTGCGTCGGAGAGCTAGACTGCCTCCGGTCACAGACGGATTCAGTAACACGGTTGTAGCACTTCCAGCATTCAATGCCGGTCGGCCTCATTGCCCTGTCAGAGCGATACTGAGAGAGACACTCTGCTTAGCAGTCCTTCTAGGTCCTGTCACCTGCAGTCACCCTACCTCAAGGAGAAACTCGGGTTGGGTTCCACTGCAACTAAAGATCAGTTCTTCGTGGAACACAGCCGGCTTTTGGAAGGTGCACGGGCCCCTAGGCTGACCCACGGCATTCTTTCCTTTAGGCCACGCCCTACAACGCAGAACACGCTGTATGGAGAAGCTGCTTTAGGGAAGGGCCCCCTGAGTACCATGTGTCTCTTTTGAATTTTTCGAAACAATAGGTACTGATGCTTCCCGCCAACCTCGAAATGGGGGCCTGAGGGCACAGGCCTTTTTCTCCCCAGTGTTGACCATTCCACTCGGGCAGCCTGGAAGCTTGTGCCCAAACACTTGTGCTTCCAGGATTCTAGTCATTTCGTGCAGGGCTCGGATGGGAAGTTGACTTTTCTCCCAGAAACAGGGCGCCTCCGGTTCCTGGGTGGGATATCATCTTGCCCTGTGTCTTTCCTTATTTGGGTGTACGCGCACCTCTCACGGTTGTGGCCTCTCCCGTTGCGGAGCGCCGGCTCCTGAGGCTTAGGTGCAGCGGCTAAGGCTCCCGGGTGCGGCACTAGGGCAGCGGGTGGGACCTTCCCGGATCGGGGTACGAACCCGTGTCTCCTGCATCGGCAGGCTGACTTTCAACTACAGTTCCACAAAGAAAGCCTGACCCTGCTTTAGAGCTAAAGGGAACCCGAAACGCAAACACTGGCTTTTCACTACGGCCCTGGGTTTCCGTGCAGAAAGATTGGTGGGCAGCAGCTTCCATGAGGCATTTGGGCTGTGCTACTTTAGTTTCACGAGGGTAGGCCTTTCCGGACTCCTAGCACGTTAGCAGCAGTTTCCTTACAGGAACACTCAGGGAGCCGGGCTCCAGTGGGCCTGTGGAGCAGCACCCAGCCCCGTAGGTCCTTCAGCGCACCCCTGTGTTTCCTGAGCGAAGCGCAACACACTGCACTCTTCCCTGGGAGAGCTGGAGATCCTCAGCTCTGCCACAGCTTCAGAGAGACGTTCCTAGCCAGTCCAGCAGGTCAAAAACACTCTTGCTGCCGGGAGTTTAGTCCCTGCGGGCATGCCTGCGAGAGGCAAATGAGCTTTCTCGAAAGAAGCAGGCTGCTTCCAGTTCCTGAGGAAGCTTCCCTGCCCTGCTCTAGGGCGAAAGGGAAACTCAGTGTCCCCACGAGACTCGAAAATCGCCCTGGTGGGCCGTGCCGATTGGAAGGCGTGCAGCACCCTTCCCGAGGCATTCCTTGCTGTTCTGCTTTAAGTTTTCGGTAGTACCCCTTTAAGGAGTCCTAAGAACGTCGTGTCAGCACCCGAGTCAGTGCAAGAACACTGAGTACCGCCAGGCTCCTGGGGCCCGCTTGAGCCTCATCCAGCCCCGAAGGCCCTTAGGTGTACGCCTGTTTATGCCGAGTGTAGGGCAACACACTGCCCTCTTCCTTGGGAGAGGCAGATTTCCTCAGCTCTCCAAGAGCTTCTGAAACAAGGTTGTATCCAGCGCAACATGACAAGGAAGTTGGCTCCCCTTGCCTTACCTGAGCTCTACCTCGAAAAACACTCTGCTTAGCGCTCCTGCTCGGACCTCAAACCTGCAGTCACCTTACCCAAGGAAAAAGTCAGGCTGGGTTCCACTGCAACTGACGCACAGTTCTTCGTGGAACACAGCAGGCTTTTGGGAGATGCCCAGGCCCCTAGGCCGATCTGGGGCTTTCGAAAATTTAGGCAGTTCCCTACAAGCCGAACACCCTGCCTACAAAAGTTGATTTCGGGAAGGGGTCAGTGGGTAGCTTGTGTCTCTTCTGACTTCGGCAGCATAACAGGTCCTTACGCAGTGCGTCAACCTCGAATGGGGGGCCTGATGTCACAAGCCTTGTTTTCCCCGCTGGAAAGCGCCCTGCGTGAGCCCTTGACGCTTCCGGGGAATAGTGCGTTTGCCGGCTTACTAGTCAGGGCAGGCGTGGCACTGAGTAGAAACTGAGTTGCCTCCAAAGAAATAGGGTACTACGACTTCCTGGCTGGGAGCTTCCCCTGCCCTGCTTTATAGCGAAAGGGAAACTCAGCATGAACACTCGCCTCGACGGGTGGCCCTGCTCTGCCATGCAGAAGGGGAGGCGTGCGGCAGCTTCTATGAGACCCACGTCGCAGCTCTGCTTTACTTTAAAGGCAGTAAGCTGTAAAGGCCTCCTAGGACCCTCGCGTCCGCACACGATTCTGCCTAAGAACGCTGAGTCACTGCAGGCTCCTAGTGGCCTGGTGAGCCTCATCCAGTCGCGAAGATCCTTAGCTGCACCCCTCCGTAGCTGAGTGTAGGGCAACATATTGAACTCGTGCGTCGGAGAGCTAGACTGCCTCCGGTCACAGACGGATTCAGTAACACGGTTGTAGCACTTCCAGCATTCAATGCCGGTCGGCCTCATTGCCCTGTCAGAGCGATACTGAGAGAGACACTCTGCTTAGCAGTCCTTCTAGGTCCTGTCACCTGCAGTCACCCTACCTCAAGGAGAAACTCGGGTTGGGTTCCACTGCAACTAAAGATCAGTTCTTCGTGGAACACAGCCGGCTTTTGGAAGGTGCACGGGCCCCTAGGCTGACCCACGGCATTCTTTCCTTTAGGCCACGCCCTACAACGCAGAACACGCTGTATGGAGAAGCTGCTTTAGGGAAGGGCCCCCTGAGTACCATGTGTCTCTTTTGAATTTTTCGAAACAATAGGTACTGATGCTTCCCGCCAACCTCGAAATGGGGGCCTGAGGGCACAGGCCTTTTTCTCCCCAGTGTTGACCATTCCACTCGGGCAGCCTGGAAGCTTGTGCCCAAACACTTGTGCTTCCAGGATTCTAGTCATTTCGTGCAGGGCTCGGATGGGAAGTTGACTTTTCTCCCAGAAACAGGGCGCCTCCGGTTCCTGGGTGGGATATCATCTTGCCCTGTGTCTTTCCTTATTTGGGTGTACGCGCACCTCTCACGGTTGTGGCCTCTCCCGTTGCGGAGCGCCGGCTCCTGAGGCTTAGGTGCAGCGGCTAAGGCTCCCGGGTGCGGCACTAGGGCAGCGGGTGGGACCTTCCCGGATCGGGGTACGAACCCGTGTCTCCTGCATCGGCAGGCTGACTTTCAACTACAGTTCCACAAAGAAAGCCTGACCCTGCTTTAGAGCTAAAGGGAACCCGAAACGCAAACACTGGCTTTTCACTACGGCCCTGGGTTTCCGTGCAGAAAGATTGGTGGGCAGCAGCTTCCATGAGGCATTTGGGCTGTGCTACTTTAGTTTCACGAGGGTAGGCCTTTCCGGACTCCTAGCACGTTAGCAGCAGTTTCCTTACAGGAACACTCAGGGAGCCGGGCTCCAGTGGGCCTGTGGAGCAGCACCCAGCCCCGTAGGTCCTTCAGCGCACCCCTGTGTTTCCTGAGCGAAGCGCAACACACTGCACTCTTCCCTGGGAGAGCTGGAGATCCTCAGCTCTGCCACAGCTTCAGAGAGACGTTCCTAGCCAGTCCAGCAGGTCAAAAACACTCTTGCTGCCGGGAGTTTAGTCCCTGCGGGCATGCCTGCGAGAGGCAAATGAGCTTTCTCGAAAGAAGCAGGCTGCTTCCAGTTCCTGAGGAAGCTTCCCTGCCCTGCTCTAGGGCGAAAGGGAAACTCAGTGTCCCCACGAGACTCGAAAATCGCCCTGGTGGGCCGTGCCGATTGGAAGGCGTGCAGCACCCTTCCCGAGGCATTCCTTGCTGTTCTGCTTTAAGTTTTCGGTAGTACCCCTTTAAGGAGTCCTAAGAACGTCGTGTCAGCACCCGAGTCAGTGCAAGAACACTGAGTACCGCCAGGCTCCTGGGGCCCGCTTGAGCCTCATCCAGCCCCGAAGGCCCTTAGGTGTACGCCTGTTTATGCCGAGTGTAGGGCAACACACTGCCCTCTTCCTTGGGAGAGGCAGATTTCCTCAGCTCTCCAAGAGCTTCTGAAACAAGGTTGTATCCAGCGCAACATGACAAGGAAGTTGGCTCCCCTTGCCTTACCTGAGCTCTACCTCGAAAAACACTCTGCTTAGCGCTCCTTCTCGGACCTCAAACCTGCAGTCACCTTACCCAAGGAAAAAGTCAGGCTGGGTTCCACTGCAACTGACGCACAGTTCTTCGTGGAACACAGCAGGCTTTTGGGAGATGCCCAGGCCCCTAGGCCGATCTGGGGCTTTCGAAAATTTAGGCAGTTCCCTACAAGCCGAACACCCTGCCTACAAAAGTTGATTTCGGGAAGGGGTCAGTGGGTAGCTTGTGTCTCTTCTGACTTCGGCAGCATAACAGGTCCTTACGCAGTGCGTCAACCTCGAATGGGGGGCCTGATGTCACAAGCCTTGTTTTCCCCGCTGGAAAGCGCCCTGCGTGAGCCCTTGACGCTTCCGGGGAATAGTGCGTTTGCCGGCTTACTAGTCAGGGCAGGCGTGGCACTGAGTAGAAACTGAGTTGCCTCCAAAGAAATAGGGTACTACGACTTCCTGGCTGGGAGCTTCCCCTGCCCTGCTTTATAGCGAAAGGGAAACTCAGCATGAACACTCGCCTCGACGGGTGGCCCTGCTCTGCCATGCAGAAGGGGAGGCGTGCGGCAGCTTCTATGAGACCCACGTCGCAGCTCTGCTTTACTTTAAAGGCAGTAAGCTGTAAAGGCCTCCTAGGAGCCTCGCGTCCGCACACGATTCTGCCTAAGAACGCTGAGTCACTGCAGGCTCCTAGTGGCCTGGTGAGCCTCATCCAGTCGCGAAGATCCTTAGCTGCACCCCTCCGTAGCTGAGTGTAGGGCAACATATTGAACTCGTGCGTCGGAGAGCTAGACTGCCTCCGGTCACAGACGGATTCAGTAACACGGTTGTAGCACTTCCAGCATTCAATGCCGGTCGGCCTCATTGCCCTGTCAGAGCGATACTGAGAGAGACACTCTGCTTAGCAGTCCTTCTAGGTCCTGTCACCTGCAGTCACCCTACCTCAAGGAGAAACTCGGGTTGGGTTCCACTGCAACTAAAGATCAGTTCTTCGTGGAACACAGCCGGCTTTTGGAAGGTGCACGGGCCCCTAGGCTGACCCACGGCATTCTTTCCTTTAGGCCACGCCCTACAACGCAGAACACGCTGTATGGAGAAGCTGCTTTAGGGAAGGGCCCCCTGAGTACCATGTGTCTCTTTTGAATTTTTCGAAACAATAGGTACTGATGCTTCCCGCCAACCTCGAAATGGGGGCCTGAGGGCACAGGCCTTTTTCTCCCCAGTGTTGACCATTCCACTCGGGCAGCCTGGAAGCTTGTGCCCAAACACTTGTGCTTCCAGGATTCTAGTCATTTCGTGCAGGGCTCGGATGGGAAGTTGACTTTTCTCCCAGAAACAGGGCGCCTCCGGTTCCTGGGTGGGATATCATCTTGCCCTGTGTCTTTCCTTATTTGGGTGTACGCGCACCTCTCACGGTTGTGGCCTCTCCCGTTGCGGAGCGCCGGCTCCTGAGGCTTAGGTGCAGCGGCTAAGGCTCCCGGGTGCGGCACTAGGGCAGCGGGTGGGACCTTCCCGGATCGGGGTACGAACCCGTGTCTCCTGCATCGGCAGGCTGACTTTCAACTACAGTTCCACAAAGAAAGCCTGACCCTGCTTTAGAGCTAAAGGGAACCCGAAACGCAAACACTGGCTTTTCACTACGGCCCTGGGTTTCCGTGCAGAAAGATTGGTGGGCAGCAGCTTCCATGAGGCATTTGGGCTGTGCTACTTTAGTTTCACGAGGGTAGGCCTTTCCGGACTCCTAGCACGTTAGCACCAGTTTCCTTACAGGAACACTCAGGGAGCCGGGCTCCAGTGGGCCTGTGGAGCAGCACCCAGCCCCGTAGGTCCTTCAGCGCACCCCTGTGTTTCCTGAGCGAAGCGCAACACACTGCACTCTTCCCTGGGAGAGCTGGAGATCCTCAGCTCTGCCACAGCTTCAGAGAGACGTTCCTAGCCAGTCCAGCAGGTCAAAAACACTCTTGCTGCCGGGAGTTTAGTCCCTGCGGGCATGCCTGCGAGAGGCAAATGAGCTTTCTCGAAAGAAGCAGGCTGCTTCCAGTTCCTGAGGAAGCTTCCCTGCCCTGCTCTAGGGCGAAAGGGAAACTCAGTGTCCCCACGAGACTCGAAAATCGCCCTGGTGGGCCGTGCCGATTGGAAGGCGTGCAGCACCCTTCCCGAGGCATTCCTTGCTGTTCTGCTTTAAGTTTTCGGTAGTACCCCTTTAAGGAGTCCTAAGAACGTCGTGTCAGCACCCGAGTCAGTGCAAGAACACTGAGTACCGCCAGGCTCCTGGGGCCCGCTTGAGCCTCATCCAGCCCCGAAGGCCCTTAGGTGTACGCCTGTTTATGCCGAGTGTAGGGCAACACACTGCCCTCTTCCTTGGGAGAGGCAGATTTCCTCAGCTCTCCAAGAGCTTCTGAAACAAGGTTGTATCCAGCGCAACATGACAAGGAAGTTGGCTCCCCTTGCCTTACCTGAGCTCTACCTCGAAAAACACTCTGCTTAGCGCTCCTTCTCGGACCTCAAACCTGCAGTCACCTTACCCAAGGAAAAAGTCAGGCTGGGTTCCACTGCAACTGACGCACAGTTCTTCGTGGAACACAGCAGGCTTTTGGGAGATGCCCAGGCCCCTAGGCCGATCTGGGGCTTTCGAAAATTTAGGCAGTTCCCTACAAGCCGAACACCCTGCCTACAAAAGTTGATTTCGGGAAGGGGTCAGTGGGTAGCTTGTGTCTCTTCTGACTTCGTCAGCATAACAGGTCCTTACGCAGTGCGTCAACCTCGAATGGGGGGCCTGATGTCACAAGCCTTGTTTTCCCCGCTGGAAAGCGCCCTGCGTGAGCCCTTGACGCTTCCGGGGAATAGTGCGTTTGCCGGCTTACTAGTCAGGGCAGGCGTGGCACTGAGTAGAAACTGAGTTGCCTCCAAAGAAATAGGGTACTACGACTTCCTGGCTGGGAGCTTCCCCTGCCCTGCTTTATAGCGAAAGGGAAACTCAGCATGAACACTCGCCTCGACGGGTGGCCCTGCTCTGCCATGCAGAAGGGGAGGCGTGCGGCAGCTTCTATGAGACCCACGTCGCAGCTCTGCTTTACTTTAAAGGCAGTAAGCTGTAAAGGCCTCCTAGGAGCCTCGCGTCCGCACACGATTCTGCCTAAGAACGCTGAGTCACTGCAGGCTCCTAGTGGCCTGGTGAGCCTCATCCAGTCGCGAAGATCCTTAGCTGCACCCCTCCGTAGCTGAGTGTAGGGCAACATATTGAACTCGTGCGTCGGAGAGCTAGACTGCCTCCGGTCACAGACGGATTCAGTAACACGGTTGTAGCACTTCCAGCATTCAATGCCGGTCGGCCTCATTGCCCTGTCAGAGCGATACTGAGAGAGACACTCTGCTTAGCAGTCCTTCTAGGTCCTGTCACCTGCAGTCACCCTACCTCAAGGAGAAACTCGGGTTGGGTTCCACTGCAACTAAAGATCAGTTCTTCGTGGAACACAGCCGGCTTTTGGAAGGTGCACGGGCCCCTAGGCTGACCCACGGCATTCTTTCCTTTAGGCCACGCCCTACAACGCAGAACACGCTGTATGGAGAAGCTGCTTTAGGGAAGGGCCCCCTGAGTACCATGTGTCTCTTTTGAATTTTTCGAAACAATAGGTACTGATGCTTCCCGCCAACCTCGAAATGGGGGCCTGAGGGCACAGGCCTTTTTCTCCCCAGTGTTGACCATTCCACTCGGGCAGCCTGGAAGCTTGTGCCCAAACACTTGTGCTTCCAGGATTCTAGTCATTTCGTGCAGGGCTCGGATGGGAAGTTGACTTTTCTCCCAGAAACAGGGCGCCTCCGGTTCCTGGGTGGGATATCATCTTGCCCTGTGTCTTTCCTTATTTGGGTGTACGCGCACCTCTCACGGTTGTGGCCTCTCCCGTTGCGGAGCGCCGGCTCCTGAGGCTTAGGTGCAGCGGCTAAGGCTCCCGGGTGCGGCACTAGGGCAGCGGGTGGGACCTTCCCGGATCGGGGTACGAACCCGTGTCTCCTGCATCGGCAGGCTGACTTTCAACTACAGTTCCACAAAGAAAGCCTGACCCTGCTTTAGAGCTAAAGGGAACCCGAAACGCAAACACTGGCTTTTCACTACGGCCCTGGGTTTCCGTGCAGAAAGATTGGTGGGCAGCAGCTTCCATGAGGCATTTGGGCTGTGCTACTTTAGTTTCACGAGGGTAGGCCTTTCCGGACTCCTAGCACGTTAGCACCAGTTTCCTTACAGGAACACTCAGGGAGCCGGGCTCCAGTGGGCCTGTGGAGCAGCACCCAGCCCCGTAGGTCCTTCAGCGCACCCCTGTGTTTCCTGAGCGAAGCGCAACACACTGCACTCTTCCCTGGGAGAGCTGGAGATCCTCAGCTCTGCCACAGCTTCAGAGAGACGTTCCTAGCCAGTCCAGCAGGTCAAAAACACTCTTGCTGCCGGGAGTTTAGTCCCTGCGGGCATGCCTGCGAGAGGCAAATGAGCTTTCTCGAAAGAAGCAGGCTGCTTCCAGTTCCTGAGGAAGCTTCCCTGCCCTGCTCTAGGGCGAAAGGGAAACTCAGTGTCCCCACGAGACTCGAAAATCGCCCTGGTGGGCCGTGCCGATTGGAAGGCGTGCAGCACCCTTCCCGAGGCATTCCTTGCTGTTCTGCTTTAAGTTTTCGGTAGTACCCCTTTAAGGAGTCCTAAGAACGTCGTGTCAGCACCCGAGTCAGTGCAAGAACACTGAGTACCGCCAGGCTCCTGGGGCCCGCTTGAGCCTCATCCAGCCCCGAAGGCCCTTAGGTGTACGCCTGTTTATGCCGAGTGTAGGGCAACACACTGCCCTCTTCCTTGGGAGAGGCAGATTTCCTCAGCTCTCCAAGAGCTTCTGAAACAAGGTTGTATCCAGCGCAACATGACAAGGAAGTTGGCTCCCCTTGCCTTACCTGAGCTCTACCTCGAAAAACACTCTGCTTAGCGCTCCTTCTCGGACCTCAAACCTGCAGTCACCTTACCCAAGGAAAAAGTCAGGCTGGGTTCCACTGCAACTGACGCACAGTTCTTCGTGGAACACAGCAGGCTTTTGGGAGATGCCCAGGCCCCTAGGCCGATCTGGGGCTTTCGAAAATTTAGGCAGTTCCCTACAAGCCGAACACCCTGCCTACAAAAGTTGATTTCGGGAAGGGGTCAGTGGGTAGCTTGTGTCTCTTCTGACTTCGGCAGCATAACAGGTCCTTACGCAGTGCGTCAACCTCGAATGGGGGGCCTGATGTCACAAGCCTTGTTTTCCCCGCTGGAAAGCGCCCTGCGTGAGCCCTTGACGCTTCCGGGGAATAGTGCGTTTGCCGGCTTACTAGTCAGGGCAGGCGTGGCACTGAGTAGAAACTGAGTTGCCTCCAAAGAAATAGGGTACTACGACTTCCTGGCTGGGAGCTTCCCCTGCCCTGCTTTATAGCGAAAGGGAAACTCAGCATGAACACTCGCCTCGACGGGTGGCCCTGCTCTGCCATGCAGAAGGGGAGGCGTGCGGCAGCTTCTATGAGACCCACGTCGCAGCTCTGCTTTACTTTAAAGGCAGTAAGCTGTAAAGGCCTCCTAGGAGCCTCGCGTCCGCACACGATTCTGCCTAAGAACGCTGAGTCACTGCAGGCTCCTAGTGGCCTGGTGAGCCTCATCCAGTCGCGAAGATCCTTAGCTGCACCCCTCCGTAGCTGAGTGTAGGGCAACATATTGAACTCGTGCGTCGGAGAGCTAGACTGCCTCCGGTCACAGACGGATTCAGTAACACGGTTGTAGCACTTCCAGCATTCAATGCCGGTCGGCCTCATTGCCCTGTCAGAGCGATACTGAGAGAGACACTCTGCTTAGCAGTCCTTCTAGGTCCTGTCACCTGCAGTCACCCTACCTCAAGGAGAAACTCGGGTTGGGTTCCACTGCAACTAAAGATCAGTTCTTCGTGGAACACAGCCGGCTTTTGGAAGGTGCACGGGCCCCTAGGCTGACCCACGGCATTCTTTCCTTTAGGCCACGCCCTACAACGCAGAACACGCTGTATGGAGAAGCTGCTTTAGGGAAGGGCCCCCTGAGTACCATGTGTCTCTTTTGAATTTTTCGAAACAATAGGTACTGATGCTTCCCGTCAACCTCGAAATGGGGGCCTGAGGGCACAGGCCTTTTTCTCCCCAGTGTTGACCATTCCACTCGGGCAGCCTGGAAGCTTGTGCCCAAACACTTGTGCTTCCAGGATTCTAGTCATTTCGTGCAGGGCTCGGATGGGAAGTTGACTTTTCTCCCAGAAACAGGGCGCCTCCGGTTCCTGGGTGGGATATCATCTTGCCCTGTGTCTTTCCTTATTTGGGTGTACGCGCACCTCTCACGGTTGTGGCCTCTCCCGTTGCGGAGCGCCGGCTCCTGAGGCTTAGGTGCAGCGGCTAAGGCTCCCGGGTGCGGCACTAGGGCAGCGGGTGGGACCTTCCCGGATCGGGGTACGAACCCGTGTCTCCTGCATCGGCAGGCTGACTTTCAACTACAGTTCCACAAAGAAAGCCTGACCCTGCTTTAGAGCTAAAGGGAACCCGAAACGCAAACACTGGCTTTTCACTACGGCCCTGGGTTTCCGTGCAGAAAGATTGGTGGGCAGCAGCTTCCATGAGGCATTTGGGCTGTGCTACTTTAGTTTCACGAGGGTAGGCCTTTCCGGACTCCTAGCACGTTAGCACCAGTTTCCTTACAGGAACACTCAGGGAGCCGGGCTCCAGTGGGCCTGTGGAGCAGCACCCAGCCCCGTAGGTCCTTCAGCGCACCCCTGTGTTTCCTGAGCGAAGCGCAACACACTGCACTCTTCCCTGGGAGAGCTGGAGATCCTCAGCTCTGCCACAGCTTCAGAGAGACGTTCCTAGCCAGTCCAGCAGGTCAAAAACACTCTTGCTGCCGGGAGTTTAGTCCCTGCGGGCATGCCTGCGAGAGGCAAATGAGCTTTCTCGAAAGAAGCAGGCTGCTTCCAGTTCCTGAGGAAGCTTCCCTGCCCTGCTCTAGGGCGAAAGGGAAACTCAGTGTCCCCACGAGACTCGAAAATCGCCCTGGTGGGCCGTGCCGATTGGAAGGCGTGCAGCACCCTTCCCGAGGCATTCCTTGCTGTTCTGCTTTAAGTTTTCGGTAGTACCCCTTTAAGGAGTCCTAAGAACGTCGTGTCAGCACCCGAGTCAGTGCAAGAACACTGAGTACCGCCAGGCTCCTGGGGCCCGCTTGAGCCTCATCCAGCCCCGAAGGCCCTTAGGTGTACGCCTGTTTATGCCGAGTGTAGGGCAACACACTGCCCTCTTCCTTGGGAGAGGCAGATTTCCTCAGCTCTCCAAGAGCTTCTGAAACAAGGTTGTATCCAGCGCAACATGACAAGGAAGTTGGCTCCCCTTGCCTTACCTGAGCTCTACCTCGAAAAACACTCTGCTTAGCGCTCCTTCTCGGACCTCAAACCTGCAGTCACCTTACCCAAGGAAAAAGTCAGGCTGGGTTCCACTGCAACTGACGCACAGTTCTTCGTGGAACACAGCAGGCTTTTGGGAGATGCCCAGGCCCCTAGGCCGATCTGGGGCTTTCGAAAATTTAGGCAGTTCCCTACAAGCCGAACACCCTGCCTACAAAAGTTGATTTCGGGAAGGGGTCAGTGGGTAGCTTGTGTCTCTTCTGACTTCGGCAGCATAACAGGTCCTTACGCAGTGCGTCAACCTCGAATGGGGGGCCTGATGTCACAAGCCTTGTTTTCCCCGCTGGAAAGCGCCCTGCGTGAGCCCTTGACGCTTCCGGGGAATAGTGCGTTTGCCGGCTTACTAGTCAGGGCAGGCGTGGCACTGAGTAGAAACTGAGTTGCCTCCAAAGAAATAGGGTACTACGACTTCCTGGCTGGGAGCTTCCCCTGCCCTGCTTTATAGCGAAAGGGAAACTCAGCATGAACACTCGCCTCGACGGGTGGCCCTGCTCTGCCATGCAGAAGGGGAGGCGTGCGGCAGCTTCTATGAGACCCACGTCGCAGCTCTGCTTTACTTTAAAGGCAGTAAGCTGTAAAGGCCTCCTAGGAGCCTCGCGTCCGCACACGATTCTGCCTAAGAACGCTGAGTCACTGCAGGCTCCTAGTGGCCTGGTGAGCCTCATCCAGTCGCGAAGATCCTTAGCTGCACCCCTCCGTAGCTGAGTGTAGGGCAACATATTGAACTCGTGCGTCGGAGAGCTAGACTGCCTCCGGTCACAGACGGATTCAGTAACACGGTTGTAGCACTTCCAGCATTCAATGCCGGTCGGCCTCATTGCCCTGTCAGAGCGATACTGAGAGAGACACTCTGCTTAGCAGTCCTTCTAGGTCCTGTCACCTGCAGTCACCCTACCTCAAGGAGAAACTCGGGTTGGGTTCCACTGCAACTAAAGATCAGTTCTTCGTGGAACACAGCCGGCTTTTGGAAGGTGCACGGGCCCCTAGGCTGACCCACGGCATTCTTTCCTTTAGGCCACGCCCTACAACGCAGAACACGCTGTATGGAGAAGCTGCTTTAGGGAAGGGCCCCCTGAGTACCATGTGTCTCTTTTGAATTTTTCGAAACAATAGGTACTGATGCTTCCCGCCAACCTCGAAATGGGGGCCTGAGGGCACAGGCCTTTTTCTCCCCAGTGTTGACCATTCCACTCGGGCAGCCTGGAAGCTTGTGCCCAAACACTTGTGCTTCCAGGATTCTAGTCATTTCGTGCAGGGCTCGGATGGGAAGTTGACTTTTCTCCCAGAAACAGGGCGCCTCCGGTTCCTGGGTGGGATATCATCTTGCCCTGTGTCTTTCCTTATTTGGGTGTACGCGCACCTCTCACGGTTGTGGCCTCTCCCGTTGCGGAGCGCCGGCTCCTGAGGCTTAGGTGCAGCGGCTAAGGCTCCCGGGTGCGGCACTAGGGCAGCGGGTGGGACCTTCCCGGATCGGGGTACGAACCCGTGTCTCCTGCATCGGCAGGCTGACTTTCAACTACAGTTCCACAAAGAAAGCCTGACCCTGCTTTAGAGCTAAAGGGAACCCGAAACGCAAACACTGGCTTTTCACTACGGCCCTGGGTTTCCGTGCAGAAAGATTGGTGGGCAGCAGCTTCCATGAGGCATTTGGGCTGTGCTACTTTAGTTTCACGAGGGTAGGCCTTTCCGGACTCCTAGCACGTTAGCACCAGTTTCCTTACAGGAACACTCAGGGAGCCGGGCTCCAGTGGGCCTGTGGAGCAGCACCCAGCCCCGTAGGTCCTTCAGCGCACCCCTGTGTTTCCTGAGCGAAGCGCAACACACTGCACTCTTCCCTGGGAGAGCTGGAGATCCTCAGCTCTGCCACAGCTTCAGAGAGACGTTCCTAGCCAGTCCAGCAGGTCAAAAACACTCTTGCTGCCGGGAGTTTAGTCCCTGCGGGCATGCCTGCGAGAGGCAAATGAGCTTTCTCGAAAGAAGCAGGCTGCTTCCAGTTCCTGAGGAAGCTTCCCTGCCCTGCTCTAGGGCGAAAGGGAAACTCAGTGTCCCCACGAGACTCGAAAATCGCCCTGGTGGGCCGTGCCGATTGGAAGGCGTGCAGCACCCTTCCCGAGGCATTCCTTGCTGTTCTGCTTTAAGTTTTCGGTAGTACCCCTTTAAGGAGTCCTAAGAACGTCGTGTCAGCACCCGAGTCAGTGCAAGAACACTGAGTACCGCCAGGCTCCTGGGGCCCGCTTGAGCCTCATCCAGCCCCGAAGGCCCTTAGGTGTACGCCTGTTTATGCCGAGTGTAGGGCAACACACTGCCCTCTTCCTTGGGAGAGGCAGATTTCCTCAGCTCTCCAAGAGCTTCTGAAACAAGGTTGTATCCAGCGCAACATGACAAGGAAGTTGGCTCCCCTTGCCTTACCTGAGCTCTACCTCGAAAAACACTCTGCTTAGCGCTCCTTCTCGGACCTCAAACCTGCAGTCACCTTACCCAAGGAAAAAGTCAGGCTGGGTTCCACTGCAACTGACGCACAGTTCTTCGTGGAACACAGCAGGCTTTTGGGAGATGCCCAGGCCCCTAGGCCGATCTGGGGCTTTCGAAAATTTAGGCAGTTCCCTACAAGCCGAACACCCTGCCTACAAAAGTTGATTTCGGGAAGGGGTCAGTGGGTAGCTTGTGTCTCTTCTGACTTCGGCAGCATAACAGGTCCTTACGCAGTGCGTCAACCTCGAATGGGGGGCCTGATGTCACAAGCCTTGTTTTCCCCGCTGGAAAGCGCCCTGCGTGAGCCCTTGACGCTTCCGGGGAATAGTGCGTTTGCCGGCTTACTAGTCAGGGCAGGCGTGGCACTGAGTAGAAACTGAGTTGCCTCCAAAGAAATAGGGTACTACGACTTCCTGGCTGGGAGCTTCCCCTGCCCTGCTTTATAGCGAAAGGGAAACTCAGCATGAACACTCGCCTCGACGTGTGGCCCTGCTCTGCCATGCAGAAGGGGAGGCGTGCGGCAGCTTCTATGAGACCCACGTCGCAGCTCTGCTTTACTTTAAAGGCAGTAAGCTGTAAAGGCCTCCTAGGACCCTCGCGTCCGCACACGATTCTGCCTAAGAACGCTGAGTCACTGCAGGCTCCTAGTGGCCTGGTGAGCCTCATCCAGTCGCGAAGATCCTTAGCTGCACCCCTCCGTAGCTGAGTGTAGGGCAACATATTGAACTCGTGCGTCGGAGAGCTAGACTGCCTCCGGTCACAGACGGATTCAGTAACACGGTTGTAGCACTTCCAGCATTCAATGCCGGTCGGCCTCATTGCCCTGTCAGAGCGATACTGAGAGAGACACTCTGCTTAGCAGTCCTTCTAGGTCCTGTCACCTGCAGTCACCCTACCTCAAGGAGAAACTCGGGTTGGGTTCCACTGCAACTAAAGATCAGTTCTTCGTGGAACACAGCCGGCTTTTGGAAGGTGCACGGGCCCCTAGGCTGACCCACGGCATTCTTTCCTTTAGGCCACGCCCTACAACGCAGAACACGCTGTATGGAGAAGCTGCTTTAGGGAAGGGCCCCCTGAGTACCATGTGTCTCTTTTGAATTTTTCGAAACAATAGGTACTGATGCTTCCCGTCAACCTCGAAATGGGGGCCTGAGGGCACAGGCCTTTTTCTCCCCAGTGTTGACCATTCCACTCGGGCAGCCTGGAAGCTTGTGCCCAAACACTTGTGCTTCCAGGATTCTAGTCATTTCGTGCAGGGCTCGGATGGGAAGTTGACTTTTCTCCCAGAAACAGGGCGCCTCCGGTTCCTGGGTGGGATATCATCTTGCCCTGTGTCTTTCCTTATTTGGGTGTACGCGCACCTCTCACGGTTGTGGCCTCTCCCGTTGCGGAGCGCCGGCTCCTGAGGCTTAGGTGCAGCGGCTAAGGCTCCCGGGTGCGGCACTAGGGCAGCGGGTGGGACCTTCCCGGATCGGGGTACGAACCCGTGTCTCCTGCATCGGCAGGCTGACTTTCAACTACAGTTCCACAAAGAAAGCCTGACCCTGCTTTAGAGCTAAAGGGAACCCGAAACGCAAACACTGGCTTTTCACTACGGCCCTGGGTTTCCGTGCAGAAAGATTGGTGGGCAGCAGCTTCCATGAGGCATTTGGGCTGTGCTACTTTAGTTTCACGAGGGTAGGCCTTTCCGGACTCCTAGCACGTTAGCAGCAGTTTCCTTACAGGAACACTCAGGGAGCCGGGCTCCAGTGGGCCTGTGGAGCAGCACCCAGCCCCGTAGGTCCTTCAGCGCACCCCTGTGTTTCCTGAGCGAAGCGCAACACACTGCACTCTTCCCTGGGAGAGCTGGAGATCCTCAGCTCTGCCACAGCTTCAGAGAGACGTTCCTAGCCAGTCCAGCAGGTCAAAAACACTCTTGCTGCCGGGAGTTTAGTCCCTGCGGGCATGCCTGCGAGAGGCAAATGAGCTTTCTCGAAAGAAGCAGGCTGCTTCCAGTTCCTGAGGAAGCTTCCCTGCCCTGCTCTAGGGCGAAAGGGAAACTCAGTGTCCCCACGAGACTCGAAAATCGCCCTGGTGGGCCGTGCCGATTGGAAGGCGTGCAGCACCCTTCCCGAGGCATTCCTTGCTGTTCTGCTTTAAGTTTTCGGTAGTACCCCTTTAAGGAGTCCTAAGAACGTCGTGTCAGCACCCGAGTCAGTGCAAGAACACTGAGTACCGCCAGGCTCCTGGGGCCCGCTTGAGCCTCATCCAGCCCCGAAGGCCCTTAGGTGTACGCCTGTTTATGCCGAGTGTAGGGCAACACACTGCCCTCTTCCTTGGGAGAGGCAGATTTCCTCAGCTCTCCAAGAGCTTCTGAAACAAGGTTGTATCCAGCGCAACATGACAAGGAAGTTGGCTCCCCTTGCCTTACCTGAGCTCTACCTCGAAAAACACTCTGCTTAGCGCTCCTTCTCGGACCTCAAACCTGCAGTCACCTTACCCAAGGAAAAAGTCAGGCTGGGTTCCACTGCAACTGACGCACAGTTCTTCGTGGAACACAGCAGGCTTTTGGGAGATGCCCAGGCCCCTAGGCCGATCTGGGGCTTTCGAAAATTTAGGCAGTTCCCTACAAGCCGAACACCCTGCCTACAAAAGTTGATTTCGGGAAGGGGTCAGTGGGTAGCTTGTGTCTCTTCTGACTTCGGCAGCATAACAGGTCCTTACGCAGTGCGTCAACCTCGAATGGGGGGCCTGATGTCACAAGCCTTGTTTTCCCCGCTGGAAAGCGCCCTGCGTGAGCCCTTGACGCTTCCGGGGAATAGTGCGTTTGCCGGCTTACTAGTCAGGGCAGGCGTGGCACTGAGTAGAAACTGAGTTGCCTCCAAAGAAATAGGGTACTACGACTTCCTGGCTGGGAGCTTCCCCTGCCCTGCTTTATAGCGAAAGGGAAACTCAGCATGAACACTCGCCTCGACGGGTGGCCCTGCTCTGCCATGCAGAAGGGGAGGCGTGCGGCAGCTTCTATGAGACCCACGTCGCAGCTCTGCTTTACTTTAAAGGCAGTAAGCTGTAAAGGCCTCCTAGGACCCTCGCGTCCGCACACGATTCTGCCTAAGAACGCTGAGTCACTGCAGGCTCCTAGTGGCCTGGTGAGCCTCATCCAGTCGCGAAGATCCTTAGCTGCACCCCTCCGTAGCTGAGTGTAGGGCAACATATTGAACTCGTGCGTCGGAGAGCTAGACTGCCTCCGGTCACAGACGGATTCAGTAACACGGTTGTAGCACTTCCAGCATTCAATGCCGGTCGGCCTCATTGCCCTGTCAGAGCGATACTGAGAGAGACACTCTGCTTAGCAGTCCTTCTA
This sequence comes from Mesoplodon mirus, assembly GCF_964341445.2. Classification (NCBI taxonomy): domain Eukaryota; kingdom Metazoa; phylum Chordata; class Mammalia; order Artiodactyla; family Ziphiidae; genus Mesoplodon; species Mesoplodon mirus. The sequence goes on from NC_138993.1 coordinate 36,965,561, forward strand.
GGTCCTGTCACCTGCAGTCACCCTACCTCAAGGAGAAACTCGGGTTGGGTTCCACTGCAACTAAAGATCAGTTCTTCGTGGAACACAGCCGGCTTTTGGAAGGTGCACGGGCCCCTAGGCTGACCCACGGCATTCTTTCCTTTAGGCCACGCCCTACAACGCAGAACACGCTGTATGGAGAAGCTGCTTTAGGGAAGGGCCCCCTGAGTACCATGTGTCTCTTTTGAATTTTTCGAAACAATAGGTACTGATGCTTCCCGTCAACCTCGAAATGGGGGCCTGAGGGCACAGGCCTTTTTCTCCCCAGTGTTGACCATTCCACTCGGGCAGCCTGGAAGCTTGTGCCCAAACACTTGTGCTTCCAGGATTCTAGTCATTTCGTGCAGGGCTCGGATGGGAAGTTGACTTTTCTCCCAGAAACAGGGCGCCTCCGGTTCCTGGGTGGGATATCATCTTGCCCTGTGTCTTTCCTTATTTGGGTGTACGCGCACCTCTCACGGTTGTGGCCTCTCCCGTTGCGGAGCGCCGGCTCCTGAGGCTTAGGTGCAGCGGCTAAGGCTCCCGGGTGCGGCACTAGGGCAGCGGGTGGGACCTTCCCGGATCGGGGTACGAACCCGTGTCTCCTGCATCGGCAGGCTGACTTTCAACTACAGTTCCACAAAGAAAGCCTGACCCTGCTTTAGAGCTAAAGGGAACCCGAAACGCAAACACTGGCTTTTCACTACGGCCCTGGGTTTCCGTGCAGAAAGATTGGTGGGCAGCAGCTTCCATGAGGCATTTGGGCTGTGCTACTTTAGTTTCACGAGGGTAGGCCTTTCCGGACTCCTAGCACGTTAGCAGCAGTTTCCTTACAGGAACACTCAGGGAGCCGGGCTCCAGTGGGCCTGTGGAGCAGCACCCAGCCCCGTAGGTCCTTCAGCGCACCCCTGTGTTTCCTGAGCGAAGCGCAACACACTGCACTCTTCCCTGGGAGAGCTGGAGATCCTCAGCTCTGCCACAGCTTCAGAGAGACGTTCCTAGCCAGTCCAGCAGGTCAAAAACACTCTTGCTGCCGGGAGTTTAGTCCCTGCGGGCATGCCTGCGAGAGGCAAATGAGCTTTCTCGAAAGAAGCAGGCTGCTTCCAGTTCCTGAGGAAGCTTCCCTGCCCTGCTCTAGGGCGAAAGGGAAACTCAGTGTCCCCACGAGACTCGAAAATCGCCCTGGTGGGCCGTGCCGATTGGAAGGCGTGCAGCACCCTTCCCGAGGCATTCCTTGCTGTTCTGCTTTAAGTTTTCGGTAGTACCCCTTTAAGGAGTCCTAAGAACGTCGTGTCAGCACCCGAGTCAGTGCAAGAACACTGAGTACCGCCAGGCTCCTGGGGCCCGCTTGAGCCTCATCCAGCCCCGAAGGCCCTTAGGTGTACGCCTGTTTATGCCGAGTGTAGGGCAACACACTGCCCTCTTCCTTGGGAGAGGCAGATTTCCTCAGCTCTCCAAGAGCTTCTGAAACAAGGTTGTATCCAGCGCAACATGACAAGGAAGTTGGCTCCCCTTGCCTTACCTGAGCTCTACCTCGAAAAACACTCTGCTTAGCGCTCCTGCTCGGACCTCAAACCTGCAGTCACCTTACCCAAGGAAAAAGTCAGGCTGGGTTCCACTGCAACTGACGCACAGTTCTTCGTGGAACACAGCAGGCTTTTGGGAGATGCCCAGGCCCCTAGGCCGATCTGGGGCTTTCGAAAATTTAGGCAGTTCCCTACAAGCCGAACACCCTGCCTACAAAAGTTGATTTCGGGAAGGGGTCAGTGGGTAGCTTGTGTCTCTTCTGACTTCGGCAGCATAACAGGTCCTTACGCAGTGCGTCAACCTCGAATGGGGGGCCTGATGTCACAAGCCTTGTTTTCCCCGCTGGAAAGCGCCCTGCGTGAGCCCTTGACGCTTCCGGGGAATAGTGCGTTTGCCGGCTTACTAGTCAGGGCAGGCGTGGCACTGAGTAGAAACTGAGTTGCCTCCAAAGAAATAGGGTACTACGACTTCCTGGCTGGGAGCTTCCCCTGCCCTGCTTTATAGCGAAAGGGAAACTCAGCATGAACACTCGCCTCGACGTGTGGCCCTGCTCTGCCATGCAGAAGGGGAGGCGTGCGGCAGCTTCTATGAGACCCACGTCGCAGCTCTGCTTTACTTTAAAGGCAGTAAGCTGTAAAGGCCTCCTAGGACCCTCGCGTCCGCACACGATTCTGCCTAAGAACGCTGAGTCACTGCAGGCTCCTAGTGGCCTGGTGAGCCTCATCCAGTCGCGAAGATCCTTAGCTGCACCCCTCCGTAGCTGAGTGTAGGGCAACATATTGAACTCGTGCGTCGGAGAGCTAGACTGCCTCCGGTCACAGACGGATTCAGTAACACGGTTGTAGCACTTCCAGCATTCAATGCCGGTCGGCCTCATTGCCCTGTCAGAGCGATACTGAGAGAGACACTCTGCTTAGCAGTCCTTCTAGGTCCTGTCACCTGCAGTCACCCTACCTCAAGGAGAAACTCGGGTTGGGTTCCACTGCAACTAAAGATCAGTTCTTCGTGGAACACAGCCGGCTTTTGGAAGGTGCACGGGCCCCTAGGCTGACCCACGGCATTCTTTCCTTTAGGCCACGCCCTACAACGCAGAACACGCTGTATGGAGAAGCTGCTTTAGGGAAGGGCCCCCTGAGTACCATGTGTCTCTTTTGAATTTTTCGAAACAATAGGTACTGATGCTTCCCGTCAACCTCGAAATGGGGGCCTGAGGGCACAGGCCTTTTTCTCCCCAGTGTTGACCATTCCACTCGGGCAGCCTGGAAGCTTGTGCCCAAACACTTGTGCTTCCAGGATTCTAGTCATTTCGTGCAGGGCTCGGATGGGAAGTTGACTTTTCTCCCAGAAACAGGGCGCCTCCGGTTCCTGGGTGGGATATCATCTTGCCCTGTGTCTTTCCTTATTTGGGTGTACGCGCACCTCTCACGGTTGTGGCCTCTCCCGTTGCGGAGCGCCGGCTCCTGAGGCTTAGGTGCAGCGGCTAAGGCTCCCGGGTGCGGCACTAGGGCAGCGGGTGGGACCTTCCCGGATCGGGGTACGAACCCGTGTCTCCTGCATCGGCAGGCTGACTTTCAACTACAGTTCCACAAAGAAAGCCTGACCCTGCTTTAGAGCTAAAGGGAACCCGAAACGCAAACACTGGCTTTTCACTACGGCCCTGGGTTTCCGTGCAGAAAGATTGGTGGGCAGCAGCTTCCATGAGGCATTTGGGCTGTGCTACTTTAGTTTCACGAGGGTAGGCCTTTCCGGACTCCTAGCACGTTAGCAGCAGTTTCCTTACAGGAACACTCAGGGAGCCGGGCTCCAGTGGGCCTGTGGAGCAGCACCCAGCCCCGTAGGTCCTTCAGCGCACCCCTGTGTTTCCTGAGCGAAGCGCAACACACTGCACTCTTCCCTGGGAGAGCTGGAGATCCTCAGCTCTGCCACAGCTTCAGAGAGACGTTCCTAGCCAGTCCAGCAGGTCAAAAACACTCTTGCTGCCGGGAGTTTAGTCCCTGCGGGCATGCCTGCGAGAGGCAAATGAGCTTTCTCGAAAGAAGCAGGCTGCTTCCAGTTCCTGAGGAAGCTTCCCTGCCCTGCTCTAGGGCGAAAGGGAAACTCAGTGTCCCCACGAGACTCGAAAATCGCCCTGGTGGGCCGTGCCGATTGGAAGGCGTGCAGCACCCTTCCCGAGGCATTCCTTGCTGTTCTGCTTTAAGTTTTCGGTAGTACCCCTTTAAGGAGTCCTAAGAACGTCGTGTCAGCACCCGAGTCAGTGCAAGAACACTGAGTACCGCCAGGCTCCTGGGGCCCGCTTGAGCCTCATCCAGCCCCGAAGGCCCTTAGGTGTACGCCTGTTTATGCCGAGTGTAGGGCAACACACTGCCCTCTTCCTTGGGAGAGGCAGATTTCCTCAGCTCTCCAAGAGCTTCTGAAACAAGGTTGTATCCAGCGCAACATGACAAGGAAGTTGGCTCCCCTTGCCTTACCTGAGCTCTACCTCGAAAAACACTCTGCTTAGCGCTCCTTCTCGGACCTCAAACCTGCAGTCACCTTACCCAAGGAAAAAGTCAGGCTGGGTTCCACTGCAACTGACGCACAGTTCTTCGTGGAACACAGCAGGCTTTTGGGAGATGCCCAGGCCCCTAGGCCGATCTGGGGCTTTCGAAAATTTAGGCAGTTCCCTACAAGCCGAACACCCTGCCTACAAAAGTTGATTTCGGGAAGGGGTCAGTGGGTAGCTTGTGTCTCTTCTGACTTCGGCAGCATAACAGGTCCTTACGCAGTGCGTCAACCTCGAATGGGGGGCCTGATGTCACAAGCCTTGTTTTCCCCGCTGGAAAGCGCCCTGCGTGAGCCCTTGACGCTTCCGGGGAATAGTGCGTTTGCCGGCTTACTAGTCAGGGCAGGCGTGGCACTGAGTAGAAACTGAGTTGCCTCCAAAGAAATAGGGTACTACGACTTCCTGGCTGGGAGCTTCCCCTGCCCTGCTTTATAGCGAAAGGGAAACTCAGCATGAACACTCGCCTCGACGGGTGGCCCTGCTCTGCCATGCAGAAGGGGAGGCGTGCGGCAGCTTCTATGAGACCCACGTCGCAGCTCTGCTTTACTTTAAAGGCAGTAAGCTGTAAAGGCCTCCTAGGAGCCTCGCGTCCGCACACGATTCTGCCTAAGAACGCTGAGTCACTGCAGGCTCCTAGTGGCCTGGTGAGCCTCATCCAGTCGCGAAGATCCTTAGCTGCACCCCTCCGTAGCTGAGTGTAGGGCAACATATTGAACTCGTGCGTCGGAGAGCTAGACTGCCTCCGGTCACAGACGGATTCAGTAACACGGTTGTAGCACTTCCAGCATTCAATGCCGGTCGGCCTCATTGCCCTGTCAGAGCGATACTGAGAGAGACACTCTGCTTAGCAGTCCTTCTAGGTCCTGTCACCTGCAGTCACCCTACCTCAAGGAGAAACTCGGGTTGGGTTCCACTGCAACTAAAGATCAGTTCTTCGTGGAACACAGCCGGCTTTTGGAAGGTGCACGGGCCCCTAGGCTGACCCACGGCATTCTTTCCTTTAGGCCACGCCCTACAACGCAGAACACGCTGTATGGAGAAGCTGCTTTAGGGAAGGGCCCCCTGAGTACCATGTGTCTCTTTTGAATTTTTCGAAACAATAGGTACTGATGCTTCCCGTCAACCTCGAAATGGGGGCCTGAGGGCACAGGCCTTTTTCTCCCCAGTGTTGACCATTCCACTCGGGCAGCCTGGAAGCTTGTGCCCAAACACTTGTGCTTCCAGGATTCTAGTCATTTCGTGCAGGGCTCGGATAGGAAGTTGACTTTTCTCCCAGAAACAGGGCGCCTCCGGTTCCTGGGTGGGATATCATCTTGCCCTGTGTCTTTCCTTATTTGGGTGTACGCGCACCTCTCACGGTTGTGGCCTCTCCCGTTGCGGAGCGCCGGCTCCTGAGGCTTAGGTGCAGCGGCTAAGGCTCCCGGGTGCGGCACTAGGGCAGCGGGTGGGACCTTCCCGGATCGGGGTACGAACCCGTGTCTCCTGCATCGGCAGGCTGACTTTCAACTACAGTTCCACAAAGAAAGCCTGACCCTGCTTTAGAGCTAAAGGGAACCCGAAACGCAAACACTGGCTTTTCACTACGGCCCTGGGTTTCCGTGCAGAAAGATTGGTGGGCAGCAGCTTCCATGAGGCATTTGGGCTGTGCTACTTTAGTTTCACGAGGGTAGGCCTTTCCGGACTCCTAGCACGTTAGCACCAGTTTCCTTACAGGAACACTCAGGGAGCCGGGCTCCAGTGGGCCTGTGGAGCAGCACCCAGCCCCGTAGGTCCTTCAGCGCACCCCTGTGTTTCCTGAGCGAAGCGCAACACACTGCACTCTTCCCTGGGAGAGCTGGAGATCCTCAGCTCTGCCACAGCTTCAGAGAGACGTTCCTAGCCAGTCCAGCAGGTCAAAAACACTCTTGCTGCCGGGAGTTTAGTCCCTGCGGGCATGCCTGCGAGAGGCAAATGAGCTTTCTCGAAAGAAGCAGGCTGCTTCCAGTTCCTGAGGAAGCTTCCCTGCCCTGCTCTAGGGCGAAAGGGAAACTCAGTGTCCCCACGAGACTCGAAAATCGCCCTGGTGGGCCGTGCCGATTGGAAGGCGTGCAGCACCCTTCCCGAGGCATTCCTTGCTGTTCTGCTTTAAGTTTTCGGTAGTACCCCTTTAAGGAGTCCTAAGAACGTCGTGTCAGCACCCGAGTCAGTGCAAGAACACTGAGTACCGCCAGGCTCCTGGGGCCCGCTTGAGCCTCATCCAGCCCCGAAGGCCCTTAGGTGTACGCCTGTTTATGCCGAGTGTAGGGCAACACACTGCCCTCTTCCTTGGGAGAGGCAGATTTCCTCAGCTCTCCAAGAGCTTCTGAAACAAGGTTGTATCCAGCGCAACATGACAAGGAAGTTGGCTCCCCTTGCCTTACCTGAGCTCTACCTCGAAAAACACTCTGCTTAGCGCTCCTTCTCGGACCTCAAACCTGCAGTCACCTTACCCAAGGAAAAAGTCAGGCTGGGTTCCACTGCAACTGACGCACAGTTCTTCGTGGAACACAGCAGGCTTTTGGGAGATGCCCAGGCCCCTAGGCCGATCTGGGGCTTTCGAAAATTTAGGCAGTTCCCTACAAGCCGAACACCCTGCCTACAAAAGTTGATTTCGGGAAGGGGTCAGTGGGTAGCTTGTGTCTCTTCTGACTTCGGCAGCATAACAGGTCCTTACGCAGTGCGTCAACCTCGAATGGGGGGCCTGATGTCACAAGCCTTGTTTTCCCCGCTGGAAAGCGCCCTGCGTGAGCCCTTGACGCTTCCGGGGAATAGTGCGTTTGCCGGCTTACTAGTCAGGGCAGGCGTGGCACTGAGTAGAAACTGAGTTGCCTCCAAAGAAATAGGGTACTACGACTTCCTGGCTGGGAGCTTCCCCTGCCCTGCTTTATAGCGAAAGGGAAACTCAGCATGAACACTCGCCTCGACGTGTGGCCCTGCTCTGCCATGCAGAAGGGGAGGCGTGCGGCAGCTTCTATGAGACCCACGTCGCAGCTCTGCTTTACTTTAAAGGCAGTAAGCTGTAAAGGCCTCCTAGGACCCTCGCGTCCGCACACGATTCTGCCTAAGAACGCTGAGTCACTGCAGGCTCCTAGTGGCCTGGTGAGCCTCATCCAGTCGCGAAGATCCTTAGCTGCACCCCTCCGTAGCTGAGTGTAGGGCAACATATTGAACTCGTGCGTCGGAGAGCTAGACTGCCTCCGGTCACAGACGGATTCAGTAACACGGTTGTAGCACTTCCAGCATTCAATGCCGGTCGGCCTCATTGCCCTGTCAGAGCGATACTGAGAGAGACACTCTGCTTAGCAGTCCTTCTAGGTCCTGTCACCTGCAGTCACCCTACCTCAAGGAGAAACTCGGGTTGGGTTCCACTGCAACTAAAGATCAGTTCTTCGTGGAACACAGCCGGCTTTTGGAAGGTGCACGGGCCCCTAGGCTGACCCACGGCATTCTTTCCTTTAGGCCACGCCCTACAACGCAGAACACGCTGTATGGAGAAGCTGCTTTAGGGAAGGGCCCCCTGAGTACCATGTGTCTCTTTTGAATTTTTCGAAACAATAGGTACTGATGCTTCCCGTCAACCTCGAAATGGGGGCCTGAGGGCACAGGCCTTTTTCTCCCCAGTGTTGACCATTCCACTCGGGCAGCCTGGAAGCTTGTGCCCAAACACTTGTGCTTCCAGGATTCTAGTCATTTCGTGCAGGGCTCGGATAGGAAGTTGACTTTTCTCCCAGAAACAGGGCGCCTCCGGTTCCTGGGTGGGATATCATCTTGCCCTGTGTCTTTCCTTATTTGGGTGTACGCGCACCTCTCACGGTTGTGGCCTCTCCCGTTGCGGAGCGCCGGCTCCTGAGGCTTAGGTGCAGCGGCTAAGGCTCCCGGGTGCGGCACTAGGGCAGCGGGTGGGACCTTCCCGGATCGGGGTACGAACCCGTGTCTCCTGCATCGGCAGGCTGACTTTCAACTACAGTTCCACAAAGAAAGCCTGACCCTGCTTTAGAGCTAAAGGGAACCCGAAACGCAAACACTGGCTTTTCACTACGGCCCTGGGTTTCCGTGCAGAAAGATTGGTGGGCAGCAGCTTCCATGAGGCATTTTGGCTGTGCTACTTCAGTTTCACGAGGGTAGGCCTTTCCGGACTCCTAGCACGTTAGCACCAGTTTCCTTACAGGAACACTCAGGGAGCCGGGCTCCAGTGGGCCTGTGGAGCAGCACCCAGCCCCGTAGGTCCTTCAGCGCACCCCTGTGTTTCCTGAGCGAAGCGCAACACACTGCACTCTTCCCTGGGAGAGCTGGAGATCCTCAGCTCTGCCACAGCTTCAGAGAGACGTTCCTAGCCAGTCCAGCAGGTCAAAAACACTCTTGCTGCCGGGAGTTTAGTCCCTGCGGGCATGCCTGCGAGAGGCAAATGAGCTTTCTCGAAAGAAGCAGGCTGCTTCCAGTTCCTGAGGAAGCTTCCCTGCCCTGCTCTAGGGCGAAAGGGAAACTCAGTGTCCCCACGAGACTCGAAAATCGCCCTGGTGGGCCGTGCCGATTGGAAGGCGTGCAGCACCCTTCCCGAGGCATTCCTTGCTGTTCTGCTTTAAGTTTTCGGTAGTACCCCTTTAAGGAGTCCTAAGAACGTCGTGTCAGCACCCGAGTCAGTGCAAGAACACTGAGTACCGCCAGGCTCCTGGGGCCCGCTTGAGCCTCATCCAGCCCCGAAGGCCCTTAGGTGTACGCCTGTTTATGCCGAGTGTAGGGCAACACACTGCCCTCTTCCTTGGGAGAGGCAGATTTCCTCAGCTCTCCAAGAGCTTCTGAAACAAGGTTGTATCCAGCGCAACATGACAAGGAAGTTGGCTCCCCTTGCCTTACCTGAGCTCTACCTCGAAAAACACTCTGCTTAGCGCTCCTGCTCGGACCTCAAACCTGCAGTCACCTTACCCAAGGAAAAAGTCAGGCTGGGTTCCACTGCAACTGACGCACAGTTCTTCGTGGAACACAGCAGGCTTTTGGGAGATGCCCAGGCCCCTAGGCCGATCTGGGGCTTTCGAAAATTTAGGCAGTTCCCTACAAGCCGAACACCCTGCCTACAAAAGTTGATTTCGGGAAGGGGTCAGTGGGTAGCTTGTGTCTCTTCTGACTTCGGCAGCATAACAGGTCCTTACGCAGTGCGTCAACCTCGAATGGGGGGCCTGATGTCACAAGCCTTGTTTTCCCCGCTGGAAAGCGCCCTGCGTGAGCCCTTGACGCTTCCGGGGAATAGTGCGTTTGCCGGCTTACTAGTCAGGGCAGGCGTGGCACTGAGTAGAAACTGAGTTGCCTCCAAAGAAATAGGGTACTACGACTTCCTGGCTGGGAGCTTCCCCTGCCCTGCTTTATAGCGAAAGGGAAACTCAGCATGAACACTCGCCTCGACGGGTGGCCCTGCTCTGCCATGCAGAAGGGGAGGCGTGCGGCAGCTTCTATGAGACCCACGTCGCAGCTCTGCTTTACTTTAAAGGCAGTAAGCTGTAAAGGCCTCCTAGGACCCTCGCGTCCGCACACGATTCTGCCTAAGAACGCTGAGTCACTGCAGGCTCCTAGTGGCCTGGTGAGCCTCATCCAGTCGCGAAGATCCTTAGCTGCACCCCTCCGTAGCTGAGTGTAGGGCAACATATTGAACTCGTGCGTCGGAGAGCTAGACTGCCTCCGGTCACAGACGGATTCAGTAACACGGTTGTAGCACTTCCAGCATTCAATGCCGGTCGGCCTCATTGCCCTGTCAGAGCGATACTGAGAGAGACACTCTGCTTAGCAGTCCTTCTAGGTCCTGTCACCTGCAGTCACCCTACCTCAAGGAGAAACTCGGGTTGGGTTCCACTGCAACTAAAGATCAGTTCTTCGTGGAACACAGCCGGCTTTTGGAAGGTGCACGGGCCCCTAGGCTGACCCACGGCATTCTTTCCTTTAGGCCACGCCCTACAACGCAGAACACGCTGTATGGAGAAGCTGCTTTAGGGAAGGGCCCCCTGAGTACCATGTGTCTCTTTTGAATTTTTCGAAACAATAGGTACTGATGCTTCCCGTCAACCTCGAAATGGGGGCCTGAGGGCACAGGCCTTTTTCTCCCCAGTGTTGACCATTCCACTCGGGCAGCCTGGAAGCTTGTGCCCAAACACTTGTGCTTCCAGGATTCTAGTCATTTCGTGCAGGGCTCGGATAGGAAGTTGACTTTTCTCCCAGAAACAGGGCGCCTCCGGTTCCTGGGTGGGATATCATCTTGCCCTGTGTCTTTCCTTATTTGGGTGTACGCGCACCTCTCACGGTTGTGGCCTCTCCCGTTGCGGAGCGCCGGCTCCTGAGGCTTAGGTGCAGCGGCTAAGGCTCCCGGGTGCGGCACTAGGGCAGCGGGTGGGACCTTCCCGGATCGGGGTACGAACCCGTGTCTCCTGCATCGGCAGGCTGACTTTCAACTACAGTTCCACAAAGAAAGCCTGACCCTGCTTTAGAGCTAAAGGGAACCCGAAACGCAAACACTGGCTTTTCACTACGGCCCTGGGTTTCCGTGCAGAAAGATTGGTGGGCAGCAGCTTCCATGAGGCATTTGGGCTGTGCTACTTTAGTTTCACGAGGGTAGGCCTTTCCGGACTCCTAGCACGTTAGCACCAGTTTCCTTACAGGAACACTCAGGGAGCCGGGCTCCAGTGGGCCTGTGGAGCAGCACCCAGCCCCGTAGGTCCTTCAGCGCACCCCTGTGTTTCCTGAGCGAAGCGCAACACACTGCACTCTTCCCTGGGAGAGCTGGAGATCCTCAGCTCTGCCACAGCTTCAGAGAGACGTTCCTAGCCAGTCCAGCAGGTCAAAAACACTCTTGCTGCCGGGAGTTTAGTCCCTGCGGGCATGCCTGCGAGAGGCAAAGGAGCTTTCTCGAAAGAAGCAGGCTGCTTCCAGTTCCTGAGGAAGCTTCCCTGCCCTGCTCTAGGGCGAAAGGGAAACTCAGTGTCCCCACGAGACTCGAAAATCGCCCTGGTGGGCCGTGCCGATTGGAAGGCGTGCAGCACCCTTCCCGAGGCATTCCTTGCTGTTCTGCTTTAAGTTTTCGGTAGTACCCCTTTAAGGAGTCCTAAGAACGTCGTGTCAGCACCCGAGTCAGTGCAAGAACACTGAGTACCGCCAGGCTCCTGGGGCCCGCTTGAGCCTCATCCAGCCCCGAAGGCCCTTAGGTGTACGCCTGTTTATGCCGAGTGTAGGGCAACACACTGCCCTCTTCCTTGGGAGAGGCAGATTTCCTCAGCTCTCCAAGAGCTTCTGAAACAAGGTTGTATCCAGCGCAACATGACAAGGAAGTTGGCTCCCCTTGCCTTACCTGAGCTCTACCTCGAAAAACACTCTGCTTAGCGCTCCTTCTCGGACCTCAAACCTGCAGTCACCTTACCCAAGGAAAAAGTCAGGCTGGGTTCCACTGCAACTGACGCACAGTTCTTCGTGGAACACAGCAGGCTTTTGGGAGATGCCCAGGCCCCTAGGCCGATCTGGGGCTTTCGAAAATTTAGGCAGTTCCCTACAAGCCGAACACCCTGCCTACAAAAGTTGATTTCGGGAAGGGGTCAGTGGGTAGCTTGTGTCTCTTCTGACTTCGGCAGCATAACAGGTCCTTACGCAGTGCGTCAACCTCGAATGGGGGGCCTGATGTCACAAGCCTTGTTTTCCCCGCTGGAAAGCGCCCTGCGTGAGCCCTTGACGCTTCCGGGGAATAGTGCGTTTGCCGGCTTACTAGTCAGGGCAGGCGTGGCACTGAGTAGAAACTGAGTTGCCTCCAAAGAAATAGGGTACTACGACTTCCTGGCTGGGAGCTTCCCCTGCCCTGCTTTATAGCGAAAGGGAAACTCAGCATGAACACTCGCCTCGACGGGTGGCCCTGCTCTGCCATGCAGAAGGGGAGGCGTGCGGCAGCTTCTATGAGACCCACGTCGCAGCTCTGCTTTACTTTAAAGGCAGTAAGCTGTAAAGGCCTCCTAGGACCCTCGCGTCCGCACACGATTCTGCCTAAGAACGCTGAGTCACTGCAGGCTCCTAGTGGCCTGGTGAGCCTCATCCAGTCGCGAAGATCCTTAGCTGCACCCCTCCGTAGCTGAGTGTAGGGCAACATATTGAACTCGTGCGTCGGAGAGCTAGACTGCCTCCGGTCACAGACGGATTCAGTAACACGGTTGTAGCACTTCCAGCATTCAATGCCGGTCGGCCTCATTGCCCTGTCAGAGCGATACTGAGAGAGACACTCTGCTTAGCAGTCCTTCTAGGTCCTGTCACCTGCAGTCACCCTACCTCAAGGAGAAACTCGGGTTGGGTTCCACTGCAACTAAAGATCAGTTCTTCGTGGAACACAGCCGGCTTTTGGAAGGTGCACGGGCCCCTAGGCTGACCCACGGCATTCTTTCCTTTAGGCCACGCCCTACAACGCAGAACACGCTGTATGGAGAAGCTGCTTTAGGGAAGGGCCCCCTGAGTACCATGTGTCTCTTTTGAATTTTTCGAAACAATAGGTACTGATGCTTCCCGTCAACCTCGAAATGGGGGCCTGAGGGCACAGGCCTTTTTCTCCCCAGTGTTGACCATTCCACTCGGGCAGCCTGGAAGCTTGTGCCCAAACACTTGTGCTTCCAGGATTCTAGTCATTTCGTGCAGGGCTCGGATAGGAAGTTGACTTTTCTCCCAGAAACAGGGCGCCTCCGGTTCCTGGGTGGGATATCATCTTGCCCTGTGTCTTTCCTTATTTGGGTGTACGCGCACCTCTCACGGTTGTGGCCTCTCCCGTTGCGGAGCGCCGGCTCCTGAGGCTTAGGTGCAGCGGCTAAGGCTCCCGGGTGCGGCACTAGGGCAGCGGGTGGGACCTTCCCGGATCGGGGTACGAACCCGTGTCTCCTGCATCGGCAGGCTGACTTTCAACTACAGTTCCACAAAGAAAGCCTGACCCTGCTTTAGAGCTAAAGGGAACCCGAAACGCAAACACTGGCTTTTCACTACGGCCCTGGGTTTCCGTGCAGAAAGATTGGTGGGCAGCAGCTTCCATGAGGCATTTTGGCTGTGCTACTTCAGTTTCACGAGGGTAGGCCTTTCCGGACTCCTAGCACGTTAGCACCAGTTTCCTTACAGGAACACTCAGGGAGCCGGGCTCCAGTGGGCCTGTGGAGCAGCACCCAGCCCCGTAGGTCCTTCAGCGCACCCCTGTGTTTCCTGAGCGAAGCGCAACACACTGCACTCTTCCCTGGGAGAGCTGGAGATCCTCAGCTCTGCCACAGCTTCAGAGAGACGTTCCTAGCCAGTCCAGCAGGTCAAAAACACTCTTGCTGCCGGGAGTTTAGTCCCTGCGGGCATGCCTGCGAGAGGCAAATGAGCTTTCTCGAAAGAAGCAGGCTGCTTCCAGTTCCTGAGGAAGCTTCCCTGCCCTGCTCTAGGGCGAAAGGGAAACTCAGTGTCCCCACGAGACTCGAAAATTGCCCTGGTGGGCCGTGCCGATTGGAAGGCGTGCAGCACCCTTCCCGAGGCATTCCTTGCTGTTCTGCTTTAAGTTTTCGGTAGTACCCCTTTAAGGAGTCCTAAGAACGTCGTGTCAGCACCCGAGTCAGTGCAAGAACACTGAGTACCGCCAGGCTCCTGGGGCCCGCTTGAGCCTCATCCAGCCCCGAAGGCCCTTAGGTGTACGCCTGTTTATGCCGAGTGTAGGGCAACACACTGCCCTCTTCCTTGGGAGAGGCAGATTTCCTCAGCTCTCCAAGAGCTTCTGAAACAAGGTTGTATCCAGCGCAACATGACAAGGAAGTTGGCTCCCCTTGCCTTACCTGAGCTCTACCTCGAAAAACACTCTGCTTAGCGCTCCTTCTCGGACCTCAAACCTGCAGTCACCTTACCCAAGGAAAAAGTCAGGCTGGGTTCCACTGCAACTGACGCACAGTTCTTCGTGGAACACAGCAGGCTTTTGGGAGATGCCCAGGCCCCTAGGCCGATCTGGGGCTTTCGAAAATTTAGGCAGTTCCCTACAAGCCGAACACCCTGCCTACAAAAGTTGATTTCGGGAAGGGGTCAGTGGGTAGCTTGTGTCTCTTCTGACTTCGGCAGCATAACAGGTCCTTACGCAGTGCGTCAACCTCGAATGGGGGGCCTGATGTCACAAGCCTTGTTTTCCCCGCTGGAAAGCGCCCTGCGTGAGCCCTTGACGCTTCCGGGGAATAGTGCGTTTGCCGGCTTACTAGTCAGGGCAGGCGTGGCACTGAGTAGAAACTGAGTTGCCTCCAAAGAAATAGGGTACTACGACTTCCTGGCTGGGAGCTTCCCCTGCCCTGCTTTATAGCGAAAGGGAAACTCAGCATGAACACTCGCCTCGACGGGTGGCCCTGCTCTGCCATGCAGAAGGGGAGGCGTGCGGCAGCTTCTATGAGACCCACGTCGCAGCTCTGCTTTACTTTAAAGGCAGTAAGCTGTAAAGGCCTCCTAGGACCCTCGCGTCCGCACACGATTCTGCCTAAGAACGCTGAGTCACTGCAGGCTCCTAGTGGCCTGGTGAGCCTCATCCAGTCGCGAAGATCCTTAGCTGCACCCCTCCGTAGCTGAGTGTAGGGCAACATATTGAACTCGTGCGTCGGAGAGCTAGACTGCCTCCGGTCACAGACGGATTCAGTAACACGGTTGTAGCACTTCCAGCATTCAATGCCGGTCGGCCTCATTGCCCTGTCAGAGCGATACTGAGAGAGACACTCTGCTTAGCAGTCCTTCTAGGTCCTGTCACCTGCAGTCACCCTACCTCAAGGAGAAACTCGGGTTGGGTTCCACTGCAACTAAAGATCAGTTCTTCGTGGAACACAGCCGGCTTTTGGAAGGTGCACGGGCCCCTAGGCTGACCCACGGCATTCTTTCCTTTAGGCCACGCCCTACAACGCAGAACACGCTGTATGGAGAAGCTGCTTTAGGGAAGGGCCCCCTGAGTACCATGTGTCTCTTTTGAATTTTTCGAAACAATAGGTACTGATGCTTCCCGTCAACCTCGAAATGGGGGCCTGAGGGCACAGGCCTTTTTCTCCCCAGTGTTGACCATTCCACTCGGGCAGCCTGGAAGCTTGTGCCCAAACACTTGTGCTTCCAGGATTCTAGTCATTTCGTGCAGGGCTCGGATAGGAAGTTGACTTTTCTCCCAGAAACAGGGCGCCTCCGGTTCCTGGGTGGGATATCATCTTGCCCTGTGTCTTTCCTTATTTGGGTGTACGCGCACCTCTCACGGTTGTGGCCTCTCCCGTTGCGGAGCGCCGGCTCCTGAGGCTTAGGTGCAGCGGCTAAGGCTCCCGGGTGCGGCACTAGGGCAGCGGGTGGGACCTTCCCGGATCGGGGTACGAACCCGTGTCTCCTGCATCGGCAGGCTGACTTTCAACTACAGTTCCACAAAGAAAGCCTGACCCTGCTTTAGAGCTAAAGGGAACCCGAAACGCAAACACTGGCTTTTCACTACGGCCCTGGGTTTCCGTGCAGAAAGATTGGTGGGCAGCAGCTTCCATGAGGCATTTGGGCTGTGCTACTTTAGTTTCACGAGGGTAGGCCTTTCCGGACTCCTAGCACGTTAGCACCAGTTTCCTTACAGGAACACTCAGGGAGCCGGGCTCCAGTGGGCCTGTGGAGCAGCACCCAGCCCCGTAGGTCCTTCAGCGCACCCCTGTGTTTCCTGAGCGAAGCGCAACACACTGCACTCTTCCCTGGGAGAGCTGGAGATCCTCAGCTCTGCCACAGCTTCAGAGAGACGTTCCTAGCCAGTCCAGCAGGTCAAAAACACTCTTGCTGCCGGGAGTTTAGTCCCTGCGGGCATGCCTGCGAGAGGCAAATGAGCTTTCTCGAAAGAAGCAGGCTGCTTCCAGTTCCTGAGGAAGCTTCCCTGCCCTGCTCTAGGGCGAAAGGGAAACTCAGTGTCCCCACGAGACTCGAAAATCGCCCTGGTGGGCCGTGCCGATTGGAAGGCGTGCAGCACCCTTCCCGAGGCATTCCTTGCTGTTCTGCTTTAAGTTTTCGGTAGTACCCCTTTAAGGAGTCCTAAGAACGTCGTGTCAGCACCCGAGTCAGTGCAAGAACACTGAGTACCGCCAGGCTCCTGGGGCCCGCTTGAGCCTCATCCAGCCCCGAAGGCCCTTAGGTGTACGCCTGTTTATGCCGAGTGTAGGGCAACACACTGCCCTCTTCCTTGGGAGAGGCAGATTTCCTCAGCTCTCCAAGAGCTTCTGAAACAAGGTTGTATCCAGCGCAACATGACAAGGAAGTTGGCTCCCCTTGCCTTACCTGAGCTCTACCTCGAAAAACACTCTGCTTAGCGCTCCTTCTCGGACCTCAAACCTGCAGTCACCTTACCCAAGGAAAAAGTCAGGCTGGGTTCCACTGCAACTGACGCACAGTTCTTCGTGGAACACAGCAGGCTTTTGGGAGATGCCCAGGCCCCTAGGCCGATCTGGGGCTTTCGAAAATTTAGGCAGTTCCCTACAAGCCGAACACCCTGCCTACAAAAGTTGATTTCGGGAAGGGGTCAGTGGGTAGCTTGTGTCTCTTCTGACTTCGGCAGCATAACAGGTCCTTACGCAGTGCGTCAACCTCGAATGGGGGGCCTGATGTCACAAGCCTTGTTTTCCCCGCTGGAAAGCGCCCTGCGTGAGCCCTTGACGCTTCCGGGGAATAGTGCGTTTGCCGGCTTACTAGTCAGGGCAGGCGTGGCACTGAGTAGAAACTGAGTTGCCTCCAAAGAAATAGGGTACTACGACTTCCTGGCTGGGAGCTTCCCCTGCCCTGCTTTATAGCGAAAGGGAAACTCAGCATGAACACTCGCCTCGACGGGTGGCCCTGCTCTGCCATGCAGAAGGGGAGGCGTGCGGCAGCTTCTATGAGACCCACGTCGCAGCTCTGCTTTACTTTAAAGGCAGTAAGCTGTAAAGGCCTCCTAGGACCCTCGCGTCCGCACACGATTCTGCCTAAGAACGCTGAGTCACTGCAGGCTCCTAGTGGCCTGGTGAGCCTCATCCAGTCGCGAAGATCCTTAGCTGCACCCCTCCGTAGCTGAGTGTAGGGCAACATATTGAACTCGTGCGTCGGAGAGCTAGACTGCCTCCGGTCACAGACGGATTCAGTAACACGGTTGTAGCACTTCCAGCATTCAATGCCGGTCGGCCTCATTGCCCTGTCAGAGCGATACTGAGAGAGACACTCTGCTTAGCAGTCCTTCTAGGTCCTGTCACCTGCAGTCACCCTACCTCAAGGAGAAACTCGGGTTGGGTTCCACTGCAACTAAAGATCAGTTCTTCGTGGAACACAGCCGGCTTTTGGAAGGTGCACGGGCCCCTAGGCTGACCCACGGCATTCTTTCCTTTAGGCCACGCCCTACAACGCAGAACACGCTGTATGGAGAAGCTGCTTTAGGGAAGGGCCCCCTGAGTACCATGTGTCTCTTTTGAATTTTTCGAAACAATAGGTACTGATGCTTCCCGTCAACCTCGAAATGGGGGCCTGAGGGCACAGGCCTTTTTCTCCCCAGTGTTGACCATTCCACTCGGGCAGCCTGGAAGCTTGTGCCCAAACACTTGTGCTTCCAGGATTCTAGTCATTTCGTGCAGGGCTCGGATAGGAAGTTGACTTTTCTCCCAGAAACAGGGCGCCTCCGGTTCCTGGGTGGGATATCATCTTGCCCTGTGTCTTTCCTTATTTGGGTGTACGCGCACCTCTCACGGTTGTGGCCTCTCCCGTTGCGGAGCGCCGGCTCCTGAGGCTTAGGTGCAGCGGCTAAGGCTCCCGGGTGCGGCACTAGGGCAGCGGGTGGGACCTTCCCGGATCGGGGTACGAACCCGTGTCTCCTGCATCGGCAGGCTGACTTTCAACTACAGTTCCACAAAGAAAGCCTGACCCTGCTTTAGAGCTAAAGGGAACCCGAAACGCAAACACTGGCTTTTCACTACGGCCCTGGGTTTCCGTGCAGAAAGATTGGTGGGCAGCAGCTTCCATGAGGCATTTTGGCTGTGCTACTTCAGTTTCACGAGGGTAGGCCTTTCCGGACTCCTAGCACGTTAGCACCAGTTTCCTTACAGGAACACTCAGGGAGCCGGGCTCCAGTGGGCCTGTGGAGCAGCACCCAGCCCCGTAGGTCCTTCAGCGCACCCCTGTGTTTCCTGAGCGAAGCGCAACACACTGCACTCTTCCCTGGGAGAGCTGGAGATCCTCAGCTCTGCCACAGCTTCAGAGAGACGTTCCTAGCCAGTCCAGCAGGTCAAAAACACTCTTGCTGCCGGGAGTTTAGTCCCTGCGGGCATGCCTGCGAGAGGCAAATGAGCTTTCTCGAAAGAAGCAGGCTGCTTCCAGTTCCTGAGGAAGCTTCCCTGCCCTGCTCTAGGGCGAAAGGGAAACTCAGTGTCCCCACGAGACTCGAAAATCGCCCTGGTGGGCCGTGCCGATTGGAAGGCGTGCAGCACCCTTCCCGAGGCATTCCTTGCTGTTCTGCTTTAAGTTTTCGGTAGTACCCCTTTAAGGAGTCCTAAGAACGTCGTGTCAGCACCCGAGTCAGTGCAAGAACACTGAGTACCGCCAGGCTCCTGGGGCCCGCTTGAGCCTCATCCAGCCCCGAAGGCCCTTAGGTGTACGCCTGTTTATGCCGAGTGTAGGGCAACACACTGCCCTCTTCCTTGGGAGAGGCAGATTTCCTCAGCTCTCCAAGAGCTTCTGAAACAAGGTTGTATCCAGCGCAACATGACAAGGAAGTTGGCTCCCCTTGCCTTACCTGAGCTCTACCTCGAAAAACACTCTGCTTAGCGCTCCTGCTCGGACCTCAAACCTGCAGTCACCTTACCCAAGGAAAAAGTCAGGCTGGGTTCCACTGCAACTGACGCACAGTTCTTCGTGGAACACAGCAGGCTTTTGGGAGATGCCCAGGCCCCTAGGCCGATCTGGGGCTTTCGAAAATTTAGGCAGTTCCCTACAAGCCGAACACCCTGCCTACAAAAGTTGATTTCGGGAAGGGGTCAGTGGGTAGCTTGTGTCTCTTCTGACTTCGGCAGCATAACAGGTCCTTACGCAGTGCGTCAACCTCGAATGGGGGGCCTGATGTCACAAGCCTTGTTTTCCCCGCTGGAAAGCGCCCTGCGTGAGCCCTTGACGCTTCCGGGGAATAGTGCGTTTGCCGGCTTACTAGTCAGGGCAGGCGTGGCACTGAGTAGAAACTGAGTTGCCTCCAAAGAAATAGGGTACTACGACTTCCTGGCTGGGAGCTTCCCCTGCCCTGCTTTATAGCGAAAGGGAAACTCAGCATGAACACTCGCCTCGACGGGTGGCCCTGCTCTGCCATGCAGAAGGGGAGGCGTGCGGCAGCTTCTATGAGACCCACGTCGCAGCTCTGCTTTACTTTAAAGGCAGTAAGCTGTAAAGGCCTCCTAGGACCCTCGCGTCCGCACACGATTCTGCCTAAGAACGCTGAGTCACTGCAGGCTCCTAGTGGCCTGGTGAGCCTCATCCAGTCGCGAAGATCCTTAGCTGCACCCCTCCGTAGCTGAGTGTAGGGCAACATATTGAACTCGTGCGTCGGAGAGCTAGACTGCCTCCGGTCACAGACGGATTCAGTAACACGGTTGTAGCACTTCCAGCATTCAATGCCGGTCGGCCTCATTGCCCTGTCAGAGCGATACTGAGAGAGACACTCTGCTTAGCAGTCCTTCTAGGTCCTGTCACCTGCAGTCACCCTACCTCAAGGAGAAACTCGGGTTGGGTTCCACTGCAACTAAAGATCAGTTCTTCGTGGAACACAGCCGGCTTTTGGAAGGTGCACGGGCCCCTAGGCTGACCCACGGCATTCTTTCCTTTAGGCCACGCCCTACAACGCAGAACACGCTGTATGGAGAAGCTGCTTTAGGGAAGGGCCCCCTGAGTACCATGTGTCTCTTTTGAATTTTTCGAAACAATAGGTACTGATGCTTCCCGCCAACCTCGAAATGGGGGCCTGAGGGCACAGGCCTTTTTCTCCCCAGTGTTGACCATTCCACTCGGGCAGCCTGGAAGCTTGTGCCCAAACACTTGTGCTTCCAGGATTCTAGTCATTTCGTGCAGGGCTCGGATAGGAAGTTGACTTTTCTCCCAGAAACAGGGCGCCTCCGGTTCCTGGGTGGGATATCATCTTGCCCTGTGTCTTTCCTTATTTGGGTGTACGCGCACCTCTCACGGTTGTGGCCTCTCCCGTTGCGGAGCGCCGGCTCCTGAGGCTTAGGTGCAGCGGCTAAGGCTCCCGGGTGCGGCACTAGGGCAGCGGGTGGGACCTTCCCGGATCGGGGTACGAACCCGTGTCTCCTGCATCGGCAGGCTGACTTTCAACTACAGTTCCACAAAGAAAGCCTGACCCTGCTTTAGAGCTAAAGGGAACCCGAAACGCAAACACTGGCTTTTCACTACGGCCCTGGGTTTCCGTGCAGAAAGATTGGTGGGCAGCAGCTTCCATGAGGCATTTGGGCTGTGCTACTTCAGTTTCACGAGGGTAGGCCTTTCCGGACTCCTAGCACGTTAGCACCAGTTTCCTTACAGGAACACTCAGGGAGCCGGGCTCCAGTGGGCCTGTGGAGCAGCACCCAGCCCCGTAGGTCCTTCAGCGCACCCCTGTGTTTCCTGAGCGAAGCGCAACACACTGCACTCTTCCCTGGGAGAGCTGGAGATCCTCAGCTCTGCCACAGCTTCAGAGAGACGTTCCTAGCCAGTCCAGCAGGTCAAAAACACTCTTGCTGCCGGGAGTTTAGTCCCTGCGGGCATGCCTGCGAGAGGCAAATGAGCTTTCTCGAAAGAAGCAGGCTGCTTCCAGTTCCTGAGGAAGCTTCCCTGCCCTGCTCTAGGGCGAAAGGGAAACTCAGTGTCCCCACGAGACTCGAAAATCGCCCTGGTGGGCCGTGCCGATTGGAAGGCGTGCAGCACCCTTCCCGAGGCATTCCTTGCTGTTCTGCTTTAAGTTTTCGGTAGTACCCCTTTAAGGAGTCCTAAGAACGTCGTGTCAGCACCCGAGTCAGTGCAAGAACACTGAGTACCGCCAGGCTCCTGGGGCCCGCTTGAGCCTCATCCAGCCCCGAAGGCCCTTAGGTGTACGCCTGTTTATGCCGAGTGTAGGGCAACACACTGCCCTCTTCCTTGGGAGAGGCAGATTTCCTCAGCTCTCCAAGAGCTTCTGAAACAAGGTTGTATCCAGCGCAACATGACAAGGAAGTTGGCTCCCCTTGCCTTACCTGAGCTCTACCTCGAAAAACACTCTGCTTAGCGCTCCTTCTCGGACCTCAAACCTGCAGTCACCTTACCCAAGGAAAAAGTCAGGCTGGGTTCCACTGCAACTGACGCACAGTTCTTCGTGGAACACAGCAGGCTTTTGGGAGATG
This sequence comes from Mesoplodon mirus, assembly GCF_964341445.2. Lineage (NCBI taxonomy): Eukaryota > Metazoa > Chordata > Mammalia > Artiodactyla > Ziphiidae > Mesoplodon > Mesoplodon mirus. The sequence goes on from NC_138993.1 coordinate 36,987,032, forward strand.
CCCAGGCCCCTAGGCCGATCTGGGGCTTTCGAAAATTTAGGCAGTTCCCTACAAGCCGAACACCCTGCCTACAAAAGTTGATTTCGGGAAGGGGTCAGTGGGTAGCTTGTGTCTCTTCTGACTTCGGCAGCATAACAGGTCCTTACGCAGTGCGTCAACCTCGAATGGGGGGCCTGATGTCACAAGCCTTGTTTTCCCCGCTGGAAAGCGCCCTGCGTGAGCCCTTGACGCTTCCGGGGAATAGTGCGTTTGCCGGCTTACTAGTCAGGGCAGGCGTGGCACTGAGTAGAAACTGAGTTGCCTCCAAAGAAATAGGGTACTACGACTTCCTGGCTGGGAGCTTCCCCTGCCCTGCTTTATAGCGAAAGGGAAACTCAGCATGAACACTCGCCTCGACGTGTGGCCCTGCTCTGCCATGCAGAAGGGGAGGCGTGCGGCAGCTTCTATGAGACCCACGTCGCAGCTCTGCTTTACTTTAAAGGCAGTAAGCTGTAAAGGCCTCCTAGGACCCTCGCGTCCGCACACGATTCTGCCTAAGAACGCTGAGTCACTGCAGGCTCCTAGTGGCCTGGTGAGCCTCATCCAGTCGCGAAGATCCTTAGCTGCACCCCTCCGTAGCTGAGTGTAGGGCAACATATTGAACTCGTGCGTCGGAGAGCTAGACTGCCTCCGGTCACAGACGGATTCAGTAACACGGTTGTAGCACTTCCAGCATTCAATGCCGGTCGGCCTCATTGCCCTGTCAGAGCGATACTGAGAGAGACACTCTGCTTAGCAGTCCTTCTAGGTCCTGTCACCTGCAGTCACCCTACCTCAAGGAGAAACTCGGGTTGGGTTCCACTGCAACTAAAGATCAGTTCTTCGTGGAACACAGCCGGCTTTTGGAAGGTGCACGGGCCCCTAGGCTGACCCACGGCATTCTTTCCTTTAGGCCACGCCCTACAACGCAGAACACGCTGTATGGAGAAGCTGCTTTAGGGAAGGGCCCCCTGAGTACCATGTGTCTCTTTTGAATTTTTCGAAACAATAGGTACTTATGCTTCCCGCCAACCTCGAAATGGGGGCCTGAGGGCACAGGCCTTTTTCTCCCCAGTGTTGACCATTCCACTCGGGCAGCCTGGAAGCTTGTGCCCAAACACTTGTGCTTCCAGGATTCTAGTCATTTCGTGCAGGGCTCGGATAGGAAGTTGACTTTTCTCCCAGAAACAGGGCGCCTCCGGTTCCTGGGTGGGATATCATCTTGCCCTGTGTCTTTCCTTATTTGGGTGTACGCGCACCTCTCACGGTTGTGGCCTCTCCCGTTGCGGAGCGCCGGCTCCTGAGGCTTAGGTGCAGCGGCTAAGGCTCCCGGGTGCGGCACTAGGGCAGCGGGTGGGACCTTCCCGGATCGGGGTACGAACCCGTGTCTCCTGCATCGGCAGGCTGACTTTCAACTACAGTTCCACAAAGAAAGCCTGACCCTGCTTTAGAGCTAAAGGGAACCCGAAACGCAAACACTGGCTTTTCACTACGGCCCTGGGTTTCCGTGCAGAAAGATTGGTGGGCAGCAGCTTCCATGAGGCATTTTGGCTGTGCTACTTCAGTTTCACGAGGGTAGGCCTTTCCGGACTCCTAGCACGTTAGCACCAGTTTCCTTACAGGAACACTCAGGGAGCCGGGCTCCAGTGGGCCTGTGGAGCAGCACCCAGCCCCGTAGGTCCCTCAGCGCACCCCTGTGTTTCCTGAGCGAAGCGCAACACACTGCACTCTTCCCTGGGAGAGCTGGAGATCCTCAGCTCTGCCACAGCTTCAGAGAGACGTTCCTAGCCAGTCCAGCAGGTCAAAAACACTCTTGCTGCCGGGAGTTTAGTCCCTGCGGGCATGCCTGCGAGAGGCAAATGAGCTTTCTCGAAAGAAGCAGGCTGCTTCCAGTTCCTGAGGAAGCTTCCCTGCCCTGCTCTAGGGCGAAAGGGAAACTCAGTGTCCCCACGAGACTCGAAAATCGCCCTGGTGGGCCGTGCCGATTGGAAGGCGTGCAGCACCCTTCCCGAGGCATTCCTTGCTGTTCTGCTTTAAGTTTTCGGTAGTACCCCTTTAAGGAGTCCTAAGAACGTCGTGTCAGCACCCGAGTCAGTGCAAGAACACTGAGTACCGCCAGGCTCCTGGGGCCCGCTTGAGCCTCATCCAGCCCCGAAGGCCCTTAGGTGTACGCCTGTTTATGCCGAGTGTAGGGCAACACACTGCCCTCTTCCTTGGGAGAGGCAGATTTCCTCAGCTCTCCAAGAGCTTCTGAAACAAGGTTGTATCCAGCGCAACATGACAAGGAAGTTGGCTCCCCTTGCCTTACCTGAGCTCTACCTCGAAAAACACTCTGCTTAGCGCTCCTTCTCGGACCTCAAACCTGCAGTCACCTTACCCAAGGAAAAAGTCAGGCTGGGTTCCACTGCAACTGACGCACAGTTCTTCGTGGAACACAGCAGGCTTTTGGGAGATGCCCAGGCCCCTAGGCCGATCTGGGGCTTTCGAAAATTTAGGCAGTTCCCTACAAGCCGAACACCCTGCCTACAAAAGTTGATTTCGGGAAGGGGTCAGTGGGTAGCTTGTGTCTCTTCTGACTTCGGCAGCATAACAGGTCCTTACGCAGTGCGTCAACCTCGAATGGGGGGCCTGATGTCACAAGCCTTGTTTTCCCCGCTGGAAAGCGCCCTGCGTGAGCCCTTGACGCTTCCGGGGAATAGTGCGTTTGCCGGCTTACTAGTCAGGGCAGGCGTGGCACTGAGTAGAAACTGAGTTGCCTCCAAAGAAATAGGGTACTACGACTTCCTGGCTGGGAGCTTCCCCTGCCCTGCTTTATAGCGAAAGGGAAACTCAGCATGAACACTCGCCTCGACGGGTGGCCCTGCTCTGCCATGCAGAAGGGGAGGCGTGCGGCAGCTTCTATGAGACCCACGTCGCAGCTCTGCTTTACTTTAAAGGCAGTAAGCTGTAAAGGCCTCCTAGGACCCTCGCGTCCGCACACGATTCTGTCTAAGAACGCTGAGTCACTGCAGGCTCCTAGTGGCCTGGTGAGCCTCATCCAGTCGCGAAGATCCTTAGCTGCACCCCTCCGTAGCTGAGTGTAGGGCAACATATTGAACTCGTGCGTCGGAGAGCTAGACTGCCTCCGGTCACAGACGGATTCAGTAACACGGTTGTAGCACTTCCAGCATTCAATGCCGGTCGGCCTCATTGCCCTGTCAGAGCGATACTGAGAGAGACACTCTGCTTAGCAGTCCTTCTAGGTCCTGTCACCTGCAGTCACCCTACCTCAAGGAGAAACTCGGGTTGGGTTCCACTGCAACTAAAGATCAGTTCTTCGTGGAACACAGCCGGCTTTTGGAAGGTGCACGGGCCCCTAGGCTGACCCACGGCATTCTTTCCTTTAGGCCACGCCCTACAACGCAGAACACGCTGTATGGAGAAGCTGCTTTAGGGAAGGGCCCCCTGAGTACCATGTGTCTCTTTTGAATTTTTCGAAACAATAGGTACTGATGCTTCCCGTCAACCTCGAAATGGGGGCCTGAGGGCACAGGCCTTTTTCTCCCCAGTGTTGACCATTCCACTCGGGCAGCCTGGAAGCTTGTGCCCAAACACTTGTGCTTCCAGGATTCTAGTCATTTCGTGCAGGGCTCGGATAGGAAGTTGACTTTTCTCCCAGAAACAGGGCGCCTCCGGTTCCTGGGTGGGATATCATCTTGCCCTGTGTCTTTCCTTATTTGGGTGTACGCGCACCTCTCACGGTTGTGGCCTCTCCCGTTGCGGAGCGCCGGCTCCTGAGGCTTAGGTGCAGCGGCTAAGGCTCCCGGGTGCGGCACTAGGGCAGCGGGTGGGACCTTCCCGGATCGGGGTACGAACCCGTGTCTCCTGCATCGGCAGGCTGACTTTCAACTACAGTTCCACAAAGAAAGCCTGACCCTGCTTTAGAGCTAAAGGGAACCCGAAACGCAAACACTGGCTTTTCACTACGGCCCTGGGTTTCCGTGCAGAAAGATTGGTGGGCAGCAGCTTCCATGAGGCATTTTGGCTGTGCTACTTCAGTTTCACGAGGGTAGGCCTTTCCGGACTCCTAGCACGTTAGCACCAGTTTCCTTACAGGAACACTCAGGGAGCCGGGCTCCAGTGGGCCTGTGGAGCAGCACCCAGCCCCGTAGGTCCCTCAGCGCACCCCTGTGTTTCCTGAGCGAAGCGCAACACACTGCACTCTTCCCTGGGAGAGCTGGAGATCCTCAGCTCTGCCACAGCTTCAGAGAGACGTTCCTAGCCAGTCCAGCAGGTCAAAAACACTCTTGCTGCCGGGAGTTTAGTCCCTGCGGGCATGCCTGCGAGAGGCAAATGAGCTTTCTCGAAAGAAGCAGGCTGCTTCCAGTTCCTGAGGAAGCTTCCCTGCCCTGCTCTAGGGCGAAAGGGAAACTCAGTGTCCCCACGAGACTCGAAAATCGCCCTGGTGGGCCGTGCCGATTGGAAGGCGTGCAGCACCCTTCCCGAGGCATTCCTTGCTGTTCTGCTTTAAGTTTTCGGTAGTACCCCTTTAAGGAGTCCTAAGAACGTCGTGTCAGCACCCGAGTCAGTGCAAGAACACTGAGTACCGCCAGGCTCCTGGGGCCCGCTTGAGCCTCATCCAGCCCCGAAGGCCCTTAGGTGTACGCCTGTTTATGCCGAGTGTAGGGCAACACACTGCCCTCTTCCTTGGGAGAGGCAGATTTCCTCAGCTCTCCAAGAGCTTCTGAAACAAGGTTGTATCCAGCGCAACATGACAAGGAAGTTGGCTCCCCTTGCCTTACCTGAGCTCTACCTCGAAAAACACTCTGCTTAGCGCTCCTTCTCGGACCTCAAACCTGCAGTCACCTTACCCAAGGAAAAAGTCAGGCTGGGTTCCACTGCAACTGACGCACAGTTCTTCGTGGAACACAGCAGGCTTTTGGGAGATGCCCAGGCCCCTAGGCCGATCTGGGGCTTTCGAAAATTTAGGCAGTTCCCTACAAGCCGAACACCCTGCCTACAAAAGTTGATTTCGGGAAGGGGTCAGTGGGTAGCTTGTGTCTCTTCTGACTTCGGCAGCATAACAGGTCCTTACGCAGTGCGTCAACCTCGAATGGGGGGCCTGATGTCACAAGCCTTGTTTTCCCCGCTGGAAAGCGCCCTGCGTGAGCCCTTGACGCTTCCGGGGAATAGTGCGTTTGCCGGCTTACTAGTCAGGGCAGGCGTGGCACTGAGTAGAAACTGAGTTGCCTCCAAAGAAATAGGGTACTACGACTTCCTGGCTGGGAGCTTCCCCTGCCCTGCTTTATAGCGAAAGGGAAACTCAGCATGAACACTCGCCTCGACGTGTGGCCCTGCTCTGCCATGCAGAAGGGGAGGCGTGCGGCAGCTTCTATGAGACCCACGTCGCAGCTCTGCTTTACTTTAAAGGCAGTAAGCTGTAAAGGCCTCCTAGGACCCTCGCGTCCGCACACGATTCTGCCTAAGAACGCTGAGTCACTGCAGGCTCCTAGTGGCCTGGTGAGCCTCATCCAGTCGCGAAGATCCTTAGCTGCACCCCTCCGTAGCTGAGTGTAGGGCAACATATTGAACTCGTGCGTCGGAGAGCTAGACTGCCTCCGGTCACAGACGGATTCAGTAACACGGTTGTAGCACTTCCAGCATTCAATGCCGGTCGGCCTCATTGCCCTGTCAGAGCGATACTGAGAGAGACACTCTGCTTAGCAGTCCTTCTAGGTCCTGTCACCTGCAGTCACCCTACCTCAAGGAGAAACTCGGGTTGGGTTCCACTGCAACTAAAGATCAGTTCTTCGTGGAACACAGCCGGCTTTTGGAAGGTGCACGGGCCCCTAGGCTGACCCACGGCATTCTTTCCTTTAGGCCACGCCCTACAACGCAGAACACGCTGTATGGAGAAGCTGCTTTAGGGAAGGGCCCCCTGAGTACCATGTGTCTCTTTTGAATTTTTCGAAACAATAGGTACTGATGCTTCCCGTCAACCTCGAAATGGGGGCCTGAGGGCACAGGCCTTTTTCTCCCCAGTGTTGACCATTCCACTCGGGCAGCCTGGAAGCTTGTGCCCAAACACTTGTGCTTCCAGGATTCTAGTCATTTCGTGCAGGGCTCGGATAGGAAGTTGACTTTTCTCCCAGAAACAGGGCGCCTCCGGTTCCTGGGTGGGATATCATCTTGCCCTGTGTCTTTCCTTATTTGGGTGTACGCGCACCTCTCACGGTTGTGGCCTCTCCCGTTGCGGAGCGCCGGCTCCTGAGGCTTAGGTGCAGCGGCTAAGGCTCCCGGGTGCGGCACTAGGGCAGCGGGTGGGACCTTCCCGGATCGGGGTACGAACCCGTGTCTCCTGCATCGGCAGGCTGACTTTCAACTACAGTTCCACAAAGAAAGCCTGACCCTGCTTTAGAGCTAAAGGGAACCCGAAACGCAAACACTGGCTTTTCACTACGGCCCTGGGTTTCCGTGCAGAAAGATTGGTGGGCAGCAGCTTCCATGAGGCATTTGGGCTGTGCTACTTCAGTTTCACGAGGGTAGGCCTTTCCGGACTCCTAGCACGTTAGCACCAGTTTCCTTACAGGAACACTCAGGGAGCCGGGCTCCAGTGGGCCTGTGGAGCAGCACCCAGCCCCGTAGGTCCCTCAGCGCACCCCTGTGTTTCCTGAGCGAAGCGCAACACACTGCACTCTTCCCTGGGAGAGCTGGAGATCCTCAGCTCTGCCACAGCTTCAGAGAGACGTTCCTAGCCAGTCCAGCAGGTCAAAAACACTCTTGCTGCCGGGAGTTTAGTCCCTGCGGGCATGCCTGCGAGAGGCAAATGAGCTTTCTCGAAAGAAGCAGGCTGCTTCCAGTTCCTGAGGAAGCTTCCCTGCCCTGCTCTAGGGCGAAAGGGAAACTCAGTGTCCCCACGAGACTCGAAAATCGCCCTGGTGGGCCGTGCCGATTGGAAGGCGTGCAGCACCCTTCCCGAGGCATTCCTTGCTGTTCTGCTTTAAGTTTTCGGTAGTACCCCTTTAAGGAGTCCTAAGAACGTCGTGTCAGCACCCGAGTCAGTGCAAGAACACTGAGTACCGCCAGGCTCCTGGGGCCCGCTTGAGCCTCATCCAGCCCCGAAGGCCCTTAGGTGTACGCCTGTTTATGCCGAGTGTAGGGCAACACACTGCCCTCTTCCTTGGGAGAGGCAGATTTCCTCAGCTCTCCAAGAGCTTCTGAAACAAGGTTGTATCCAGCGCAACATGACAAGGAAGTTGGCTCCCCTTGCCTTACCTGAGCTCTACCTCGAAAAACACTCTGCTTAGCGCTCCTTCTCGGACCTCAAACCTGCAGTCACCTTACCCAAGGAAAAAGTCAGGCTGGGTTCCACTGCAACTGACGCACAGTTCTTCGTGGAACACAGCAGGCTTTTGGGAGATGCCCAGGCCCCTAGGCCGATCTGGGGCTTTCGAAAATTTAGGCAGTTCCCTACAAGCCGAACACCCTGCCTACAAAAGTTGATTTCGGGAAGGGGTCAGTGGGTAGCTTGTGTCTCTTCTGACTTCGGCAGCATAACAGGTCCTTACGCAGTGCGTCAACCTCGAATGGGGGGCCTGATGTCACAAGCCTTGTTTTCCCCGCTGGAAAGCGCCCTGCGTGAGCCCTTGACGCTTCCGGGGAATAGTGCGTTTGCCGGCTTACTAGTCAGGGCAGGCGTGGCACTGAGTAGAAACTGAGTTGCCTCCAAAGAAATAGGGTACTACGACTTCCTGGCTGGGAGCTTCCCCTGCCCTGCTTTATAGCGAAAGGGAAACTCAGCATGAACACTCGCCTCGACGTGTGGCCCTGCTCTGCCATGCAGAAGGGGAGGCGTGCGGCAGCTTCTATGAGACCCACGTCGCAGCTCTGCTTTACTTTAAAGGCAGTAAGCTGTAAAGGCCTCCTAGGACCCTCGCGTCCGCACACGATTCTGTCTAAGAACGCTGAGTCACTGCAGGCTCCTAGTGGCCTGGTGAGCCTCATCCAGTCGCGAAGATCCTTAGCTGCACCCCTCCGTAGCTGAGTGTAGGGCAACATATTGAACTCGTGCGTCGGAGAGCTAGACTGCCTCCGGTCACAGACGGATTCAGTAACACGGTTGTAGCACTTCCAGCATTCAATGCCGGTCGGCCTCATTGCCCTGTCAGAGCGATACTGAGAGAGACACTCTGCTTAGCAGTCCTTCTAGGTCCTGTCACCTGCAGTCACCCTACCTCAAGGAGAAACTCGGGTTGGGTTCCACTGCAACTAAAGATCAGTTCTTCGTGGAACACAGCCGGCTTTTGGAAGGTGCACGGGCCCCTAGGCTGACCCACGGCATTCTTTCCTTTAGGCCACGCCCTACAACGCAGAACACGCTGTATGGAGAAGCTGCTTTAGGGAAGGGCCCCCTGAGTACCATGTGTCTCTTTTGAATTTTTCGAAACAATAGGTACTTATGCTTCCCGCCAACCTCGAAATGGGGGCCTGAGGGCACAGGCCTTTTTCTCCCCAGTGTTGACCATTCCACTCGGGCAGCCTGGAAGCTTGTGCCCAAACACTTGTGCTTCCAGGATTCTAGTCATTTCGTGCAGGGCTCGGATAGGAAGTTGACTTTTCTCCCAGAAACAGGGCGCCTCCGGTTCCTGGGTGGGATATCATCTTGCCCTGTGTCTTTCCTTATTTGGGTGTACGCGCACCTCTCACGGTTGTGGCCTCTCCCGTTGCGGAGCGCCGGCTCCTGAGGCTTAGGTGCAGCGGCTAAGGCTCCCGGGTGCGGCACTAGGGCAGCGGGTGGGACCTTCCCGGATCGGGGTACGAACCCGTGTCTCCTGCATCGGCAGGCTGACTTTCAACTACAGTTCCACAAAGAAAGCCTGACCCTGCTTTAGAGCTAAAGGGAACCCGAAACGCAAACACTGGCTTTTCACTACGGCCCTGGGTTTCCGTGCAGAAAGATTGGTGGGCAGCAGCTTCCATGAGGCATTTTGGCTGTGCTACTTCAGTTTCACGAGGGTAGGCCTTTCCGGACTCCTAGCACGTTAGCACCAGTTTCCTTACAGGAACACTCAGGGAGCCGGGCTCCAGTGGGCCTGTGGAGCAGCACCCAGCCCCGTAGGTCCCTCAGCGCACCCCTGTGTTTCCTGAGCGAAGCGCAACACACTGCACTCTTCCCTGGGAGAGCTGGAGATCCTCAGCTCTGCCACAGCTTCAGAGAGACGTTCCTAGCCAGTCCAGCAGGTCAAAAACACTCTTGCTGCCGGGAGTTTAGTCCCTGCGGGCATGCCTGCGAGAGGCAAATGAGCTTTCTCGAAAGAAGCAGGCTGCTTCCAGTTCCTGAGGAAGCTTCCCTGCCCTGCTCTAGGGCGAAAGGGAAACTCAGTGTCCCCACGAGACTCGAAAATCGCCCTGGTGGGCCGTGCCGATTGGAAGGCGTGCAGCACCCTTCCCGAGGCATTCCTTGCTGTTCTGCTTTAAGTTTTCGGTAGTACCCCTTTAAGGAGTCCTAAGAACGTCGTGTCAGCACCCGAGTCAGTGCAAGAACACTGAGTACCGCCAGGCTCCTGGGGCCCGCTTGAGCCTCATCCAGCCCCGAAGGCCCTTAGGTGTACGCCTGTTTATGCCGAGTGTAGGGCAACACACTGCCCTCTTCCTTGGGAGAGGCAGATTTCCTCAGCTCTCCAAGAGCTTCTGAAACAAGGTTGTATCCAGCGCAACATGACAAGGAAGTTGGCTCCCCTTGCCTTACCTGAGCTCTACCTCGAAAAACACTCTGCTTAGCGCTCCTTCTCGGACCTCAAACCTGCAGTCACCTTACCCAAGGAAAAAGTCAGGCTGGGTTCCACTGCAACTGACGCACAGTTCTTCGTGGAACACAGCAGGCTTTTGGGAGATGCCCAGGCCCCTAGGCCGATCTGGGGCTTTCGAAAATTTAGGCAGTTCCCTACAAGCCGAACACCCTGCCTACAAAAGTTGATTTCGGGAAGGGGTCAGTGGGTAGCTTGTGTCTCTTCTGACTTCGGCAGCATAACAGGTCCTTACGCAGTGCGTCAACCTCGAATGGGGGGCCTGATGTCACAAGCCTTGTTTTCCCCGCTGGAAAGCGCCCTGCGTGAGCCCTTGACGCTTCCGGGGAATAGTGCGTTTGCCGGCTTACTAGTCAGGGCAGGCGTGGCACTGAGTAGAAACTGAGTTGCCTCCAAAGAAATAGGGTACTACGACTTCCTGGCTGGGAGCTTCCCCTGCCCTGCTTTATAGCGAAAGGGAAACTCAGCATGAACACTCGCCTCGACGGGTGGCCCTGCTCTGCCATGCAGAAGGGGAGGCGTGCGGCAGCTTCTATGAGACCCACGTCGCAGCTCTGCTTTACTTTAAAGGCAGTAAGCTGTAAAGGCCTCCTAGGACCCTCGCGTCCGCACACGATTCTGTCTAAGAACGCTGAGTCACTGCAGGCTCCTAGTGGCCTGGTGAGCCTCATCCAGTCGCGAAGATCCTTAGCTGCACCCCTCCGTAGCTGAGTGTAGGGCAACATATTGAACTCGTGCGTCGGAGAGCTAGACTGCCTCCGGTCACAGACGGATTCAGTAACACGGTTGTAGCACTTCCAGCATTCAATGCCGGTCGGCCTCATTGCCCTGTCAGAGCGATACTGAGAGAGACACTCTGCTTAGCAGTCCTTCTAGGTCCTGTCACCTGCAGTCACCCTACCTCAAGGAGAAACTCGGGTTGGGTTCCACTGCAACTAAAGATCAGTTCTTCGTGGAACACAGCCGGCTTTTGGAAGGTGCACGGGCCCCTAGGCTGACCCACGGCATTCTTTCCTTTAGGCCACGCCCTACAACGCAGAACACGCTGTATGGAGAAGCTGCTTTAGGGAAGGGCCCCCTGAGTACCATGTGTCTCTTTTGAATTTTTCGAAACAATAGGTACTGATGCTTCCCGTCAACCTCGAAATGGGGGCCTGAGGGCACAGGCCTTTTTCTCCCCAGTGTTGACCATTCCACTCGGGCAGCCTGGAAGCTTGTGCCCAAACACTTGTGCTTCCAGGATTCTAGTCATTTCGTGCAGGGCTCGGATAGGAAGTTGACTTTTCTCCCAGAAACAGGGCGCCTCCGGTTCCTGGGTGGGATATCATCTTGCCCTGTGTCTTTCCTTATTTGGGTGTACGCGCACCTCTCACGGTTGTGGCCTCTCCCGTTGCGGAGCGCCGGCTCCTGAGGCTTAGGTGCAGCGGCTAAGGCTCCCGGGTGCGGCACTAGGGCAGCGGGTGGGACCTTCCCGGATCGGGGTACGAACCCGTGTCTCCTGCATCGGCAGGCTGACTTTCAACTACAGTTCCACAAAGAAAGCCTGACCCTGCTTTAGAGCTAAAGGGAACCCGAAACGCAAACACTGGCTTTTCACTACGGCCCTGGGTTTCCGTGCAGAAAGATTGGTGGGCAGCAGCTTCCATGAGGCATTTGGGCTGTGCTACTTCAGTTTCACGAGGGTAGGCCTTTCCGGACTCCTAGCACGTTAGCACCAGTTTCCTTACAGGAACACTCAGGGAGCCGGGCTCCAGTGGGCCTGTGGAGCAGCACCCAGCCCCGTAGGTCCCTCAGCGCACCCCTGTGTTTCCTGAGCGAAGCGCAACACACTGCACTCTTCCCTGGGAGAGCTGGAGATCCTCAGCTCTGCCACAGCTTCAGAGAGACGTTCCTAGCCAGTCCAGCAGGTCAAAAACACTCTTGCTGCCGGGAGTTTAGTCCCTGCGGGCATGCCTGCGAGAGGCAAATGAGCTTTCTCGAAAGAAGCAGGCTGCTTCCAGTTCCTGAGGAAGCTTCCCTGCCCTGCTCTAGGGCGAAAGGGAAACTCAGTGTCCCCACGAGACTCGAAAATCGCCCTGGTGGGCCGTGCCGATTGGAAGGCGTGCAGCACCCTTCCCGAGGCATTCCTTGCTGTTCTGCTTTAAGTTTTCGGTAGTACCCCTTTAAGGAGTCCTAAGAACGTCGTGTCAGCACCCGAGTCAGTGCAAGAACACTGAGTACCGCCAGGCTCCTGGGGCCCGCTTGAGCCTCATCCAGCCCCGAAGGCCCTTAGGTGTACGCCTGTTTATGCCGAGTGTAGGGCAACACACTGCCCTCTTCCTTGGGAGAGGCAGATTTCCTCAGCTCTCCAAGAGCTTCTGAAACAAGGTTGTATCCAGCGCAACATGACAAGGAAGTTGGCTCCCCTTGCCTTACCTGAGCTCTACCTCGAAAAACACTCTGCTTAGCGCTCCTTCTCGGACCTCAAACCTGCAGTCACCTTACCCAAGGAAAAAGTCAGGCTGGGTTCCACTGCAACTGACGCACAGTTCTTCGTGGAACACAGCAGGCTTTTGGGAGATGCCCAGGCCCCTAGGCCGATCTGGGGCTTTCGAAAATTTAGGCAGTTCCCTACAAGCCGAACACCCTGCCTACAAAAGTTGATTTCGGGAAGGGGTCAGTGGGTAGCTTGTGTCTCTTCTGACTTCGGCAGCATAACAGGTCCTTACGCAGTGCGTCAACCTCGAATGGGGGGCCTGATGTCACAAGCCTTGTTTTCCCCGCTGGAAAGCGCCCTGCGTGAGCCCTTGACGCTTCCGGGGAATAGTGCGTTTGCCGGCTTACTAGTCAGGGCAGGCGTGGCACTGAGTAGAAACTGAGTTGCCTCCAAAGAAATAGGGTACTACGACTTCCTGGCTGGGAGCTTCCCCTGCCCTGCTTTATAGCGAAAGGGAAACTCAGCATGAACACTCGCCTCGACGGGTGGCCCTGCTCTGCCATGCAGAAGGGGAGGCGTGCGGCAGCTTCTATGAGACCCACGTCGCAGCTCTGCTTTACTTTAAAGGCAGTAAGCTGTAAAGGCCTCCTAGGACCCTCGCGTCCGCACACGATTCTGTCTAAGAACGCTGAGTCACTGCAGGCTCCTAGTGGCCTGGTGAGCCTCATCCAGTCGCGAAGATCCTTAGCTGCACCCCTCCGTAGCTGAGTGTAGGGCAACATATTGAACTCGTGCGTCGGAGAGCTAGACTGCCTCCGGTCACAGACGGATTCAGTAACACGGTTGTAGCACTTCCAGCATTCAATGCCGGTCGGCCTCATTGCCCTGTCAGAGCGATACTGAGAGAGACACTCTGCTTAGCAGTCCTTCTAGGTCCTGTCACCTGCAGTCACCCTACCTCAAGGAGAAACTCGGGTTGGGTTCCACTGCAACTAAAGATCAGTTCTTCGTGGAACACAGCCGGCTTTTGGAAGGTGCACGGGCCCCTAGGCTGACCCACGGCATTCTTTCCTTTAGGCCACGCCCTACAACGCAGAACACGCTGTATGGAGAAGCTGCTTTAGGGAAGGGCCCCCTGAGTACCATGTGTCTCTTTTGAATTTTTCGAAACAATAGGTACTGATGCTTCCCGTCAACCTCGAAATGGGGGCCTGAGGGCACAGGCCTTTTTCTCCCCAGTGTTGACCATTCCACTCGGGCAGCCTGGAAGCTTGTGCCCAAACACTTGTGCTTCCAGGATTCTAGTCATTTCGTGCAGGGCTCGGATAGGAAGTTGACTTTTCTCCCAGAAACAGGGCGCCTCCGGTTCCTGGGTGGGATATCATCTTGCCCTGTGTCTTTCCTTATTTGGGTGTACGCGCACCTCTCACGGTTGTGGCCTCTCCCGTTGCGGAGCGCCGGCTCCTGAGGCTTAGGTGCAGCGGCTAAGGCTCCCGGGTGCGGCACTAGGGCAGCGGGTGGGACCTTCCCGGATCGGGGTACGAACCCGTGTCTCCTGCATCGGCAGGCTGACTTTCAACTACAGTTCCACAAAGAAAGCCTGACCCTGCTTTAGAGCTAAAGGGAACCCGAAACGCAAACACTGGCTTTTCACTACGGCCCTGGGTTTCCGTGCAGAAAGATTGGTGGGCAGCAGCTTCCATGAGGCATTTGGGCTGTGCTACTTCAGTTTCACGAGGGTAGGCCTTTCCGGACTCCTAGCACGTTAGCACCAGTTTCCTTACAGGAACACTCAGGGAGCCGGGCTCCAGTGGGCCTGTGGAGCAGCACCCAGCCCCGTAGGTCCCTCAGCGCACCCCTGTGTTTCCTGAGCGAAGCGCAACACACTGCACTCTTCCCTGGGAGAGCTGGAGATCCTCAGCTCTGCCACAGCTTCAGAGAGACGTTCCTAGCCAGTCCAGCAGGTCAAAAACACTCTTGCTGCCGGGAGTTTAGTCCCTGCGGGCATGCCTGCGAGAGGCAAATGAGCTTTCTCGAAAGAAGCAGGCTGCTTCCAGTTCCTGAGGAAGCTTCCCTGCCCTGCTCTAGGGCGAAAGGGAAACTCAGTGTCCCCACGAGACTCGAAAATCGCCCTGGTGGGCCGTGCCGATTGGAAGGCGTGCAGCACCCTTCCCGAGGCATTCCTTGCTGTTCTGCTTTAAGTTTTCGGTAGTACCCCTTTAAGGAGTCCTAAGAACGTCGTGTCAGCACCCGAGTCAGTGCAAGAACACTGAGTACCGCCAGGCTCCTGGGGCCCGCTTGAGCCTCATCCAGCCCCGAAGGCCCTTAGGTGTACGCCTGTTTATGCCGAGTGTAGGGCAACACACTGCCCTCTTCCTTGGGAGAGGCAGATTTCCTCAGCTCTCCAAGAGCTTCTGAAACAAGGTTGTATCCAGCGCAACATGACAAGGAAGTTGGCTCCCCTTGCCTTACCTGAGCTCTACCTCGAAAAACACTCTGCTTAGCGCTCCTTCTCGGACCTCAAACCTGCAGTCACCTTACCCAAGGAAAAAGTCAGGCTGGGTTCCACTGCAACTGACGCACAGTTCTTCGTGGAACACAGCAGGCTTTTGGGAGATGCCCAGGCCCCTAGGCCGATCTGGGGCTTTCGAAAATTTAGGCAGTTCCCTACAAGCCGAACACCCTGCCTACAAAAGTTGATTTCGGGAAGGGGTCAGTGGGTAGCTTGTGTCTCTTCTGACTTCGGCAGCATAACAGGTCCTTACGCAGTGCGTCAACCTCGAATGGGGGGCCTGATGTCACAAGCCTTGTTTTCCCCGCTGGAAAGCGCCCTGCGTGAGCCCTTGACGCTTCCGGGGAATAGTGCGTTTGCCGGCTTACTAGTCAGGGCAGGCGTGGCACTGAGTAGAAACTGAGTTGCCTCCAAAGAAATAGGGTACTACGACTTCCTGGCTGGGAGCTTCCCCTGCCCTGCTTTATAGCGAAAGGGAAACTCAGCATGAACACTCGCCTCGACGTGTGGCCCTGCTCTGCCATGCAGAAGGGGAGGCGTGCGGCAGCTTCTATGAGACCCACGTCGCAGCTCTGCTTTACTTTAAAGGCAGTAAGCTGTAAAGGCCTCCTAGGACCCTCGCGTCCGCACACGATTCTGCCTAAGAACGCTGAGTCACTGCAGGCTCCTAGTGGCCTGGTGAGCCTCATCCAGTCGCGAAGATCCTTAGCTGCACCCCTCCGTAGCTGAGTGTAGGGCAACATATTGAACTCGTGCGTCGGAGAGCTAGACTGCCTCCGGTCACAGACGGATTCAGTAACACGGTTGTAGCACTTCCAGCATTCAATGCCGGTCGGCCTCATTGCCCTGTCAGAGCGATACTGAGAGAGACACTCTGCTTAGCAGTCCTTCTAGGTCCTGTCACCTGCAGTCACCCTACCTCAAGGAGAAACTCGGGTTGGGTTCCACTGCAACTAAAGATCAGTTCTTCGTGGAACACAGCCGGCTTTTGGAAGGTGCACGGGCCCCTAGGCTGACCCACGGCATTCTTTCCTTTAGGCCACGCCCTACAACGCAGAACACGCTGTATGGAGAAGCTGCTTTAGGGAAGGGCCCCCTGAGTACCATGTGTCTCTTTTGAATTTTTCGAAACAATAGGTACTGATGCTTCCCGTCAACCTCGAAATGGGGGCCTGAGGGCACAGGCCTTTTTCTCCCCAGTGTTGACCATTCCACTCGGGCAGCCTGGAAGCTTGTGCCCAAACACTTGTGCTTCCAGGATTCTAGTCATTTCGTGCAGGGCTCGGATAGGAAGTTGACTTTTCTCCCAGAAACAGGGCGCCTCCGGTTCCTGGGTGGGATATCATCTTGCCCTGTGTCTTTCCTTATTTGGGTGTACGCGCACCTCTCACGGTTGTGGCCTCTCCCGTTGCGGAGCGCCGGCTCCTGAGGCTTAGGTGCAGCGGCTAAGGCTCCCGGGTGCGGCACTAGGGCAGCGGGTGGGACCTTCCCGGATCGGGGTACGAACCCGTGTCTCCTGCATCGGCAGGCTGACTTTCAACTACAGTTCCACAAAGAAAGCCTGACCCTGCTTTAGAGCTAAAGGGAACCCGAAACGCAAACACTGGCTTTTCACTACGGCCCTGGGTTTCCGTGCAGAAAGATTGGTGGGCAGCAGCTTCCATGAGGCATTTTGGCTGTGCTACTTCAGTTTCACGAGGGTAGGCCTTTCCGGACTCCTAGCACGTTAGCACCAGTTTCCTTACAGGAACACTCAGGGAGCCGGGCTCCAGTGGGCCTGTGGAGCAGCACCCAGCCCCGTAGGTCCCTCAGCGCACCCCTGTGTTTCCTGAGCGAAGCGCAACACACTGCACTCTTCCCTGGGAGAGCTGGAGATCCTCAGCTCTGCCACAGCTTCAGAGAGACGTTCCTAGCCAGTCCAGCAGGTCAAAAACACTCTTGCTGCCGGGAGTTTAGTCCCTGCGGGCATGCCTGCGAGAGGCAAATGAGCTTTCTCGAAAGAAGCAGGCTGCTTCCAGTTCCTGAGGAAGCTTCCCTGCCCTGCTCTAGGGCGAAAGGGAAACTCAGTGTCCCCACGAGACTCGAAAATCGCCCTGGTGGGCCGTGCCGATTGGAAGGCGTGCAGCACCCTTCCCGAGGCATTCCTTGCTGTTCTGCTTTAAGTTTTCGGTAGTACCCCTTTAAGGAGTCCTAAGAACGTCGTGTCAGCACCCGAGTCAGTGCAAGAACACTGAGTACCGCCAGGCTCCTGGGGCCCGCTTGAGCCTCATCCAGCCCCGAAGGCCCTTAGGTGTACGCCTGTTTATGCCGAGTGTAGGGCAACACACTGCCCTCTTCCTTGGGAGAGGCAGATTTCCTCAGCTCTCCAAGAGCTTCTGAAACAAGGTTGTATCCAGCGCAACATGACAAGGAAGTTGGCTCCCCTTGCCTTACCTGAGCTCTACCTCGAAAAACACTCTGCTTAGCGCTCCTTCTCGGACCTCAAACCTGCAGTCACCTTACCCAAGGAAAAAGTCAGGCTGGGTTCCACTGCAACTGACGCACAGTTCTTCGTGGAACACAGCAGGCTTTTGGGAGATGCCCAGGCCCCTAGGCCGATCTGGGGCTTTCGAAAATTTAGGCAGTTCCCTACAAGCCGAACACCCTGCCTACAAAAGTTGATTTCGGGAAGGGGTCAGTGGGTAGCTTGTGTCTCTTCTGACTTCGGCAGCATAACAGGTCCTTACGCAGTGCGTCAACCTCGAATGGGGGGCCTGATGTCACAAGCCTTGTTTTCCCCGCTGGAAAGCGCCCTGCGTGAGCCCTTGACGCTTCCGGGGAATAGTGCGTTTGCCGGCTTACTAGTCAGGGCAGGCGTGGCACTGAGTAGAAACTGAGTTGCCTCCAAAGAAATAGGGTACTACGACTTCCTGGCTGGGAGCTTCCCCTGCCCTGCTTTATAGCGAAAGGGAAACTCAGCATGAACACTCGCCTCGACGTGTGGCCCTGCTCTGCCATGCAGAAGGGGAGGCGTGCGGCAGCTTCTATGAGACCCACGTCGCAGCTCTGCTTTACTTTAAAGGCAGTAAGCTGTAAAGGCCTCCTAGGACCCTCGCGTCCGCACACGATTCTGCCTAAGAACGCTGAGTCACTGCAGGCTCCTAGTGGCCTGGTGAGCCTCATCCAGTCGCGAAGATCCTTAGCTGCACCCCTCCGTAGCTGAGTGTAGGGCAACATATTGAACTCGTGCGTCGGAGAGCTAGACTGCCTCCGGTCACAGACGGATTCAGTAACACGGTTGTAGCACTTCCAGCATTCAATGCCGGTCGGCCTCATTGCCCTGTCAGAGCGATACTGAGAGAGACACTCTGCTTAGCAGTCCTTCTAGGTCCTGTCACCTGCAGTCACCCTACCTCAAGGAGAAACTCGGGTTGGGTTCCACTGCAACTAAAGATCAGTTCTTCGTGGAACACAGCCGGCTTTTGGAAGGTGCACGGGCCCCTAGGCTGACCCACGGCATTCTTTCCTTTAGGCCACGCCCTACAACGCAGAACACGCTGTATGGAGAAGCTGCTTTAGGGAAGGGCCCCCTGAGTACCATGTGTCTCTTTTGAATTTTTCGAAACAATAGGTACTGATGCTTCCCGTCAACCTCGAAATGGGGGCCTGAGGGCACAGGCCTTTTTCTCCCCAGTGTTGACCATTCCACTCGGGCAGCCTGGAAGCTTGTGCCCAAACACTTGTGCTTCCAGGATTCTAGTCATTTCGTGCAGGGCTCGGATGGGAAGTTGACTTTTCTCCCAGAAACAGGGCGCCTCCGGTTCCTGGGTGGGATATCATCTTGCCCTGTGTCTTTCCTTATTTGGGTGTACGCGCACCTCTCACGGTTGTGGCCTCTCCCGTTGCGGAGCGCCGGCTCCTGAGGCTTAGGTGCAGCGGCTAAGGCTCCCGGGTGCGGCACTAGGGCAGCGGGTGGGACCTTCCCGGATCGGGGTACGAACCCGTGTCTCCTGCATCGGCAGGCTGACTTTCAACTACAGTTCCACAAAGAAAGCCTGACCCTGCTTTAGAGCTAAAGGGAACCCGAAACGCAAACACTGGCTTTTCACTACGGCCCTGGGTTTCCGTGCAGAAAGATTGGTGGGCAGCAGCTTCCATGAGGCATTTGGGCTGTGCTACTTCAGTTTCACGAGGGTAGGCCTTTCCGGACTCCTAGCACGTTAGCACCAGTTTCCTTACAGGAACACTCAGGGAGCCGGGCTCCAGTGGGCCTGTGGAGCAGCACCCAGCCCCGTAGGTCCCTCAGCGCACCCCTGTGTTTCCTGAGCGAAGCGCAACACACTGCACTCTTCCCTGGGAGAGCTGGAGATCCTCAGCTCTGCCACAGCTTCAGAGAGACGTTCCTAGCCAGTCCAGCAGGTCAAAAACACTCTTGCTGCCGGGAGTTTAGTCCCTGCGGGCATGCCTGCGAGAGGCAAATGAGCTTTCTCGAAAGAAGCAGGCTGCTTCCAGTTCCTGAGGAAGCTTCCCTGCCCTGCTCTAGGGCGAAAGGGAAACTCAGTGTCCCCACGAGACTCGAAAATCGCCCTGGTGGGCCGTGCCGATTGGAAGGCGTGCAGCACCCTTCCCGAGGCATTCCTTGCTGTTCTGCTTTAAGTTTTCGGTAGTACCCCTTTAAGGAGTCCTAAGAACGTCGTGTCAGCACCCGAGTCAGTGCAAGAACACTGAGTACCGCCAGGCTCCTGGGGCCCGCTTGAGCCTCATCCAGCCCCGAAGGCCCTTAGGTGTACGCCTGTTTATGCCGAGTGTAGGGCAACACACTGCCCTCTTCCTTGGGAGAGGCAGATTTCCTCAGCTCTCCAAGAGCTTCTGAAACAAGGTTGTATCCAGCGCAACATGACAAGGAAGTTGGCTCCCCTTGCCTTACCTGAGCTCTACCTCGAAAAACACTCTGCTTAGCGCTCCTTCTCGGACCTCAAACCTGCAGTCACCTTACCCAAGGAAAAAGTCAGGCTGGGTTCCACTGCAACTGACGCACAGTTCTTCGTGGAACACAGCAGGCTTTTGGGAGATGCCCAGGCCCCTAGGCCGATCTGGGGCTTTCGAAAATTTAGGCAGTTCCCTACAAGCCGAACACCCTGCCTACAAAAGTTGATTTCGGGAAGGGGTCAGTGGGTAGCTTGTGTCTCTTCTGACTTCGGCAGCATAACAGGTCCTTACGCAGTGCGTCAACCTCGAATGGGGGGCCTGATGTCACAAGCCTTGTTTTCCCCGCTGGAAAGCGCCCTGCGTGAGCCCTTGACGCTTCCGGGGAATAGTGCGTTTGCCGGCTTACTAGTCAGGGCAGGCGTGGCACTGAGTAGAAACTGAGTTGCCTCCAAAGAAATAGGGTACTACGACTTCCTGGCTGGGAGCTTCCCCTGCCCTGCTTTATAGCGAAAGGGAAACTCAGCATGAACACTCGCCTCGACGTGTGGCCCTGCTCTGCCATGCAGAAGGGGAGGCGTGCGGCAGCTTCTATGAGACCCACGTCGCAGCTCTGCTTTACTTTAAAGGCAGTAAGCTGTAAAGGCCTCCTAGGACCCTCGCGTCCGCACACGATTCTGCCTAAGAACGCTGAGTCACTGCAGGCTCCTAGTGGCCTGGTGAGCCTCATCCAGTCGCGAAGATCCTTAGCTGCACCCCTCCGTAGCTGAGTGTAGGGCAACATATTGAACTCGTGCGTCGGAGAGCTAGACTGCCTCCGGTCACAGACGGATTCAGTAACACGGTTGTAGCACTTCCAGCATTCAATGCCGGTCGGCCTCATTGCCCTGTCAGAGCGATACTGAGAGAGACACTCTGCTTAGCAGTCCTTCTAGGTCCTGTCACCTGCAGTCACCCTACCTCAAGGAGAAACTCGGGTTGGGTTCCACTGCAACTAAAGATCAGTTCTTCGTGGAACACAGCCGGCTTTTGGAAGGTGCACGGGCCCCTAGGCTGACCCACGGCATTCTTTCCTTTAGGCCACGCCCTACAACGCAGAACACGCTGTATGGAGAAGCTGCTTTAGGGAAGGGCCCCCTGAGTACCATGTGTCTCTTTTGAATTTTTCGAAACAATAGGTACTTATGCTTCCCGCCAACCTCGAAATGGGGGCCTGAGGGCACAGGCCTTTTTCTCCCCAGTGTTGACCATTCCACTCGGGCAGCCTGGAAGCTTGTGCCCAAACACTTGTGCTTCCAGGATTCTAGTCATTTCGTGCAGGGCTCGGATAGGAAGTTGACTTTTCTCCCAGAAACAGGGCGCCTCCGGTTCCTGGGTGGGATATCATCTTGCCCTGTGTCTTTCCTTATTTGGGTGTACGCGCACCTCTCACGGTTGTGGCCTCTCCCGTTGCGGAGCGCCGGCTCCTGAGGCTTAGGTGCAGCGGCTAAGGCTCCCGGGTGCGGCACTAGGGCAGCGGGTGGGACCTTCCCGGATCGGGGTACGAACCCGTGTCTCCTGCATCGGCAGGCTGACTTTCAACTACAGTTCCACAAAGAAAGCCTGACCCTGCTTTAGAGCTAAAGGGAACCCGAAACGCAAACACTGGCTTTTCACTACGGCCCTGGGTTTCCGTGCAGAAAGATTGGTGGGCAGCAGCTTCCATGAGGCATTTTGGCTGTGCTACTTCAGTTTCACGAGGGTAGGCCTTTCCGGACTCCTAGCACGTTAGCACCAGTTTCCTTACAGGAACACTCAGGGAGCCGGGCTCCAGTGGGCCTGTGGAGCAGCACCCAGCCCCGTAGGTCCTTCAGCGCACCCCTGTGTTTCCTGAGCGAAGCGCAACACACTGCACTCTTCCCTGGGAGAGCTGGAGATCCTCAGCTCTGCCACAGCTTCAGAGAGACGTTCCTAGCCAGTCCAGCAGGTCAAAAACACTCTTGCTGCCGGGAGTTTAGTCCCTGCGGGCATGCCTGCGAGAGGCAAAGGAGCTTTCTCGAAAGAAGCAGGCTGCTTCCAGTTCCTGAGGAAGCTTCCCTGCCCTGCTCTAGGGCGAAAGGGAAACTCAGTGTCCCCACGAGACTCGAAAATCGCCCTGGTGGGCCGTGCCGATTGGAAGGCGTGCAGCACCCTTCCCGAGGCATTCCTTGCTGTTCTGCTTTAAGTTTTCGGTAGTACCCCTTTAAGGAGTCCTAAGAACGTCGTGTCAGCACCCGAGTCAGTG
Source organism: Mesoplodon mirus (assembly GCF_964341445.2). Classification (NCBI taxonomy): domain Eukaryota; kingdom Metazoa; phylum Chordata; class Mammalia; order Artiodactyla; family Ziphiidae; genus Mesoplodon; species Mesoplodon mirus. The sequence continues at coordinate 37,008,931 of NC_138993.1, forward strand.
CAAGAACACTGAGTACCGCCAGGCTCCTGGGGCCCGCTTGAGCCTCATCCAGCCCCGAAGGCCCTTAGGTGTACGCCTGTTTATGCCGAGTGTAGGGCAACACACTGCCCTCTTCCTTGGGAGAGGCAGATTTCCTCAGCTCTCCAAGAGCTTCTGAAACAAGGTTGTATCCAGCGCAACATGACAAGGAAGTTGGCTCCCCTTGCCTTACCTGAGCTCTACCTCGAAAAACACTCTGCTTAGCGCTCCTTCTCGGACCTCAAACCTGCAGTCACCTTACCCAAGGAAAAAGTCAGGCTGGGTTCCACTGCAACTGACGCACAGTTCTTCGTGGAACACAGCAGGCTTTTGGGAGATGCCCAGGCCCCTAGGCCGATCTGGGGCTTTCGAAAATTTAGGCAGTTCCCTACAAGCCGAACACCCTGCCTACAAAAGTTGATTTCGGGAAGGGGTCAGTGGGTAGCTTGTGTCTCTTCTGACTTCGGCAGCATAACAGGTCCTTACGCAGTGCGTCAACCTCGAATGGGGGGCCTGATGTCACAAGCCTTGTTTTCCCCGCTGGAAAGCGCCCTGCGTGAGCCCTTGACGCTTCCGGGGAATAGTGCGTTTGCCGGCTTACTAGTCAGGGCAGGCGTGGCACTGAGTAGAAACTGAGTTGCCTCCAAAGAAATAGGGTACTACGACTTCCTGGCTGGGAGCTTCCCCTGCCCTGCTTTATAGCGAAAGGGAAACTCAGCATGAACACTCGCCTCGACGGGTGGCCCTGCTCTGCCATGCAGAAGGGGAGGCGTGCGGCAGCTTCTATGAGACCCACGTCGCAGCTCTGCTTTACTTTAAAGGCAGTAAGCTGTAAAGGCCTCCTAGGACCCTCGCGTCCGCACACGATTCTGCCTAAGAACGCTGAGTCACTGCAGGCTCCTAGTGGCCTGGTGAGCCTCATCCAGTCGCGAAGATCCTTAGCTGCACCCCTCCGTAGCTGAGTGTAGGGCAACATATTGAACTCGTGCGTCGGAGAGCTAGACTGCCTCCGGTCACAGACGGATTCAGTAACACGGTTGTAGCACTTCCAGCATTCAATGCCGGTCGGCCTCATTGCCCTGTCAGAGCGATACTGAGAGAGACACTCTGCTTAGCAGTCCTTCTAGGTCCTGTCACCTGCAGTCACCCTACCTCAAGGAGAAACTCGGGTTGGGTTCCACTGCAACTAAAGATCAGTTCTTCGTGGAACACAGCCGGCTTTTGGAAGGTGCACGGGCCCCTAGGCTGACCCACGGCATTCTTTCCTTTAGGCCACGCCCTACAACGCAGAACACGCTGTATGGAGAAGCTGCTTTAGGGAAGGGCCCCCTGAGTACCATGTGTCTCTTTTGAATTTTTCGAAACAATAGGTACTGATGCTTCCCGCCAACCTCGAAATGGGGGCCTGAGGGCACAGGCCTTTTTCTCCCCAGTGTTGACCATTCCACTCGGGCAGCCTGGAAGCTTGTGCCCAAACACTTGTGCTTCCAGGATTCTAGTCATTTCGTGCAGGGCTCGGATGGGAAGTTGACTTTTCTCCCAGAAACAGGGCGCCTCCGGTTCCTGGGTGGGATATCATCTTGCCCTGTGTCTTTCCTTATTTGGGTGTACGCGCACCTCTCACGGTTGTGGCCTCTCCCGTTGCGGAGCGCCGGCTCCTGAGGCTTAGGTGCAGCGGCTAAGGCTCCCGGGTGCGGCACTAGGGCAGCGGGTGGGACCTTCCCGGATCGGGGTACGAACCCGTGTCTCCTGCATCGGCAGGCTGACTTTCAACTACAGTTCCACAAAGAAAGCCTGACCCTGCTTTAGAGCTAAAGGGAACCCGAAACGCAAACACTGGCTTTTCACTACGGCCCTGGGTTTCCGTGCAGAAAGATTGGTGGGCAGCAGCTTCCATGAGGCATTTTGGCTGTGCTACTTCAGTTTCACGAGGGTAGGCCTTTCCGGACTCCTAGCACGTTAGCACCAGTTTCCTTACAGGAACACTCAGGGAGCCGGGCTCCAGTGGGCCTGTGGAGCAGCACCCAGCCCCGTAGGTCCTTCAGCGCACCCCTGTGTTTCCTGAGCGAAGCGCAACACACTGCACTCTTCCCTGGGAGAGCTGGAGATCCTCAGCTCTGCCACAGCTTCAGAGAGACGTTCCTAGCCAGTCCAGCAGGTCAAAAACACTCTTGCTGCCGGGAGTTTAGTCCCTGCGGGCATGCCTGCGAGAGGCAAATGAGCTTTCTCGAAAGAAGCAGGCTGCTTCCAGTTCCTGAGGAAGCTTCCCTGCCCTGCTCTAGGGCGAAAGGGAAACTCAGTGTCCCCACGAGACTCGAAAATCGCCCTGGTGGGCCGTGCCGATTGGAAGGCGTGCAGCACCCTTCCCGAGGCATTCCTTGCTGTTCTGCTTTAAGTTTTCGGTAGTACCCCTTTAAGGAGTCCTAAGAACGTCGTGTCAGCACCCGAGTCAGTGCAAGAACACTGAGTACCGCCAGGCTCCTGGGGCCCGCTTGAGCCTCATCCAGCCCCGAAGGCCCTTAGGTGTACGCCTGTTTATGCCGAGTGTAGGGCAACACACTGCCCTCTTCCTTGGGAGAGGCAGATTTCCTCAGCTCTCCAAGAGCTTCTGAAACAAGGTTGTATCCAGCGCAACATGACAAGGAAGTTGGCTCCCCTTGCCTTACCTGAGCTCTACCTCGAAAAACACTCTGCTTAGCGCTCCTTCTCGGACCTCAAACCTGCAGTCACCTTACCCAAGGAAAAAGTCAGGCTGGGTTCCACTGCAACTGACGCACAGTTCTTCGTGGAACACAGCAGGCTTTTGGGAGATGCCCAGGCCCCTAGGCCGATCTGGGGCTTTCGAAAATTTAGGCAGTTCCCTACAAGCCGAACACCCTGCCTACAAAAGTTGATTTCGGGAAGGGGTCAGTGGGTAGCTTGTGTCTCTTCTGACTTCGGCAGCATAACAGGTCCTTACGCAGTGCGTCAACCTCGAATGGGGGGCCTGATGTCACAAGCCTTGTTTTCCCCGCTGGAAAGCGCCCTGCGTGAGCCCTTGACGCTTCCGGGGAATAGTGCGTTTGCCGGCTTACTAGTCAGGGCAGGCGTGGCACTGAGTAGAAACTGAGTTGCCTCCAAAGAAATAGGGTACTACGACTTCCTGGCTGGGAGCTTCCCCTGCCCTGCTTTATAGCGAAAGGGAAACTCAGCATGAACACTCGCCTCGACGTGTGGCCCTGCTCTGCCATGCAGAAGGGGAGGCGTGCGGCAGCTTCTATGAGACCCACGTCGCAGCTCTGCTTTACTTTAAAGGCAGTAAGCTGTAAAGGCCTCCTAGGACCCTCGCGTCCGCACACGATTCTGCCTAAGAACGCTGAGTCACTGCAGGCTCCTAGTGGCCTGGTGAGCCTCATCCAGTCGCGAAGATCCTTAGCTGCACCCCTCCGTAGCTGAGTGTAGGGCAACATATTGAACTCGTGCGTCGGAGAGCTAGACTGCCTCCGGTCACAGACGGATTCAGTAACACGGTTGTAGCACTTCCAGCATTCAATGCCGGTCGGCCTCATTGCCCTGTCAGAGCGATACTGAGAGAGACACTCTGCTTAGCAGTCCTTCTAGGTCCTGTCACCTGCAGTCACCCTACCTCAAGGAGAAACTCGGGTTGGGTTCCACTGCAACTAAAGATCAGTTCTTCGTGGAACACAGCCGGCTTTTGGAAGGTGCACGGGCCCCTAGGCTGACCCACGGCATTCTTTCCTTTAGGCCACGCCCTACAACGCAGAACACGCTGTATGGAGAAGCTGCTTTAGGGAAGGGCCCCCTGAGTACCATGTGTCTCTTTTGAATTTTTCGAAACAATAGGTACTGATGCTTCCCGTCAACCTCGAAATGGGGGCCTGAGGGCACAGGCCTTTTTCTCCCCAGTGTTGACCATTCCACTCGGGCAGCCTGGAAGCTTGTGCCCAAACACTTGTGCTTCCAGGATTCTAGTCATTTCGTGCAGGGCTCGGATAGGAAGTTGACTTTTCTCCCAGAAACAGGGCGCCTCCGGTTCCTGGGTGGGATATCATCTTGCCCTGTGTCTTTCCTTATTTGGGTGTACGCGCACCTCTCACGGTTGTGGCCTCTCCCGTTGCGGAGCGCCGGCTCCTGAGGCTTAGGTGCAGCGGCTAAGGCTCCCGGGTGCGGCACTAGGGCAGCGGGTGGGACCTTCCCGGATCGGGGTACGAACCCGTGTCTCCTGCATCGGCAGGCTGACTTTCAACTACAGTTCCACAAAGAAAGCCTGACCCTGCTTTAGAGCTAAAGGGAACCCGAAACGCAAACACTGGCTTTTCACTACGGCCCTGGGTTTCCGTGCAGAAAGATTGGTGGGCAGCAGCTTCCATGAGGCATTTTGGCTGTGCTACTTCAGTTTCACGAGGGTAGGCCTTTCCGGACTCCTAGCACGTTAGCACCAGTTTCCTTACAGGAACACTCAGGGAGCCGGGCTCCAGTGGGCCTGTGGAGCAGCACCCAGCCCCGTAGGTCCCTCAGCGCACCCCTGTGTTTCCTGAGCGAAGCGCAACACACTGCACTCTTCCCTGGGAGAGCTGGAGATCCTCAGCTCTGCCACAGCTTCAGAGAGACGTTCCTAGCCAGTCCAGCAGGTCAAAAACACTCTTGCTGCCGGGAGTTTAGTCCCTGCGGGCATGCCTGCGAGAGGCAAATGAGCTTTCTCGAAAGAAGCAGGCTGCTTCCAGTTCCTGAGGAAGCTTCCCTGCCCTGCTCTAGGGCGAAAGGGAAACTCAGTGTCCCCACGAGACTCGAAAATCGCCCTGGTGGGCCGTGCCGATTGGAAGGCGTGCAGCACCCTTCCCGAGGCATTCCTTGCTGTTCTGCTTTAAGTTTTCGGTAGTACCCCTTTAAGGAGTCCTAAGAACGTCGTGTCAGCACCCGAGTCAGTGCAAGAACACTGAGTACCGCCAGGCTCCTGGGGCCCGCTTGAGCCTCATCCAGCCCCGAAGGCCCTTAGGTGTACGCCTGTTTATGCCGAGTGTAGGGCAACACACTGCCCTCTTCCTTGGGAGAGGCAGATTTCCTCAGCTCTCCAAGAGCTTCTGAAACAAGGTTGTATCCAGCGCAACATGACAAGGAAGTTGGCTCCCCTTGCCTTACCTGAGCTCTACCTCGAAAAACACTCTGCTTAGCGCTCCTTCTCGGACCTCAAACCTGCAGTCACCTTACCCAAGGAAAAAGTCAGGCTGGGTTCCACTGCAACTGACGCACAGTTCTTCGTGGAACACAGCAGGCTTTTGGGAGATGCCCAGGCCCCTAGGCCGATCTGGGGCTTTCGAAAATTTAGGCAGTTCCCTACAAGCCGAACACCCTGCCTACAAAAGTTGATTTCGGGAAGGGGTCAGTGGGTAGCTTGTGTCTCTTCTGACTTCGGCAGCATAACAGGTCCTTACGCAGTGCGTCAACCTCGAATGGGGGGCCTGATGTCACAAGCCTTGTTTTCCCCGCTGGAAAGCGCCCTGCGTGAGCCCTTGACGCTTCCGGGGAATAGTGCGTTTGCCGGCTTACTAGTCAGGGCAGGCGTGGCACTGAGTAGAAACTGAGTTGCCTCCAAAGAAATAGGGTACTACGACTTCCTGGCTGGGAGCTTCCCCTGCCCTGCTTTATAGCGAAAGGGAAACTCAGCATGAACACTCGCCTCGACGGGTGGCCCTGCTCTGCCATGCAGAAGGGGAGGCGTGCGGCAGCTTCTATGAGACCCACGTCGCAGCTCTGCTTTACTTTAAAGGCAGTAAGCTGTAAAGGCCTCCTAGGACCCTCGCGTCCGCACACGATTCTGCCTAAGAACGCTGAGTCACTGCAGGCTCCTAGTGGCCTGGTGAGCCTCATCCAGTCGCGAAGATCCTTAGCTGCACCCCTCCGTAGCTGAGTGTAGGGCAACATATTGAACTCGTGCGTCGGAGAGCTAGACTGCCTCCGGTCACAGACGGATTCAGTAACACGGTTGTAGCACTTCCAGCATTCAATGCCGGTCGGCCTCATTGCCCTGTCAGAGCGATACTGAGAGAGACACTCTGCTTAGCAGTCCTTCTAGGTCCTGTCACCTGCAGTCACCCTACCTCAAGGAGAAACTCGGGTTGGGTTCCACTGCAACTAAAGATCAGTTCTTCGTGGAACACAGCCGGCTTTTGGAAGGTGCACGGGCCCCTAGGCTGACCCACGGCATTCTTTCCTTTAGGCCACGCCCTACAACGCAGAACACGCTGTATGGAGAAGCTGCTTTAGGGAAGGGCCCCCTGAGTACCATGTGTCTCTTTTGAATTTTTCGAAACAATAGGTACTTATGCTTCCCGCCAACCTCGAAATGGGGGCCTGAGGGCACAGGCCTTTTTCTCCCCAGTGTTGACCATTCCACTCGGGCAGCCTGGAAGCTTGTGCCCAAACACTTGTGCTTCCAGGATTCTAGTCATTTCGTGCAGGGCTCGGATAGGAAGTTGACTTTTCTCCCAGAAACAGGGCGCCTCCGGTTCCTGGGTGGGATATCATCTTGCCCTGTGTCTTTCCTTATTTGGGTGTACGCGCACCTCTCACGGTTGTGGCCTCTCCCGTTGCGGAGCGCCGGCTCCTGAGGCTTAGGTGCAGCGGCTAAGGCTCCCGGGTGCGGCACTAGGGCAGCGGGTGGGACCTTCCCGGATCGGGGTACGAACCCGTGTCTCCTGCATCGGCAGGCTGACTTTCAACTACAGTTCCACAAAGAAAGCCTGACCCTGCTTTAGAGCTAAAGGGAACCCGAAACGCAAACACTGGCTTTTCACTACGGCCCTGGGTTTCCGTGCAGAAAGATTGGTGGGCAGCAGCTTCCATGAGGCATTTTGGCTGTGCTACTTCAGTTTCACGAGGGTAGGCCTTTCCGGACTCCTAGCACGTTAGCACCAGTTTCCTTACAGGAACACTCAGGGAGCCGGGCTCCAGTGGGCCTGTGGAGCAGCACCCAGCCCCGTAGGTCCCTCAGCGCACCCCTGTGTTTCCTGAGCGAAGCGCAACACACTGCACTCTTCCCTGGGAGAGCTGGAGATCCTCAGCTCTGCCACAGCTTCAGAGAGACGTTCCTAGCCAGTCCAGCAGGTCAAAAACACTCTTGCTGCCGGGAGTTTAGTCCCTGCGGGCATGCCTGCGAGAGGCAAAGGAGCTTTCTCGAAAGAAGCAGGCTGCTTCCAGTTCCTGAGGAAGCTTCCCTGCCCTGCTCTAGGGCGAAAGGGAAACTCAGTGTCCCCACGAGACTCGAAAATCGCCCTGGTGGGCCGTGCCGATTGGAAGGCGTGCAGCACCCTTCCCGAGGCATTCCTTGCTGTTCTGCTTTAAGTTTTCGGTAGTACCCCTTTAAGGAGTCCTAAGAACGTCGTGTCAGCACCCGAGTCAGTGCAAGAACACTGAGTACCGCCAGGCTCCTGGGGCCCGCTTGAGCCTCATCCAGCCCCGAAGGCCCTTAGGTGTACGCCTGTTTATGCCGAGTGTAGGGCAACACACTGCCCTCTTCCTTGGGAGAGGCAGATTTCCTCAGCTCTCCAAGAGCTTCTGAAACAAGGTTGTATCCAGCGCAACATGACAAGGAAGTTGGCTCCCCTTGCCTTACCTGAGCTCTACCTCGAAAAACACTCTGCTTAGCGCTCCTTCTCGGACCTCAAACCTGCAGTCACCTTACCCAAGGAAAAAGTCAGGCTGGGTTCCACTGCAACTGACGCACAGTTCTTCGTGGAACACAGCAGGCTTTTGGGAGATGCCCAGGCCCCTAGGCCGATCTGGGGCTTTCGAAAATTTAGGCAGTTCCCTACAAGCCGAACACCCTGCCTACAAAAGTTGATTTCGGGAAGGGGTCAGTGGGTAGCTTGTGTCTCTTCTGACTTCGGCAGCATAACAGGTCCTTACGCAGTGCGTCAACCTCGAATGGGGGGCCTGATGTCACAAGCCTTGTTTTCCCCGCTGGAAAGCGCCCTGCGTGAGCCCTTGACGCTTCCGGGGAATAGTGCGTTTGCCGGCTTACTAGTCAGGGCAGGCGTGGCACTGAGTAGAAACTGAGTTGCCTCCAAAGAAATAGGGTACTACGACTTCCTGGCTGGGAGCTTCCCCTGCCCTGCTTTATAGCGAAAGGGAAACTCAGCATGAGCACTCGCCTCGACGTGTGGCCCTGCTCTGCCATGCAGAAGGGGAGGCGTGCGGCAGCTTCTATGAGACCCACGTCGCAGCTCTGCTTTACTTTAAAGGCAGTAAGCTGTAAAGGCCTCCTAGGACCCTCGCGTCCGCACACGATTCTGCCTAAGAACGCTGAGTCACTGCAGGCTCCTAGTGGCCTGGTGAGCCTCATCCAGTCGCGAAGATCCTTAGCTGCACCCCTCCGTAGCTGAGTGTAGGGCAACATATTGAACTCGTGCGTCGGAGAGCTAGACTGCCTCCGGTCACAGACGGATTCAGTAACACGGTTGTAGCACTTCCAGCATTCAATGCCGGTCGGCCTCATTGCCCTGTCAGAGCGATACTGAGAGAGACACTCTGCTTAGCAGTCCTTCTAGGTCCTGTCACCTGCAGTCACCCTACCTCAAGGAGAAACTCGGGTTGGGTTCCACTGCAACTAAAGATCAGTTCTTCGTGGAACACAGCCGGCTTTTGGAAGGTGCACGGGCCCCTAGGCTGACCCACGGCATTCTTTCCTTTAGGCCACGCCCTACAACGCAGAACACGCTGTATGGAGAAGCTGCTTTAGGGAAGGGCCCCCTGAGTACCATGTGTCTCTTTTGAATTTTTCGAAACAATAGGTACTGATGCTTCCCGCCAACCTCGAAATGGGGGCCTGAGGGCACAGGCCTTTTTCTCCCCAGTGTTGACCATTCCACTCGGGCAGCCTGGAAGCTTGTGCCCAAACACTTGTGCTTCCAGGATTCTAGTCATTTCGTGCAGGGCTCGGATAGGAAGTTGACTTTTCTCCCAGAAACAGGGCGCCTCCGGTTCCTGGGTGGGATATCATCTTGCCCTGTGTCTTTCCTTATTTGGGTGTACGCGCACCTCTCACGGTTGTGGCCTCTCCCGTTGCGGAGCGCCGGCTCCTGAGGCTTAGGTGCAGCGGCTAAGGCTCCCGGGTGCGGCACTAGGGCAGCGGGTGGGACCTTCCCGGATCGGGGTACGAACCCGTGTCTCCTGCATCGGCAGGCTGACTTTCAACTACAGTTCCACAAAGAAAGCCTGACCCTGCTTTAGAGCTAAAGGGAACCCGAAACGCAAACACTGGCTTTTCACTACGGCCCTGGGTTTCCGTGCAGAAAGATTGGTGGGCAGCAGCTTCCATGAGGCATTTTGGCTGTGCTACTTCAGTTTCACGAGGGTAGGCCTTTCCGGACTCCTAGCACGTTAGCACCAGTTTCCTTACAGGAACACTCAGGGAGCCGGGCTCCAGTGGGCCTGTGGAGCAGCACCCAGCCCCGTAGGTCCTTCAGCGCACCCCTGTGTTTCCTGAGCGAAGCGCAACACACTGCACTCTTCCCTGGGAGAGCTGGAGATCCTCAGCTCTGCCACAGCTTCAGAGAGACGTTCCTAGCCAGTCCAGCAGGTCAAAAACACTCTTGCTGCCGGGAGTTTAGTCCCTGCGGGCATGCCTGCGAGAGGCAAATGAGCTTTCTCGAAAGAAGCAGGCTGCTTCCAGTTCCTGAGGAAGCTTCCCTGCCCTGCTCTAGGGCGAAAGGGAAACTCAGTGTCCCCACGAGACTCGAAAATCGCCCTGGTGGGCCGTGCCGATTGGAAGGCGTGCAGCACCCTTCCCGAGGCATTCCTTGCTGTTCTGCTTTAAGTTTTCGGTAGTACCCCTTTAAGGAGTCCTAAGAACGTCGTGTCAGCACCCGAGTCAGTGCAAGAACACTGAGTACCGCCAGGCTCCTGGGGCCCGCTTGAGCCTCATCCAGCCCCGAAGGCCCTTAGGTGTACGCCTGTTTATGCCGAGTGTAGGGCAACACACTGCCCTCTTCCTTGGGAGAGGCAGATTTCCTCAGCTCTCCAAGAGCTTCTGAAACAAGGTTGTATCCAGCGCAACATGACAAGGAAGTTGGCTCCCCTTGCCTTACCTGAGCTCTACCTCGAAAAACACTCTGCTTAGCGCTCCTTCTCGGACCTCAAACCTGCAGTCACCTTACCCAAGGAAAAAGTCAGGCTGGGTTCCACTGCAACTGACGCACAGTTCTTCGTGGAACACAGCAGGCTTTTGGGAGATGCCCAGGCCCCTAGGCCGATCTGGGGCTTTCGAAAATTTAGGCAGTTCCCTACAAGCCGAACACCCTGCCTACAAAAGTTGATTTCGGGAAGGGGTCAGTGGGTAGCTTGTGTCTCTTCTGACTTCGGCAGCATAACAGGTCCTTACGCAGTGCGTCAACCTCGAATGGGGGGCCTGATGTCACAAGCCTTGTTTTCCCCGCTGGAAAGCGCCCTGCGTGAGCCCTTGACGCTTCCGGGGAATAGTGCGTTTGCCGGCTTACTAGTCAGGGCAGGCGTGGCACTGAGTAGAAACTGAGTTGCCTCCAAAGAAATAGGGTACTACGACTTCCTGGCTGGGAGCTTCCCCTGCCCTGCTTTATAGCGAAAGGGAAACTCAGCATGAACACTCGCCTCGACGTGTGGCCCTGCTCTGCCATGCAGAAGGGGAGGCGTGCGGCAGCTTCTATGAGACCCACGTCGCAGCTCTGCTTTACTTTAAAGGCAGTAAGCTGTAAAGGCCTCCTAGGACCCTCGCGTCCGCACACGATTCTGCCTAAGAACGCTGAGTCACTGCAGGCTCCTAGTGGCCTGGTGAGCCTCATCCAGTCGCGAAGATCCTTAGCTGCACCCCTCCGTAGCTGAGTGTAGGGCAACATATTGAACTCGTGCGTCGGAGAGCTAGACTGCCTCCGGTCACAGACGGATTCAGTAACACGGTTGTAGCACTTCCAGCATTCAATGCCGGTCGGCCTCATTGCCCTGTCAGAGCGATACTGAGAGAGACACTCTGCTTAGCAGTCCTTCTAGGTCCTGTCACCTGCAGTCACCCTACCTCAAGGAGAAACTCGGGTTGGGTTCCACTGCAACTAAAGATCAGTTCTTCGTGGAACACAGCCGGCTTTTGGAAGGTGCACGGGCCCCTAGGCTGACCCACGGCATTCTTTCCTTTAGGCCACGCCCTACAACGCAGAACACGCTGTATGGAGAAGCTGCTTTAGGGAAGGGCCCCCTGAGTACCATGTGTCTCTTTTGAATTTTTCGAAACAATAGGTACTGATGCTTCCCGCCAACCTCGAAATGGGGGCCTGAGGGCACAGGCCTTTTTCTCCCCAGTGTTGACCATTCCACTCGGGCAGCCTGGAAGCTTGTGCCCAAACACTTGTGCTTCCAGGATTCTAGTCATTTCGTGCAGGGCTCGGATAGGAAGTTGACTTTTCTCCCAGAAACAGGGCGCCTCCGGTTCCTGGGTGGGATATCATCTTGCCCTGTGTCTTTCCTTATTTGGGTGTACGCGCACCTCTCACGGTTGTGGCCTCTCCCGTTGCGGAGCGCCGGCTCCTGAGGCTTAGGTGCAGCGGCTAAGGCTCCCGGGTGCGGCACTAGGGCAGCGGGTGGGACCTTCCCGGATCGGGGTACGAACCCGTGTCTCCTGCATCGGCAGGCTGACTTTCAACTACAGTTCCACAAAGAAAGCCTGACCCTGCTTTAGAGCTAAAGGGAACCCGAAACGCAAACACTGGCTTTTCACTACGGCCCTGGGTTTCCGTGCAGAAAGATTGGTGGGCAGCAGCTTCCATGAGGCATTTTGGCTGTGCTACTTCAGTTTCACGAGGGTAGGCCTTTCCGGACTCCTAGCACGTTAGCACCAGTTTCCTTACAGGAACACTCAGGGAGCCGGGCTCCAGTGGGCCTGTGGAGCAGCACCCAGCCCCGTAGGTCCTTCAGCGCACCCCTGTGTTTCCTGAGCGAAGCGCAACACACTGCACTCTTCCCTGGGAGAGCTGGAGATCCTCAGCTCTGCCACAGCTTCAGAGAGACGTTCCTAGCCAGTCCAGCAGGTCAAAAACACTCTTGCTGCCGGGAGTTTAGTCCCTGCGGGCATGCCTGCGAGAGGCAAAGGAGCTTTCTCGAAAGAAGCAGGCTGCTTCCAGTTCCTGAGGAAGCTTCCCTGCCCTGCTCTAGGGCGAAAGGGAAACTCAGTGTCCCCACGAGACTCGAAAATCGCCCTGGTGGGCCGTGCCGATTGGAAGGCGTGCAGCACCCTTCCCGAGGCATTCCTTGCTGTTCTGCTTTAAGTTTTCGGTAGTACCCCTTTAAGGAGTCCTAAGAACGTCGTGTCAGCACCCGAGTCAGTGCAAGAACACTGAGTACCGCCAGGCTCCTGGGGCCCGCTTGAGCCTCATCCAGCCCCGAAGGCCCTTAGGTGTACGCCTGTTTATGCCGAGTGTAGGGCAACACACTGCCCTCTTCCTTGGGAGAGGCAGATTTCCTCAGCTCTCCAAGAGCTTCTGAAACAAGGTTGTATCCAGCGCAACATGACAAGGAAGTTGGCTCCCCTTGCCTTACCTGAGCTCTACCTCGAAAAACACTCTGCTTAGCGCTCCTTCTCGGACCTCAAACCTGCAGTCACCTTACCCAAGGAAAAAGTCAGGCTGGGTTCCACTGCAACTGACGCACAGTTCTTCGTGGAACACAGCAGGCTTTTGGGAGATGCCCAGGCCCCTAGGCCGATCTGGGGCTTTCGAAAATTTAGGCAGTTCCCTACAAGCCGAACACCCTGCCTACAAAAGTTGATTTCGGGAAGGGGTCAGTGGGTAGCTTGTGTCTCTTCTGACTTCGGCAGCATAACAGGTCCTTACGCAGTGCGTCAACCTCGAATGGGGGGCCTGATGTCACAAGCCTTGTTTTCCCCGCTGGAAAGCGCCCTGCGTGAGCCCTTGACGCTTCCGGGGAATAGTGCGTTTGCCGGCTTACTAGTCAGGGCAGGCGTGGCACTGAGTAGAAACTGAGTTGCCTCCAAAGAAATAGGGTACTACGACTTCCTGGCTGGGAGCTTCCCCTGCCCTGCTTTATAGCGAAAGGGAAACTCAGCATGAACACTCGCCTCGACGTGTGGCCCTGCTCTGCCATGCAGAAGGGGAGGCGTGCGGCAGCTTCTATGAGACCCACGTCGCAGCTCTGCTTTACTTTAAAGGCAGTAAGCTGTAAAGGCCTCCTAGGACCCTCGCGTCCGCACACGATTCTGCCTAAGAACGCTGAGTCACTGCAGGCTCCTAGTGGCCTGGTGAGCCTCATCCAGTCGCGAAGATCCTTAGCTGCACCCCTCCGTAGCTGAGTGTAGGGCAACATATTGAACTCGTGCGTCGGAGAGCTAGACTGCCTCCGGTCACAGACGGATTCAGTAACACGGTTGTAGCACTTCCAGCATTCAATGCCGGTCGGCCTCATTGCCCTGTCAGAGCGATACTGAGAGAGACACTCTGCTTAGCAGTCCTTCTAGGTCCTGTCACCTGCAGTCACCCTACCTCAAGGAGAAACTCGGGTTGGGTTCCACTGCAACTAAAGATCAGTTCTTCGTGGAACACAGCCGGCTTTTGGAAGGTGCACGGGCCCCTAGGCTGACCCACGGCATTCTTTCCTTTAGGCCACGCCCTACAACGCAGAACACGCTGTATGGAGAAGCTGCTTTAGGGAAGGGCCCCCTGAGTACCATGTGTCTCTTTTGAATTTTTCGAAACAATAGGTACTGATGCTTCCCGCCAACCTCGAAATGGGGGCCTGAGGGCACAGGCCTTTTTCTCCCCAGTGTTGACCATTCCACTCGGGCAGCCTGGAAGCTTGTGCCCAAACACTTGTGCTTCCAGGATTCTAGTCATTTCGTGCAGGGCTCGGATAGGAAGTTGACTTTTCTCCCAGAAACAGGGCGCCTCCGGTTCCTGGGTGGGATATCATCTTGCCCTGTGTCTTTCCTTATTTGGGTGTACGCGCACCTCTCACGGTTGTGGCCTCTCCCGTTGCGGAGCGCCGGCTCCTGAGGCTTAGGTGCAGCGGCTAAGGCTCCCGGGTGCGGCACTAGGGCAGCGGGTGGGACCTTCCCGGATCGGGGTACGAACCCGTGTCTCCTGCATCGGCAGGCTGACTTTCAACTACAGTTCCACAAAGAAAGCCTGACCCTGCTTTAGAGCTAAAGGGAACCCGAAACGCAAACACTGGCTTTTCACTACGGCCCTGGGTTTCCGTGCAGAAAGATTGGTGGGCAGCAGCTTCCATGAGGCATTTTGGCTGTGCTACTTCAGTTTCACGAGGGTAGGCCTTTCCGGACTCCTAGCACGTTAGCACCAGTTTCCTTACAGGAACACTCAGGGAGCCGGGCTCCAGTGGGCCTGTGGAGCAGCACCCAGCCCCGTAGGTCCTTCAGCGCACCCCTGTGTTTCCTGAGCGAAGCGCAACACACTGCACTCTTCCCTGGGAGAGCTGGAGATCCTCAGCTCTGCCACAGCTTCAGAGAGACGTTCCTAGCCAGTCCAGCAGGTCAAAAACACTCTTGCTGCCGGGAGTTTAGTCCCTGCGGGCATGCCTGCGAGAGGCAAATGAGCTTTCTCGAAAGAAGCAGGCTGCTTCCAGTTCCTGAGGAAGCTTCCCTGCCCTGCTCTAGGGCGAAAGGGAAACTCAGTGTCCCCACGAGACTCGAAAATCGCCCTGGTGGGCCGTGCCGATTGGAAGGCGTGCAGCACCCTTCCCGAGGCATTCCTTGCTGTTCTGCTTTAAGTTTTCGGTAGTACCCCTTTAAGGAGTCCTAAGAACGTCGTGTCAGCACCCGAGTCAGTGCAAGAACACTGAGTACCGCCAGGCTCCTGGGGCCCGCTTGAGCCTCATCCAGCCCCGAAGGCCCTTAGGTGTACGCCTGTTTATGCTGAGTGTAGGGCAACACACTGCCCTCTTCCTTGGGAGAGGCAGATTTCCTCAGCTCTCCAAGAGCTTCTGAAACAAGGTTGTATCCAGCGCAACATGACAAGGAAGTTGGCTCCCCTTGCCTTACCTGAGCTCTACCTCGAAAAACACTCTGCTTAGCGCTCCTTCTCGGACCTCAAACCTGCAGTCACCTTACCCAAGGAAAAAGTCAGGCTGGGTTCCACTGCAACTGACGCACAGTTCTTCGTGGAACACAGCAGGCTTTTGGGAGATGCCCAGGCCCCTAGGCCGATCTGGGGCTTTCGAAAATTTAGGCAGTTCCCTACAAGCCGAACACCCTGCCTACAAAAGTTGATTTCGGGAAGGGGTCAGTGGGTAGCTTGTGTCTCTTCTGACTTCGGCAGCATAACAGGTCCTTACGCAGTGCGTCAACCTCGAATGGGGGGCCTGATGTCACAAGCCTTGTTTTCCCCGCTGGAAAGCGCCCTGCGTGAGCCCTTGACGCTTCCGGGGAATAGTGCGTTTGCCGGCTTACTAGTCAGGGCAGGCGTGGCACTGAGTAGAAACTGAGTTGCCTCCAAAGAAATAGGGTACTACGACTTCCTGGCTGGGAGCTTCCCCTGCCCTGCTTTATAGCGAAAGGGAAACTCAGCATGAACACTCGCCTCGACGTGTGGCCCTGCTCTGCCATGCAGAAGGGGAGGCGT
This sequence comes from Mesoplodon mirus, assembly GCF_964341445.2. NCBI lineage: Eukaryota > Metazoa > Chordata > Mammalia > Artiodactyla > Ziphiidae > Mesoplodon > Mesoplodon mirus. The sequence continues at coordinate 37,024,560 of NC_138993.1, forward strand.
GCGGCAGCTTCTATGAGACCCACGTCGCAGCTCTGCTTTACTTTAAAGGCAGTAAGCTGTAAAGGCCTCCTAGGACCCTCGCGTCCGCACACGATTCTGCCTAAGAACGCTGAGTCACTGCAGGCTCCTAGTGGCCTGGTGAGCCTCATCCAGTCGCGAAGATCCTTAGCTGCACCCCTCCGTAGCTGAGTGTAGGGCAACATATTGAACTCGTGCGTCGGAGAGCTAGACTGCCTCCGGTCACAGACGGATTCAGTAACACGGTTGTAGCACTTCCAGCATTCAATGCCGGTCGGCCTCATTGCCCTGTCAGAGCGATACTGAGAGAGACACTCTGCTTAGCAGTCCTTCTAGGTCCTGTCACCTGCAGTCACCCTACCTCAAGGAGAAACTCGGGTTGGGTTCCACTGCAACTAAAGATCAGTTCTTCGTGGAACACAGCCGGCTTTTGGAAGGTGCACGGGCCCCTAGGCTGACCCACGGCATTCTTTCCTTTAGGCCACGCCCTACAACGCAGAACACGCTGTATGGAGAAGCTGCTTTAGGGAAGGGCCCCCTGAGTACCATGTGTCTCTTTTGAATTTTTCGAAACAATAGGTACTGATGCTTCCCGTCAACCTCGAAATGGGGGCCTGAGGGCACAGGCCTTTTTCTCCCCAGTGTTGACCATTCCACTCGGGCAGCCTGGAAGCTTGTGCCCAAACACTTGTGCTTCCAGGATTCTAGTCATTTCGTGCAGGGCTCGGATAGGAAGTTGACTTTTCTCCCAGAAACAGGGCGCCTCCGGTTCCTGGGTGGGATATCATCTTGCCCTGTGTCTTTCCTTATTTGGGTGTACGCGCACCTCTCACGGTTGTGGCCTCTCCCGTTGCGGAGCGCCGGCTCCTGAGGCTTAGGTGCAGCGGCTAAGGCTCCCGGGTGCGGCACTAGGGCAGCGGGTGGGACCTTCCCGGATCGGGGTACGAACCCGTGTCTCCTGCATCGGCAGGCTGACTTTCAACTACAGTTCCACAAAGAAAGCCTGACCCTGCTTTAGAGCTAAAGGGAACCCGAAACGCAAACACTGGCTTTTCACTACGGCCCTGGGTTTCCGTGCAGAAAGATTGGTGGGCAGCAGCTTCCATGAGGCATTTTGGCTGTGCTACTTCAGTTTCACGAGGGTAGGCCTTTCCGGACTCCTAGCACGTTAGCACCAGTTTCCTTACAGGAACACTCAGGGAGCCGGGCTCCAGTGGGCCTGTGGAGCAGCACCCAGCCCCGTAGGTCCCTCAGCGCACCCCTGTGTTTCCTGAGCGAAGCGCAACACACTGCACTCTTCCCTGGGAGAGCTGGAGATCCTCAGCTCTGCCACAGCTTCAGAGAGACGTTCCTAGCCAGTCCAGCAGGTCAAAAACACTCTTGCTGCCGGGAGTTTAGTCCCTGCGGGCATGCCTGCGAGAGGCAAATGAGCTTTCTCGAAAGAAGCAGGCTGCTTCCAGTTCCTGAGGAAGCTTCCCTGCCCTGCTCTAGGGCGAAAGGGAAACTCAGTGTCCCCACGAGACTCGAAAATCGCCCTGGTGGGCCGTGCCGATTGGAAGGCGTGCAGCACCCTTCCCGAGGCATTCCTTGCTGTTCTGCTTTAAGTTTTCGGTAGTACCCCTTTAAGGAGTCCTAAGAACGTCGTGTCAGCACCCGAGTCAGTGCAAGAACACTGAGTACCGCCAGGCTCCTGGGGCCCGCTTGAGCCTCATCCAGCCCCGAAGGCCCTTAGGTGTACGCCTGTTTATGCCGAGTGTAGGGCAACACACTGCCCTCTTCCTTGGGAGAGGCAGATTTCCTCAGCTCTCCAAGAGCTTCTGAAACAAGGTTGTATCCAGCGCAACATGACAAGGAAGTTGGCTCCCCTTGCCTTACCTGAGCTCTACCTCGAAAAACACTCTGCTTAGCGCTCCTTCTCGGACCTCAAACCTGCAGTCACCTTACCCAAGGAAAAAGTCAGGCTGGGTTCCACTGCAACTGACGCACAGTTCTTCGTGGAACACAGCAGGCTTTTGGGAGATGCCCAGGCCCCTAGGCCGATCTGGGGCTTTCGAAAATTTAGGCAGTTCCCTACAAGCCGAACACCCTGCCTACAAAAGTTGATTTCGGGAAGGGGTCAGTGGGTAGCTTGTGTCTCTTCTGACTTCGGCAGCATAACAGGTCCTTACGCAGTGCGTCAACCTCGAATGGGGGGCCTGATGTCACAAGCCTTGTTTTCCCCGCTGGAAAGCGCCCTGCGTGAGCCCTTGACGCTTCCGGGGAATAGTGCGTTTGCCGGCTTACTAGTCAGGGCAGGCGTGGCACTGAGTAGAAACTGAGTTGCCTCCAAAGAAATAGGGTACTACGACTTCCTGGCTGGGAGCTTCCCCTGCCCTGCTTTATAGCGAAAGGGAAACTCAGCATGAACACTCGCCTCGACGTGTGGCCCTGCTCTGCCATGCAGAAGGGGAGGCGTGCGGCAGCTTCTATGAGACCCACGTCGCAGCTCTGCTTTACTTTAAAGGCAGTAAGCTGTAAAGGCCTCCTAGGACCCTCGCGTCCGCACACGATTCTGCCTAAGAACGCTGAGTCACTGCAGGCTCCTAGTGGCCTGGTGAGCCTCATCCAGTCGCGAAGATCCTTAGCTGCACCCCTCCGTAGCTGAGTGTAGGGCAACATATTGAACTCGTGCGTCGGAGAGCTAGACTGCCTCCGGTCACAGACGGATTCAGTAACACGGTTGTAGCACTTCCAGCATTCAATGCCGGTCGGCCTCATTGCCCTGTCAGAGCGATACTGAGAGAGACACTCTGCTTAGCAGTCCTTCTAGGTCCTGTCACCTGCAGTCACCCTACCTCAAGGAGAAACTCGGGTTGGGTTCCACTGCAACTAAAGATCAGTTCTTCGTGGAACACAGCCGGCTTTTGGAAGGTGCACGGGCCCCTAGGCTGACCCACGGCATTCTTTCCTTTAGGCCACGCCCTACAACGCAGAACACGCTGTATGGAGAAGCTGCTTTAGGGAAGGGCCCCCTGAGTACCATGTGTCTCTTTTGAATTTTTCGAAACAATAGGTACTTATGCTTCCCGCCAACCTCGAAATGGGGGCCTGAGGGCACAGGCCTTTTTCTCCCCAGTGTTGACCATTCCACTCGGGCAGCCTGGAAGCTTGTGCCCAAACACTTGTGCTTCCAGGATTCTAGTCATTTCGTGCAGGGCTCGGATAGGAAGTTGACTTTTCTCCCAGAAACAGGGCGCCTCCGGTTCCTGGGTGGGATATCATCTTGCCCTGTGTCTTTCCTTATTTGGGTGTACGCGCACCTCTCACGGTTGTGGCCTCTCCCGTTGCGGAGCGCCGGCTCCTGAGGCTTAGGTGCAGCGGCTAAGGCTCCCGGGTGCGGCACTAGGGCAGCGGGTGGGACCTTCCCGGATCGGGGTACGAACCCGTGTCTCCTGCATCGGCAGGCTGACTTTCAACTACAGTTCCACAAAGAAAGCCTGACCCTGCTTTAGAGCTAAAGGGAACCCGAAACGCAAACACTGGCTTTTCACTACGGCCCTGGGTTTCCGTGCAGAAAGATTGGTGGGCAGCAGCTTCCATGAGGCATTTTGGCTGTGCTACTTCAGTTTCACGAGGGTAGGCCTTTCCGGACTCCTAGCACGTTAGCACCAGTTTCCTTACAGGAACACTCAGGGAGCCGGGCTCCAGTGGGCCTGTGGAGCAGCACCCAGCCCCGTAGGTCCCTCAGCGCACCCCTGTGTTTCCTGAGCGAAGCGCAACACACTGCACTCTTCCCTGGGAGAGCTGGAGATCCTCAGCTCTGCCACAGCTTCAGAGAGACGTTCCTAGCCAGTCCAGCAGGTCAAAAACACTCTTGCTGCCGGGAGTTTAGTCCCTGCGGGCATGCCTGCGAGAGGCAAATGAGCTTTCTCGAAAGAAGCAGGCTGCTTCCAGTTCCTGAGGAAGCTTCCCTGCCCTGCTCTAGGGCGAAAGGGAAACTCAGTGTCCCCACGAGACTCGAAAATCGCCCTGGTGGGCCGTGCCGATTGGAAGGCGTGCAGCACCCTTCCCGAGGCATTCCTTGCTGTTCTGCTTTAAGTTTTCGGTAGTACCCCTTTAAGGAGTCCTAAGAACGTCGTGTCAGCACCCGAGTCAGTGCAAGAACACTGAGTACCGCCAGGCTCCTGGGGCCCGCTTGAGCCTCATCCAGCCCCGAAGGCCCTTAGGTGTACGCCTGTTTATGCCGAGTGTAGGGCAACACACTGCCCTCTTCCTTGGGAGAGGCAGATTTCCTCAGCTCTCCAAGAGCTTCTGAAACAAGGTTGTATCCAGCGCAACATGACAAGGAAGTTGGCTCCCCTTGCCTTACCTGAGCTCTACCTCGAAAAACACTCTGCTTAGCGCTCCTTCTCGGACCTCAAACCTGCAGTCACCTTACCCAAGGAAAAAGTCAGGCTGGGTTCCACTGCAACTGACGCACAGTTCTTCGTGGAACACAGCAGGCTTTTGGGAGATGCCCAGGCCCCTAGGCCGATCTGGGGCTTTCGAAAATTTAGGCAGTTCCCTACAAGCCGAACACCCTGCCTACAAAAGTTGATTTCGGGAAGGGGTCAGTGGGTAGCTTGTGTCTCTTCTGACTTCGGCAGCATAACAGGTCCTTACGCAGTGCGTCAACCTCGAATGGGGGGCCTGATGTCACAAGCCTTGTTTTCCCCGCTGGAAAGCGCCCTGCGTGAGCCCTTGACGCTTCCGGGGAATAGTGCGTTTGCCGGCTTACTAGTCAGGGCAGGCGTGGCACTGAGTAGAAACTGAGTTGCCTCCAAAGAAATAGGGTACTACGACTTCCTGGCTGGGAGCTTCCCCTGCCCTGCTTTATAGCGAAAGGGAAACTCAGCATGAACACTCGCCTCGACGGGTGGCCCTGCTCTGCCATGCAGAAGGGGAGGCGTGCGGCAGCTTCTATGAGACCCACGTCGCAGCTCTGCTTTACTTTAAAGGCAGTAAGCTGTAAAGGCCTCCTAGGACCCTCGCGTCCGCACACGATTCTGCCTAAGAACGCTGAGTCACTGCAGGCTCCTAGTGGCCTGGTGAGCCTCATCCAGTCGCGAAGATCCTTAGCTGCACCCCTCCGTAGCTGAGTGTAGGGCAACATATTGAACTCGTGCGTCGGAGAGCTAGACTGCCTCCGGTCACAGACGGATTCAGTAACACGGTTGTAGCACTTCCAGCATTCAATGCCGGTCGGCCTCATTGCCCTGTCAGAGCGATACTGAGAGAGACACTCTGCTTAGCAGTCCTTCTAGGTCCTGTCACCTGCAGTCACCCTACCTCAAGGAGAAACTCGGGTTGGGTTCCACTGCAACTAAAGATCAGTTCTTCGTGGAACACAGCCGGCTTTTGGAAGGTGCACGGGCCCCTAGGCTGACCCACGGCATTCTTTCCTTTAGGCCACGCCCTACAACGCAGAACACGCTGTATGGAGAAGCTGCTTTAGGGAAGGGCCCCCTGAGTACCATGTGTCTCTTTTGAATTTTTCGAAACAATAGGTACTTATGCTTCCCGCCAACCTCGAAATGGGGGCCTGAGGGCACAGGCCTTTTTCTCCCCAGTGTTGACCATTCCACTCGGGCAGCCTGGAAGCTTGTGCCCAAACACTTGTGCTTCCAGGATTCTAGTCATTTCGTGCAGGGCTCGGATAGGAAGTTGACTTTTCTCCCAGAAACAGGGCGCCTCCGGTTCCTGGGTGGGATATCATCTTGCCCTGTGTCTTTCCTTATTTGGGTGTACGCGCACCTCTCACGGTTGTGGCCTCTCCCGTTGCGGAGCGCCGGCTCCTGAGGCTTAGGTGCAGCGGCTAAGGCTCCCGGGTGCGGCACTAGGGCAGCGGGTGGGACCTTCCCGGATCGGGGTACGAACCCGTGTCTCCTGCATCGGCAGGCTGACTTTCAACTACAGTTCCACAAAGAAAGCCTGACCCTGCTTTAGAGCTAAAGGGAACCCGAAACGCAAACACTGGCTTTTCACTACGGCCCTGGGTTTCCGTGCAGAAAGATTGGTGGGCAGCAGCTTCCATGAGGCATTTTGGCTGTGCTACTTCAGTTTCACGAGGGTAGGCCTTTCCGGACTCCTAGCACGTTAGCACCAGTTTCCTTACAGGAACACTCAGGGAGCCGGGCTCCAGTGGGCCTGTGGAGCAGCACCCAGCCCCGTAGGTCCCTCAGCGCACCCCTGTGTTTCCTGAGCGAAGCGCAACACACTGCACTCTTCCCTGGGAGAGCTGGAGATCCTCAGCTCTGCCACAGCTTCAGAGAGACGTTCCTAGCCAGTCCAGCAGGTCAAAAACACTCTTGCTGCCGGGAGTTTAGTCCCTGCGGGCATGCCTGCGAGAGGCAAATGAGCTTTCTCGAAAGAAGCAGGCTGCTTCCAGTTCCTGAGGAAGCTTCCCTGCCCTGCTCTAGGGCGAAAGGGAAACTCAGTGTCCCCACGAGACTCGAAAATCGCCCTGGTGGGCCGTGCCGATTGGAAGGCGTGCAGCACCCTTCCCGAGGCATTCCTTGCTGTTCTGCTTTAAGTTTTCAGTAGTACCCCTTTAAGGAGTCCTAAGAACGTCGTGTCAGCACCCGAGTCAGTGCAAGAACACTGAGTACCGCCAGGCTCCTGGGGCCCGCTTGAGCCTCATCCAGCCCCGAAGGCCCTTAGGTGTACGCCTGTTTATGCCGAGTGTAGGGCAACACACTGCCCTCTTCCTTGGGAGAGGCAGATTTCCTCAGCTCTCCAAGAGCTTCTGAAACAAGGTTGTATCCAGCGCAACATGACAAGGAAGTTGGCTCCCCTTGCCTTACCTGAGCTCTACCTCGAAAAACACTCTGCTTAGCGCTCCTGCTCGGACCTCAAACCTGCAGTCACCTTACCCAAGGAAAAAGTCAGGCTGGGTTCCACTGCAACTGACGCACAGTTCTTCGTGGAACACAGCAGGCTTTTGGGAGATGCCCAGGCCCCTAGGCCGATCTGGGGCTTTCGAAAATTTAGGCAGTTCCCTACAAGCCGAACACCCTGCCTACAAAAGTTGATTTCGGGAAGGGGTCAGTGGGTAGCTTGTGTCTCTTCTGACTTCGGCAGCATAACAGGTCCTTACGCAGTGCGTCAACCTCGAATGGGGGGCCTGATGTCACAAGCCTTGTTTTCCCCGCTGGAAAGCGCCCTGCGTGAGCCCTTGACGCTTCTGGGGAATAGTGCGTTTGCCGGCTTACTAGTCAGGGCAGGCGTGGCACTGAGTAGAAACTGAGTTGCCTCCAAAGAAATAGGGTACTACGACTTCCTGGCTGGGAGCTTCCCCTGCCCTGCTTTATAGCGAAAGGGAAACTCAGCATGAACACTCGCCTCGACGGGTGGCCCTGCTCTGCCATGCAGAAGGGGAGGCGTGCGGCAGCTTCTATGAGACCCACGTCGCAGCTCTGCTTTACTTTAAAGGCAGTAAGCTGTAAAGGCCTCCTAGGACCCTCGCGTCCGCACACGATTCTGCCTAAGAACGCTGAGTCACTGCAGGCTCCTAGTGGCCTGGTGAGCCTCATCCAGTCGCGAAGATCCTTAGCTGCACCCCTCCGTAGCTGAGTGTAGGGCAACATATTGAACTCGTGCGTCGGAGAGCTAGACTGCCTCCGGTCACAGACGGATTCAGTAACACGGTTGTAGCACTTCCAGCATTCAATGCCGGTCGGCCTCATTGCCCTGTCAGAGCGATACTGAGAGAGACACTCTGCTTAGCAGTCCTTCTAGGTCCTGTCACCTGCAGTCACCCTACCTCAAGGAGAAACTCGGGTTGGGTTCCACTGCAACTAAAGATCAGTTCTTCGTGGAACACAGCCGGCTTTTGGAAGGTGCACGGGCCCCTAGGCTGACCCACGGCATTCTTTCCTTTAGGCCACGCCCTACAACGCAGAACACGCTGTATGGAGAAGCTGCTTTAGGGAAGGGCCCCCTGAGTACCATGTGTCTCTTTTGAATTTTTCGAAACAATAGGTACTTATGCTTCCCGTCAACCTCGAAATGGGGGCCTGAGGGCACAGGCCTTTTTCTCCCCAGTGTTGACCATTCCACTCGGGCAGCCTGGAAGCTTGTGCCCAAACACTTGTGCTTCCAGGATTCTAGTCATTTCGTGCAGGGCTCGGATAGGAAGTTGACTTTTCTCCCAGAAACAGGGCGCCTCCGGTTCCTGGGTGGGATATCATCTTGCCCTGTGTCTTTCCTTATTTGGGTGTACGCGCACCTCTCACGGTTGTGGCCTCTCCCGTTGCGGAGCGCCGGCTCCTGAGGCTTAGGTGCAGCGGCTAAGGCTCCCGGGTGCGGCACTAGGGCAGCGGGTGGGACCTTCCCGGATCGGGGTACGAACCCGTGTCTCCTGCATCGGCAGGCTGACTTTCAACTACAGTTCCACAAAGAAAGCCTGACCCTGCTTTAGAGCTAAAGGGAACCCGAAACGCAAACACTGGCTTTTCACTACGGCCCTGGGTTTCCGTGCAGAAAGATTGGTGGGCAGCAGCTTCCATGAGGCATTTTGGCTGTGCTACTTCAGTTTCACGAGGGTAGGCCTTTCCGGACTCCTAGCACGTTAGCACCAGTTTCCTTACAGGAACACTCAGGGAGCCGGGCTCCAGTGGGCCTGTGGAGCAGCACCCAGCCCCGTAGGTCCCTCAGCGCACCCCTGTGTTTCCTGAGCGAAGCGCAACACACTGCACTCTTCCCTGGGAGAGCTGGAGATCCTCAGCTCTGCCACAGCTTCAGAGAGACGTTCCTAGCCAGTCCAGCAGGTCAAAAACACTCTTGCTGCCGGGAGTTTAGTCCCTGCGGGCATGCCTGCGAGAGGCAAATGAGCTTTCTCGAAAGAAGCAGGCTGCTTCCAGTTCCTGAGGAAGCTTCCCTGCCCTGCTCTAGGGCGAAAGGGAAACTCAGGGTCCCCACGAGACTCGAAAATCGCCCTGGTGGGCCGTGCCGATTGGAAGGCGTGCAGCACCCTTCCCGAGGCATTCCTTGCTGTTCTGCTTTAAGTTTTCGGTAGTACCCCTTTAAGGAGTCCTAAGAACGTCGTGTCAGCACCCGAGTCAGTGCAAGAACACTGAGTACCGCCAGGCTCCTGGGGCCCGCTTGAGCCTCATCCAGCCCCGAAGGCCCTTAGGTGTACGCCTGTTTATGCCGAGTGTAGGGCAACACACTGCCCTCTTCCTTGGGAGAGGCAGATTTCCTCAGCTCTCCAAGAGCTTCTGAAACAAGGTTGTATCCAGCGCAACATGACAAGGAAGTTGGCTCCCCTTGCCTTACCTGAGCTCTACCTCGAAAAACACTCTGCTTAGCGCTCCTGCTCGGACCTCAAACCTGCAGTCACCTTACCCAAGGAAAAAGTCAGGCTGGGTTCCACTGCAACTGACGCACAGTTCTTCGTGGAACACAGCAGGCTTTTGGGAGATGCCCAGGCCCCTAGGCCGATCTGGGGCTTTCGAAAATTTAGGCAGTTCCCTACAAGCCGAACACCCTGCCTACAAAAGTTGATTTCGGGAAGGGGTCAGTGGGTAGCTTGTGTCTCTTCTGACTTCGGCAGCATAACAGGTCCTTACGCAGTGCGTCAACCTCGAATGGGGGGCCTGATGTCACAAGCCTTGTTTTCCCCGCTGGAAAGCGCCCTGCGTGAGCCCTTGACGCTTCCGGGGAATAGTGCGTTTGCCGGCTTACTAGTCAGGGCAGGCGTGGCACTGAGTAGAAACTGAGTTGCCTCCAAAGAAATAGGGTACTACGACTTCCTGGCTGGGAGCTTCCCCTGCCCTGCTTTATAGCGAAAGGGAAACTCAGCATGAACACTCGCCTCGACGGGTGGCCCTGCTCTGCCATGCAGAAGGGGAGGCGTGCGGCAGCTTCTATGAGACCCACGTCGCAGCTCTGCTTTACTTTAAAGGCAGTAAGCTGTAAAGGCCTCCTAGGACCCTCGCGTCCGCACACGATTCTGCCTAAGAACGCTGAGTCACTGCAGGCTCCTAGTGGCCTGGTGAGCCTCATCCAGTCGCGAAGATCCTTAGCTGCACCCCTCCGTAGCTGAGTGTAGGGCAACATATTGAACTCGTGCGTCGGAGAGCTAGACTGCCTCCGGTCACAGACGGATTCAGTAACACGGTTGTAGCACTTCCAGCATTCAATGCCGGTCGGCCTCATTGCCCTGTCAGAGCGATACTGAGAGAGACACTCTGCTTAGCAGTCCTTCTAGGTCCTGTCACCTGCAGTCACCCTACCTCAAGGAGAAACTCGGGTTGGGTTCCACTGCAACTAAAGATCAGTTCTTCGTGGAACACAGCCGGCTTTTGGAAGGTGCACGGGCCCCTAGGCTGACCCACGGCATTCTTTCCTTTAGGCCACGCCCTACAACGCAGAACACGCTGTATGGAGAAGCTGCTTTAGGGAAGGGCCCCCTGAGTACCATGTGTCTCTTTTGAATTTTTCGAAACAATAGGTACTTATGCTTCCCGTCAACCTCGAAATGGGGGCCTGAGGGCACAGGCCTTTTTCTCCCCAGTGTTGACCATTCCACTCGGGCAGCCTGGAAGCTTGTGCCCAAACACTTGTGCTTCCAGGATTCTAGTCATTTCGTGCAGGGCTCGGATAGGAAGTTGACTTTTCTCCCAGAAACAGGGCGCCTCCGGTTCCTGGGTGGGATATCATCTTGCCCTGTGTCTTTCCTTATTTGGGTGTACGCGCACCTCTCACGGTTGTGGCCTCTCCCGTTGCGGAGCGCCGGCTCCTGAGGCTTAGGTGCAGCGGCTAAGGCTCCCGGGTGCGGCACTAGGGCAGCGGGTGGGACCTTCCCGGATCGGGGTACGAACCCGTGTCTCCTGCATCGGCAGGCTGACTTTCAACTACAGTTCCACAAAGAAAGCCTGACCCTGCTTTAGAGCTAAAGGGAACCCGAAACGCAAACACTGGCTTTTCACTACGGCCCTGGGTTTCCGTGCAGAAAGATTGGTGGGCAGCAGCTTCCATGAGGCATTTTGGCTGTGCTACTTCAGTTTCACGAGGGTAGGCCTTTCCGGACTCCTAGCACGTTAGCACCAGTTTCCTTACAGGAACACTCAGGGAGCCGGGCTCCAGTGGGCCTGTGGAGCAGCACCCAGCCCCGTAGGTCCCTCAGCGCACCCCTGTGTTTCCTGAGCGAAGCGCAACACACTGCACTCTTCCCTGGGAGAGCTGGAGATCCTCAGCTCTGCCACAGCTTCAGAGAGACGTTCCTAGCCAGTCCAGCAGGTCAAAAACACTCTTGCTGCCGGGAGTTTAGTCCCTGCGGGCATGCCTGCGAGAGGCAAATGAGCTTTCTCGAAAGAAGCAGGCTGCTTCCAGTTCCTGAGGAAGCTTCCCTGCCCTGCTCTAGGGCGAAAGGGAAACTCAGTGTCCCCACGAGACTCGAAAATCGCCCTGGTGGGCCGTGCCGATTGGAAGGCGTGCAGCACCCTTCCCGAGGCATTCCTTGCTGTTCTGCTTTAAGTTTTCGGTAGTACCCCTTTAAGGAGTCCTAAGAACGTCGTGTCAGCACCCGAGTCAGTGCAAGAACACTGAGTACCGCCAGGCTCCTGGGGCCCGCTTGAGCCTCATCCAGCCCCGAAGGCCCTTAGGTGTACGCCTGTTTATGCCGAGTGTAGGGCAACACACTGCCCTCTTCCTTGGGAGAGGCAGATTTCCTCAGCTCTCCAAGAGCTTCTGAAACAAGGTTGTATCCAGCGCAACATGACAAGGAAGTTGGCTCCCCTTGCCTTACCTGAGCTCTACCTCGAAAAACACTCTGCTTAGCGCTCCTTCTCGGACCTCAAACCTGCAGTCACCTTACCCAAGGAAAAAGTCAGGCTGGGTTCCACTGCAACTGACGCACAGTTCTTCGTGGAACACAGCAGGCTTTTGGGAGATGCCCAGGCCCCTAGGCCGATCTGGGGCTTTCGAAAATTTAGGCAGTTCCCTACAAGCCGAACACCCTGCCTACAAAAGTTGATTTCGGGAAGGGGTCAGTGGGTAGCTTGTGTCTCTTCTGACTTCGGCAGCATAACAGGTCCTTACGCAGTGCGTCAACCTCGAATGGGGGGCCTGATGTCACAAGCCTTGTTTTCCCCGCTGGAAAGCGCCCTGCGTGAGCCCTTGACGCTTCCGGGGAATAGTGCGTTTGCCGGCTTACTAGTCAGGGCAGGCGTGGCACTGAGTAGAAACTGAGTTGCCTCCAAAGAAATAGGGTACTACGACTTCCTGGCTGGGAGCTTCCCCTGCCCTGCTTTATAGCGAAAGGGAAACTCAGCATGAACACTCGCCTCGACGGGTGGCCCTGCTCTGCCATGCAGAAGGGGAGGCGTGCGGCAGCTTCTATGAGACCCACGTCGCAGCTCTGCTTTACTTTAAAGGCAGTAAGCTGTAAAGGCCTCCTAGGAGCCTCGCGTCCGCACACGATTCTGCCTAAGAACGCTGAGTCACTGCAGGCTCCTAGTGGCCTGGTGAGCCTCATCCAGTCGCGAAGATCCTTAGCTGCACCCCTCCGTAGCTGAGTGTAGGGCAACATATTGAACTCGTGCGTCGGAGAGCTAGACTGCCTCCGGTCACAGACGGATTCAGTAACACGGTTGTAGCACTTCCAGCATTCAATGCCGGTCGGCCTCATTGCCCTGTCAGAGCGATACTGAGAGAGACACTCTGCTTAGCAGTCCTTCTAGGTCCTGTCACCTGCAGTCACCCTACCTCAAGGAGAAACTCGGGTTGGGTTCCACTGCAACTAAAGATCAGTTCTTCGTGGAACACAGCCGGCTTTTGGAAGGTGCACGGGCCCCTAGGCTGACCCACGGCATTCTTTCCTTTAGGCCACGCCCTACAACGCAGAACACGCTGTATGGAGAAGCTGCTTTAGGGAAGGGCCCCCTGAGTACCATGTGTCTCTTTTGAATTTTTCGAAACAATAGGTACTTATGCTTCCCGTCAACCTCGAAATGGGGGCCTGAGGGCACAGGCCTTTTTCTCCCCAGTGTTGACCATTCCACTCGGGCAGCCTGGAAGCTTGTGCCCAAACACTTGTGCTTCCAGGATTCTAGTCATTTCGTGCAGGGCTCGGATAGGAAGTTGACTTTTCTCCCAGAAACAGGGCGCCTCCGGTTCCTGGGTGGGATATCATCTTGCCCTGTGTCTTTCCTTATTTGGGTGTACGCGCACCTCTCACGGTTGTGGCCTCTCCCGTTGCGGAGCGCCGGCTCCTGAGGCTTAGGTGCAGCGGCTAAGGCTCCCGGGTGCGGCACTAGGGCAGCGGGTGGGACCTTCCCGGATCGGGGTACGAACCCGTGTCTCCTGCATCGGCAGGCTGACTTTCAACTACAGTTCCACAAAGAAAGCCTGACCCTGCTTTAGAGCTAAAGGGAACCCGAAACGCAAACACTGGCTTTTCACTACGGCCCTGGGTTTCCGTGCAGAAAGATTGGTGGGCAGCAGCTTCCATGAGGCATTTTGGCTGTGCTACTTCAGTTTCACGAGGGTAGGCCTTTCCGGACTCCTAGCACGTTAGCACCAGTTTCCTTACAGGAACACTCAGGGAGCCGGGCTCCAGTGGGCCTGTGGAGCAGCACCCAGCCCCGTAGGTCCCTCAGCGCACCCCTGTGTTTCCTGAGCGAAGCGCAACACACTGCACTCTTCCCTGGGAGAGCTGGAGATCCTCAGCTCTGCCACAGCTTCAGAGAGACGTTCCTAGCCAGTCCAGCAGGTCAAAAACACTCTTGCTGCCGGGAGTTTAGTCCCTGCGGGCATGCCTGCGAGAGGCAAATGAGCTTTCTCGAAAGAAGCAGGCTGCTTCCAGTTCCTGAGGAAGCTTCCCTGCCCTGCTCTAGGGCGAAAGGGAAACTCAGGGTCCCCACGAGACTCGAAAATCGCCCTGGTGGGCCGTGCCGATTGGAAGGCGTGCAGCACCCTTCCCGAGGCATTCCTTGCTGTTCTGCTTTAAGTTTTCGGTAGTACCCCTTTAAGGAGTCCTAAGAACGTCGTGTCAGCACCCGAGTCAGTGCAAGAACACTGAGTACCGCCAGGCTCCTGGGGCCCGCTTGAGCCTCATCCAGCCCCGAAGGCCCTTAGGTGTACGCCTGTTTATGCCGAGTGTAGGGCAACACACTGCCCTCTTCCTTGGGAGAGGCAGATTTCCTCAGCTCTCCAAGAGCTTCTGAAACAAGGTTGTATCCAGCGCAACATGACAAGGAAGTTGGCTCCCCTTGCCTTACCTGAGCTCTACCTCGAAAAACACTCTGCTTAGCGCTCCTGCTCGGACCTCAAACCTGCAGTCACCTTACCCAAGGAAAAAGTCAGGCTGGGTTCCACTGCAACTGACGCACAGTTCTTCGTGGAACACAGCAGGCTTTTGGGAGATGCCCAGGCCCCTAGGCCGATCTGGGGCTTTCGAAAATTTAGGCAGTTCCCTACAAGCCGAACACCCTGCCTACAAAAGTTGATTTCGGGAAGGGGTCAGTGGGTAGCTTGTGTCTCTTCTGACTTCGGCAGCATAACAGGTCCTTACGCAGTGCGTCAACCTCGAATGGGGGGCCTGATGTCACAAGCCTTGTTTTCCCCGCTGGAAAGCGCCCTGCGTGAGCCCTTGACGCTTCCGGGGAATAGTGCGTTTGCCGGCTTACTAGTCAGGGCAGGCGTGGCACTGAGTAGAAACTGAGTTGCCTCCAAAGAAATAGGGTACTACGACTTCCTGGCTGGGAGCTTCCCCTGCCCTGCTTTATAGCGAAAGGGAAACTCAGCATGAACACTCGCCTCGACGGGTGGCCCTGCTCTGCCATGCAGAAGGGGAGGCGTGCGGCAGCTTCTATGAGACCCACGTCGCAGCTCTGCTTTACTTTAAAGGCAGTAAGCTGTAAAGGCCTCCTAGGACCCTCGCGTCCGCACACGATTCTGCCTAAGAACGCTGAGTCACTGCAGGCTCCTAGTGGCCTGGTGAGCCTCATCCAGTCGCGAAGATCCTTAGCTGCACCCCTCCGTAGCTGAGTGTAGGGCAACATATTGAACTCGTGCGTCGGAGAGCTAGACTGCCTCCGGTCACAGACGGATTCAGTAACACGGTTGTAGCACTTCCAGCATTCAATGCCGGTCGGCCTCATTGCCCTGTCAGAGCGATACTGAGAGAGACACTCTGCTTAGCAGTCCTTCTAGGTCCTGTCACCTGCAGTCACCCTACCTCAAGGAGAAACTCGGGTTGGGTTCCACTGCAACTAAAGATCAGTTCTTCGTGGAACACAGCCGGCTTTTGGAAGGTGCACGGGCCCCTAGGCTGACCCACGGCATTCTTTCCTTTAGGCCACGCCCTACAACGCAGAACACGCTGTATGGAGAAGCTGCTTTAGGGAAGGGCCCCCTGAGTACCATGTGTCTCTTTTGAATTTTTCGAAACAATAGGTACTTATGCTTCCCGTCAACCTCGAAATGGGGGCCTGAGGGCACAGGCCTTTTTCTCCCCAGTGTTGACCATTCCACTCGGGCAGCCTGGAAGCTTGTGCCCAAACACTTGTGCTTCCAGGATTCTAGTCATTTCGTGCAGGGCTCGGATAGGAAGTTGACTTTTCTCCCAGAAACAGGGCGCCTCCGGTTCCTGGGTGGGATATCATCTTGCCCTGTGTCTTTCCTTATTTGGGTGTACGCGCACCTCTCACGGTTGTGGCCTCTCCCGTTGCGGAGCGCCGGCTCCTGAGGCTTAGGTGCAGCGGCTAAGGCTCCCGGGTGCGGCACTAGGGCAGCGGGTGGGACCTTCCCGGATCGGGGTACGAACCCGTGTCTCCTGCATCGGCAGGCTGACTTTCAACTACAGTTCCACAAAGAAAGCCTGACCCTGCTTTAGAGCTAAAGGGAACCCGAAACGCAAACACTGGCTTTTCACTACGGCCCTGGGTTTCCGTGCAGAAAGATTGGTGGGCAGCAGCTTCCATGAGGCATTTTGGCTGTGCTACTTCAGTTTCACGAGGGTAGGCCTTTCCGGACTCCTAGCACGTTAGCACCAGTTTCCTTACAGGAACACTCAGGGAGCCGGGCTCCAGTGGGCCTGTGGAGCAGCACCCAGCCCCGTAGGTCCCTCAGCGCACCCCTGTGTTTCCTGAGCGAAGCGCAACACACTGCACTCTTCCCTGGGAGAGCTGGAGATCCTCAGCTCTGCCACAGCTTCAGAGAGACGTTCCTAGCCAGTCCAGCAGGTCAAAAACACTCTTGCTGCCGGGAGTTTAGTCCCTGCGGGCATGCCTGCGAGAGGCAAAGGAGCTTTCTCGAAAGAAGCAGGCTGCTTCCAGTTCCTGAGGAAGCTTCCCTGCCCTGCTCTAGGGCGAAAGGGAAACTCAGTGTCCCCACGAGACTCGAAAATCGCCCTGGTGGGCCGTGCCGATTGGAAGGCGTGCAGCACCCTTCCCGAGGCATTCCTTGCTGTTCTGCTTTAAGTTTTCGGTAGTACCCCTTTAAGGAGTCCTAAGAACGTCGTGTCAGCACCCGAGTCAGTGCAAGAACACTGAGTACCGCCAGGCTCCTGGGGCCCGCTTGAGCCTCATCCAGCCCCGAAGGCCCTTAGGTGTACGCCTGTTTATGCCGAGTGTAGGGCAACACACTGCCCTCTTCCTTGGGAGAGGCAGATTTCCTCAGCTCTCCAAGAGCTTCTGAAACAAGGTTGTATCCAGCGCAACATGACAAGGAAGTTGGCTCCCCTTGCCTTACCTGAGCTCTACCTCGAAAAACACTCTGCTTAGCGCTCCTTCTCGGACCTCAAACCTGCAGTCACCTTACCCAAGGAAAAAGTCAGGCTGGGTTCCACTGCAACTGACGCACAGTTCTTCGTGGAACACAGCAGGCTTTTGGGAGATGCCCAGGCCCCTAGGCCGATCTGGGGCTTTCGAAAATTTAGGCAGTTCCCTACAAGCCGAACACCCTGCCTACAAAAGTTGATTTCGGGAAGGGGTCAGTGGGTAGCTTGTGTCTCTTCTGACTTCGGCAGCATAACAGGTCCTTACGCAGTGCGTCAACCTCGAATGGGGGGCCTGATGTCACAAGCCTTGTTTTCCCCGCTGGAAAGCGCCCTGCGTGAGCCCTTGACGCTTCCGGGGAATAGTGCGTTTGCCGGCTTACTAGTCAGGGCAGGCGTGGCACTGAGTAGAAACTGAGTTGCCTCCAAAGAAATAGGGTACTACGACTTCCTGGCTGGGAGCTTCCCCTGCCCTGCTTTATAGCGAAAGGGAAACTCAGCATGAACACTCGCCTCGACGGGTGGCCCTGCTCTGCCATGCAGAAGGGGAGGCGTGCGGCAGCTTCTATGAGACCCACGTCGCAGCTCTGCTTTACTTTAAAGGCAGTAAGCTGTAAAGGCCTCCTAGGACCCTCGCGTCCGCACACGATTCTGCCTAAGAACGCTGAGTCACTGCAGGCTCCTAGTGGCCTGGTGAGCCTCATCCAGTCGCGAAGATCCTTAGCTGCACCCCTCCGTAGCTGAGTGTAGGGCAACATATTGAACTCGTGCGTCGGAGAGCTAGACTGCCTCCGGTCACAGACGGATTCAGTAACACGGTTGTAGCACTTCCAGCATTCAATGCCGGTCGGCCTCATTGCCCTGTCAGAGCGATACTGAGAGAGACACTCTGCTTAGCAGTCCTTCTAGGTCCTGTCACCTGCAGTCACCCTACCTCAAGGAGAAACTCGGGTTGGGTTCCACTGCAACTAAAGATCAGTTCTTCGTGGAACACAGCCGGCTTTTGGAAGGTGCACGGGCCCCTAGGCTGACCCACGGCATTCTTTCCTTTAGGCCACGCCCTACAACGCAGAACACGCTGTATGGAGAAGCTGCTTTAGGGAAGGGCCCCCTGAGTACCATGTGTCTCTTTTGAATTTTTCGAAACAATAGGTACTTATGCTTCCCGCCAACCTCGAAATGGGGGCCTGAGGGCACAGGCCTTTTTCTCCCCAGTGTTGACCATTCCACTCGGGCAGCCTGGAAGCTTGTGCCCAAACACTTGTGCTTCCAGGATTCTAGTCATTTCGTGCAGGGCTCGGATGGGAAGTTGACTTTTCTCCCAGAAACAGGGCGCCTCCGGTTCCTGGGTGGGATATCATCTTGCCCTGTGTCTTTCCTTATTTGGGTGTACGCGCACCTCTCACGGTTGTGGCCTCTCCCGTTGCGGAGCGCCGGCTCCTGAGGCTTAGGTGCAGCGGCTAAGGCTCCCGGGTGCGGCACTAGGGCAGCGGGTGGGACCTTCCCGGATCGGGGTACGAACCCGTGTCTCCTGCATCGGCAGGCTGACTTTCAACTACAGTTCCACAAAGAAAGCCTGACCCTGCTTTAGAGCTAAAGGGAACCCGAAACGCAAACACTGGCTTTTCACTACGGCCCTGGGTTTCCGTGCAGAAAGATTGGTGGGCAGCAGCTTCCATGAGGCATTTTGGCTGTGCTACTTCAGTTTCACGAGGGTAGGCCTTTCCGGACTCCTAGCACGTTAGCACCAGTTTCCTTACAGGAACACTCAGGGAGCCGGGCTCCAGTGGGCCTGTGGAGCAGCACCCAGCCCCGTAGGTCCCTCAGCGCACCCCTGTGTTTCCTGAGCGAAGCGCAACACACTGCACTCTTCCCTGGGAGAGCTGGAGATCCTCAGCTCTGCCACAGCTTCAGAGAGACGTTCCTAGCCAGTCCAGCAGGTCAAAAACACTCTTGCTGCCGGGAGTTTAGTCCCTGCGGGCATGCCTGCGAGAGGCAAATGAGCTTTCTCGAAAGAAGCAGGCTGCTTCCAGTTCCTGAGGAAGCTTCCCTGCCCTGCTCTAGGGCGAAAGGGAAACTCAGTGTCCCCACGAGACTCGAAAATCGCCCTGGTGGGCCGTGCCGATTGGAAGGCGTGCAGCACCCTTCCCGAGGCATTCCTTGCTGTTCTGCTTTAAGTTTTCGGTAGTACCCCTTTAAGGAGTCCTAAGAACGTCGTGTCAGCACCCGAGTCAGTGCAAGAACACTGAGTACCGCCAGGCTCCTGGGGCCCGCTTGAGCCTCATCCAGCCCCGAAGGCCCTTAGGTGTACGCCTGTTTATGCCGAGTGTAGGGCAACACACTGCCCTCTTCCTTGGGAGAGGCAGATTTCCTCAGCTCTCCAAGAGCTTCTGAAACAAGGTTGTATCCAGCGCAACATGACAAGGAAGTTGGCTCCCCTTGCCTTACCTGAGCTCTACCTCGAAAAACACTCTGCTTAGCGCTCCTGCTCGGACCTCAAACCTGCAGTCACCTTACCCAAGGAAAAAGTCAGGCTGGGTTCCACTGCAACTGACGCACAGTTCTTCGTGGAACACAGCAGGCTTTTGGGAGATGCCCAGGCCCCTAGGCCGATCTGGGGCTTTCGAAAATTTAGGCAGTTCCCTACAAGCCGAACACCCTGCCTACAAAAGTTGATTTCGGGAAGGGGTCAGTGGGTAGCTTGTGTCTCTTCTGACTTCGGCAGCATAACAGGTCCTTACGCAGTGTGTCAACCTCGAATGGGGGGCCTGATGTCACAAGCCTTGTTTTCCCCGCTGGAAAGCGCCCTGCGTGAGCCCTTGACGCTTCCGGGGAATAGTGCGTTTGCCGGCTTACTAGTCAGGGCAGGCGTGGCACTGAGTAGAAACTGAGTTGCCTCCAAAGAAATAGGGTACTACGACTTCCTGGCTGGGAGCTTCCCCTGCCCTGCTTTATAGCGAAAGGGAAACTCAGCATGAACACTCGCCTCGACGGGTGGCCCTGCTCTGCCATGCAGAAGGGGAGGCGTGCGGCAGCTTCTATGAGACCCACGTCGCAGCTCTGCTTTACTTTAAAGGCAGTAAGCTGTAAAGGCCTCCTAGGACCCTCGCGTCCGCACACGATTCTGCCTAAGAACGCTGAGTCACTGCAGGCTCCTAGTGGCCTGGTGAGCCTCATCCAGTCGCGAAGATCCTTAGCTGCACCCCTCCGTAGCTGAGTGTAGGGCAACATATTGAACTCGTGCGTCGGAGAGCTAGACTGCCTCCGGTCACAGACGGATTCAGTAACACGGTTGTAGCACTTCCAGCATTCAATGCCGGTCGGCCTCATTGCCCTGTCAGAGCGATACTGAGAGAGACACTCTGCTTAGCAGTCCTTCTAGGTCCTGTCACCTGCAGTCACCCTACCTCAAGGAGAAACTCGGGTTGGGTTCCACTGCAACTAAAGATCAGTTCTTCGTGGAACACAGCCGGCTTTTGGAAGGTGCACGGGCCCCTAGGCTGACCCACGGCATTCTTTCCTTTAGGCCACGCCCTACAACGCAGAACACGCTGTATGGAGAAGCTGCTTTAGGGAAGGGCCCCCTGAGTACCATGTGTCTCTTTTGAATTTTTCGAAACAGTAGGTACTTATGCTTCCCGTCAACCTCGAAATGGGGGCCTGAGGGCACAGGCCTTTTTCTCCCCAGTGTTGACCATTCCACTCGGGCAGCCTGGAAGCTTGTGCCCAAACACTTGTGCTTCCAGGATTCTAGTCATTTCGTGCAGGGCTCGGATAGGAAGTTGACTTTTCTCCCAGAAACAGGGCGCCTCCGGTTCCTGGGTGGGATATCATCTTGCCCTGTGTCTTTCCTTATTTGGGTGTACGCGCACCTCTCACGGTTGTGGCCTCTCCCGTTGCGGAGCGCCGGCTCCTGAGGCTTAGGTGCAGCGGCTAAGGCTCCCGGGTGCGGCACTAGGGCAGCGGGTGGGACCTTCCCGGATCGGGGTACGAACCCGTGTCTCCTGCATCGGCAGGCTGACTTTCAACTACAGTTCCACAAAGAAAGCCTGACCCTGCTTTAGAGCTAAAGGGAACCCGAAACGCAAACACTGGCTTTTCACTACGGCCCTGGGTTTCCGTGCAGAAAGATTGGTGGGCAGCAGCTTCCATGAGGCATTTTGGCTGTGCTACTTCAGTTTCACGAGGGTAGGCCTTTCCGGACTCCTAGCACGTTAGCACCAGTTTCCTTACAGGAACACTCAGGGAGCCGGGCTCCAGTGGGCCTGTGGAGCAGCACCCAGCCCCGTAGGTCCCTCAGCGCACCCCTGTGTTTCCTGAGCGAAGCGCAACACACTGCACTCTTCCCTGGGAGAGCTGGAGATCCTCAGCTCTGCCACAGCTTCAGAGAGACGTTCCTAGCCAGTCCAGCAGGTCAAAAACACTCTTGCTGCCGGGAGTTTAGTCCCTGCGGGCATGCCTGCGAGAGGCAAAGGAGCTTTCTCGAAAGAAGCAGGCTGCTTCCAGTTCCTGAGGAAGCTTCCCTGCCCTGCTCTAGGGCGAAAGGGAAACTCAGTGTCCCCACGAGACTCGAAAATCGCCCTGGTGGGCCGTGCCGATTGGAAGGCGTGCAGCACCCTTCCCGAGGCATTCCTTGCTGTTCTGCTTTAAGTTTTCGGTAGTACCCCTTTAAGGAGTCCTAAGAACGTCGTGTCAGCACCCGAGTCAGTGCAAGAACACTGAGTACCGCCAGGCTCCTGGGGCCCGCTTGAGCCTCATCCAGCCCCGAAGGCCCTTAGGTGTACGCCTGTTTATGCCGAGTGTAGGGCAACACACTGCCCTCTTCCTTGGGAGAGGCAGATTTCCTCAGCTCTCCAAGAGCTTCTGAAACAAGGTTGTATCCAGCGCAACATGACAAGGAAGTTGGCTCCCCTTGCCTTACCTGAGCTCTACCTCGAAAAACACTCTGCTTAGCGCTCCTTCTCGGACCTCAAACCTGCAGTCACCTTACCCAAGGAAAAAGTCAGGCTGGGTTCCACTGCAACTGACGCACAGTTCTTCGTGGAACACAGCAGGCTTTTGGGAGATGCCCAGGCCCCTAGGCCGATCTGGGGCTTTCGAAAATTTAGGCAGTTCCCTACAAGCCGAACACCCTGCCTACAAAAGTTGATTTCGGGAAGGGGTCAGTGGGTAGCTTGTGTCTCTTCTGACTTCGGCAGCATAACAGGTCCTTACGCAGTGCGTCAACCTCGAATGGGGGGTCTGATGTCACAAGCCTTGTTTTCCCCGCTGGAAAGCGCCCTGCGTGAGCCCTTGACGCTTCCGGGGAATAGTGCGTTTGCCGGCTTACTAGTCAGGGCAGGCGTGGCACTGAGTAGAAACTGAGTTGCCTCCAAAGAAATAGGGTACTACGACTTCCTGGCTGGGAGCTTCCCCTGCCCTGCTTTATAGCGAAAGGGAAACTCAGCATGAACACTCGCCTCGACGGGTGGCC
This sequence comes from Mesoplodon mirus, assembly GCF_964341445.2. Classification (NCBI taxonomy): domain Eukaryota; kingdom Metazoa; phylum Chordata; class Mammalia; order Artiodactyla; family Ziphiidae; genus Mesoplodon; species Mesoplodon mirus. The sequence goes on from NC_138993.1 coordinate 37,046,789, forward strand.
CTGCTCTGCCATGCAGAAGGGGAGGCGTGCGGCAGCTTCTATGAGACCCACGTCGCAGCTCTGCTTTACTTTAAAGGCAGTAAGCTGTAAAGGCCTCCTAGGACCCTCGCGTCCGCACACGATTCTGCCTAAGAACGCTGAGTCACTGCAGGCTCCTAGTGGCCTGGTGAGCCTCATCCAGTCGCGAAGATCCTTAGCTGCACCCCTCCGTAGCTGAGTGTAGGGCAACATATTGAACTCGTGCGTCGGAGAGCTAGACTGCCTCCGGTCACAGACGGATTCAGTAACACGGTTGTAGCACTTCCAGCATTCAATGCCGGTCGGCCTCATTGCCCTGTCAGAGCGATACTGAGAGAGACACTCTGCTTAGCAGTCCTTCTAGGTCCTGTCACCTGCAGTCACCCTACCTCAAGGAGAAACTCGGGTTGGGTTCCACTGCAACTAAAGATCAGTTCTTCGTGGAACACAGCCGGCTTTTGGAAGGTGCACGGGCCCCTAGGCTGACCCACGGCATTCTTTCCTTTAGGCCACGCCCTACAACGCAGAACACGCTGTATGGAGAAGCTGCTTTAGGGAAGGGCCCCCTGAGTACCATGTGTCTCTTTTGAATTTTTCGAAACAATAGGTACTGATGCTTCCCGTCAACCTCGAAATGGGGGCCTGAGGGCACAGGCCTTTTTCTCCCCAGTGTTGACCATTCCACTCGGGCAGCCTGGAAGCTTGTGCCCAAACACTTGTGCTTCCAGGATTCTAGTCATTTCGTGCAGGGCTCGGATAGGAAGTTGACTTTTCTCCCAGAAACAGGGCGCCTCCGGTTCCTGGGTGGGATATCATCTTGCCCTGTGTCTTTCCTTATTTGGGTGTACGCGCACCTCTCACGGTTGTGGCCTCTCCCGTTGCGGAGCGCCGGCTCCTGAGGCTTAGGTGCAGCGGCTAAGGCTCCCGGGTGCGGCACTAGGGCAGCGGGTGGGACCTTCCCGGATCGGGGTACGAACCCGTGTCTCCTGCATCGGCAGGCTGACTTTCAACTACAGTTCCACAAAGAAAGCCTGACCCTGCTTTAGAGCTAAAGGGAACCCGAAACGCAAACACTGGCTTTTCACTACGGCCCTGGGTTTCCGTGCAGAAAGATTGGTGGGCAGCAGCTTCCATGAGGCATTTTGGCTGTGCTACTTCAGTTTCACGAGGGTAGGCCTTTCCGGACTCCTAGCACGTTAGCACCAGTTTCCTTACAGGAACACTCAGGGAGCCGGGCTCCAGTGGGCCTGTGGAGCAGCACCCAGCCCCGTAGGTCCCTCAGCGCACCCCTGTGTTTCCTGAGCGAAGCGCAACACACTGCACTCTTCCCTGGGAGAGCTGGAGATCCTCAGCTCTGCCACAGCTTCAGAGAGACGTTCCTAGCCAGTCCAGCAGGTCAAAAACACTCTTGCTGCCGGGAGTTTAGTCCCTGCGGGCATGCCTGCGAGAGGCAAAGGAGCTTTCTCGAAAGAAGCAGGCTGCTTCCAGTTCCTGAGGAAGCTTCCCTGCCCTGCTCTAGGGCGAAAGGGAAACTCAGTGTCCCCACGAGACTCGAAAATCGCCCTGGTGGGCCGTGCCGATTGGAAGGCGTGCAGCACCCTTCCCGAGGCATTCCTTGCTGTTCTGCTTTAAGTTTTCGGTAGTACCCCTTTAAGGAGTCCTAAGAACGTCGTGTCAGCACCCGAGTCAGTGCAAGAACACTGAGTACCGCCAGGCTCCTGGGGCCCGCTTGAGCCTCATCCAGCCCCGAAGGCCCTTAGGTGTACGCCTGTTTATGCCGAGTGTAGGGCAACACACTGCCCTCTTCCTTGGGAGAGGCAGATTTCCTCAGCTCTCCAAGAGCTTCTGAAACAAGGTTGTATCCAGCGCAACATGACAAGGAAGTTGGCTCCCCTTGCCTTACCTGAGCTCTACCTCGAAAAACACTCTGCTTAGCGCTCCTTCTCGGACCTCAAACCTGCAGTCACCTTACCCAAGGAAAAAGTCAGGCTGGGTTCCACTGCAACTGACGCACAGTTCTTCGTGGAACACAGCAGGCTTTTGGGAGATGCCCAGGCCCCTAGGCCGATCTGGGGCTTTCGAAAATTTAGGCAGTTCCCTACAAGCCGAACACCCTGCCTACAAAAGTTGATTTCGGGAAGGGGTCAGTGGGTAGCTTGTGTCTCTTCTGACTTCGGCAGCATAACAGGTCCTTACGCAGTGCGTCAACCTCGAATGGGGGGCCTGATGTCACAAGCCTTGTTTTCCCCGCTGGAAAGCGCCCTGCGTGAGCCCTTGACGCTTCCGGGGAATAGTGCGTTTGCCGGCTTACTAGTCAGGGCAGGCGTGGCACTGAGTAGAAACTGAGTTGCCTCCAAAGAAATAGGGTACTACGACTTCCTGGCTGGGAGCTTCCCCTGCCCTGCTTTATAGCGAAAGGGAAACTCAGCATGAACACTCGCCTCGACGTGTGGCCCTGCTCTGCCATGCAGAAGGGGAGGCGTGCGGCAGCTTCTATGAGACCCACGTCGCAGCTCTGCTTTACTTTAAAGGCAGTAAGCTGTAAAGGCCTCCTAGGACCCTCGCGTCCGCACACGATTCTGCCTAAGAACGCTGAGTCACTGCAGGCTCCTAGTGGCCTGGTGAGCCTCATCCAGTCGCGAAGATCCTTAGCTGCACCCCTCCGTAGCTGAGTGTAGGGCAACATATTGAACTCGTGCGTCGGAGAGCTAGACTGCCTCCGGTCACAGACGGATTCAGTAACACGGTTGTAGCACTTCCAGCATTCAATGCCGGTCGGCCTCATTGCCCTGTCAGAGCGATACTGAGAGAGACACTCTGCTTAGCAGTCCTTCTAGGTCCTGTCACCTGCAGTCACCCTACCTCAAGGAGAAACTCGGGTTGGGTTCCACTGCAACTAAAGATCAGTTCTTCGTGGAACACAGCCGGCTTTTGGAAGGTGCACGGGCCCCTAGGCTGACCCACGGCATTCTTTCCTTTAGGCCACGCCCTACAACGCAGAACACGCTGTATGGAGAAGCTGCTTTAGGGAAGGGCCCCCTGAGTACCATGTGTCTCTTTTGAATTTTTCGAAACAATAGGTACTGATGCTTCCCGTCAACCTCGAAATGGGGGCCTGAGGGCACAGGCCTTTTTCTCCCCAGTGTTGACCATTCCACTCGGGCAGCCTGGAAGCTTGTGCCCAAACACTTGTGCTTCCAGGATTCTAGTCATTTCGTGCAGGGCTCGGATAGGAAGTTGACTTTTCTCCCAGAAACAGGGCGCCTCCGGTTCCTGGGTGGGATATCATCTTGCCCTGTGTCTTTCCTTATTTGGGTGTACGCGCACCTCTCACGGTTGTGGCCTCTCCCGTTGCGGAGCGCCGGCTCCTGAGGCTTAGGTGCAGCGGCTAAGGCTCCCGGGTGCGGCACTAGGGCAGCGGGTGGGACCTTCCCGGATCGGGGTACGAACCCGTGTCTCCTGCATCGGCAGGCTGACTTTCAACTACAGTTCCACAAAGAAAGCCTGACCCTGCTTTAGAGCTAAAGGGAACCCGAAACGCAAACACTGGCTTTTCACTACGGCCCTGGGTTTCCGTGCAGAAAGATTGGTGGGCAGCAGCTTCCATGAGGCATTTGGGCTGTGCTACTTCAGTTTCACGAGGGTAGGCCTTTCCGGACTCCTAGCACGTTAGCACCAGTTTCCTTACAGGAACACTCAGGGAGCCGGGCTCCAGTGGGCCTGTGGAGCAGCACCCAGCCCCGTAGGTCCCTCAGCGCACCCCTGTGTTTCCTGAGCGAAGCGCAACACACTGCACTCTTCCCTGGGAGAGCTGGAGATCCTCAGCTCTGCCACAGCTTCAGAGAGACGTTCCTAGCCAGTCCAGCAGGTCAAAAACACTCTTGCTGCCGGGAGTTTAGTCCCTGCGGGCATGCCTGCGAGAGGCAAATGAGCTTTCTCGAAAGAAGCAGGCTGCTTCCAGTTCCTGAGGAAGCTTCCCTGCCCTGCTCTAGGGCGAAAGGGAAACTCAGTGTCCCCACGAGACTCGAAAATCGCCCTGGTGGGCCGTGCCGATTGGAAGGCGTGCAGCACCCTTCCCGAGGCATTCCTTGCTGTTCTGCTTTAAGTTTTCGGTAGTACCCCTTTAAGGAGTCCTAAGAACGTCGTGTCAGCACCCGAGTCAGTGCAAGAACACTGAGTACCGCCAGGCTCCTGGGGCCCGCTTGAGCCTCATCCAGCCCCGAAGGCCCTTAGGTGTACGCCTGTTTATGCCGAGTGTAGGGCAACACACTGCCCTCTTCCTTGGGAGAGGCAGATTTCCTCAGCTCTCCAAGAGCTTCTGAAACAAGGTTGTATCCAGCGCAACATGACAAGGAAGTTGGCTCCCCTTGCCTTACCTGAGCTCTACCTCGAAAAACACTCTGCTTAGCGCTCCTTCTCGGACCTCAAACCTGCAGTCACCTTACCCAAGGAAAAAGTCAGGCTGGGTTCCACTGCAACTGACGCACAGTTCTTCGTGGAACACAGCAGGCTTTTGGGAGATGCCCAGGCCCCTAGGCCGATCTGGGGCTTTCGAAAATTTAGGCAGTTCCCTACAAGCCGAACACCCTGCCTACAAAAGTTGATTTCGGGAAGGGGTCAGTGGGTAGCTTGTGTCTCTTCTGACTTCGGCAGCATAACAGGTCCTTACGCAGTGCGTCAACCTCGAATGGGGGGCCTGATGTCACAAGCCTTGTTTTCCCCGCTGGAAAGCGCCCTGCGTGAGCCCTTGACGCTTCCGGGGAATAGTGCGTTTGCCGGCTTACTAGTCAGGGCAGGCGTGGCACTGAGTAGAAACTGAGTTGCCTCCAAAGAAATAGGGTACTACGACTTCCTGGCTGGGAGCTTCCCCTGCCCTGCTTTATAGCGAAAGGGAAACTCAGCATGAACACTCGCCTCGACGTGTGGCCCTGCTCTGCCATGCAGAAGGGGAGGCGTGCGGCAGCTTCTATGAGACCCACGTCGCAGCTCTGCTTTACTTTAAAGGCAGTAAGCTGTAAAGGCCTCCTAGGACCCTCGCGTCCGCACACGATTCTGCCTAAGAACGCTGAGTCACTGCAGGCTCCTAGTGGCCTGGTGAGCCTCATCCAGTCGCGAAGATCCTTAGCTGCACCCCTCCGTAGCTGAGTGTAGGGCAACATATTGAACTCGTGCGTCGGAGAGCTAGACTGCCTCCGGTCACAGACGGATTCAGTAACACGGTTGTAGCACTTCCAGCATTCAATGCCGGTCGGCCTCATTGCCCTGTCAGAGCGATACTGAGAGAGACACTCTGCTTAGCAGTCCTTCTAGGTCCTGTCACCTGCAGTCACCCTACCTCAAGGAGAAACTCGGGTTGGGTTCCACTGCAACTAAAGATCAGTTCTTCGTGGAACACAGCCGGCTTTTGGAAGGTGCACGGGCCCCTAGGCTGACCCACGGCATTCTTTCCTTTAGGCCACGCCCTACAACGCAGAACACGCTGTATGGAGAAGCTGCTTTAGGGAAGGGCCCCCTGAGTACCATGTGTCTCTTTTGAATTTTTCGAAACAGTAGGTACTTATGCTTCCCGTCAACCTCGAAATGGGGGCCTGAGGGCACAGGCCTTTTTCTCCCCAGTGTTGACCATTCCACTCGGGCAGCCTGGAAGCTTGTGCCCAAACACTTGTGCTTCCAGGATTCTAGTCATTTCGTGCAGGGCTCGGATAGGAAGTTGACTTTTCTCCCAGAAACAGGGCGCCTCCGGTTCCTGGGTGGGATATCATCTTGCCCTGTGTCTTTCCTTATTTGGGTGTACGCGCACCTCTCACGGTTGTGGCCTCTCCCGTTGCGGAGCGCCGGCTCCTGAGGCTTAGGTGCAGCGGCTAAGGCTCCCGGGTGCGGCACTAGGGCAGCGGGTGGGACCTTCCCGGATCGGGGTACGAACCCGTGTCTCCTGCATCGGCAGGCTGACTTTCAACTACAGTTCCACAAAGAAAGCCTGACCCTGCTTTAGAGCTAAAGGGAACCCGAAACGCAAACACTGGCTTTTCACTACGGCCCTGGGTTTCCGTGCAGAAAGATTGGTGGGCAGCAGCTTCCATGAGGCATTTGGGCTGTGCTACTTCAGTTTCACGAGGGTAGGCCTTTCCGGACTCCTAGCACGTTAGCACCAGTTTCCTTACAGGAACACTCAGGGAGCCGGGCTCCAGTGGGCCTGTGGAGCAGCACCCAGCCCCGTAGGTCCCTCAGCGCACCCCTGTGTTTCCTGAGCGAAGCGCAACACACTGCACTCTTCCCTGGGAGAGCTGGAGATCCTCAGCTCTGCCACAGCTTCAGAGAGACGTTCCTAGCCAGTCCAGCAGGTCAAAAACACTCTTGCTGCCGGGAGTTTAGTCCCTGCGGGCATGCCTGCGAGAGGCAAATGAGCTTTCTCGAAAGAAGCAGGCTGCTTCCAGTTCCTGAGGAAGCTTCCCTGCCCTGCTCTAGGGCGAAAGGGAAACTCAGTGTCCCCACGAGACTCGAAAATCGCCCTGGTGGGCCGTGCCGATTGGAAGGCGTGCAGCACCCTTCCCGAGGCATTCCTTGCTGTTCTGCTTTAAGTTTTCGGTAGTACCCCTTTAAGGAGTCCTAAGAACGTCGTGTCAGCACCCGAGTCAGTGCAAGAACACTGAGTACCGCCAGGCTCCTGGGGCCCGCTTGAGCCTCATCCAGCCCCGAAGGCCCTTAGGTGTACGCCTGTTTATGCCGAGTGTAGGGCAACACACTGCCCTCTTCCTTGGGAGAGGCAGATTTCCTCAGCTCTCCAAGAGCTTCTGAAACAAGGTTGTATCCAGCGCAACATGACAAGGAAGTTGGCTCCCCTTGCCTTACCTGAGCTCTACCTCGAAAAACACTCTGCTTAGCGCTCCTTCTCGGACCTCAAACCTGCAGTCACCTTACCCAAGGAAAAAGTCAGGCTGGGTTCCACTGCAACTGACGCACAGTTCTTCGTGGAACACAGCAGGCTTTTGGGAGATGCCCAGGCCCCTAGGCCAATCTGGGGCTTTCGAAAATTTAGGCAGTTCCCTACAAGCCGAACACCCTGCCTACAAAAGTTGATTTCGGGAAGGGGTCAGTGGGTAGCTTGTGTCTCTTCTGACTTCGGCAGCATAACAGGTCCTTACGCAGTGCGTCAACCTCGAATGGGGGGCCTGATGTCACAAGCCTTGTTTTCCCCGCTGGAAAGCGCCCTGCGTGAGCCCTTGACGCTTCCGGGGAATAGTGCGTTTGCCGGCTTACTAGTCAGGGCAGGCGTGGCACTGAGTAGAAACTGAGTTGCCTCCAAAGAAATAGGGTACTACGACTTCCTGGCTGGGAGCTTCCCCTGCCCTGCTTTATAGCGAAAGGGAAACTCAGCATGAACACTCGCCTCGACGGGTGGCCCTGCTCTGCCATGCAGAAGGGGAGGCGTGCGGCAGCTTCTATGAGACCCACGTCGCAGCTCTGCTTTACTTTAAAGGCAGTAAGCTGTAAAGGCCTCCTAGGAGCCTCGCGTCCGCACACGATTCTGCCTAAGAACGCTGAGTCACTGCAGGCTCCTAGTGGCCTGGTGAGCCTCATCCAGTCGCGAAGATCCTTAGCTGCACCCCTCCGTAGCTGAGTGTAGGGCAACATATTGAACTCGTGCGTCGGAGAGCTAGACTGCCTCCGGTCACAGACGGATTCAGTAACACGGTTGTAGCACTTCCAGCATTCAATGCCGGTCGGCCTCATTGCCCTGTCAGAGCGATACTGAGAGAGACACTCTGCTTAGCAGTCCTTCTAGGTCCTGTCACCTGCAGTCACCCTACCTCAAGGAGAAACCCGGGTTGGGTTCCACTGCAACTAAAGATCAGTTCTTCGTGGAACACAGCCGGCTTTTGGAAGGTGCACGGGCCCCTAGGCTGACCCACGGCATTCTTTCCTTTAGGCCACGCCCTACAACGCAGAACACGCTGTATGGAGAAGCTGCTTTAGGGAAGGGCCCCCTGAGTACCATGTGTCTCTTTTGAATTTTTCGAAACAATAGGTACTGATGCTTCCCGTCAACCTCGAAATGGGGGCCTGAGGGCACAGGCCTTTTTCTCCCCAGTGTTGACCATTCCACTCGGGCAGCCTGGAAGCTTGTGCCCAAACACTTGTGCTTCCAGGATTCTAGTCATTTCGTGCAGGGCTCGGATAGGAAGTTGACTTTTCTCCCAGAAACAGGGCGCCTCCGGTTCCTGGGTGGGATATCATCTTGCCCTGTGTCTTTCCTTATTTGGGTGTACGCGCACCTCTCACGGTTGTGGCCTCTCCCGTTGCGGAGCGCCGGCTCCTGAGGCTTAGGTGCAGCGGCTAAGGCTCCCGGGTGCGGCACTAGGGCAGCGGGTGGGACCTTCCCGGATCGGGGTACGAACCCGTGTCTCCTGCATCGGCAGGCTGACTTTCAACTACAGTTCCACAAAGAAAGCCTGACCCTGCTTTAGAGCTAAAGGGAACCCGAAACGCAAACACTGGCTTTTCACTACGGCCCTGGGTTTCCGTGCAGAAAGATTGGTGGGCAGCAGCTTCCATGAGGCATTTGGGCTGTGCTACTTTAGTTTCACGAGGGTAGGCCTTTCCGGACTCCTAGCACGTTAGCACCAGTTTCCTTACAGGAACACTCAGGGAGCCGGGCTCCAGTGGGCCTGTGGAGCAGCACCCAGCCCCGTAGGTCCTTCAGCGCACCCCTGTGTTTCCTGAGCGAAGCGCAACACACTGCACTCTTCCCTGGGAGAGCTGGAGATCCTCAGCTCTGCCACAGCTTCAGAGAGACGTTCCTAGCCAGTCCAGCAGGTCAAAAACACTCTTGCTGCCGGGAGTTTAGTCCCTGCGGGCATGCCTGCGAGAGGCAAATGAGCTTTCTCGAAAGAAGCAGGCTGCTTCCAGTTCCTGAGGAAGCTTCCCTGCCCTGCTCTAGGGCGAAAGGGAAACTCAGTGTCCCCACGAGACTCGAAAATCGCCCTGGTGGGCCGTGCCGATTGGAAGGCGTGCAGCACCCTTCCCGAGGCATTCCTTGCTGTTCTGCTTTAAGTTTTCGGTAGTACCCCTTTAAGGAGTCCTAAGAACGTCGTGTCAGCACCCGAGTCAGTGCAAGAACACTGAGTACCGCCAGGCTCCTGGGGCCCGCTTGAGCCTCATCCAGCCCCGAAGGCCCTTAGGTGTACGCCTGTTTATGCCGAGTGTAGGGCAACACACTGCCCTCTTCCTTGGGAGAGGCAGATTTCCTCAGCTCTCCAAGAGCTTCTGAAACAAGGTTGTATCCAGCGCAACATGACAAGGAAGTTGGCTCCCCTTGCCTTACCTGAGCTCTACCTCGAAAAACACTCTGCTTAGCGCTCCTTCTCGGACCTCAAACCTGCAGTCACCTTACCCAAGGAAAAAGTCAGGCTGGGTTCCACTGCAACTGACGCACAGTTCTTCGTGGAACACAGCAGGCTTTTGGGAGATGCCCAGGCCCCTAGGCCGATCTGGGGCTTTCGAAAATTTAGGCAGTTCCCTACAAGCCGAACACCCTGCCTACAAAAGTTGATTTCGGGAAGGGGTCAGTGGGTAGCTTGTGTCTCTTCTGACTTCGGCAGCATAACAGGTCCTTACGCAGTGCGTCAACCTCGAATGGGGGGCCTGATGTCACAAGCCTTGTTTTCCCCGCTGGAAAGCGCCCTGCGTGAGCCCTTGACGCTTCCGGGGAATAGTGCGTTTGCCGGCTTACTAGTCAGGGCAGGCGTGGCACTGAGTAGAAACTGAGTTGCCTCCAAAGAAATAGGGTACTACGACTTCCTGGCTGGGAGCTTCCCCTGCCCTGCTTTATAGCGAAAGGGAAACTCAGCATGAACACTCGCCTCGACGTGTGGCCCTGCTCTGCCATGCAGAAGGGGAGGCGTGCGGCAGCTTCTATGAGACCCACGTCGCAGCTCTGCTTTACTTTAAAGGCAGTAAGCTGTAAAGGCCTCCTAGGAGCCTCGCGTCCGCACACGATTCTGCCTAAGAACGCTGAGTCACTGCAGGCTCCTAGTGGCCTGGTGAGCCTCATCCAGTCGCGAAGATCCTTAGCTGCACCCCTCCGTAGCTGAGTGTAGGGCAACATATTGAACTCGTGCGTCGGAGAGCTAGACTGCCTCCGGTCACAGACGGATTCAGTAACACGGTTGTAGCACTTCCAGCATTCAATGCCGGTCGGCCTCATTGCCCTGTCAGAGCGATACTGAGAGAGACACTCTGCTTAGCAGTCCTTCTAGGTCCTGTCACCTGCAGTCACCCTACCTCAAGGAGAAACTCGGGTTGGGTTCCACTGCAACTAAAGATCAGTTCTTCGTGGAACACAGCCGGCTTTTGGAAGGTGCACGGGCCCCTAGGCTGACCCACGGCATTCTTTCCTTTAGGCCACGCCCTACAACGCAGAACACGCTGTATGGAGAAGCTGCTTTAGGGAAGGGCCCCCTGAGTACCATGTGTCTCTTTTGAATTTTTCGAAACAATAGGTACTGATGCTTCCCGTCAACCTCGAAATGGGGGCCTGAGGGCACAGGCCTTTTTCTCCCCAGTGTTGACCATTCCACTCGGGCAGCCTGGAAGCTTGTGCCCAAACACTTGTGCTTCCAGGATTCTAGTCATTTCGTGCAGGGCTCGGATAGGAAGTTGACTTTTCTCCCAGAAACAGGGCGCCTCCGGTTCCTGGGTGGGATATCATCTTGCCCTGTGTCTTTCCTTATTTGGGTGTACGCGCACCTCTCACGGTTGTGGCCTCTCCCGTTGCGGAGCGCCGGCTCCTGAGGCTTAGGTGCAGCGGCTAAGGCTCCCGGGTGCGGCACTAGGGCAGCGGGTGGGACCTTCCCGGATCGGGGTACGAACCCGTGTCTCCTGCATCGGCAGGCTGACTTTCAACTACAGTTCCACAAAGAAAGCCTGACCCTGCTTTAGAGCTAAAGGGAACCCGAAACGCAAACACTGGCTTTTCACTACGGCCCTGGGTTTCCGTGCAGAAAGATTGGTGGGCAGCAGCTTCCATGAGGCATTTTGGCTGTGCTACTTCAGTTTCACGAGGGTAGGCCTTTCCGGACTCCTAGCACGTTAGCACCAGTTTCCTTACAGGAACACTCAGGGAGCCGGGCTCCAGTGGGCCTGTGGAGCAGCACCCAGCCCCGTAGGTCCCTCAGCGCACCCCTGTGTTTCCTGAGCGAAGCGCAACACACTGCACTCTTCCCTGGGAGAGCTGGAGATCCTCAGCTCTGCCACAGCTTCAGAGAGACGTTCCTAGCCAGTCCAGCAGGTCAAAAACACTCTTGCTGCCGGGAGTTTAGTCCCTGCGGGCATGCCTGCGAGAGGCAAATGAGCTTTCTCGAAAGAAGCAGGCTGCTTCCAGTTCCTGAGGAAGCTTCCCTGCCCTGCTCTAGGGCGAAAGGGAAACTCAGGGTCCCCACGAGACTCGAAAATCGCCCTGGTGGGCCGTGCCGATTGGAAGGCGTGCAGCACCCTTCCCGAGGCATTCCTTGCTGTTCTGCTTTAAGTTTTCGGTAGTACCCCTTTAAGGAGTCCTAAGAACGTCGTGTCAGCACCCGAGTCAGTGCAAGAACACTGAGTACCGCCAGGCTCCTGGGGCCCGCTTGAGCCTCATCCAGCCCCGAAGGCCCTTAGGTGTACGCCTGTTTATGCCGAGTGTAGGGCAACACACTGCCCTCTTCCTTGGGAGAGGCAGATTTCCTCAGCTCTCCAAGAGCTTCTGAAACAAGGTTGTATCCAGCGCAACATGACAAGGAAGTTGGCTCCCCTTGCCTTACCTGAGCTCTACCTCGAAAAACACTCTGCTTAGCGCTCCTGCTCGGACCTCAAACCTGCAGTCACCTTACCCAAGGAAAAAGTCAGGCTGGGTTCCACTGCAACTGACGCACAGTTCTTCGTGGAACACAGCAGGCTTTTGGGAGATGCCCAGGCCCCTAGGCCGATCTGGGGCTTTCGAAAATTTAGGCAGTTCCCTACAAGCCGAACACCCTGCCTACAAAAGTTGATTTCGGGAAGGGGTCAGTGGGTAGCTTGTGTCTCTTCTGACTTCGGCAGCATAACAGGTCCTTACGCAGTGCGTCAACCTCGAATGGGGGGCCTGATGTCACAAGCCTTGTTTTCCCCGCTGGAAAGCGCCCTGCGTGAGCCCTTGACGCTTCCGGGGAATAGTGCGTTTGCCGGCTTACTAGTCAGGGCAGGCGTGGCACTGAGTAGAAACTGAGTTGCCTCCAAAGAAATAGGGTACTACGACTTCCTGGCTGGGAGCTTCCCCTGCCCTGCTTTATAGCGAAAGGGAAACTCAGCATGAACACTCGCCTCGACGGGTGGCCCTGCTCTGCCATGCAGAAGGGGAGGCGTGCGGCAGCTTCTATGAGACCCACGTCGCAGCTCTGCTTTACTTTAAAGGCAGTAAGCTGTAAAGGCCTCCTAGGACCCTCGCGTCCGCACACGATTCTGCCTAAGAACGCTGAGTCACTGCAGGCTCCTAGTGGCCTGGTGAGCCTCATCCAGTCGCGAAGATCCTTAGCTGCACCCCTCCGTAGCTGAGTGTAGGGCAACATATTGAACTCGTGCGTCGGAGAGCTAGACTGCCTCCGGTCACAGACGGATTCAGTAACACGGTTGTAGCACTTCCAGCATTCAATGCCGGTCGGCCTCATTGCCCTGTCAGAGCGATACTGAGAGAGACACTCTGCTTAGCAGTCCTTCTAGGTCCTGTCACCTGCAGTCACCCTACCTCAAGGAGAAACTCGGGTTGGGTTCCACTGCAACTAAAGATCAGTTCTTCGTGGAACACAGCCGGCTTTTGGAAGGTGCACGGGCCCCTAGGCTGACCCACGGCATTCTTTCCTTTAGGCCACGCCCTACAACGCAGAACACGCTGTATGGAGAAGCTGCTTTAGGGAAGGGCCCCCTGAGTACCATGTGTCTCTTTTGAATTTTTCGAAACAATAGGTACTGATGCTTCCCGTCAACCTCGAAATGGGGGCCTGAGGGCACAGGCCTTTTTCTCCCCAGTGTTGACCATTCCACTCGGGCAGCCTGGAAGCTTGTGCCCAAACACTTGTGCTTCCAGGATTCTAGTCATTTCGTGCAGGGCTCGGATAGGAAGTTGACTTTTCTCCCAGAAACAGGGCGCCTCCGGTTCCTGGGTGGGATATCATCTTGCCCTGTGTCTTTCCTTATTTGGGTGTACGCGCACCTCTCACGGTTGTGGCCTCTCCCGTTGCGGAGCGCCGGCTCCTGAGGCTTAGGTGCAGCGGCTAAGGCTCCCGGGTGCGGCACTAGGGCAGCGGGTGGGACCTTCCCGGATCGGGGTACGAACCCGTGTCTCCTGCATCGGCAGGCTGACTTTCAACTACAGTTCCACAAAGAAAGCCTGACCCTGCTTTAGAGCTAAAGGGAACCCGAAACGCAAACACTGGCTTTTCACTACGGCCCTGGGTTTCCGTGCAGAAAGATTGGTGGGCAGCAGCTTCCATGAGGCATTTTGGCTGTGCTACTTCAGTTTCACGAGGGTAGGCCTTTCCGGACTCCTAGCACGTTAGCACCAGTTTCCTTACAGGAACACTCAGGGAGCCGGGCTCCAGTGGGCCTGTGGAGCAGCACCCAGCCCCGTAGGTCCCTCAGCGCACCCCTGTGTTTCCTGAGCGAAGCACAACACACTGCACTCTTCCCTGGGAGAGCTGGAGATCCTCAGCTCTGCCACAGCTTCAGAGAGACGTTCCTAGCCAGTCCAGCAGGTCAAAAACACTCTTGCTGCCGGGAGTTTAGTCCCTGCGGGCATGCCTGCGAGAGGCAAATGAGCTTTCTCGAAAGAAGCAGGCTGCTTCCAGTTCCTGAGGAAGCTTCCCTGCCCTGCTCTAGGGCGAAAGGGAAACTCAGTGTCCCCACGAGACTCGAAAATCGCCCTGGTGGGCCGTGCCGATTGGAAGGCGTGCAGCACCCTTCCCGAGGCATTCCTTGCTGTTCTGCTTTAAGTTTTCGGTAGTACCCCTTTAAGGAGTCCTAAGAACGTCGTGTCAGCACCCGAGTCAGTGCAAGAACACTGAGTACCGCCAGGCTCCTGGGGCCCGCTTGAGCCTCATCCAGCCCCGAAGGCCCTTAGGTGTACGCCTGTTTATGCCGAGTGTAGGGCAACACACTGCCCTCTTCCTTGGGAGAGGCAGATTTCCTCAGCTCTCCAAGAGCTTCTGAAACAAGGTTGTATCCAGCGCAACATGACAAGGAAGTTGGCTCCCCTTGCCTTACCTGAGCTCTACCTCGAAAAACACTCTGCTTAGCGCTCCTGCTCGGACCTCAAACCTGCAGTCACCTTACCCAAGGAAAAAGTCAGGCTGGGTTCCACTGCAACTGACGCACAGTTCTTCGTGGAACACAGCAGGCTTTTGGGAGATGCCCAGGCCCCTAGGCCGATCTGGGGCTTTCGAAAATTTAGGCAGTTCCCTACAAGCCGAACACCCTGCCTACAAAAGTTGATTTCGGGAAGGGGTCAGTGGGTAGCTTGTGTCTCTTCTGACTTCGGCAGCATAACAGGTCCTTACGCAGTGCGTCAACCTCGAATGGGGGGCCTGATGTCACAAGCCTTGTTTTCCCCGCTGGAAAGCGCCCTGCGTGAGCCCTTGACGCTTCCGGGGAATAGTGCGTTTGCCGGCTTACTAGTCAGGGCAGGCGTGGCACTGAGTAGAAACTGAGTTGCCTCCAAAGAAATAGGGTACTACGACTTCCTGGCTGGGAGCTTCCCCTGCCCTGCTTTATAGCGAAAGGGAAACTCAGCATGAACACTCGCCTCGACGGGTGGCCCTGCTCTGCCATGCAGAAGGGGAGGCGTGCGGCAGCTTCTATGAGACCCACGTCGCAGCTCTGCTTTACTTTAAAGGCAGTAAGCTGTAAAGGCCTCCTAGGACCCTCGCGTCCGCACACGATTCTGCCTAAGAACGCTGAGTCACTGCAGGCTCCTAGTGGCCTGGTGAGCCTCATCCAGTCGCGAAGATCCTTAGCTGCACCCCTCCGTAGCTGAGTGTAGGGCAACATATTGAACTCGTGCGTCGGAGAGCTAGACTGCCTCCGGTCACAGACGGATTCAGTAACACGGTTGTAGCACTTCCAGCATTCAATGCCGGTCGGCCTCATTGCCCTGTCAGAGCGATACTGAGAGAGACACTCTGCTTAGCAGTCCTTCTAGGTCCTGTCACCTGCAGTCACCCTACCTCAAGGAGAAACTCGGGTTGGGTTCCACTGCAACTAAAGATCAGTTCTTCGTGGAACACAGCCGGCTTTTGGAAGGTGCACGGGCCCCTAGGCTGACCCACGGCATTCTTTCCTTTAGGCCACGCCCTACAACGCAGAACACGCTGTATGGAGAAGCTGCTTTAGGGAAGGGCCCCCTGAGTACCATGTGTCTCTTTTGAATTTTTCGAAACAATAGGTACTGATGCTTCCCGTCAACCTCGAAATGGGGGCCTGAGGGCACAGGCCTTTTTCTCCCCAGTGTTGACCATTCCACTCGGGCAGCCTGGAAGCTTGTGCCCAAACACTTGTGCTTCCAGGATTCTAGTCATTTCGTGCAGGGCTCGGATAGGAAGTTGACTTTTCTCCCAGAAACAGGGCGCCTCCGGTTCCTGGGTGGGATATCATCTTGCCCTGTGTCTTTCCTTATTTGGGTGTACGCGCACCTCTCACGGTTGTGGCCTCTCCCGTTGCGGAGCGCCGGCTCCTGAGGCTTAGGTGCAGCGGCTAAGGCTCCCGGGTGCGGCACTAGGGCAGCGGGTGGGACCTTCCCGGATCGGGGTACGAACCCGTGTCTCCTGCATCGGCAGGCTGACTTTCAACTACAGTTCCACAAAGAAAGCCTGACCCTGCTTTAGAGCTAAAGGGAACCCGAAACGCAAACACTGGCTTTTCACTACGGCCCTGGGTTTCCGTGCAGAAAGATTGGTGGGCAGCAGCTTCCATGAGGCATTTTGGCTGTGCTACTTCAGTTTCACGAGGGTAGGCCTTTCCGGACTCCTAGCACGTTAGCACCAGTTTCCTTACAGGAACACTCAGGGAGCCGGGCTCCAGTGGGCCTGTGGAGCAGCACCCAGCCCCGTAGGTCCCTCAGCGCACCCCTGTGTTTCCTGAGCGAAGCGCAACACACTGCACTCTTCCCTGGGAGAGCTGGAGATCCTCAGCTCTGCCACAGCTTCAGAGAGACGTTCCTAGCCAGTCCAGCAGGTCAAAAACACTCTTGCTGCCGGGAGTTTAGTCCCTGCGGGCATGCCTGCGAGAGGCAAATGAGCTTTCTCGAAAGAAGCAGGCTGCTTCCAGTTCCTGAGGAAGCTTCCCTGCCCTGCTCTAGGGCGAAAGGGAAACTCAGTGTCCCCACGAGACTCGAAAATCGCCCTGGTGGGCCGTGCCGATTGGAAGGCGTGCAGCACCCTTCCCGAGGCATTCCTTGCTGTTCTGCTTTAAGTTTTCGGTAGTACCCCTTTAAGGAGTCCTAAGAACGTCGTGTCAGCACCCGAGTCAGTGCAAGAACACTGAGTACCGCCAGGCTCCTGGGGCCCGCTTGAGCCTCATCCAGCCCCGAAGGCCCTTAGGTGTACGCCTGTTTATGCCGAGTGTAGGGCAACACACTGCCCTCTTCCTTGGGAGAGGCAGATTTCCTCAGCTCTCCAAGAGCTTCTGAAACAAGGTTGTATCCAGCGCAACATGACAAGGAAGTTGGCTCCCCTTGCCTTACCTGAGCTCTACCTCGAAAAACACTCTGCTTAGCGCTCCTGCTCGGACCTCAAACCTGCAGTCACCTTACCCAAGGAAAAAGTCAGGCTGGGTTCCACTGCAACTGACGCACAGTTCTTCGTGGAACACAGCAGGCTTTTGGGAGATGCCCAGGCCCCTAGGCCGATCTGGGGCTTTCGAAAATTTAGGCAGTTCCCTACAAGCCGAACACCCTGCCTACAAAAGTTGATTTCGGGAAGGGGTCAGTGGGTAGCTTGTGTCTCTTCTGACTTCGGCAGCATAACAGGTCCTTACGCAGTGCGTCAACCTCGAATGGGGGGCCTGATGTCACAAGCCTTGTTTTCCCCGCTGGAAAGCGCCCTGCGTGAGCCCTTGACGCTTCCGGGGAATAGTGCGTTTGCCGGCTTACTAGTCAGGGCAGGCGTGGCACTGAGTAGAAACTGAGTTGCCTCCAAAGAAATAGGGTACTACGACTTCCTGGCTGGGAGCTTCCCCTGCCCTGCTTTATAGCGAAAGGGAAACTCAGCATGAACACTCGCCTCGACGGGTGGCCCTGCTCTGCCATGCAGAAGGGGAGGCGTGCGGCAGCTTCTATGAGACCCACGTCGCAGCTCTGCTTTACTTTAAAGGCAGTAAGCTGTAAAGGCCTCCTAGGACCCTCGCGTCCGCACACGATTCTGCCTAAGAACGCTGAGTCACTGCAGGCTCCTAGTGGCCTGGTGAGCCTCATCCAGTCGCGAAGATCCTTAGCTGCACCCCTCCGTAGCTGAGTGTAGGGCAACATATTGAACTCGTGCGTCGGAGAGCTAGACTGCCTCCGGTCACAGACGGATTCAGTAACACGGTTGTAGCACTTCCAGCATTCAATGCCGGTCGGCCTCATTGCCCTGTCAGAGCGATACTGAGAGAGACACTCTGCTTAGCAGTCCTTCTAGGTCCTGTCACCTGCAGTCACCCTACCTCAAGGAGAAACTCGGGTTGGGTTCCACTGCAACTAAAGATCAGTTCTTCGTGGAACACAGCCGGCTTTTGGAAGGTGCACGGGCCCCTAGGCTGACCCACGGCATTCTTTCCTTTAGGCCACGCCCTACAATGCAGAACACGCTGTATGGAGAAGCTGCTTTAGGGAAGGGCCCCCTGAGTACCATGTGTCTCTTTTGAATTTTTCGAAACAATAGGTACTTATGCTTCCCGTCAACCTCGAAATGGGGGCCTGAGGGCACAGGCCTTTTTCTCCCCAGTGTTGACCATTCCACTCGGGCAGCCTGGAAGCTTGTGCCCAAACACTTGTGCTTCCAGGATTCTAGTCATTTCGTGCAGGGCTCGGATAGGAAGTTGACTTTTCTCCCAGAAACAGGGCGCCTCCGGTTCCTGGGTGGGATATCATCTTGCCCTGTGTCTTTCCTTATTTGGGTGTACGCGCACCTCTCACGGTTGTGGCCTCTCCCGTTGCGGAGCGCCGGCTCCTGAGGCTTAGGTGCAGCGGCTAAGGCTCCCGGGTGCGGCACTAGGGCAGCGGGTGGGACCTTCCCGGATCGGGGTACGAACCCGTGTCTCCTGCATCGGCAGGCTGACTTTCAACTACAGTTCCACAAAGA
Organism: Mesoplodon mirus; assembly: GCF_964341445.2. NCBI lineage: Eukaryota > Metazoa > Chordata > Mammalia > Artiodactyla > Ziphiidae > Mesoplodon > Mesoplodon mirus. Next base: position 37,065,145 of record NC_138993.1, read on the forward strand.
AAGCCTGACCCTGCTTTAGAGCTAAAGGGAACCCGAAACGCAAACACTGGCTTTTCACTACGGCCCTGGGTTTCCGTGCAGAAAGATTGGTGGGCAGCAGCTTCCATGAGGCATTTTGGCTGTGCTACTTCAGTTTCACGAGGGTAGGCCTTTCCGGACTCCTAGCACGTTAGCACCAGTTTCCTTACAGGAACACTCAGGGAGCCGGGCTCCAGTGGGCCTGTGGAGCAGCACCCAGCCCCGTAGGTCCCTCAGCGCACCCCTGTGTTTCCTGAGCGAAGCGCAACACACTGCACTCTTCCCTGGGAGAGCTGGAGATCCTCAGCTCTGCCACAGCTTCAGAGAGACGTTCCTAGCCAGTCCAGCAGGTCAAAAACACTCTTGCTGCCGGGAGTTTAGTCCCTGCGGGCATGCCTGCGAGAGGCAAATGAGCTTTCTCGAAAGAAGCAGGCTGCTTCCAGTTCCTGAGGAAGCTTCCCTGCCCTGCTCTAGGGCGAAAGGGAAACTCAGTGTCCCCACGAGACTCGAAAATCGCCCTGGTGGGCCGTGCCGATTGGAAGGCGTGCAGCACCCTTCCCGAGGCATTCCTTGCTGTTCTGCTTTAAGTTTTCGGTAGTACCCCTTTAAGGAGTCCTAAGAACGTCGTGTCAGCACCCGAGTCAGTGCAAGAACACTGAGTACCGCCAGGCTCCTGGGGCCCGCTTGAGCCTCATCCAGCCCCGAAGGCCCTTAGGTGTACGCCTGTTTATGCCGAGTGTAGGGCAACACACTGCCCTCTTCCTTGGGAGAGGCAGATTTCCTCAGCTCTCCAAGAGCTTCTGAAACAAGGTTGTATCCAGCGCAACATGACAAGGAAGTTGGCTCCCCTTGCCTTACCTGAGCTCTACCTCGAAAAACACTCTGCTTAGCGCTCCTGCTCGGACCTCAAACCTGCAGTCACCTTACCCAAGGAAAAAGTCAGGCTGGGTTCCACTGCAACTGACGCACAGTTCTTCGTGGAACACAGCAGGCTTTTGGGAGATGCCCAGGCCCCTAGGCCGATCTGGGGCTTTCGAAAATTTAGGCAGTTCCCTACAAGCCGAACACCCTGCCTACAAAAGTTGATTTCGGGAAGGGGTCAGTGGGTAGCTTGTGTCTCTTCTGACTTCGGCAGCATAACAGGTCCTTACGCAGTGCGTCAACCTCGAATGGGGGGCCTGATGTCACAAGCCTTGTTTTCCCCGCTGGAAAGCGCCCTGCGTGAGCCCTTGACGCTTCCGGGGAATAGTGCGTTTGCCGGCTTACTAGTCAGGGCAGGCGTGGCACTGAGTAGAAACTGAGTTGCCTCCAAAGAAATAGGGTACTACGACTTCCTGGCTGGGAGCTTCCCCTGCCCTGCTTTATAGCGAAAGGGAAACTCAGCATGAACACTCGCCTCGACGGGTGGCCCTGCTCTGCCATGCAGAAGGGGAGGCGTGCGGCAGCTTCTATGAGACCCACGTCGCAGCTCTGCTTTACTTTAAAGGCAGTAAGCTGTAAAGGCCTCCTAGGACCCTCGCGTCCGCACACGATTCTGCCTAAGAACGCTGAGTCACTGCAGGCTCCTAGTGGCCTGGTGAGCCTCATCCAGTCGCGAAGATCCTTAGCTGCACCCCTCCGTAGCTGAGTGTAGGGCAACATATTGAACTCGTGCGTCGGAGAGCTAGACTGCCTCCGGTCACAGACGGATTCAGTAACACGGTTGTAGCACTTCCAGCATTCAATGCCGGTCGGCCTCATTGCCCTGTCAGAGCGATACTGAGAGAGACACTCTGCTTAGCAGTCCTTCTAGGTCCTGTCACCTGCAGTCACCCTACCTCAAGGAGAAACTCGGGTTGGGTTCCACTGCAACTAAAGATCAGTTCTTCGTGGAACACAGCCGGCTTTTGGAAGGTGCACGGGCCCCTAGGCTGACCCACGGCATTCTTTCCTTTAGGCCACGCCCTACAACGCAGAACATGCTGTATGGAGAAGCTGCTTTAGGGAAGGGCCCCCTGAGTACCATGTGTCTCTTTTGAATTTTTCGAAACAATAGGTACTTATGCTTCCCGTCAACCTCGAAATGGGGGCCTGAGGGCACAGGCCTTTTTCTCCCCAGTGTTGACCATTCCACTCGGGCAGCCTGGAAGCTTGTGCCCAAACACTTGTGCTTCCAGGATTCTAGTCATTTCGTGCAGGGCTCGGATAGGAAGTTGACTTTTCTCCCAGAAACAGGGCGCCTCCGGTTCCTGGGTGGGATATCATCTTGCCCTGTGTCTTTCCTTATTTGGGTGTACGCGCACCTCTCACGGTTGTGGCCTCTCCCGTTGCGGAGCGCCGGCTCCTGAGGCTTAGGTGCAGCGGCTAAGGCTCCCGGGTGCGGCACTAGGGCAGCGGGTGGGACCTTCCCGGATCGGGGTACGAACCCGTGTCTCCTGCATCGGCAGGCTGACTTTCAACTACAGTTCCACAAAGAAAGCCTGACCCTGCTTTAGAGCTAAAGGGAACCCGAAACGCAAACACTGGCTTTTCACTACGGCCCTGGGTTTCCGTGCAGAAAGATTGGTGGGCAGCAGCTTCCATGAGGCATTTTGGCTGTGCTACTTCAGTTTCACGAGGGTAGGCCTTTCCGGACTCCTAGCACGTTAGCACCAGTTTCCTTACAGGAACACTCAGGGAGCCGGGCTCCAGTGGGCCTGTGGAGCAGCACCCAGCCCCGTAGGTCCCTCAGCGCACCCCTGTGTTTCCTGAGCGAAGCGCAACACACTGCACTCTTCCCTGGGAGAGCTGGAGATCCTCAGCTCTGCCACAGCTTCAGAGAGACGTTCCTAGCCAGTCCAGCAGGTCAAAAACACTCTTGCTGCCGGGAGTTTAGTCCCTGCGGGCATGCCTGCGAGAGGCAAATGAGCTTTCTCGAAAGAAGCAGGCTGCTTCCAGTTCCTGAGGAAGCTTCCCTGCCCTGCTCTAGGGCGAAAGGGAAACTCAGGGTCCCCACGAGACTCGAAAATCGCCCTGGTGGGCCGTGCCGATTGGAAGGCGTGCAGCACCCTTCCCGAGGCATTCCTTGCTGTTCTGCTTTAAGTTTTCGGTAGTACCCCTTTAAGGAGTCCTAAGAACGTCGTGTCAGCACCCGAGTCAGTGCAAGAACACTGAGTACCGCCAGGCTCCTGGGGCCCGCTTGAGCCTCATCCAGCCCCGAAGGCCCTTAGGTGTACGCCTGTTTATGCCGAGTGTAGGGCAACACACTGCCCTCTTCCTTGGGAGAGGCAGATTTCCTCAGCTCTCCAAGAGCTTCTGAAACAAGGTTGTATCCAGCGCAACATGACAAGGAAGTTGGCTCCCCTTGCCTTACCTGAGCTCTACCTCGAAAAACACTCTGCTTAGCGCTCCTGCTCGGACCTCAAACCTGCAGTCACCTTACCCAAGGAAAAAGTCAGGCTGGGTTCCACTGCAACTGACGCACAGTTCTTCGTGGAACACAGCAGGCTTTTGGGAGATGCCCAGGCCCCTAGGCCGATCTGGGGCTTTCGAAAATTTAGGCAGTTCCCTACAAGCCGAACACCCTGCCTACAAAAGTTGATTTCGGGAAGGGGTCAGTGGGTAGCTTGTGTCTCTTCTGACTTCGGCAGCATAACAGGTCCTTACGCAGTGCGTCAACCTCGAATGGGGGGCCTGATGTCACAAGCCTTGTTTTCCCCGCTGGAAAGCGCCCTGCGTGAGCCCTTGACGCTTCCGGGGAATAGTGCGTTTGCCGGCTTACTAGTCAGGGCAGGCGTGGCACTGAGTAGAAACTGAGTTGCCTCCAAAGAAATAGGGTACTACGACTTCCTGGCTGGGAGCTTCCCCTGCCCTGCTTTATAGCGAAAGGGAAACTCAGCATGAACACTCGCCTCGACGGGTGGCCCTGCTCTGCCATGCAGAAGGGGAGGCGTGCGGCAGCTTCTATGAGACCCACGTCGCAGCTCTGCTTTACTTTAAAGGCAGTAAGCTGTAAAGGCCTCCTAGGAGCCTCGCGTCCGCACACGATTCTGCCTAAGAACGCTGAGTCACTGCAGGCTCCTAGTGGCCTGGTGAGCCTCATCCAGTCGCGAAGATCCTTAGCTGCACCCCTCCGTAGCTGAGTGTAGGGCAACATATTGAACTCGTGCGTCGGAGAGCTAGACTGCCTCCGGTCACAGACGGATTCAGTAACACGGTTGTAGCACTTCCAGCATTCAATGCCGGTCGGCCTCATTGCCCTGTCAGAGCGATACTGAGAGAGACACTCTGCTTAGCAGTCCTTCTAGGTCCTGTCACCTGCAGTCACCCTACCTCAAGGAGAAACTCGGGTTGGGTTCCACTGCAACTAAAGATCAGTTCTTCGTGGAACACAGCCGGCTTTTGGAAGGTGCACGGGCCCCTAGGCTGACCCACGGCATTCTTTCCTTTAGGCCACGCCCTACAACGCAGAACACGCTGTATGGAGAAGCTGCTTTAGGGAAGGGCCCCCTGAGTACCATGTGTCTCTTTTGAATTTTTCGAAACAATAGGTACTTATGCTTCCCGTCAACCTCGAAATGGGGGCCTGAGGGCACAGGCCTTTTTCTCCCCAGTGTTGACCATTCCACTCGGGCAGCCTGGAAGCTTGTGCCCAAACACTTGTGCTTCCAGGATTCTAGTCATTTCGTGCAGGGCTCGGATAGGAAGTTGACTTTTCTCCCAGAAACAGGGCGCCTCCGGTTCCTGGGTGGGATATCATCTTGCCCTGTGTCTTTCCTTATTTGGGTGTACGCGCACCTCTCACGGTTGTGGCCTCTCCCGTCGCGGAGCGCCGGCTCCTGAGGCTTAGGTGCAGCGGCTAAGGCTCCCGGGTGCGGCACTAGGGCAGCGGGTGGGACCTTCCCGGATCGGGGTACGAACCCGTGTCTCCTGCATCGGCAGGCTGACTTTCAACTACAGTTCCACAAAGAAAGCCTGACCCTGCTTTAGAGCTAAAGGGAACCCGAAACGCAAACACTGGCTTTTCACTACGGCCCTGGGTTTCCGTGCAGAAAGATTGGTGGGCAGCAGCTTCCATGAGGCATTTTGGCTGTGCTACTTCAGTTTCACGAGGGTAGGCCTTTCCGGACTCCTAGCACGTTAGCACCAGTTTCCTTACAGGAACACTCAGGGAGCCGGGCTCCAGTGGGCCTGTGGAGCAGCACCCAGCCCCGTAGGTCCCTCAGCGCACCCCTGTGTTTCCTGAGCGAAGCGCAACACACTGCACTCTTCCCTGGGAGAGCTGGAGATCCTCAGCTCTGCCACAGCTTCAGAGAGACGTTCCTAGCCAGTCCAGCAGGTCAAAAACACTCTTGCTGCCGGGAGTTTAGTCCCTGCGCGCATGCCTGCGAGAGGCAAATGAGCTTTCTCGAAAGAAGCAGGCTGCTTCCAGTTCCTGAGGAAGCTTCCCTGCCCTGCTCTAGGGCGAAAGGGAAACTCAGTGTCCCCACGAGACTCGAAAATCGCCCTGGTGGGCCGTGCCGATTGGAAGGCGTGCAGCACCCTTCCCGAGGCATTCCTTGCTGTTCTGCTTTAAGTTTTCGGTAGTACCCCTTTAAGGAGTCCTAAGAACGTCGTGTCAGCACCCGAGTCAGTGCAAGAACACTGAGTACCGCCAGGCTCCTGGGGCCCGCTTGAGCCTCATCCAGCCCCGAAGGCCCTTAGGTGTACGCCTGTTTATGCCGAGTGTAGGGCAACACATTGCCCTCTTCCTTGGGAGAGGCAGATTTCCTCAGCTCTCCAAGAGCTTCTGAAACAAGGTTGTATCCAGCGCAACATGACAAGGAAGTTGGCTCCCCTTGCCTTACCTGAGCTCTACCTCGAAAAACACTCTGCTTAGCGCTCCTGCTCGGACCTCAAACCTGCAGTCACCTTACCCAAGGAAAAAGTCAGGCTGGGTTCCACTGCAACTGACGCACAGTTCTTCGTGGAACACAGCAGGCTTTTGGGAGATGCCCAGGCCCCTAGGCCGATCTGGGGCTTTCGAAAATTTAGGCAGTTCCCTACAAGCCGAACACCCTGCCTACAAAAGTTGATTTCGGGAAGGGGTCAGTGGGTAGCTTGTGTCTCTTCTGACTTCGGCAGCATAACAGGTCCTTACGCAGTGCGTCAACCTCGAATGGGGGGCCTGATGTCACAAGCCTTGTTTTCCCCGCTGGAAAGCGCCCTGCGTGAGCCCTTGACGCTTCCGGGGAATAGTGCGTTTGCCGGCTTACTAGTCAGGGCAGGCGTGGCACTGAGTAGAAACTGAGTTGCCTCCAAAGAAATAGGGTACTACGACTTCCTGGCTGGGAGCTTCCCCTGCCCTGCTTTATAGCGAAAGGGAAACTCAGCATGAACACTCGCCTCGACGTGTGGCCCTGCTCTGCCATGCAGAAGGGGAGGCGTGCGGCAGCTTCTATGAGACCCACGTCGCAGCTCTGCTTTACTTTAAAGGCAGTAAGCTGTAAAGGCCTCCTAGGAGCCTCGCGTCCGCACACGATTCTGCCTAAGAACGCTGAGTCACTGCAGGCTCCTAGTGGCCTGGTGAGCCTCATCCAGTCGCGAAGATCCTTAGCTGCACCCCTCCGTAGCTGAGTGTAGGGCAACATATTGAACTCGTGCGTCGGAGAGCTAGACTGCCTCCGGTCACAGACGGATTCAGTAACACGGTTGTAGCACTTCCAGCATTCAATGCCGGTCGGCCTCATTGCCCTGTCAGAGCGATACTGAGAGAGACACTCTGCTTAGCAGTCCTTCTAGGTCCTGTCACCTGCAGTCACCCTACCTCAAGGAGAAACTCGGGTTGGGTTCCACTGCAACTAAAGATCAGTTCTTCGTGGAACACAGCCGGCTTTTGGAAGGTGCACGGGCCCCTAGGCTGACCCACGGCATTCTTTCCTTTAGGCCACGCCCTACAACGCAGAACACGCTGTATGGAGAAGCTGCTTTAGGGAAGGGCCCCCTGAGTACCATGTGTCTCTTTTGAATTTTTCGAAACAATAGGTACTGATGCTTCCCGTCAACCTCGAAATGGGGGCCTGAGGGCACAGGCCTTTTTCTCCCCAGTGTTGACCATTCCACTCGGGCAGCCTGGAAGCTTGTGCCCAAACACTTGTGCTTCCAGGATTCTAGTCATTTCGTGCAGGGCTCGGATAGGAAGTTGACTTTTCTCCCAGAAACAGGGCGCCTCCGGTTCCTGGGTGGGATATCATCTTGCCCTGTGTCTTTCCTTATTTGGGTGTACGCGCACCTCTCACGGTTGTGGCCTCTCCCGTTGCGGAGCGCCGGCTCCTGAGGCTTAGGTGCAGCGGCTAAGGCTCCCGGGTGCGGCACTAGGGCAGCGGGTGGGACCTTCCCGGATCGGGGTACGAACCCGTGTCTCCTGCATCGGCAGGCTGACTTTCAACTACAGTTCCACAAAGAAAGCCTGACCCTGCTTTAGAGCTAAAGGGAACCCGAAACGCAAACACTGGCTTTTCACTACGGCCCTGGGTTTCCGTGCAGAAAGATTGGTGGGCAGCAGCTTCCATGAGGCATTTTGGCTGTGCTACTTCAGTTTCACGAGGGTAGGCCTTTCCGGACTCCTAGCACGTTAGCACCAGTTTCCTTACAGGAACACTCAGGGAGCCGGGCTCCAGTGGGCCTGTGGAGCAGCACCCAGCCCCGTAGGTCCCTCAGCGCACCCCTGTGTTTCCTGAGCGAAGCGCAACACACTGCACTCTTCCCTGGGAGAGCTGGAGATCCTCAGCTCTGCCACAGCTTCAGAGAGACGTTCCTAGCCAGTCCAGCAGGTCAAAAACACTCTTGCTGCCGGGAGTTTAGTCCCTGCGGGCATGCCTGCGAGAGGCAAATGAGCTTTCTCGAAAGAAGCAGGCTGCTTCCAGTTCCTGAGGAAGCTTCCCTGCCCTGCTCTAGGGCGAAAGGGAAACTCAGGGTCCCCACGAGACTCGAAAATCGCCCTGGTGGGCCGTGCCGATTGGAAGGCGTGCAGCACCCTTCCCGAGGCATTCCTTGCTGTTCTGCTTTAAGTTTTCGGTAGTACCCCTTTAAGGAGTCCTAAGAACGTCGTGTCAGCACCCGAGTCAGTGCAAGAACACTGAGTACCGCCAGGCTCCTGGGGCCCGCTTGAGCCTCATCCAGCCCCGAAGGCCCTTAGGTGTACGCCTGTTTATGCCGAGTGTAGGGCAACACACTGCCCTCTTCCTTGGGAGAGGCAGATTTCCTCAGCTCTCCAAGAGCTTCTGAAACAAGGTTGTATCCAGCGCAACATGACAAGGAAGTTGGCTCCCCTTGCCTTACCTGAGCTCTACCTCGAAAAACACTCTGCTTAGCGCTCCTGCTCGGACCTCAAACCTGCAGTCACCTTACCCAAGGAAAAAGTCAGGCTGGGTTCCACTGCAACTGACGCACAGTTCTTCGTGGAACACAGCAGGCTTTTGGGAGATGCCCAGGCCCCTAGGCCGATCTGGGGCTTTCGAAAATTTAGGCAGTTCCCTACAAGCCGAACACCCTGCCTACAAAAGTTGATTTCGGGAAGGGGTCAGTGGGTAGCTTGTGTCTCTTCTGACTTCGGCAGCATAACAGGTCCTTACGCAGTGCGTCAACCTCGAATGGGGGGCCTGATGTCACAAGCCTTGTTTTACCCGCTGGAAAGCGCCCTGCGTGAGCCCTTGACGCTTCCGGGGAATAGTGCGTTTGCCGGCTTACTAGTCAGGGCAGGCGTGGCACTGAGTAGAAACTGAGTTGCCTCCAAAGAAATAGGGTACTACGACTTCCTGGCTGGGAGCTTCCCCTGCCCTGCTTTATAGCGAAAGGGAAACTCAGCATGAACACTCGCCTCGACGGGTGGCCCTGCTCTGCCATGCAGAAGGGGAGGCGTGCGGCAGCTTCTATGAGACCCACGTCGCAGCTCTGCTTTACTTTAAAGGCAGTAAGCTGTAAAGGCCTCCTAGGACCCTCGCGTCCGCACACGATTCTGCCTAAGAACGCTGAGTCACTGCAGGCTCCTAGTGGCCTGGTGAGCCTCATCCAGTCGCGAAGATCCTTAGCTGCACCCCTCCGTAGCTGAGTGTAGGGCAACATATTGAACTCGTGCGTCGGAGAGCTAGACTGCCTCCGGTCACAGACGGATTCAGTAACACGGTTGTAGCACTTCCAGCATTCAATGCCGGTCGGCCTCATTGCCCTGTCAGAGCGATACTGAGAGAGACACTCTGCTTAGCAGTCCTTCTAGGTCCTGTCACCTGCAGTCACCCTACCTCAAGGAGAAACTCGGGTTGGGTTCCACTGCAACTAAAGATCAGTTCTTCGTGGAACACAGCCGGCTTTTGGAAGGTGCACGGGCCCCTAGGCTGACCCACGGCATTCTTTCCTTTAGGCCACGCCCTACAACGCAGAACACGCTGTATGGAGAAGCTGCTTTAGGGAAGGGCCCCCTGAGTACCATGTGTCTCTTTTGAATTTTTCGAAACAATAGGTACTTATGCTTCCCGTCAACCTCGAAATGGGGGCCTGAGGGCACAGGCCTTTTTCTCCCCAGTGTTGACCATTCCACTCGGGCAGCCTGGAAGCTTGTGCCCAAACACTTGTGCTTCCAGGATTCTAGTCATTTCGTGCAGGGCTCGGATAGGAAGTTGACTTTTCTCCCAGAAACAGGGCGCCTCCGGTTCCTGGGTGGGATATCATCTTGCCCTGTGTCTTTCCTTATTTGGGTGTACGCGCACCTCTCACGGTTGTGGCCTCTCCCGTCGCGGAGCGCCGGCTCCTGAGGCTTAGGTGCAGCGGCTAAGGCTCCCGGGTGCGGCACTAGGGCAGCGGGTGGGACCTTCCCGGATCGGGGTACGAACCCGTGTCTCCTGCATCGGCAGGCTGACTTTCAACTACAGTTCCACAAAGAAAGCCTGACCCTGCTTTAGAGCTAAAGGGAACCCGAAACGCAAACACTGGCTTTTCACTACGGCCCTGGGTTTCCGTGCAGAAAGATTGGTGGGCAGCAGCTTCCATGAGGCATTTTGGCTGTGCTACTTCAGTTTCACGAGGGTAGGCCTTTCCGGACTCCTAGCACGTTAGCACCAGTTTCCTTACAGGAACACTCAGGGAGCCGGGCTCCAGTGGGCCTGTGGAGCAGCACCCAGCCCCGTAGGTCCCTCAGCGCACCCCTGTGTTTCCTGAGCGAAGCGCAACACACTGCACTCTTCCCTGGGAGAGCTGGAGATCCTCAGCTCTGCCACAGCTTCAGAGAGACGTTCCTAGCCAGTCCAGCAGGTCAAAAACACTCTTGCTGCCGGGAGTTTAGTCCCTGCGGGCATGCCTGCGAGAGGCAAATGAGCTTTCTCGAAAGAAGCAGGCTGCTTCCAGTTCCTGAGGAAGCTTCCCTGCCCTGCTCTAGGGCGAAAGGGAAACTCAGGGTCCCCACGAGACTCGAAAATCGCCCTGGTGGGCCGTGCCGATTGGAAGGCGTGCAGCACCCTTCCCGAGGCATTCCTTGCTGTTCTGCTTTAAGTTTTCGGTAGTACCCCTTTAAGGAGTCCTAAGAACGTCGTGTCAGCACCCGAGTCAGTGCAAGAACACTGAGTACCGCCAGGCTCCTGGGGCCCGCTTGAGCCTCATCCAGCCCCGAAGGCCCTTAGGTGTACGCCTGTTTATGCCGAGTGTAGGGCAACACACTGCCCTCTTCCTTGGGAGAGGCAGATTTCCTCAGCTCTCCAAGAGCTTCTGAAACAAGGTTGTATCCAGCGCAACATGACAAGGAAGTTGGCTCCCCTTGCCTTACCTGAGCTCTACCTCGAAAAACACTCTGCTTAGCGCTCCTGCTCGGACCTCAAACCTGCAGTCACCTTACCCAAGGAAAAAGTCAGGCTGGGTTCCACTGCAACTGACGCACAGTTCTTCGTGGAACACAGCAGGCTTTTGGGAGATGCCCAGGCCCCTAGGCCGATCTGGGGCTTTCGAAAATTTAGGCAGTTCCCTACAAGCCGAACACCCTGCCTACAAAAGTTGATTTCGGGAAGGGGTCAGTGGGTAGCTTGTGTCTCTTCTGACTTCGGCAGCATAACAGGTCCTTACGCAGTGCGTCAACCTCGAATGGGGGGCCTGATGTCACAAGCCTTGTTTTCCCCGCTGGAAAGCGCCCTGCGTGAGCCCTTGACGCTTCCGGGGAATAGTGCGTTTGCCGGCTTACTAGTCAGGGCAGGCGTGGCACTGAGTAGAAACTGAGTTGCCTCCAAAGAAATAGGGTACTACGACTTCCTGGCTGGGAGCTTCCCCTGCCCTGCTTTATAGCGAAAGGGAAACTCAGCATGAACACTCGCCTCGACGGGTGGCCCTGCTCTGCCATGCAGAAGGGGAGGCGTGCGGCAGCTTCTATGAGACCCACGTCGCAGCTCTGCTTTACTTTAAAGGCAGTAAGCTGTAAAGGCCTCCTAGGAGCCTCGCGTCCGCACACGATTCTGCCTAAGAACGCTGAGTCACTGCAGGCTCCTAGTGGCCTGGTGAGCCTCATCCAGTCGCGAAGATCCTTAGCTGCACCCCTCCGTAGCTGAGTGTAGGGCAACATATTGAACTCGTGCGTCGGAGAGCTAGACTGCCTCCGGTCACAGACGGATTCAGTAACACGGTTGTAGCACTTCCAGCATTCAATGCCGGTCGGCCTCATTGCCCTGTCAGAGCGATACTGAGAGAGACACTCTGCTTAGCAGTCCTTCTAGGTCCTGTCACCTGCAGTCACCCTACCTCAAGGAGAAACTCGGGTTGGGTTCCACTGCAACTAAAGATCAGTTCTTCGTGGAACACAGCCGGCTTTTGGAAGGTGCACGGGCCCCTAGGCTGACCCACGGCATTCTTTCCTTTAGGCCACGCCCTACAACGCAGAACACGCTGTATGGAGAAGCTGCTTTAGGGAAGGGCCCCCTGAGTACCATGTGTCTCTTTTGAATTTTTCGAAACAATAGGTACTTATGCTTCCCGTCAACCTCGAAATGGGGGCCTGAGGGCACAGGCCTTTTTCTCCCCAGTGTTGACCATTCCACTCGGGCAGCCTGGAAGCTTGTGCCCAAACACTTGTGCTTCCAGGATTCTAGTCATTTCGTGCAGGGCTCGGATAGGAAGTTGACTTTTCTCCCAGAAACAGGGCGCCTCCGGTTCCTGGGTGGGATATCATCTTGCCCTGTGTCTTTCCTTATTTGGGTGTACGCGCACCTCTCACGGTTGTGGCCTCTCCCGTCGCGGAGCGCCGGCTCCTGAGGCTTAGGTGCAGCGGCTAAGGCTCCCGGGTGCGGCACTAGGGCAGCGGGTGGGACCTTCCCGGATCGGGGTACGAACCCGTGTCTCCTGCATCGGCAGGCTGACTTTCAACTACAGTTCCACAAAGAAAGCCTGACCCTGCTTTAGAGCTAAAGGGAACCCGAAACGCAAACACTGGCTTTTCACTACGGCCCTGGGTTTCCGTGCAGAAAGATTGGTGGGCAGCAGCTTCCATGAGGCATTTTGGCTGTGCTACTTCAGTTTCACGAGGGTAGGCCTTTCCGGACTCCTAGCACGTTAGCACCAGTTTCCTTACAGGAACACTCAGGGAGCCGGGCTCCAGTGGGCCTGTGGAGCAGCACCCAGCCCCGTAGGTCCCTCAGCGCACCCCTGTGTTTCCTGAGCGAAGCGCAACACACTGCACTCTTCCCTGGGAGAGCTGGAGATCCTCAGCTCTGCCACAGCTTCAGAGAGACGTTCCTAGCCAGTCCAGCAGGTCAAAAACACTCTTGCTGCCGGGAGTTTAGTCCCTGCGCGCATGCCTGCGAGAGGCAAATGAGCTTTCTCGAAAGAAGCAGGCTGCTTCCAGTTCCTGAGGAAGCTTCCCTGCCCTGCTCTAGGGCGAAAGGGAAACTCAGTGTCCCCACGAGACTCGAAAATCGCCCTGGTGGGCCGTGCCGATTGGAAGGCGTGCAGCACCCTTCCCGAGGCATTCCTTGCTGTTCTGCTTTAAGTTTTCGGTAGTACCCCTTTAAGGAGTCCTAAGAACGTCGTGTCAGCACCCGAGTCAGTGCAAGAACACTGAGTACCGCCAGGCTCCTGGGGCCCGCTTGAGCCTCATCCAGCCCCGAAGGCCCTTAGGTGTACGCCTGTTTATGCCGAGTGTAGGGCAACACACTGCCCTCTTCCTTGGGAGAGGCAGATTTCCTCAGCTCTCCAAGAGCTTCTGAAACAAGGTTGTATCCAGCGCAACATGACAAGGAAGTTGGCTCCCCTTGCCTTACCTGAGCTCTACCTCGAAAAACACTCTGCTTAGCGCTCCTGCTCGGACCTCAAACCTGCAGTCACCTTACCCAAGGAAAAAGTCAGGCTGGGTTCCACTGCAACTGACGCACAGTTCTTCGTGGAACACAGCAGGCTTTTGGGAGATGCCCAGGCCCCTAGGCCGATCTGGGGCTTTCGAAAATTTAGGCAGTTCCCTACAAGCCGAACACCCTGCCTACAAAAGTTGATTTCGGGAAGGGGTCAGTGGGTAGCTTGTGTCTCTTCTGACTTCGGCAGCATAACAGGTCCTTACGCAGTGCGTCAACCTCGAATGGGGGGCCTGATGTCACAAGCCTTGTTTTCCCCGCTGGAAAGCGCCCTGCGTGAGCCCTTGACGCTTCCGGGGAATAGTGCGTTTGCCGGCTTACTAGTCAGGGCAGGCGTGGCACTGAGTAGAAACTGAGTTGCCTCCAAAGAAATAGGGTACTACGACTTCCTGGCTGGGAGCTTCCCCTGCCCTGCTTTATAGCGAAAGGGAAACTCAGCATGAACACTCGCCTCGACGTGTGGCCCTGCTCTGCCATGCAGAAGGGGAGGCGTGCGGCAGCTTCTATGAGACCCACGTCGCAGCTCTGCTTTACTTTAAAGGCAGTAAGCTGTAAAGGCCTCCTAGGACCCTCGCGTCCGCACACGATTCTGCCTAAGAACGCTGAGTCACTGCAGGCTCCTAGTGGCCTGGTGAGCCTCATCCAGTCGCGAAGATCCTTAGCTGCACCCCTCCGTAGCTGAGTGTAGGGCAACATATTGAACTCGTGCGTCGGAGAGCTAGACTGCCTCCGGTCACAGACGGATTCAGTAACACGGTTGTAGCACTTCCAGCATTCAATGCCGGTCGGCCTCATTGCCCTGTCAGAGCGATACTGAGAGAGACACTCTGCTTAGCAGTCCTTCTAGGTCCTGTCACCTGCAGTCACCCTACCTCAAGGAGAAACTCGGGTTGGGTTCCACTGCAACTAAAGATCAGTTCTTCGTGGAACACAGCCGGCTTTTGGAAGGTGCACGGGCCCCTAGGCTGACCCACGGCATTCTTTCCTTTAGGCCACGCCCTACAACGCAGAACACGCTGTATGGAGAAGCTGCTTTAGGGAAGGGCCCCCTGAGTACCATGTGTCTCTTTTGAATTTTTCGAAACAATAGGTACTGATGCTTCCCGTCAACCTCGAAATGGGGGCCTGAGGGCACAGGCCTTTTTCTCCCCAGTGTTGACCATTCCACTCGGGCAGCCTGGAAGCTTGTGCCCAAACACTTGTGCTTCCAGGATTCTAGTCATTTCGTGCAGGGCTCGGATAGGAAGTTGACTTTTCTCCCAGAAACAGGGCGCCTCCGGTTCCTGGGTGGGATATCATCTTGCCCTGTGTCTTTCCTTATTTGGGTGTACGCGCACCTCTCACGGTTGTGGCCTCTCCCGTTGCGGAGCGCCGGCTCCTGAGGCTTAGGTGCAGCGGCTAAGGCTCCCGGGTGCGGCACTAGGGCAGCGGGTGGGACCTTCCCGGATCGGGGTACGAACCCGTGTCTCCTGCATCGGCAGGCTGACTTTCAACTACAGTTCCACAAAGAAAGCCTGACCCTGCTTTAGAGCTAAAGGGAACCCGAAACGCAAACACTGGCTTTTCACTACGGCCCTGGGTTTCCGTGCAGAAAGATTGGTGGGCAGCAGCTTCCATGAGGCATTTTGGCTGTGCTACTTCAGTTTCACGAGGGTAGGCCTTTCCGGACTCCTAGCACGTTAGCACCAGTTTCCTTACAGGAACACTCAGGGAGCCGGGCTCCAGTGGGCCTGTGGAGCAGCACCCAGCCCCGTAGGTCCCTCAGCGCACCCCTGTGTTTCCTGAGCGAAGCGCAACACACTGCACTCTTCCCTGGGAGAGCTGGAGATCCTCAGCTCTGCCACAGCTTCAGAGAGACGTTCCTAGCCAGTCCAGCAGGTCAAAAACACTCTTGCTGCCGGGAGTTTAGTCCCTGCGGGCATGCCTGCGAGAGGCAAATGAGCTTTCTCGAAAGAAGCAGGCTGCTTCCAGTTCCTGAGGAAGCTTCCCTGCCCTGCTCTAGGGCGAAAGGGAAACTCAGGGTCCCCACGAGACTCGAAAATCGCCCTGGTGGGCCGTGCCGATTGGAAGGCGTGCAGCACCCTTCCCGAGGCATTCCTTGCTGTTCTGCTTTAAGTTTTCGGTAGTACCCCTTTAAGGAGTCCTAAGAACGTCGTGTCAGCACCCGAGTCAGTGCAAGAACACTGAGTACCGCCAGGCTCCTGGGGCCCGCTTGAGCCTCATCCAGCCCCGAAGGCCCTTAGGTGTACGCCTGTTTATGCCGAGTGTAGGGCAACACACTGCCCTCTTCCTTGGGAGAGGCAGATTTCCTCAGCTCTCCAAGAGCTTCTGAAACAAGGTTGTATCCAGCGCAACATGACAAGGAAGTTGGCTCCCCTTGCCTTACCTGAGCTCTACCTCGAAAAACACTCTGCTTAGCGCTCCTTCTCGGACCTCAAACCTGCAGTCACCTTACCCAAGGAAAAAGTCAGGCTGGGTTCCACTGCAACTGACGCACAGTTCTTCGTGGAACACAGCAGGCTTTTGGGAGATGCCCAGGCCCCTAGGCCGATCTGGGGCTTTCGAAAATTTAGGCAGTTCCCTACAAGCCGAACACCCTGCCTACAAAAGTTGATTTCGGGAAGGGGTCAGTGGGTAGCTTGTGTCTCTTCTGACTTCGGCAGCATAACAGGTCCTTACGCAGTGCGTCAACCTCGAATGGGGGGCCTGATGTCACAAGCCTTGTTTTCCCCGCTGGAAAGCGCCCTGCGTGAGCCCTTGACGCTTCCGGGGAATAGTGCGTTTGCCGGCTTACTAGTCAGGGCAGGCGTGGCACTGAGTAGAAACTGAGTTGCCTCCAAAGAAATAGGGTACTACGACTTCCTGGCTGGGAGCTTCCCCTGCCCTGCTTTATAGCGAAAGGGAAACTCAGCATGAACACTCGCCTCGACGGGTGGCCCTGCTCTGCCATGCAGAAGGGGAGGCGTGCGGCAGCTTCTATGAGACCCACGTCGCAGCTCTGCTTTACTTTAAAGGCAGTAAGCTGTAAAGGCCTCCTAGGACCCTCGCGTCCGCACACGATTCTGCCTAAGAACGCTGAGTCACTGCAGGCTCCTAGTGGCCTGGTGAGCGTCATCCAGTCGCGAAGATCCTTAGCTGCACCCCTCTGTAGCTGAGTGTAGGGCAACATATTGAACTCGTGCGTCGGAGAGCTAGACTGCCTCCGGTCACAGACGGATTCAGTAACACGGTTGTAGCACTTCCAGCATTCAATGCCGGTCGGCCTCATTGCCCTGTCAGAGCGATACTGAGAGAGACACTCTGCTTAGCAGTCCTTCTAGGTCCTGTCACCTGCAGTCACCCTACCTCAAGGAGAAACTCGGGTTGGGTTCCACTGCAACTAAAGATCAGTTCTTCGTGGAACACAGCCGGCTTTTGGAAGGTGCACGGGCCCCTAGGCTGACCCACGGCATTCTTTCCTTTAGGCCACGCCCTACAACGCAGAACACGCTGTATGGAGAAGCTGCTTTAGGGAAGGGCCCCCTGAGTACCATGTGTCTCTTTTGAATTTTTCGAAACAATAGGTACTTATGCTTCCCGTCAACCTCGAAATGGGGGCCTGAGGGCACAGGCCTTTTTCTCCCCAGTGTTGACCATTCCACTCGGGCAGCCTGGAAGCTTGTGCCCAAACACTTGTGCTTCCAGGATTCTAGTCATTTCGTGCAGGGCTCGGATAGGAAGTTGACTTTTCTCCCAGAAACAGGGCGCCTCCGGTTCCTGGGTGGGATATCATCTTGCCCTGTGTCTTTCCTTATTTGGGTGTACGCGCACCTCTCACGGTTGTGGCCTCTCCCGTCGCGGAGCGCCGGCTCCTGAGGCTTAGGTGCAGCGGCTAAGGCTCCCGGGTGCGGCACTAGGGCAGCGGGTGGGACCTTCCCGGATCGGGGTACGAACCCGTGTCTCCTGCATCGGCAGGCTGACTTTCAACTACAGTTCCACAAAGAAAGCCTGACCCTGCTTTAGAGCTAAAGGGAACCCGAAACGCAAACACTGGCTTTTCACTACGGCCCTGGGTTTCCGTGCAGAAAGATTGGTGGGCAGCAGCTTCCATGAGGCATTTTGGCTGTGCTACTTCAGTTTCACGAGGGTAGGCCTTTCCGGACTCCTAGCACGTTAGCACCAGTTTCCTTACAGGAACACTCAGGGAGCCGGGCTCCAGTGGGCCTGTGGAGCAGCACCCAGCCCCGTAGGTCCCTCAGCGCACCCCTGTGTTTCCTGAGCGAAGCGCAACACACTGCACTCTTCCCTGGGAGAGCTGGAGATCCTCAGCTCTGCCACAGCTTCAGAGAGACGTTCCTAGCCAGTCCAGCAGGTCAAAAACACTCTTGCTGCCGGGAGTTTAGTCCCTGCGGGCATGCCTGCGAGAGGCAAATGAGCTTTCTCGAAAGAAGCAGGCTGCTTCCAGTTCCTGAGGAAGCTTCCCTGCCCTGCTCTAGGGCGAAAGGGAAACTCAGGGTCCCCACGAGACTCGAAAATCGCCCTGGTGGGCCGTGCCGATTGGAAGGCGTGCAGCACCCTTCCCGAGGCATTCCTTGCTGTTCTGCTTTAAGTTTTCGGTAGTACCCCTTTAAGGAGTCCTAAGAACGTCGTGTCAGCACCCGAGTCAGTGCAAGAACACTGAGTACCGCCAGGCTCCTGGGGCCCGCTTGAGCCTCATCCAGCCCCGAAGGCCCTTAGGTGTACGCCTGTTTATGCCGAGTGTAGGGCAACACACTGCCCTCTTCCTTGGGAGAGGCAGATTTCCTCAGCTCTCCAAGAGCTTCTGAAACAAGGTTGTATCCAGCGCAACATGACAAGGAAGTTGGCTCCCCTTGCCTTACCTGAGCTCTACCTCGAAAAACACTCTGCTTAGCGCTCCTTCTCGGACCTCAAACCTGCAGTCACCTTACCCAAGGAAAAAGTCAGGCTGGGTTCCACTGCAACTGACGCACAGTTCTTCGTGGAACACAGCAGGCTTTTGGGAGATGCCCAGGCCCCTAGGCCGATCTGGGGCTTTCGAAAATTTAGGCAGTTCCCTACAAGCCGAACACCCTGCCTACAAAAGTTGATTTCGGGAAGGGGTCAGTGGGTAGCTTGTGTCTCTTCTGACTTCGGCAGCATAACAGGTCCTTACGCAGTGCGTCAACCTCGAATGGGGGGCCTGATGTCACAAGCCTTGTTTTCCCCGCTGGAAAGCGCCCTGCGTGAGCCCTTGACGCTTCCGGGGAATAGTGCGTTTGCCGGCTTACTAGTCAGGGCAGGCGTGGCACTGAGTAGAAACTGAGTTGCCTCCAAAGAAATAGGGTACTACGACTTCCTGGCTGGGAGCTTCCCCTGCCCTGCTTTATAGCGAAAGGGAAACTCAGCATGAACACTCGCCTCGACGGGTGGCCCTGCTCTGCCATGCAGAAGGGGAGGCGTGCGGCAGCTTCTATGAGACCCACGTCGCAGCTCTGCTTTACTTTAAAGGCAGTAAGCTGTAAAGGCCTCCTAGGACCCTCGCGTCCGCACACGATTCTGCCTAAGAACGCTGAGTCACTGCAGGCTCCTAGTGGCCTGGTGAGCCTCATCCAGTCGCGAAGATCCTTAGCTGCACCCCTCTGTAGCTGAGTGTAGGGCAACATATTGAACTCGTGCGTCGGAGAGCTAGACTGCCTCCGGTCACAGACGGATTCAGTAACACGGTTGTAGCACTTCCAGCATTCAATGCCGGTCGGCCTCATTGCCCTGTCAGAGCGATACTGAGAGAGACACTCTGCTTAGCAGTCCTTCTAGGTCCTGTCAC
The DNA here is from genome assembly GCF_964341445.2 of Mesoplodon mirus. Classification (NCBI taxonomy): domain Eukaryota; kingdom Metazoa; phylum Chordata; class Mammalia; order Artiodactyla; family Ziphiidae; genus Mesoplodon; species Mesoplodon mirus. Next base: position 37,084,276 of record NC_138993.1, read on the forward strand.
CTGCAGTCACCCTACCTCAAGGAGAAACTCGGGTTGGGTTCCACTGCAACTAAAGATCAGTTCTTCGTGGAACACAGCCGGCTTTTGGAAGGTGCACGGGCCCCTAGGCTGACCCACGGCATTCTTTCCTTTAGGCCACGCCCTACAACGCAGAACACGCTGTATGGAGAAGCTGCTTTAGGGAAGGGCCCCCTGAGTACCATGTGTCTCTTTTGAATTTTTCGAAACAATAGGTACTTATGCTTCCCGTCAACCTCGAAATGGGGGCCTGAGGGCACAGGCCTTTTTCTCCCCAGTGTTGACCATTCCACTCGGGCAGCCTGGAAGCTTGTGCCCAAACACTTGTGCTTCCAGGATTCTAGTCATTTCGTGCAGGGCTCGGATAGGAAGTTGACTTTTCTCCCAGAAACAGGGCGCCTCCGGTTCCTGGGTGGGATATCATCTTGCCCTGTGTCTTTCCTTATTTGGGTGTACGCGCACCTCTCACGGTTGTGGCCTCTCCCGTCGCGGAGCGCCGGCTCCTGAGGCTTAGGTGCAGCGGCTAAGGCTCCCGGGTGCGGCACTAGGGCAGCGGGTGGGACCTTCCCGGATCGGGGTACGAACCCGTGTCTCCTGCATCGGCAGGCTGACTTTCAACTACAGTTCCACAAAGAAAGCCTGACCCTGCTTTAGAGCTAAAGGGAACCCGAAACGCAAACACTGGCTTTTCACTACGGCCCTGGGTTTCCGTGCAGAAAGATTGGTGGGCAGCAGCTTCCATGAGGCATTTTGGCTGTGCTACTTCAGTTTCACGAGGGTAGGCCTTTCCGGACTCCTAGCACGTTAGCACCAGTTTCCTTACAGGAACACTCAGGGAGCCGGGCTCCAGTGGGCCTGTGGAGCAGCACCCAGCCCCGTAGGTCCCTCAGCGCACCCCTGTGTTTCCTGAGCGAAGCGCAACACACTGCACTCTTCCCTGGGAGAGCTGGAGATCCTCAGCTCTGCCACAGCTTCAGAGAGACGTTCCTAGCCAGTCCAGCAGGTCAAAAACACTCTTGCTGCCGGGAGTTTAGTCCCTGCGGGCATGCCTGCGAGAGGCAAATGAGCTTTCTCGAAAGAAGCAGGCTGCTTCCAGTTCCTGAGGAAGCTTCCCTGCCCTGCTCTAGGGCGAAAGGGAAACTCAGGGTCCCCACGAGACTCGAAAATCGCCCTGGTGGGCCGTGCCGATTGGAAGGCGTGCATCACCCTTCCCGAGGCATTCCTTGCTGTTCTGCTTTAAGTTTTCGGTAGTACCCCTTTAAGGAGTCCTAAGAACGTCGTGTCAGCACCCGAGTCAGTGCAAGAACACTGAGTACCGCCAGGCTCCTGGGGCCCGCTTGAGCCTCATCCAGCCCCGAAGGCCCTTAGGTGTACGCCTGTTTATGCCGAGTGTAGGGCAACACACTGCCCTCTTCCTTGGGAGAGGCAGATTTCCTCAGCTCTCCAAGAGCTTCTGAAACAAGGTTGTATCCAGCGCAACATGACAAGGAAGTTGGCTCCCCTTGCCTTACCTGAGCTCTACCTCGAAAAACACTCTGCTTAGCGCTCCTGCTCGGACCTCAAACCTGCAGTCACCTTACCCAAGGAAAAAGTCAGGCTGGGTTCCACTGCAACTGACGCACAGTTCTTCGTGGAACACAGCAGGCTTTTGGGAGATGCCCAGGCCCCTAGGCCGATCTGGGGCTTTCGAAAATTTAGGCAGTTCCCTACAAGCCGAACACCCTGCCTACAAAAGTTGATTTCGGGAAGGGGTCAGTGGGTAGCTTGTGTCTCTTCTGACTTCGGCAGCATAACAGGTCCTTACGCAGTGCGTCAACCTCGAATGGGGGGCCTGATGTCACAAGCCTTGTTTTCCCCGCTGGAAAGCGCCCTGCGTGAGCCCTTGACGCTTCCGGGGAATAGTGCGTTTGCCGGCTTACTAGTCAGGGCAGGCGTGGCACTGAGTAGAAACTGAGTTGCCTCCAAAGAAATAGGGTACTACGACTTCCTGGCTGGGAGCTTCCCCTGCCCTGCTTTATAGCGAAAGGGAAACTCAGCATGAACACTCGCCTCGACGGGTGGCCCTGCTCTGCCATGCAGAAGGGGAGGCGTGCGGCAGCTTCTATGAGACCCACGTCGCAGCTCTGCTTTACTTTAAAGGCAGTAAGCTGTAAAGGCCTCCTAGGACCCTCGCGTCCGCACACGATTCTGCCTAAGAACGCTGAGTCACTGCAGGCTCCTAGTGGCCTGGTGAGCCTCATCCAGTCGCGAAGATCCTTAGCTGCACCCCTCCGTAGCTGAGTGTAGGGCAACATATTGAACTCGTGCGTCGGAGAGCTAGACTGCCTCCGGTCACAGACGGATTCAGTAACACGGTTGTAGCACTTCCAGCATTCAATGCCGGTCGGCCTCATTGCCCTGTCAGAGCGATACTGAGAGAGACACTCTGCTTAGCAGTCCTTCTAGGTCCTGTCACCTGCAGTCACCCTACCTCAAGGAGAAACTCGGGTTGGGTTCCACTGCAACTAAAGATCAGTTCTTCGTGGAACACAGCCGGCTTTTGGAAGGTGCACGGGCCCCTAGGCTGACCCACGGCATTCTTTCCTTTAGGCCACGCCCTACAACGCAGAACACGCTGTATGGAGAAGCTGCTTTAGGGAAGGGCCCCCTGAGTACCATGTGTCTCTTTTGAATTTTTCGAAACAATAGGTACTTATGCTTCCCGTCAACCTCGAAATGGGGGCCTGAGGGCACAGGCCTTTTTCTCCCCAGTGTTGACCATTCCACTCGGGCAGCCTGGAAGCTTGTGCCCAAACACTTGTGCTTCCAGGATTCTAGTCATTTCGTGCAGGGCTCGGATAGGAAGTTGACTTTTCTCCCAGAAACAGGGCGCCTCCGGTTCCTGGGTGGGATATCATCTTGCCCTGTGTCTTTCCTTATTTGGGTGTACGCGCACCTCTCACGGTTGTGGCCTCTCCCGTTGCGGAGCGCCGGCTGCTGAGGCTTAGGTGCAGCGGCTAAGGCTCCCGGGTGCGGCACTAGGGCAGCGGGTGGGACCTTCCCGGATCGGGGTACGAACCCGTGTCTCCTGCATCGGCAGGCTGACTTTCAACTACAGTTCCACAAAGAAAGCCTGACCCTGCTTTAGAGCTAAAGGGAACCCGAAACGCAAACACTGGCTTTTCACTACGGCCCTGGGTTTCCGTGCAGAAAGATTGGTGGGCAGCAGCTTCCATGAGGCATTTTGGCTGTGCTACTTCAGTTTCACGAGGGTAGGCCTTTCCGGACTCCTAGCACGTTAGCACCAGTTTCCTTACAGGAACACTCAGGGAGCCGGGCTCCAGTGGGCCTGTGGAGCAGCACCCAGCCCCGTAGGTCCTTCAGCGCACCCCTGTGTTTCCTGAGCGAAGCGCAACACACTGCACTCTTCCCTGGGAGAGCTGGAGATCCTCAGCTCTGCCACAGCTTCAGAGAGACGTTCCTAGCCAGTCCAGCAGGTCAAAAACACTCTTGCTGCCGGGAGTTTAGTCCCTGCGGGCATGCCTGCGAGAGGCAAATGAGCTTTCTCGAAAGAAGCAGGCTGCTTCCAGTTCCTGAGGAAGCTTCCCTGCCCTGCTCTAGGGCGAAAGGGAAACTCAGGGTCCCCACGAGACTCGAAAATCGCCCTGGTGGGCCGTGCCGATTGGAAGGCGTGCAGCACCCTTCCCGAGGCATTCCTTGCTGTTCTGCTTTAAGTTTTCGGTAGTACCCCTTTAAGGAGTCCTAAGAACGTCGTGTCAGCACCCGAGTCAGTGCAAGAACACTGAGTACCGCCAGGCTCCTGGGGCCCGCTTGAGCCTCATCCAGCCCCGAAGGCCCTTAGGTGTACGCCTGTTTATGCCGAGTGTAGGGCAACACACTGCCCTCTTCCTTGGGAGAGGCAGATTTCCTCAGCTCTCCAAGAGCTTCTGAAACAAGGTTGTATCCAGCGCAACATGACAAGGAAGTTGGCTCCCCTTGCCTTACCTGAGCTCTACCTCGAAAAACACTCTGCTTAGCGCTCCTTCTCGGACCTCAAACCTGCAGTCACCTTACCCAAGGAAAAAGTCAGGCTGGGTTCCACTGCAACTGACGCACAGTTCTTCGTGGAACACAGCAGGCTTTTGGGAGATGCCCAGGCCCCTAGGCCGATCTGGGGCTTTCGAAAATTTAGGCAGTTCCCTACAAGCCGAACACCCTGCCTACAAAAGTTGATTTCGGGAAGGGGTCAGTGGGTAGCTTGTGTCTCTTCTGACTTCGGCAGCATAACAGGTCCTTACGCAGTGCGTCAACCTCGAATGGGGGGCCTGATGTCACAAGCCTTGTTTTCCCCGCTGGAAAGCGCCCTGCGTGAGCCCTTGACGCTTCCGGGGAATAGTGCGTTTGCCGGCTTACTAGTCAGGGCAGGCGTGGCACTGAGTAGAAACTGAGTTGCCTCCAAAGAAATAGGGTACTACGACTTCCTGGCTGGGAGCTTCCCCTGCCCTGCTTTATAGCGAAAGGGAAACTCAGCATGAACACTCGCCTCGACGGGTGGCCCTGCTCTGCCATGCAGAAGGGGAGGCGTGCGGCAGCTTCTATGAGACCCACGTCGCAGCTCTGCTTTACTTTAAAGGCAGTAAGCTGTAAAGGCCTCCTAGGACCCTCGCGTCCGCACACGATTCTGCCTAAGAACGCTGAGTCACTGCAGGCTCCTAGTGGCCTGGTGAGCCTCATCCAGTCGCGAAGATCCTTAGCTGCACCCCTCCGTAGCTGAGTGTAGGGCAACATATTGAACTCGTGCGTCGGAGAGCTAGACTGCCTCCGGTCACAGACGGATTCAGTAACACGGTTGTAGCACTTCCAGCATTCAATGCCGGTCGGCCTCATTGCCCTGTCAGAGCGATACTGAGAGAGACACTCTGCTTAGCAGTCCTTCTAGGTCCTGTCACCTGCAGTCACCCTACCTCAAGGAGAAACTCGGGTTGGGTTCCACTGCAACTAAAGATCAGTTCTTCGTGGAACACAGCCGGCTTTTGGAAGGTGCACGGGCCCCTAGGCTGACCCACGGCATTCTTTCCTTTAGGCCACGCCCTACAACGCAGAACACGCTGTATGGAGAAGCTGCTTTAGGGAAGGGCCCCCTGAGTACCATGTGTCTCTTTTGAATTTTTCGAAACAATAGGTACTTATGCTTCCCGTCAACCTCGAAATGGGGGCCTGAGGGCACAGGCCTTTTTCTCCCCAGTGTTGACCATTCCACTCGGGCAGCCTGGAAGCTTGTGCCCAAACACTTGTGCTTCCAGGATTCTAGTCATTTCGTGCAGGGCTCGGATAGGAAGTTGACTTTTCTCCCAGAAACAGGGCGCCTCCGGTTCCTGGGTGGGATATCATCTTGCCCTGTGTCTTTCCTTATTTGGGTGTACGCGCACCTCTCACGGTTGTGGCCTCTCCCGTTGCGGAGCGCCGGCTGCTGAGGCTTAGGTGCAGCGGCTAAGGCTCCCGGGTGCGGCACTAGGGCAGCGGGTGGGACCTTCCCGGATCGGGGTACGAACCCGTGTCTCCTGCATCGGCAGGCTGACTTTCAACTACAGTTCCACAAAGAAAGCCTGACCCTGCTTTAGAGCTAAAGGGAACCCGAAACGCAAACACTGGCTTTTCACTACGGCCCTGGGTTTCCGTGCAGAAAGATTGGTGGGCAGCAGCTTCCATGAGGCATTTTGGCTGTGCTACTTCAGTTTCACGAGGGTAGGCCTTTCCGGACTCCTAGCACGTTAGCACCAGTTTCCTTACAGGAACACTCAGGGAGCCGGGCTCCAGTGGGCCTGTGGAGCAGCACCCAGCCCCGTAGGTCCTTCAGCGCACCCCTGTGTTTCCTGAGCGAAGCGCAACACACTGCACTCTTCCCTGGGAGAGCTGGAGATCCTCAGCTCTGCCACAGCTTCAGAGAGACGTTCCTAGCCAGTCCAGCAGGTCAAAAACACTCTTGCTGCCGGGAGTTTAGTCCCTGCGGGCATGCCTGCGAGAGGCAAATGAGCTTTCTCGAAAGAAGCAGGCTGCTTCCAGTTCCTGAGGAAGCTTCCCTGCCCTGCTCTAGGGCGAAAGGGAAACTCAGTGTCCCCACGAGACTCGAAAATCGCCCTGGTGGGCCGTGCCGATTGGAAGGCGTGCAGCACCCTTCCCGAGGCATTCCTTGCTGTTCTGCTTTAAGTTTTCGGTAGTACCCCTTTAAGGAGTCCTAAGAACGTCGTGTCAGCACCCGAGTCAGTGCAAGAACACTGAGTACCGCCAGGCTCCTGGGGCCCGCTTGAGCCTCATCCAGCCCCGAAGGCCCTTAGGTGTACGCCTGTTTATGCCGAGTGTAGGGCAACACACTGCCCTCTTCCTTGGGAGAGGCAGATTTCCTCAGCTCTCCAAGAGCTTCTGAAACAAGGTTGTATCCAGCGCAACATGACAAGGAAGTTGGCTCCCCTTGCCTTACCTGAGCTCTACCTCGAAAAACACTCTGCTTAGCGCTCCTTCTCGGACCTCAAACCTGCAGTCACCTTACCCAAGGAAAAAGTCAGGCTGGGTTCCACTGCAACTGACGCACAGTTCTTCGTGGAACACAGCAGGCTTTTGGGAGATGCCCAGGCCCCTAGGCCGATCTGGGGCTTTCGAAAATTTAGGCAGTTCCCTACAAGCCGAACACCCTGCCTACAAAAGTTGATTTCGGGAAGGGGTCAGTGGGTAGCTTGTGTCTCTTCTGACTTCGGCAGCATAACAGGTCCTTACGCAGTGCGTCAACCTCGAATGGGGGGCCTGATGTCACAAGCCTTGTTTTCCCCGCTGGAAAGCGCCCTGCGTGAGCCCTTGACGCTTCCGGGGAATAGTGCGTTTGCCGGCTTACTAGTCAGGGCAGGCGTGGCACTGAGTAGAAACTGAGTTGCCTCCAAAGAAATAGGGTACTACGACTTCCTGGCTGGGAGCTTCCCCTGCCCTGCTTTATAGCGAAAGGGAAACTCAGCATGAACACTCGCCTCGACGGGTGGCCCTGCTCTGCCATGCAGAAGGGGAGGCGTGCGGCAGCTTCTATGAGACCCACGTCGCAGCTCTGCTTTACTTTAAAGGCAGTAAGCTGTAAAGGCCTCCTAGGACCCTCGCGTCCGCACACGATTCTGCCTAAGAACGCTGAGTCACTGCAGGCTCCTAGTGGCCTGGTGAGCCTCATCCAGTCGCGAAGATCCTTAGCTGCACCCCTCCGTAGCTGAGTGTAGGGCAACATACTGAACTCGTGCGTCGGAGAGCTAGACTGCCTCCGGTCACAGACGGATTCAGTAACACGGTTGTAGCACTTCCAGCATTCAATGCCGGTCGGCCTCATTGCCCTGTCAGAGCGATACTGAGAGAGACACTCTGCTTAGCAGTCCTTCTAGGTCCTGTCACCTGCAGTCACCCTACCTCAAGGAGAAACTCGGGTTGGGTTCCACTGCAACTAAAGATCAGTTCTTCGTGGAACACAGCCGGCTTTTGGAAGGTGCACGGGCCCCTAGGCTGACCCACGGCATTCTTTCCTTTAGGCCACGCCCTACAACGCAGAACACGCTGTATGGAGAAGCTGCTTTAGGGAAGGGCCCCCTGAGTACCATGTGTCTCTTTTGAATTTTTCGAAACAATAGGTACTGATGCTTCCCGTCAACCTCGAAATGGGGGCCTGAGGGCACAGGCCTTTTTCTCCCCAGTGTTGACCATTCCACTCGGGCAGCCTGGAAGCTTGTGCCCAAACACTTGTGCTTCCAGGATTCTAGTCATTTCGTGCAGGGCTCGGATAGGAAGTTGACTTTTCTCCCAGAAACAGGGCGCCTCCGGTTCCTGGGTGGGATATCATCTTGCCCTGTGTCTTTCCTTATTTGGGTGTACGCGCACCTCTCACGGTTGTGGCCTCTCCCGTTGCGGAGCGCCGGCTCCTGAGGCTTAGGTGCAGCGGCTAAGGCTCCCGGGTGCGGCACTAGGGCAGCGGGTGGGACCTTCCCGGATCGGGGTACGAACCCGTGTCTCCTGCATCGGCAGGCTGACTTTCAACTACAGTTCCACAAAGAAAGCCTGACCCTGCTTTAGAGCTAAAGGGAACCCGAAACGCAAACACTGGCTTTTCACTACGGCCCTGGGTTTCCGTGCAGAAAGATTGGTGGGCAGCAGCTTCCATGAGGCATTTTGGCTGTGCTACTTCAGTTTCACGAGGGTAGGCCTTTCCGGACTCCTAGCACGTTAGCACCAGTTTCCTTACAGGAACACTCAGGGAGCCGGGCTCCAGTGGGCCTGTGGAGCAGCACCCAGCCCCGTAGGTCCTTCAGCGCACCCCTGTGTTTCCTGAGCGAAGCGCAACACACTGCACTCTTCCCTGGGAGAGCTGGAGATCCTCAGCTCTGCCACAGCTTCAGAGAGACGTTCCTAGCCAGTCCAGCAGGTCAAAAACACTCTTGCTGCCGGGAGTTTAGTCCCTGCGGGCATGCCTGCGAGAGGCAAATGAGCTTTCTCGAAAGAAGCAGGCTGCTTCCAGTTCCTGAGGAAGCTTCCCTGCCCTGCTCTAGGGCGAAAGGGAAACTCAGGGTCCCCACGAGACTCGAAAATCGCCCTGGTGGGCCGTGCCGATTGGAAGGCGTGCAGCACCCTTCCCGAGGCATTCCTTGCTGTTCTGCTTTAAGTTTTCGGTAGTACCCCTTTAAGGAGTCCTAAGAACGTCGTGTCAGCACCCGAGTCAGTGCAAGAACACTGAGTACCGCCAGGCTCCTGGGGCCCGCTTGAGCCTCATCCAGCCCCGAAGGCCCTTAGGTGTACGCCTGTTTATGCCGAGTGTAGGGCAACACACTGCCCTCTTCCTTGGGAGAGGCAGATTTCCTCAGCTCTCCAAGAGCTTCTGAAACAAGGTTGTATCCAGCGCAACATGACAAGGAAGTTGGCTCCCCTTGCCTTACCTGAGCTCTACCTCGAAAAACACTCTGCTTAGCGCTCCTGCTCGGACCTCAAACCTGCAGTCACCTTACCCAAGGAAAAAGTCAGGCTGGGTTCCACTGCAACTGACGCACAGTTCTTCGCGGAACACAGCAGGCTTTTGGAAGATGCCCAGGCCCCTAGGCCGATCTGGGGCTTTCGAAAATTTAGGCAGTTCCCTACAAGCCGAACACCCTGCCTACAAAAGTTGATTTCGGGAAGGGGTCAGTGGGTAGCTTGTGTCTCTTCTGACTTCGGCAGCATAACAGGTCCTTACGCAGTGCGTCAACCTCGAATGGGGGGCCTGATGTCACAAGCCTTGTTTTCCCCGCTGGAAAGCGCCCTGCGTGAGCCCTTGACGCTTCCGGGGAATAGTGCGTTTGCCGGCTTACTAGTCAGTGCAGGCGTGGCACTGAGTAGAAACTGAGTTGCCTCCAAAGGAATAGGGTACTACGACTTCCTGGCTGGGAGCTTCCCCTGCCCTGCTTTATAGCGAAAGGGAAGCTCAGCATGAACACTCGCCTCGACGTGTGGCCCTGCTCTGCCATGCAGAAGGGGAGGCGTGCGGCAGCTTCTATGAGACCCACGTCGCAGCTCTGCTTTACTTTAAAGGCAGTAAGCTGTAAAGGCCTCCTAGGACCCTCGCGTCCGCACACGATTCTGCCTAAGAACGCTGAGTCACTGCAGGCTCCTAGTGGCCTGGTGAGCCTCATCCAGTCGCGAAGATCCTTAGCTGCACCCCTCCGTAGCTGAGCGTAGGGCAACATATTGAACTCGTGCGTCGGAGAGCTAGACTGCCTCCGGTCACAGACGGATTCAGTAACACGGTTGTAGCACTTCCAGCATTCAATGCCGGTCGGCCTCATTGCCCTGTCAGAGCGATACTGAGAGAGACACTCTGCTTAGCAGTCCTTGTAGGTCTTGTCACCTGCAGTCACCCTACCTCAAGGAGAAACTCGGGTTGGGTTCCACTGCAACTAAAGATCAGTTCTTCGTGGAACACAGCCGGCTTTTGGAAGGTGCACGGGCCCCTAGGCTGACCCACGGCATTCTTTCCTTTAGGCCACGCCCTACAACGCAGAACACGCTGTATGGAGAAGCTGCTTTAGGGAAGGGCCCCCTGAGTACCATGTGTCTCTTTTGAATTTTTCGAAACAATAGGTACTGATGCTTCCCGTCAACCTCGAAATGGGGGCCTGAGGGCACAGGCCTTTTTCTCCCCAGTGTTGACCATTCCACTCGGGCAGCCTGGAAGCTTGTGCCCAAACACTTGTGCTTCCAGGATTCTAGTCATTTCGTGCAGGGCTCGGATAGGAAGTTGACTTTTCTCCCAGAAACAGGGCGCCTCCGGTTCCTGGGTGGGATATCATCTTGCCCTGTGTCTTTCCTTATTTGGGTGTACGAGCACCTCTCACGGTTGTGGCCTCTCCCGTTGCGGAGCGCCGGCTGCTGAGGCTTAGGTGCAGCGGCTAAGGCTCCCGGGTGCGGCACTAGGGCAGCGGGTGGGACCTTCCCGGATCGGGGTACGAACCCGTGTCTCCTGCATCGGCAGGCTGACTTTCAACTACAGTTCCACAAAGAAAGCCTGACCCTGCTTTAGAGCTAAAGGGAACCCGAAACGCAAACACTGGCTTTTCACTACGGCCCTGGGTTTCCGTGCAGAAAGATTGGTGGGCAGCAGCTTCCATGAGGCATTTTGGCTGTGCTACTTCAGTTTCACGAGGGTAGGCCTTTCCGGACTCCTAGCACGTTAGCACCAGTTTCCTTACAGGAACACTCAGGGAGCCGGGCTCCAGTGGGCCTGTGGAGCAGCACCCAGCCCCGTAGGTCCCTCAGCGCACCCCTGTGTTTCCTGAGCGAAGCGCAACACACTGCACTCTTCCCTGGGAGAGCTGGAGATCCTCAGCTCTGCCACAGCTTCAGAGAGACGTTCCTAGCCAGTCCAGCAGGTCAAAAACACTCTTGCTGCCGGGAGTTTAGTCCCTGCGCGCATGCCTGCGAGAGGCAAATGAGCTTTCTCGAAAGAAGCAGGCTGCTTCCAGTTCCTGAGGAAGCTTCCCTGCCCTGCTCTAGGGCGAAAGGGAAACTCAGTGTCCCCACGAGACTCGAAAATCGCCCTGGTGGGCCGTGCCGATTGGAAGGCGTGCAGCACTCTTCCCGAGGCATTCCTTGCTGTTCTGCTTTAAGTTTTCGGTAGTACCCCTTTAAGGAGTCCTAAGAACGTCGTGTCAGCACCCGAGTCAGTGCAAGAACACTGAGTACCGCCAGGCTCCTGGGGCCCGCTTGAGCCTCATCCAGCCCCGAAGGCCCTTAGGTGTACGCCTGTTTATGCCGAGTGTAGGGCAACACACTGCCCTCTTCCTTGGGAGAGGCAGATTTCCTCAGCTCTCCAAGAGCTTCTGAAACAAGGTTGTATCCAGCGCAACATGACAAGGAAGTTGGCTCCCCTTGCCTTACCTGAGCTCTACCTCGAAAAACACTCTGCTTAGCGCTCCTGCTCGGACCTCAAACCTGCAGTCACCTTACCCAAGGAAAAAGTCAGGCTGGGTTCCACTGCAACTGACGCACAGTTCTTCGCGGAACACAGCAGGCTTTTGGAAGATGCCCAGGCCCCTAGGCCGATCTGGGGCTTTCGAAAATTTAGGCAGTTCCCTACAAGCCGAACACCCTGCCTACAAAAGTTGATTTCGGGAAGGGGTCAGTGGGTAGCTTGTGTCTCTTCTGACTTCGGCAGCATAACAGGTCCTTACGCAGTGCGTCAACCTCGAATGGGGGGCCTGATGTCACAAGCCTTGTTTTCCCCGCTGGCAAGCGCCCTGCGTGAGCCCTTGACGCTTCCGGGGAATAGTGCGTTTGCCGGCTTACTAGTCAGTGCAGGCGTGGCACTGAGTAGAAACTGAGTTGCCTCCAAAGAAATAGGGTACTACGACTTCCTGGCTGGGAGCTTCCCCTGCCCTGCTTTATAGCGAAAGGGAAGCTCAGCATGAACACTCGCCTCGACGTGTGGCCCTGCTCTGCCATGCAGAAGGGGAGGCGTGCGGCAGCTTCTATGAGACCCACGTCGCAGCTGTGCTTTACTTTAAAGGCAGTAAGCTGTAAAGGCCTCCTAGGACCCTCGCGTCCGCACACGATTCTGCCTAAGAACGCTGAGTCACTGCAGGCTCCTAGTGGCCTGGTGAGCCTCATCCAGTCGCGAAGATCCTTAGCTGCACCCCTCCGTAGCTGAGCGTAGGGCAACATATTGAACTCGTGCGTCGGAGAGCTAGACTGCCTCCGGTCACAGACGGATTCAGTAACACGGTTGTAGCACTTCCAGCATTCAATGCCGGTCGGCCTCATTGCCCTGTCAGAGCGATACTGAGAGAGACACTCTGCTTAGCAGTCCTTCTAGGTCTTGTCACCTGCAGTCACCCTACCTCAAGGAGAAACTCGGGTTGGGTTCCACTGCAACTAAAGATCAGTTCTTCGTGGAACACAGCCGGCTTTTGGAAGGTGCACGGGCCCCTAGGCTGACCCACGGCATTCTTTCCTTTAGGCCACGCCCTACAACGCAGAACACGCTGTATGGAGAAGCTGCTTTAGGGAAGGGCCCCCTGAGTACCATGTGTCTCTTTTGAATTTTTCGAAACAATAGGTACTTATGCTTCCCGTCAACCTCGAAATGGGGGCCTGAGGGCACAGGCCTTTTTCTCCCCAGTGTTGACCATTCCACTCGGGCAGCCTGGAAGCTTGTGCCCAAACACTTGTGCTTCCAGGATTCTAGTCATTTCGTGCAGGGCTCGGATAGGAAGTTGACTTTTCTCCCAGAAACAGGGCGCCTCCGGTTCCTGGGTGGGATATCATCTTGCCCTGTGTCTTTCCTTATTTGGGTGTACGCGCACCTCTCACGGTTGTGGCCTCTCCCGTTGCGGAGCGCCGGCTCCTGAGGCTTAGGTGCAGCGGCTAAGGCTCCCGGGTGCGGCACTAGGGCAGCGGGTGGGACCTTCCCGGATCGGGGTACGAACCCGTGTCTCCTGCATCGGCAGGCTGACTTTCAACTACAGTTCCACAAAGAAAGCCTGACCCTGCTTTAGAGCTAAAGGGAACCCGAAACGCAAACACTGGCTTTTCACTACGGCCCTGGGTTTCCGTGCAGAAAGATTGGTGGGCAGCAGCTTCCATGAGGCATTTTGGCTGTGCTACTTCAGTTTCACGAGGGTAGGCCTTTCCGGACTCCTAGCACGTTAGCACCAGTTTCCTTACAGGAACACTCAGGGAGCCGGGCTCCAGTGGGCCTGTGGAGCAGCACCCAGCCCCGTAGGTCCCTCAGCGCACCCCTGTGTTTCCTGAGCGAAGCGCAACACACTGCACTCTTCCCTGGGAGAGCTGGAGATCCTCAGCTCTGCCACAGCTTCAGAGAGACGTTCCTAGCCAGTCCAGCAGGTCAAAAACACTCTTGCTGCCGGGAGTTTAGTCCCTGCGCGCATGCCTGCGAGAGGCAAATGAGCTTTCTCGAAAGAAGCAGGCTGCTTCCAGTTCCTGAGGAAGCTTCCCTGCCCTGCTCTAGGGCGAAAGGGAAACTCAGTGTCCCCACGAGACTCGAAAATCGCCCTGGTGGGCCGTGCCGATTGGAAGGCGTGCAGCACTCTTCCCGAGGCATTCCTTGCTGTTCTGCTTTAAGTTTTCGGTAGTACCCCTTTAAGGAGTCCTAAGAACGTCGTGTCAGCACCCGAGTCAGTGCAAGAACACTGAGTACCGCCAGGCTCCTGGGGCCCGCTTGAGCCTCATCCAGCCCCGAAGGCCCTTAGGTGTACGCCTGTTTATGCCGAGTGTAGGGCAACACACTGCCCTCTTCCTTGGGAGAGGCAGATTTCCTCAGCTCTCCAAGAGCTTCTGAAACAAGGTTGTATCCAGCGCAACATGACAAGGAAGTTGGCTCCCCTTGCCTTACCTGAGCTCTACCTCGAAAAACACTCTGCTTAGCGCTCCTGCTCGGACCTCAAACCTGCAGTCACCTTACCCAAGGAAAAAGTCAGGCTGGGTTCCACTGCAACTGACGCACAGTTCTTCGTGGAACACAGCAGGCTTTTGGAAGATGCCCAGGCCCCTAGGCCGATCTGGGGCTTTCGAAAATTTAGGCAGTTCCCTACAAGCCGAACACCCTGCCTACAAAAGTTGATTTCGGGAAGGGGTCAGTGGGTAGCTTGTGTCTCTTCTGACTTCGGCAGCATAACAGGTCCTTACGCAGTGCGTCAACCTCGAATGGGGGGCCTGATGTCACAAGCCTTGTTTTCCCCGCTGGCAAGCGCCCTGCGTGAGCCCTTGACGCTTCCGGGGAATAGTGCGTTTGCCGGCTTACTAGTCAGTGCAGGCGTGGCACTGAGTAGAAACTGAGTTGCCTCCAAAGGAATAGGGTACTACGACTTCCTGGCTGGGAGCTTCCCCTGCCCTGCTTTATAGCGAAAGGGAAGCTCAGCATGAACACTCGCCTCGACGTGTGGCCCTGCTCTGCCATGCAGAAGGGGAGGCGTGCGGCAGCTTCTATGAGACCCACGTCGCAGCTCTGCTTTACTTTAAAGGCAGTAAGCTGTAAAGGCCTCCTAGGACCCTCGCGTCCGCACACGATTGTGCCTAAGAACGCTGAGTCACTGCAGGCTCCTAGTGGCCTGGTGAGCCTCATCCAGTCGCGAAGATCCTTAGCTGCACCCCTCCGTAGCTGAGCGTAGGGCAACATATTGAACTCGTGCGTCGGAGAGCTAGACTGCCTCCGGTCACAGACGGATTCAGTAACACGGTTGTAGCACTTCCAGCATTCAATGCCGGTCGGCCTCATTGCCCTGTCAGAGCGATACTGAGAGAGACACTCTGCTTAGCAGTCCTTCTAGGTCTTGTCACCTGCAGTCACCCTACCTCAAGGAGAAACTCGGGTTGGGTTCCACTGCAACTAAAGATCAGTTCTTCGTGGAACACAGCCGGCTTTTGGAAGGTGCACGGGCCCCTAGGCTGACCCACGGCATTCTTTCCTTTAGGCCACGCCCTACAACGCAGAACACGCTGTATGGAGAAGCTGCTTTAGGGAAGGGCCCCCTGAGTACCATGTGTCTCTTTTGAATTTTTCGAAACAATAGGTACTGATGCTTCCCGTCAACCTCGAAATGGGGGCCTGAGGGCACAGGCCTTTTTCTCCCCAGTGTTGACCATTCCACTCGGGCAGCCTGGAAGCTTGTGCCCAAACACTTGTGCTTCCAGGATTCTAGTCATTTCGTGCAGGGCTCGGATAGGAAGTTGACTTTTCTCCCAGAAACAGGGCGCCTCCGGTTCCTGGGTGGGATATCATCTTGCCCTGTGTCTTTCCTTATTTGGGTGTACGCGCACCTCTCACGGTTGTGGCCTCTCCCGTTGCGGAGCGCCGGCTCCTGAGGCTTAGGTGCAGCGGCTAAGGCTCCCGGGTGCGGCACTAGGGCAGCGGGTGGGACCTTCCCGGATCGGGGTACGAACCCGTGTCTCCTGCATCGTCAGGCTGACTTTCAACTACAGTTCCACAAAGAAAGCCTGACCCTGCTTTAGAGCTAAAGGGAACCCGAAACGCAAACACTGGCTTTTCACTACGGCCCTGGGTTTCCGTGCAGAAAGATTGGTGGGCAGCAGCTTCCATGAGGCATTTTGGCTGTGCTACTTCAGTTTCACGAGGGTAGGCCTTTCCGGACTCCTAGCACGTTAGCAGCAGTTTCCTTACAGGAACACTCAGGGAGCCGGGCTCCAGTGGGCCTGTGGAGCAGCACCCAGCCCCGTAGGTCCCTCAGCGCACCCCTGTGTTTCCTGAGCGAAGCGCAACACACTGCACTCTTCCCTGGGAGAGCTGGAGATCCTCAGCTCTGCCACAGCTTCAGAGAGACGTTCCTAGCCAGTCCAGCAGGTCAAAAACACTCTTGCTGCCGGGAGTTTAGTCCCTGCGGGCATGCCTGCGAGAGGCAAATGAGCTTTCTCGAAAGAAGCAGGCTGCTTCCAGTTCCTGAGGAAGCTTCCCTGCCCTGCTCTAGGGCGAAAGGGAAACTCAGTGTCCCCACGAGACTCGAAAATCGCCCTGGTGGGCCGTGCCGATTGGAAGGCGTGCAGCACTCTTCCCGAGGCATTCCTTGCTGTTCTGCTTTAAGTTTTCGGTAGTACCCCTTTAAGGAGTCCTAAGAACGTCGTGTCAGCACCCGAGTCAGTGCAAGAACACTGAGTACCGCCAGGCTCCTGGGGCCCGCTTGAGCCTCATCCAGCCCCGAAGGCCCTTAGGTGTACGCCTGTTTATGCCGAGTGTAGGGCAACACACTGCCCTCTTCCTTGGGAGAGGCAGATTTCCTCAGCTCTCCAAGAGCTTCTGAAACAAGGTTGTATCCAGCGCAACATGACAAGGAAGTTGGCTCCCCTTGCCTTACCTGAGCTCTACCTCGAAAAACACTCTTCTTAGCGCTCCTGCTCGGACCTCAAACCTGCAGTCACCTTACCCAAGGAAAAAGTCAGGCTGGGTTCCACTGCAACTGACGCACAGTTCTTCGTGGAACACAGCAGGCTTTTGGAAGATGCCCAGGCCCCTAGGCCGATCTGGGGCTTTCGAAAATTTAGGCAGTTCCCTACAAGCCGAACACCCTGCCTACAAAAGTTGATTTCGGGAAGGGGTCAGTGGGTAGCTTGTGTCTCTTCTGACTTCGGCAGCATAACAGGTCCTTACGCAGTGCGTCAACCTCGAATGGGGGGCCTGATGTCACAAGCCTTGTTTTCCCCGCTGGCAAGCGCCCTGCGTGAGCCCTTGACGCTTCCGGGGAATAGTGCGTTTGCCGGCTTACTAGTCAGGGCAGGCGTGGCACTGAGTAGAAACTGAGTTGCCTCCAAAGAAATAGGGTACTACGACTTCCTGGCTGGGAGCTTCCCCTGCCCTGCTTTATAGCGAAAGGGAAGCTCAGCATGAACACTCGCCTCGACGGGTGGCCCTGCTCTGCCATGCAGAAGGGGAGGCGTGCGGCAGCTTCTATGAGACCCACGTCGCAGCTCTGCTTTACTTTAAAGGCAGTAAGCTGTAAAGGCCTCCTAGGACCCTCGCGTCCGCACACGATTCTGCCTAAGAACGCTGAGTCACTGCAGGCTCCTAGTGGCCTGGTGAGCCTCATCCAGTCGCGAAGATCCTTAGCTGCACCCCTCCGTAGCTGAGCGTAGGGCAACATATTGAACTCGTGCGTCGGAGAGCTAGACTGCCTCCGGTCACAGACGGATTCAGTAACACGGTTGTAGCACTTCCAGCATTCAATGCCGGTCGGCCTCATTGCCCTGTCAGAGCGATACTGAGAGAGACACTCTGCTTAGCATTCCTTCTAGGTCTTGTCACCTGCAGTCACCCTACCTCAAGGAGAAACTCGGGTTGGGTTCCACTGCAACTAAAGATCAGTTCTTCGTGGAACACAGCCGGCTTTTGGAAGGTGCACGGGCCCCTAGGCTGACCCACGGCATTCTTTCCTTTAGGCCACGCCCTACAACGCAGAACACGCTGTATGGAGAAGCTGCTTTAGGGAAGGGCCCCCTGAGTACCATGTGTCTCTTTTGAATTTTTCGAAACAATAGGTACTGATGCTTCCCGTCAACCTCGAAATGGGGGCCTGAGGGCACAGGCCTTTTTCTCCCCAATGTTGACCATTCCACTCGGGCAGCCTGGAAGCTTGTGCCCAAACACTTGTGCTTCCAGGATTCTAGTCATTTCGTGCAGGGCTCGGATAGGAAGTTGACTTTTCTCCCAGAAACAGGGCGCCTCCGGTTCCTGGGTGGGAACCGGAACACATCTGGCCCTGTGTCTTTCCTTATTGGGGTGTACGCGCACCTCTCACGGTTGTGGCCTCTCCCATTGCGGAGCGCCGGCTCCTGAGGCTTAGGTTCAGCGGCTAAGGCTCCCGGGTGCGGCACTAGGGCAGCGGGTGGGACCTTCCCGGATCGGGGTACGAACCCGTGTCTCCTGCATCGGCAGGCTGACTTTCAACTACAGTTCCACAAAGAAAGCCTGACCCTGCTTTAGAGCTAAAGGGAACCCGAAACGCAAACACTGGCTTTTCACTACGGCCCTGGGTTTCCGTGCAGAAAGATTGGTGGGCAGCAGCTTCCATGAGGCATTTTGGCTGTGCTACTTCAGTTTCACGAGGGTAGGCCTTTCCGGACTCCTAGCACGTTAGCAGCAGTTTCCTTACAGGAACACTCAGGGAGCCGGGCTCCAGTGGGCCTGTGGAGCAGCACCCAGCCCCGTAGGTCCCTCAGCGCACCCCTGTGTTTCCTGAGCGAAGCGCAACACACTGCACTCTTCCCTGGGAGAGCTGGAGATCCTCAGCTCTGCCACAGCTTCAGAGAGACGTTCCTAGCCAGTCCAGCAGGTCAAAAACACTCTTGCTGCCGGGAGTTTAGTCCCTGCGGGCATGCCTGCGAGAGGCAAATGAGCTTTCTCGAAAGAAGCAGGCTGCTTCCAGTTCCTGAGGAAGCTTCCCTGCCCTGCTCTAGGGCGAAAGGGAAACTCAGTGTCCCCACGAGACTCGAAAATCGCCCTGGTGGGCCGTGCCGATTGGAAGGCGTGCAGCACTCTTCCCGAGGCATTCCTTGCTGTTCTGCTTTAAGTTTTCGGTAGTACCCCTTTAAGGAGTCCTAAGAACGTCGTGTCAGCACCCGAGTCAGTGCAAGAACACTGAGTACCGCCAGGCTCCTGGGGCCCGCTTGAGCCTCATCCAGCCCCGAAGGCCCTTAGGTGTACGCCTGTTTATGCCGAGTGTAGGGCAACACACTGCCCTCTTCCTTGGGAGAGGCAGATTTCCTCAGCTCTCCAAGAGCTTCTGAAACAAGGTTGTATCCAGCGCAACATGACAAGGAAGTTGGCTCCCCTTGCCTTACCTGAGCTCTACCTCGAAAAACACTCTGCTTAGCGCTCCTGCTCGGACCTCAAACCTGCAGTCACCTTACCCAAGGAAAAAGTCAGGCTGGGTTCCACTGCAACTGACGCACAGTTCTTCGTGGAACACAGCAGGCTTTTGGAAGATGCCCAGGCCCCTAGGCCGATCTGGGGCTTTCGAAAATTTAGGCAGTTCCCTACAAGCCGAACACCCTGCCTACAAAAGTTGATTTCGGGAAGGGGTCAGTGGGTAGCTTGTGTCTCTTCTGACTTCGGCAGCATAACAGGTCCTTACGCAGTGCGTCAACCTCGAATGGGGGGCCTGATGTCACAAGCCTTGTTTTCCCCGCTGGCAAGCGCCCTGCGTGAGCCCTTGACGCTTCCGGGGAATAGTGCGTTTGCCGGCTTACTAGTCAGTGCAGGCGTGGCACTGAGTAGAAACTGAGTTGCCTCCAAAGAAATAGGGTACTACGACTTCCTGGCTGGGAGCTTCCCCTGCCCTGCTTTATAGCGAAAGGGAAACTCAGCATGAACACTCGCCTCGACGGGTGGCCCTGCTCTGCCATGCAGAAGGGGAGGCGTGCGGCAGCTTCTATGAGACCCACGTCGCAGCTCTGCTTTACTTTAAAGGCAGTAAGCTGTAAAGGCCTCCTAGGAGCCTCGCGTCCGCACACGATTCTGTCTAAGAACGCTGAGTCACTGCAGGCTCCTAGTGGCCTGGTGAGCCTCATCCAGTCGCGAAGATCCTTAGCTGCACCCCTCCGTAGCTGAGCGTAGGGCAACATATTGAACTCGTGCGTCGGAGAGCTAGACTGCCTCCGGTCACAGACGGATTCAGTAACACGGTTGTAGCACTTCCAGCATTCAATGCCGGTCGGCCTCATTGCCCTGTCAGAGCGATACTGAGAGAGACACTCTGCTTAGCATTCCTTCTAGGTCTTGTCACCTGCAGTCACCCTACCTCAAGGAGAAACTCGGGTTGGGTTCCACTGCAACTAAAGATCAGTTCTTCATGGAACACAGCCGGCTTTTGGAAGGTGCACGGGCCCCAAGGCTGACCCACGGCATTCTTTCCTTTAGGCCACGCCCTACAACGCAGAACACGCTGTATGGAGAAGCTGCTTTAGGGAAGGGCCCCCTGAGTACCATGTGTCTCTTTTGAATTTTTCGAAACAATAGGTACTGATGCTTCCCGTCAACCTCGAAATGGGGGCCTGAGGGCACAGGCCTTTTTCTCCCCAGTGTTGACCATTCCACTCGGGCAGCCTGGAAGCTTGTGCCCAAACACTTGTGCTTCCAGGATTCTAGTCATTTCGTGCAGGGCTCGGATAGGAAGTTGACTTTTCTCCCAGAAACAGGGCGCCTCCGGTTCCTGGGTGGGATATCATCTTGCCCTGTGTCTTTCCTTATTTGGGTGTACGCGCACCTCTCACGGTTGTGGCCTCTCCCGTTGCGGAGCGCCGGCTCCTGAGGCTTAGGTGCAGCGGCTAAGGCTCCCGGGTGCGGCACTAGGGCAGCGGGTGGGACCTTCCCGGATCGGGGTACGAACCCGTGTCTCCTGCATCGGCAGGCTGACTTTCAACTACAGTTCCACAAAGAAAGCCTGACCCTGCTTTAGAGCTAAAGGGAACCCGAAACGCAAACACTGGCTTTTCACTACGGCCCTGGGTTTCCGTGCAGAAAGATTGGTGGGCAGCAGCTTCCATGAGGCATTTGGGCTGTGCTACTTTAGTTTCACGAGGGTAGGCCTTTCCGGACTCCTAGCACGTTAGCAGCAGTTTCCTTACAGGAACACTCAGGGAGCCGGGCTCCAGTGGGCCTGTGGAGCAGCACCCAGCCCCGTAGGTCCCTCAGCGCACCCCTGTGTTTCCTGAGCGAAGCGCAACACACTGCACTCTTCCCTGGGAGAGCTGGAGATCCTCAGCTCTGCCACAGCTTCAGAGAGACGTTCCTAGCCAGTCCAGCAGGTCAAAAACACTCTTGCTGCCGGGAGTTTAGTCCCTGCGGGCATGCCTGCGAGAGGCAAATGAGCTTTCTCGAAAGAAGCAGGCTGCTTCCAGTTCCTGAGGAAGCTTCCCTGCCCTGCTCTAGGGCGAAAGGGAAACTCAGTGTCCCCACGAGACTCGAAAATCGCCCTGGTGGGCCGTGCCGATTGGAAGGCGTGCAGCACTCTTCCCGAGGCATTCCTTGCTGTTCTGCTTTAAGTTTTCGGTAGTACCCCTTTAAGGAGTCCTAAGAACGTCGTGTCAGCACCCGAGTCAGTGCAAGAACACTGAGTACCGCCAGGCTCCTGGGGCCCGCTTGAGCCTCATCCAGCCCCGAAGGCCCTTAGGTGTACGCCTGTTTATGCCGAGTGTAGGGCAACACACTGCCCTCTTCCTTGGGAGAGGCAGATTTCCTCAGCTCTCCAAGAGCTTCTGAAACAAGGTTGTATCCAGCGCAACATGACAAGGAAGTTGGCTCCCCTTGCCTTACCTGAGCTCTACCTCGAAAAACACTCTGCTTAGCGCTCCTGCTCGGACCTCAAACCTGCAGTCACCTTACCCAAGGAAAAAGTCAGGCTGGGTTCCACTGCAACTGACGCACAGTTCTTCGTGGAACACAGCAGGCTTTTGGAAGATGCCCAGGCCCCTAGGCCGATCTGGGGCTTTCGAAAATTTAGGCAGTTCCCTACAAGCCGAACACCCTGCCTACAAAAGTTGATTTCGGGAAGGGGTCAGTGGGTAGCTTGTGTCTCTTCTGACTTCGGCAGCATAACAGGTCCTTACGCAGTGCGTCAACCTCGAATGGGGGGCCTGATGTCACAAGCCTTGTTTTCCCCGCTGGCAAGCGCCCTGCGTGAGCCCTTGACGCTTCCGGGGAATAGTGCGTTTGCCGGCTTACTAGTCAGTGCAGGCGTGGCACTGAGTAGAAACTGAGTTGCCTCCAAAGAAATAGGGTACTACGACTTCCTGGCTGGGAGCTTCCCCTGCCCTGCTTTATAGCGAAAGGGAAACTCAGCATGAACACTCGCCTCGACGGGTGGCCCTGCTCTGCCATGCAGAAGGGGAGGCGTGCGGCAGCTTCTATGAGACCCACGTCGCAGCTCTGCTTTACTTTAAAGGCAGTAAGCTGTAAAGGCCTCCTAGGAGCCTCGCGTCCGCACACGATTCTGTCTAAGAACGCTGAGTCACTGCAGGCTCCTAGTGGCCTGGTGAGCCTCATCCAGTCGCGAAGATCCTTAGCTGCACCCCTCCGTAGCTGAGCGTAGGGCAACATATTGAACTCGTGCGTCGGAGAGCTAGACTGCCTCCGGTCACAGACGGATTCAGTAACACGGTTGTAGCACTTCCAGCATTCAATGCCGGTCGGCCTCATTGCCCTGTCAGAGCGATACTGAGAGAGACACTCTGCTTAGCATTCCTTCTAGGTCTTGTCACCTGCAGTCACCCTACCTCAAGGAGAAACTCGGGTTGGGTTCCACTGCAACTAAAGATCAGTTCTTCATGGAACACAGCCGGCTTTTGGAAGGTGCACGGGCCCCAAGGCTGACCCACGGCATTCTTTCCTTTAGGCCACGCCCTACAACGCAGAACACGCTGTATGGAGAAGCTGCTTTAGGGAAGGGCCCCCTGAGTACCATGTGTCTCTTTTGAATTTTTCGAAACAATAGGTACTGATGCTTCCCGTCAACCTCGAAATGGGGGCCTGAGGGCACAGGCCTTTTTCTCCCCAGTGTTGACCATTCCACTCGGGCAGCCTGGAAGCTTGTGCCCAAACACTTGTGCTTCCAGGATTCTAGTCATTTCGTGCAGGGCTCGGATAGGAAGTTGACTTTTCTCCCAGAAACAGGGCGCCTCCGGTTCCTGGGTGGGATATCATCTTGCCCTGTGTCTTTCCTTATTTGGGTGTACGCGCACCTCTCACGGTTGTGGCCTCTCCCGTTGCGGAGCGCCGGCTCCTGAGGCTTAGGTGCAGCGGCTAAGGCTCCCGGGTGCGGCACTAGGGCAGCGGGTGGGACCTTCCCGGATCGGGGTACGAACCCGTGTCTCCTGCATCGGCAGGCTGACTTTCAACTACAGTTCCACAAAGAAAGCCTGACCCTGCTTTAGAGCTAAAGGGAACCCGAAACGCAAACACTGGCTTTTCACTACGGCCCTGGGTTTCCGTGCAGAAAGATTGGTGGGCAGCAGCTTCCATGAGGCATTTGGGCTGTGCTACTTTAGTTTCACGAGGGTAGGCCTTTCCGGACTCCTAGCACGTTAGCACCAGTTTCCTTACAGGAACACTCAGGGAGCCGGGCTCCAGTGGGCCTGTGGAGCAGCACCCAGCCCCGTAGGTCCTTCAGCGCACCCCTGTGTTTCCTGAGCGAAGCGCAACACACTGCACTCTTCCCTGGGAGAGCTGGAGATCCTCAGCTCTGCCACAGCTTCAGAGAGACGTTCCTAGCCAGTCCAGCAGGTCAAAAACACTCTTGCTGCCGGGAGTTTAGTCCCTGCGGGCATGCCTGCGAGAGGCAAATGAGCTTTCTCGAAAGAAGCAGGCTGCTTCCAGTTCCTGAGGAAGCTTCCCTGCCCTGCTCTAGGGCGAAAGGGAAACTCAGTGTCCCCACGAGACTCGAAAATCGCCCTGGTGGGCCGTGCCGATTGGAAGGCGTGCAGCACCCTTCCCGAGGCATTCCTTGCTGTTCTGCTTTAAGTTTTCGGTAGTACCCCTTTAAGGAGTCCTAAGAACGTCGTGTCAGCACCCGAGTCAGTGCAAGAACACTGAGTACCGCCAGGCTCCTGGGGCCCGCTTGAGCCTCATCCAGCCCCGAAGGCCCTTAGGTGTACGCCTGTTTATGCCGAGTGTAGGGCAACACACTGCCCTCTTCCTTGGGAGAGGCAGATTTCCTCAGCTCTCCAAGAGCTTCTGAAAAGGTTGTATCCAGCGCAACATGACAAGGAAGTTGGCTCCCCTTGCCTTACCTGAGCTCTACCTCGAAAAACACTCTGCTTAGCGCTCCTGCTCGGACCTCAAACCTGCAGTCACCTTACCCAAGGAAAAAGTCAGGCTGGGTTCCACTGCAACTGACGCACAGTTCTTCGTGGAACACAGCAGGCTTTTGGAAGATGCCCAGGCCCCTAGGCCGATCTGGGGCTTTCGAAAATTTAGGCAGTTCCCTACAAGCCGAACACCCTGCCTACAAAAGTTGATTTCGGGAAGGGGTCAGTGGGTAGCTTGTGTCTCTTCTGACTTCGTCAGCATAACAGGTCCTTACGCAGTGCGTCAACCTCGAATGGGGGGCCTGATGTCACAAGCCTTGTTTTCCCCGCTGGAAAGCGCCCTGCGTGAGCCCTTGACGCTTCCGGGGAATAGTGCGTTTGCCGGCTTACTAGTCAGTGCAGGCGTGGCACTGAGTAGAAACTGAGTTGCCTCCAAAGAAATAGGGTACTACGACTTCCTGGCTGGGAGCTTCCCCTGCCCTGCTTTATAGCGAAAGGGAAACTCAGCATGAACACTCGCCTCGACGGGTGGCCCTGCTCTGCCATGCAGAAGGGGAGGCGTGCGGCAGCTTCTATGAGACCCACGTCGCAGCTCTGCTTTACTTTAAAGGCAGTAAGCTGTAAAGGCCTCCTAGGACCCTCGCGTCCGCACACGATTCTGTCTAAGAACGCTGAGTCACTGCAGGCTCCTAGTGGCCTGGTGAGCCTCATCCAGTCGCGAAGATCCTTAGCTGCACCCCTCCGTAGCTGAGCGTAGGGCAACATATTGAACTCGTGCGTCGGAGAGCTAGACTGCCTCCGGTCACAGACGGATTCAGTAACACGGTTGTAGCACTTCCAGCATTCAATGCCGGTCGGCCTCATTGCCCTGTCAGAGCGATACTGAGAGAGACACTCTGCTTAGCATTCCTTCTAGGTCTTGTCACCTGCAGTCACCCTACCTCAAGGAGAAACTCGGGTTGGGTTCCACTGCAACTAAAGATCAGTTCTTCGTGGAACACAGCCGGCTTTTGGAAGGTGCACGGGCCCCTAGGCTGACCCACGGCATTCTTTCCTTTAGGCCACGCCCTACAACGCAGAACACGCTGTATGGAGAAGCTGATTTAGGGAAGGGCCCCCTGAGTACCATGTGTCTCTTTTGAATTTTTCGAAACAATAGGTACTGATGCTTCCCGTCAACCTCGAAATGGGGGCCTGAGGGCACAGGCCTTTTTCTCCCCAGTGTTGACCATTCCACTCGGGCAGCCTGGAAGCTTGTGCCCAAACACTTGTGCTTCCAGGATTCTAGTCATTTCGTGCAGGGCTCGGATAGGAAGTTGACTTTTCTCCCAGAAACAGGGCGCCTCCGGTTCCTGGGTGGGATATCATCTTGCCCTGTGTCTTTCCTTATTTGGGTGTACGCGCACCTCTCACGGTTGTGGCCTCTCCCGTTGCGGAGCGCCGGCTCCTGAGGCTTAGGTGCAGCGGCTAAGGCTCCCGGGTGCGGCACTAGGGCAGCGGGTGGGACCTTCCCGGATCGGGGTACGAACCCGTGTCTCCTGCATCGGCAGGCTGACTTTCAACTACAGTTCCACAAAGAAAGCCTGACCCTGCTTTAGAGCTAAAGGGAACCCGAAACGCAAACACTGGCTTTTCACTACGGCCCTGGGTTTCCGTGCAGAAAGATTGGTGGGCAGCAGCTTCCCTGAGGCATTTGGGCTGTGCTACTTCAGTTTCACGAGGGTAGGCCTTTCCGGACTCCTAGCACGTTAGCACCAGTTTCCTTACAGGAACACTCAGGGAGCCGGGCTCCAGTGGGCCTGTGGAGCAGCACCCAGCCCCGTAGGTCCTTCAGCGCACCCCTGTGTTTCCTGAGCGAAGCGCAACACACTGCACTCTTCCCTGGGAGAGCTGGAGATCCTCAGCTCTGCCACAGCTTCAGAGAGACGTTCCTAGCCAGTCCAGCAGGTCAAAAACACTCTTGCTGTCGGGAGTTTAGTCCCTGCGGGCATGCCTGCGAGAGGCAAATGAGCTTTCTCGAAAGAAGCAGGCTGCTTCCAGTTCCTGAGGAAGCTTCCCTGCCCTGCTCTAGGGCGAAAGGGAAACTCAGTGTCCCCACGAGACTCGAAAATCGCCCTGGTGGGCCGTGCCGATTGGAAGGCGTGCAGCACTCTTCCCGAGGCATTCCTTGCTGTTCTGCTTTAAGTTTTCGGTAGTAACCCTTTAAGGAGTCCTAAGAACGTCGTGTCAGCACCCGAGTCAGTGCAAGAACACTGAGTACCGCCAGGCTCCTGGGGCCCGCTTGAGCCTCATCCAGCCCCGAAGGCCCTTAGGTGTACGCCTGTTTATGCCGAGTGTAGGGCAACACACTGCCCTCTTCCTTGGGAGAGGCAGATTTCCTCAGCTCTCCAAGAGCTTCTGAAACAAGGTTGTATCCAGCGCAACATGACAAGGAAGTTGGCTCCCCTTGCCTTACCTGAGCTCTACCTCGAAAAACACTCTGCTTAGCGCTCCTGCTCGGACCTCAAACCTGCAGTCACCTTACCCAAGGAAAAAGTCAGGCTGGGTTCCACTGCAACTGACGCACAGTTCTTCGTGGAACACAGCAGGCTTTTGGAAGATGCCCAGGCCCCTAGGCCGATCTGGGGCTTTCGAAAATTTAGGCAGTTCCCTACAAGCCGAACACCCTGCCTACAAAAGTTGATTTCGGGAAGGGGTCAGTGGGTAGCTTGTGTCTCTTCTGACTTCGGCAGCATAACAGGTCCTTACGCAGTGCGTCAACCTCGAATGGGGGGCCTGATGTCACAAGCCTTGTTTTCCCCGCTGGAAAGCGCCCTGCGTGAGCCCTTGACGCTTCCGGGGAATAGTGCGTTTGCCGGCTTACTAGTCAGTGCAGGCGTGGCACTGAGTAGAAACTGAGTTGCCTCCAAAGAAATAGGGTACTACGACTTCCTGGCTGGGAGCTTCCCCTGCCCTGCTTTATAGCGAAAGGGAAACTCAGCATGAACACTCGCCTCGACGGGTGGCCCTGCTCTGCCATGCAGAAGGGGAGGCGTGCGGCAGCTTCTATGAGACCCACGTCGCAGCTCTGCTTTACTTTAAAGGCAGTAAGCTGTAAAGGCCTCCTAGGAGCCTCGCGTCCGCACACGATTCTGTCTAAGAACGCTGAGTCACTGCAGGCTCCTAGTGGCCTGGTGAGCCTCATCCAGTCGCGAAGATCCTTAGCTGCACCCCTCCGTAGCTGAGCGTAGGGCAACATATTGAACTCGTGCGTCGGAGAGCTAGACTGCCTCCGGTCACAGACGGATTCAGTAACACGGTTGTAGCACTTCCAGCATTCAATGCCGGTCGGCCTCATTGCCCTGTCAGAGCGATACTGAGAGAGACACTCTGCTTAGCATTCCTTCTAGGTCTTGTCACCTGCAGTCACCCTACCTCAAGGAGAAACTCGGGTTGGGTTCCACTGCAACTAAAGATCAGTTCTTCGTGGAACACAGCCGGCTTTTGGAAGGTGCACGGGCCCCTAGGCTGACCCACGGCATTCTTTCCTTTAGGCCACGCCCTACAACGCAGAACACGCTGTATGGAGAAGCTGCTTTAGGGAAGGGCCCCCTGAGTACCATGTGTCTCTTTTGAATTTTTCGAAACAATAGGTACTGATGCTTCCCGTCAACCTCGAAATGGGGGCCTGAGGGCACAGGCCTTTTTCTCCCCAGTGTTGACCATTCCACTCGGGCAGCCTGGAAGCTTGTGCCCAAACACTTGTGCTTCCAGGATTCTAGTCATTTCGTGCAGGGCTCGGATAGGAAGTTGACTTTTCTCCCAGAAACAGGGCGCCTCCGGTTCCTGGGTGGGATATCATCTTGCCCTGTGTCTTTCCTTATTTGGGTGTACGCGCACCTCTCACGGTTGTGGCCTCTCCCGTTGCGGAGCGCCGGCTCCTGAGGCTTAGGTGCAGCGGCTAAGGCTCCCGGGTGCGGCACTAGGGCAGCGGGTGGGACCTTCCCGGATCGGGGTACGAACCCGTGTCTCCTGCATCGGCAGGCTGACTTTCAACTACAGTTCCACAAAGAAAGCCTGACCCTGCTTTAGAGCTAAAGGGAACCCGAAACGCAAACACTGGCTTTTCACTACGGCCCTGGGTTTCCGTGCAGAAAGATTGGTGGGCAGCAGCTTCCATGAGGCATTTGGGCTGTGCTACTTCAGTTTCACGAGGGTAGGCCTTTCCGGACTCCTAGCACGTTAGCACCAGTTTCCTTACAGGAACACTCAGGGAGCCGGGCTCCAGTGGGCCTGTGGAGCAGCACCCAGCCCCGTAGGTCCTTCAGCGCACCCCTGTGTTTCCTGAGCGAAGCGCAACACACTGCACTCTTCCCTGGGAGAGCTGGAGATCCTCAGCTCTGCCACAGCTTCAGAGAGACGTTCCTAGCCAGTCCAGCAGGTCAAAAACACTCTTGCTGCCGGGAGTTTAGTCCCTGCGGGCATGCCTGCGAGAGGCAAATGAGCTTTCTCGAAAGAAGCAGGCTGCTTCCAGTTCCTGAGGAAGCTTCCCTGCCCTGCTCTAGGGCGAAAGGGAAACTCAGTGTCCCCACGAGACTCGAAAATCGCCCTGGTGGGCCGTGCCGATTGGAAGGCGTGCAGCACCCTTCCCGAGGCATTCCTTGCTGTTCTGCTTTAAGTTTTCGGTAGTAACCCTTTAAGGAGTCCTAAGAACGTCGTGTCAGCACCCGAGTCAGTGCAAGAACACTGAGTACCGCCAGGCTCCTGGGGCCCGCTTGAGCCTCATCCAGCCCCGAAGGCCCTTAGGTGTACGCCTGTTTATGCCGAGTGTAGGGCAACACACTGCCCTCTTCCTTGGGAGAGGCAGATTTCCTCAGCTCTCCAAGAGCTTCTGAAACAAGGTTGTATCCAGCGCAACATGACAAGGAAGTTGGCTCCCCTTGCCTTACCTGAGCTCTACCTCGAAAAACACTCTGCTTAGCGCTCCTTCTCGGACCTCAAACCTGCAGTCACCTTACCCAAGGAAAAAGTCAGGCTGGGTTCCACTGCAACTGACGCACAGTTCTTCGTGGAACACAGCAGGCTTTTGGAAGATGCCCAGGCCCCTAGGCCGATCTGGGGCTTTCGAAAATTTAGGCAGTTCCCTACAAGCCGAACACCCTGCCTACAAAAGTTGATTTCGGGAAGGGGTCAGTGGGTAGCTTGTGTCTCTTCTGACTTCGGCAGCATAACAGGTCCTTACGCAGTGCGTCAACCTCGAATGGGGGGCCTGATGTCACAAGCCTTGTTTTCCCCGCTGGAAAGCGCCCTGCGTGAGCCCTTGACGCTTCCGGGGAATAGTGCGTTTGCCGGCTTACTAGTCAGTGCAGGCGTGGCACTGAGTAGAAACTGAGTTGCCTCCAAAGAAATAGGGTACTACGACTTCCTGGCTGGGAGCTTCCCCTGCCCTGCTTTATAGCGAAAGGGAAACTCAGCATGAACACTCGCCTCGACGGGTGGCCCTGCTCTGCCATGCAGAAGGGGAGGCGTGCGGCAGCTTCTATGAGACCCACGTCGCAGCTCTGCTTTACTTTAAAGGCAGTAAGCTGTAAAGGCCTCCTAGGAGCCTCGCGTCCGCACACGATTCTGTCTAAGAACGCTGAGTCACTGCAGGCTCCTAGTGGCCTGGTGAGCCTCATCCAGTCGCGAAGATCCTTAGCTGCACCCCTCCGTAGCTGAGCGTAGGGCAACATATTGAACTCGTGCGTCGGAGAGCTAGACTGCCTCCGGTCACAGACGGATTCAGTAACACGGTTGTAGCACTTCCAGCATTCAATGCCGGTCGGCCTCATTGCCCTGTCAGAGCGATACTGAGAGAGACACTCTGCTTAGCATTCCTTCTAGGTCTTGTCACCTGCAGTCACCCTACCTCAAGGAGAAACTCGGGTTGGGTTCCACTGCAACTAAAGATCAGTTCTTCGTGGAACACAGCCGGCTTTTGGAAGGTGCACGGGCCCCTAGGCTGACCCACGGCATTCTTTCCTTTAGGCCACGCCCTACAACGCAGAACACGCTGTATGGAGAAGCTGCTTTAGGGAAGGGCCCCCTGAGTACCATGTGTCTCCTTTGAATTTTTCGAAACAGTAGGTACTGATGCTTCCCGTCAACCTCGAAATGGGGGCCTGAGGGCACAGGCCTTTTTCTCCCCAGTGTTGACCATTCCACTCGGGCAGCCTGGAAGCTTGTGCCCAAACACTTGTGCTTCCAGGATTCTAGTCATTTCGTGCAGGGCTCGGATAGGAAGTTGACTTTTCTCCCAGAAACAGGGCGCCTCCGGTTCCTGGGTGGGATATCATCTTGCCCTGTGTCTTTCCTTATTTGGGTGTACGCGCACCTCTCACGGTTGTGGCCTCTCCCGTTGCGGAGCGCCGGCTCCTGAGGCTTAGGTGCAGCGGCTAAGGCTCCCGGGTGCGGCACTAGGGCAGCGGGTGGGACCTTCCCGGATCGGGGTACGAACCCGTGTCTCCTGCATCGGCAGGCTGACTTTCAACTACAGTTCCACAAAGAAAGCCTGACCCTGCTTTAGAGCTAAAGGGAACCCGAAACGCAAACACTGGCTTTTCACTACGGCCCTGGGTTTCCGTGCAGAAAGATTGGTGGGCAGCAGCTTCCATGAGGCATTTTGGCTGTGCTACTTTAGTTTCACGAGGGTAGGCCTTTCCGGACTCCTAGCACGTTAGCACCAGTTTCCTTACAGGAACACTCAGGGAGCCGGGCTCCAGTGGGCCTGTGGAGCAGCACCCAGCCCCGTAGGTCCTTCAGCGCACCCCTGTGTTTCCTGAGCGAAGCGCAACACACTGCACTCTTCCCTGGGAGAGCTGGAGATCCTCAGCTCTGCCACAGCTTCAGAGAGACGTTCCTAGCCAGTCCAGCAGGTCAAAAACACTCTTGCTGCCGGGAGTTTAGTCCCTGCGGGCATGCCTGCGAGAGGCAAATGAGCTTTCTCGAAAGAAGCAGGCTGCTTCCAGTTCCTGAGGAAGCTTCCCTGCCCTGCTCTAGGGCGAAAGGGAAACTCAGTGTCCCCACGAGACTCGAAAATCGCCCTGGTGGGCCGTGCCGATTGGAAGGCGTGCAGCACCCTTCCCGAGGCATTCCTTGCTGTTCTGCTTTAAGTTTTCGGTAGTAACCCTTTAAGGAGTCCTAAGAACGTCGTGTCAGCACCCGAGTCAGTGCAAGAACACTGAGTACCGCCAGGCTCCTGGGGCCCGCTTGAGCCTCATCCAGCCCCGAAGGCCCTTAGGTGTACGCCTGTTTATGCCGAGTGTAGGGCAACACACTGCCCTCTTCCTTGGGAGAGGCAGATTTCCTCAGCTCTCCAAGAGCTTCTGAAACAAGGTTGTATCCAGCGCAACATGACAAGGAAGTTGGCTCCCCTTGCCTTACCTGAGCTCTACCTCGAAAAACACTCTGCTTAGCGCTCCTTCTCGGACCTCAAACCTGCAGTCACCTTACCCAAGGAAAAAGTCAGGCTGGGTTCCACTGCAACTGACGCACAGTTCTTCGTGGAACACAGCAGGCTTTTGGGAGATGCCCAGGCCCCTAGGCCGATCTGGGGCTTTCGAAAATTTAGGCAGTTCCCTACAAGCCGAACACCCTGCCTACAAAAGTTGATTTCGGGAAGGGGTCAGTGGGTAGCTTGTGTCTCTTCTGACTTCGGCAGCATAACAGGTCCTTACGCAGTGCGTCAACCTCGAATGGGGGGCCTGATGTCACAAGCCTTGTTTTCCCCGCTGGAAAGCGCCCTGCGTGAGCCCTTGACGCTTCCGGGGAATAGTGCGTTTGCCGGCTTACTAGTCAGTGCAGGCGTGGCACTGAGTAGAAACTGAGTTGCCTCCAAAGAAATAGGGTACTACGACTTCCTGGCTGGGAGCTTCCCCTGCCCTGCTTTATAGCGAAAGGGAAACTCAGCATGAACACTCGCCTCGACGGGTGGCCCTGCTCTGCCATGCAGAAGGGGAGGCGTGCGGCAGCTTCTATGAGACCCACGTCGCAGCTCTGCTTTACTTTAAAGGCAGTAAGCTGTAAAGGCCTCCTAGGAGCCTCGCGTCCGCACACGATTCTGTCTAAGAACGCTGAGTCACTGCAGGCTCCTAGTGGCCTGGTGAGCCTCATCCAGTCGCGAAGATCCTTAGCTGCACCCCTCCGTAGCTGAGCGTAGGGCAACATATTGAACTCGTGCGTCGGAGAGCTAGACTGCCTCCGGTCACAGACGGATTCAGTAACACGGTTGTAGCACTTCCAGCATTCAATGCCGGTCGGCCTCATTGCCCTGTCAGAGCGATACTGAGAGAGACACTCTGCTTAGCATTCCTTCTAGGTCTTGTCACCTGCAGTCACCCTACCTCAAGGAGAAACTCGGGTTGGGTTCCACTGCAACTAAAGATCAGTTCTTCGTGGAACACAGCCGGCTTTTGGAAGGTGCACGGGCCCCTAGGCTGACCCACGGCATTCTTTCCTTTAGGCCACGCCCTACAACGCAGAACACGCTGTATGGAGAAGCTGCTTTAGGGAAGGGCCCCCTGAGTACCATGTGTCTCTTTTGAATTTTTCGAAACAATAGGTACTGATGCTTCCCGTCAACCTCGAAATGGGGGCCTGAGGGCACAGGCCTTTTTCTCCCCAGTGTTGACCATTCCACTCGGGCAGCCTGGAAGCTTGTGCCCAAACACTTGTGCTTCCAGGATTCTAGTCATTTCGTGCAGGGCTCGGATAGGAAGTTGACTTTTCTCCCAGAAACAGGGCGCCTCCGGTTCCTGGGTGGGATATCATCTTGCCCTGTGTCTTTCCTTATTTGGGTGTACGCGCACCTCTCACGGTTGTGGCCTCTCCCGTTGCGGAGCGCCGGCTCCTGAGGCTTAGGTGCAGCGGCTAAGGCTCCCGGGTGCGGCACTAGGGCAGCGGGTGGGACCTTCCCGGATCGGGGTACGAACCCGTGTCTCCTGCATCGGCAGGCTGACTTTCAACTACAGTTCCACAAAGAAAGCCTGACCCTGCTTTAGAGCTAAAGGGAACCCGAAACGCAAACACTGGCTTTTCACTACGGCCCTGGGTTTCCGTGCAGAAAGATTGGTGGGCAGCAGCTTCCCTGAGGCATTTGGGCTGTGCTACTTTAGTTTCATGAGGGTAGGCCTTTCCGGACTCCTAGCACGTTAGCACCAGTTTCCTTACAGGAACACTCAGGGAGCCGGGCTCCAGTGGGCCTGTGGAGCAGCACCCAGCCCCGTAGGTCCTTCAGCGCACCCCTGTGTTTCCTGAGCGAAGCGCAACACACTGCACTCTTCCCTGGGAGAGCTGGAGATCCTCAGCTCTGCCACAGCTTCAGAGAGACGTTCCTAGCCAGTCCAGCAGGTCAAAAACACTCTTGCTGCCGGGAGTTTAGTCCCTGCGGGCATGCCTGCGAGAGGCAAATGAGCTTTCTCGAAAGAAGCAGGCTGCTTCCAGTTCCTGAGGAAGCTTCCCTGCCCTGCTCTAGGGCGAAAGGGAAACTCAGTGTCCCCACGAGACTCGAAAATCGCCCTGGTGGGCCGTGCCGATTGGAAGGCGTGCAGCACTCTTCCCGAGGCATTCCTTGCTGTTCTGCTTTAAGTTTTCGGTAGTACCCCTTTAAGGAGTCCTAAGAACGTCGTGTCAGCACCCGAGTCAGTGCAAGAACACTGAGTACCGCCAGGCTCCTGGGGCCCGCTTGAGCCTCATCCAGCCCCGAAGGCCCTTAGGTGTACGCCTGTTTATGCCGAGTGTAGGGCAACACACTGCCCTCTTCCTTGGGAGAGGCAGATTTCCTCAGCTCTCCAAGAGCTTCTGAAACAAGGTTGTATCCAGCGCAACATGACAAGGAAGTTGGCTCCCCTTGCCTTACCTGAGCTCTACCTCGAAAAACACTCTGCTTAGCGCTCCTTCTCGGACCTCAAACCTGCAGTCACCTTACCCAAGGAAAAAGTCAGGCTGGGTTCCACTGCAACTGACGCACAGTTCTTCGTGGAACACAGCAGGCTTTTGGGAGATGCCCAGGCCCCTAGGCCGATCTGGGGCTTTCGAAAATTTAGGCAGTTCCCTACAAGCCGAACACCCTGCCTACAAAAGTTGATTTCGGGAAGGGGTCAGTGGGTAGCTTGTGTCTCTTCTGACTTCGGCAGCATAACAGGTCCTTACGCAGTGCGTCAACCTCGAATGGGGGGCCTGATGTCACAAGCCTTGTTTTCCCCGCTGGAAAGCGCCCTGCGTGAGCCCTTGACGCTTCCGGGGAATAGTGCGTTTGCCGGCTTACTAGTCAGGGCAGGCGTGGCACTGAGTAGAAACTGAGTTGCCTCCAAAGAAATAGGGTACTACGACTTCCTGGCTGGGAGCTTCCCCTGCCCTGCTTTATAGCGAAAGGGAAACTCAGCATGAACACTCGCCTCGACGGGTGGCCCTGCTCTGCCATGCAGAAGGGGAGGCGTGCGGCAGCTTCTATGAGACCCACGTCGCAGCTCTGCTTTACTTTAAAGGCAGTAAGCTGTAAAGGCCTCCTAGGAGCCTCGCGTCCGCACACGATTCTGTCTAAGAACGCTGAGTCACTGCAGGCTCCTAGTGGCCTGGTGAGCCTCATCCAGTCGCGAAGATCCTTAGCTGCACCCCTCCGTAGCTGAGCGTAGGGCAACATATTGAACTCGTGCGTCGGAGAGCTAGACTGCCTCCGGTCACAGACGGATTCAGTAACACGGTTGTAGCACTTCCAGCATTCAATGCCGGTCGGCCTCATTGCCCTGTCAGAGCGATACTGAGAGAGACACTCTGCTTAGCATTCCTTCTAGGTCTTGTCACCTGCAGTCACCCTACCTCAAGGAGAAACTCGGGTTGGGTTCCACTGCAACTAAAGATCAGTTCTTCGTGGAACACAGCCGGCTTTTGGAAGGTGCACGGGCCCCTAGGCTGACCCACGGCATTCTTTCCTTTAGGCCACGCCCTACAACGCAGAACACGCTGTATGGAGAAGCTGCTTTAGGGAAGGGCCCCCTGAGTACCATGTGTCTCTTTTGAATTTTTCGAAACAATAGGTACTGATGCTTCCCGTCAACCTCGAAATGGGGGCCTGAGGGCACAGGCCTTTTTCTCCCCAATGTTGACCATTCCACTCGGGCAGCCTGGAAGCTTGTGCCCAAACACTTGTGCTTCCAGGATTCTAGTCATTTCGTGCAGGGCTCGGATAGGAAGTTGACTTTTCTCCCAGAAACAGGGCGCCTCCGGTTCCTGGGTGGGATATCATCTTGCCCTGTGTCTTTCCTTATTTGGGTGTACGCGCACCTCTCACGGTTGTGGCCTCTCCCGTTGCGGAGCGCCGGCTCCTGAGGCTTAGGTGCAGCGGCTAAGGCTCCCGGGTGCGGCACTAGGGCAGCGGGTGGGACCTTCCCGGATCGGGGTACGAACCCGTGTCTCCTGCATCGGCAGGCTGACTTTCAACTACAGTTCCACAAAGAAAGCCTGACCCTGCTTTAGAGCTAAAGGGAACCCGAAACGCAAACACTGGCTTTTCACTACGGCCCTGGGTTTCCGTGCAGAAAGATTGGTGGGCAGCAGCTTCCCTGAGGCATTTTGGCTGTGCTACTTCAGTTTCACGAGGGTAGGCCTTTCCGGACTCCTAGCACGTTAGCACCAGTTTCCTTACAGGAACACTCAGGGAGCCGGGCTCCAGTGGGCCTGTGGAGCAGCACCCAGCCCCGTAGGTCCTTCAGCGCACCCCTGTGTTTCCTGAGCGAAGCGCAACACACTGCACTCTTCCCTGGGAGAGCTGGAGATCCTCAGCTCTGCCACAGCTTCAGAGAGACGTTCCTAGCCAGTCCAGCAGGTCAGAAAGACTCTTGCTGCCGGGAGTTTAGTCCCTGCGGGCATGCCTGCGAGAGGCAAATGAGCTTTCTCGAAAGAAGCAGGCTGCTTCCAGTTCCTGAGGAAGCTTCCCTGCCCTGCTCTAGGGCGAAAGGGAAACTCAGTGTCCCCACGAGACTCGAAAATCGCCCTGGTGGGCCGTGCCGATTGGAAGGCGTGCAGCACCCTTCCCGAGGCATTCCTTGCTGTTCTGCTTTAAGTTTTCGGTAGTACCCCTTTAAGGAGTCCTAAGAACGTCGTGTCAGCACCCGAGTCAGTGCAAGAACACTGAGTACCGCCAGGCTCCTGGGGCCCGCTTGAGCCTCATCCAGCCCCGAAGGCCCTTAGGTGTACGCCTGTTTATGCCGAGTGTAGGGCAACACACTGCCCTCTTCCTTGGGAGAGGCAGATTTCCTCAGCTCTCCAAGAGCTTCTGAAACAAGGTTGTATCCAGCGCAACATGACAAGGAAGTTGGCTCCCCTTGCCTTACCTGAGCTCTACCTCGAAAAACACTCTGCTTAGCGCTCCTTCTCGGACCTCAAACCTGCAGTCACCTTACCCAAGGAAAAAGTCAGGCTGGGTTCCACTGCAACTGACGCACAGTTCTTCGTGGAACACAGCAGGCTTTTGGAAGATGCCCAGGCCCCTAGGCCGATCTGGGGCTTTCGAAAATTTAGGCAGTTCCCTACAAGCCGAACACCCTGCCTACAAAAGTTGATTTCGGGAAGGGGTCAGTGGGTAGCTTGTGTCTCTTCTGACTTCGTCAGCATAACAGGTCCTTACGCAGTGCGTCAACCTCGAATGGGGGGCCTGATGTCACAAGCCTTGTTTTCCCCGCTGGAAAGCGCCCTGCGTGAGCCCTTGACGCTTCCGGGGAATAGTGCGTTTGCCGGCTTACTAGTCAGTGCAGGCGTGGCACTGAGTAGAAACTGAGTTGCCTCCAAAGAAATAGGGTACTACGACTTCCTGGCTGGGAGCTTCCCCTGCCCTGCTTTATAGCGAAAGGGAAACTCAGCATGAACACTCGCCTCGACGGGTGGCCCTGCTCTGCCATGCAGAAGGGGAGGCGTGCGGCAGCTTCTATGAGACCCACGTCGCAGCTCTGCTTTACTTTAAAGGCAGTAAGCTGTAAAGGCCTCCTAGGACCCTCGCGTCCGCACACGATTCTGTCTAAGAACGCTGAGTCACTGCAGGCTCCTAGTGGCCTGGTGAGCCTCATCCAGTCGCGAAGATCCTTAGCTGCACCCCTCCGTAGCTGAGCGTAGGGCAACATATTGAACTCGTGCGTCGGAGAGCTAGACTGCCTCCGGTCACAGACGGATTCAGTAACATGGTTGTAGCACTTCCAGCATTCAATGCCGGTCGGCCTCATTGCCCTGTCAGAGCGATACTGAGAGAGACACTCTGCTTAGCATTCCTTCTAGGTCTTGTTACCTGCAGTCACCCTACCTCAAGGAGAAACTCGGGTTGGGTTCCACTGCAACTAAAGATCAGTTCTTCGTGGAACACAGCCGGCTTTTGGAAGGTGCACGGGCCCCTAGGCTGACCCACGGCATTCTTTCCTTTAGGCCACGCCCTACAACGCAGAACACGCTGTATGGAGAAGCTGCTTTAGGGAAGGGCCCCCTGAGTACCATGTGTCTCTTTTGAATTTTTCGAAACAATAGGTACTTATGCTTCCCGTCAACCTCGAAATGGGGGCCTGAGGGCACAGGCCTTTTTCTCCCCAGTGTTGACCATTCCACTCGGGCAGCCTGGAAGCTTGTGCCCAAACACTTGTGCTTCCAGGATTCTAGTCATTTCGTGCAGGGCTCGGATAGGAAGTTGACTTTTCTCCCAGAAACAGGGCGCCTCCGGTTCCTGGGTGGGATATCATCTTGCCCTGTGTCTTTCCTTATTTGGGTGTACGCGCACCTCTCACGGTTGTGGCCTCTCCCGTTGCGGAGCGCCGGCTCCTGAGGCTTAGGTGCAGCGGCTAAGGCTCCCGGGTGCGGCACTAGGGCAGCGGGTGGGACCTTCCCGGATCGGGGTACGAACCCGTGTCTCCTGCATCGGCAGGCTGACTTTCAACTACAGTTCCACAAAGAAAGCCTGACCCTGCTTTAGAGCTAAAGGAAACCCGAAACGCAAACACTGGCTTTTCACTACGGCCCTGGGTTTCCGTGCAGAAAGATTGGTGGGCAGCAGCTTCCCTGAGGCATTTTGGCTGTGCTACTTTAGTTTCACGAGGGTAGGCCTTTCCGGACTCCTAGCACGTTAGCACCAGTTTCCTTACAGGAACACTCAGGGAGCCGGGCTCCAGTGGGCCTGTGGAGCAGCACCCAGCCCCGTAGGTCCTTCAGCGCACCCCTGTGTTTCCTGAGCGAAGCGCAACACACTGCACTCTTCCCTGGGAGAGCTGGAGATCCTCAGCTCTGCCACAGCTTCAGAGAGACGTTCCTAGCCAGTCCAGCAGGTCAGAAAGACTCTTGCTGCCGGGAGTTTAGTCCCTGCGGGCATGCCTGCGAGAGACAAATGAGCTTTCTCGAAAGAAGCAGGCTGCTTCCAGTTCCTGAGGAAGCTTTCCTGCCCTGCTTTAGGGCGAAAGGGAAACTCAGTGTCCCCACGAGACTCGAAAATCGCCCTGGTGGGCCGTGCCGATTGGAAGGCGTGCAGCACCCTTCCCGAGGCATTCCTTGCTGTTCTGCTTTAAGTTTTCGGTAGTACCCCTTTAAGGAGTCCTAAGAACGTCGTGTCAGCACCCGAGTCAGTGCAAGAACACTGAGTACCGCCAGGCTCCTGGGGCCCGCTTGAGCCTCATCCAGCCCCGAAGGCCCTTAGGTGTACGCCTGTTTATGCCGAGTGTAGGGCAACACACTGCCCTCTTCCTTGGGAGAGGCAGATTTCCTCAGCTCTCCAAGAGCTTCTGAAACAAGGTTGTATCCAGCGCAACATGACAAGGAAGTTGGCTCCCCTTGCCTTACCTGAGCTCTACCTCGAAAAACACTCTGCTTAGCGCTCCTTCTCGGACCTCAAACCTGCAGTCACCTTACCCAAGGAAAAAGTCAGGCTGGGTTCCACTGCAACTGACGCACAGTTCTTCGTGGAACACAGCAGGCTTTTGGGAGATGCCCAGGCCCCTAGGCCGATCTGGGGCTTTCGAAAATTTAGGCAGTTCCCTACAAGCCGAACACCCTGCCTACAAAAGTTGATTTCGGGAAGGGGTCAGTGGGTAGCTTGTGTCTCTTCTGACTTCGGCAGCATAACAGGTCCTTACGCAGTGCGTCAACCTCGAATGGGGGGCCTGATGTCACAAGCCTTGTTTTCCCCGCTGGAAAGCGCCCTGCGTGAGCCCTTGACGCTTCCGGGGAATAGTGCGTTTGCCGGCTTACTAGTCAGTGCAGGCGTGGCACTGAGTAGAAACTGAGTTGCCTCCAAAGAAATAGGGTACTACGACTTCCTGGCTGGGAGCTTCCCCTGCCCTGCTTTATAGCGAAAGGGAAACTCAGCATGAACACTCGCCTCGACGGGTGGCCCTGCTCTGCCATGCAGAAGGGGAGGCGTGCGGCAGCTTCTATGAGACCCACGTCGCAGCTCTGCTTTACTTTAAAGGCAGTAAGCTGTAAAGGCCTCCTAGGAGCCTCGCGTCCGCACACGATTCTGTCTAAGAACGCTGAGTCACTGCAGGCTCCTAGTGGCCTGGTGAGCCTCATCCAGTCGCGAAGATCCTTAGCTGCACCCCTCCGTAGCTGAGCGTAGGGCAACATATTGAACTCGTGCGTCGGAGAGCTAGACTGCCTCCGGTCACAGACGGATTCAGTAACACGGTTGTAGCACTTCCAGCATTCAATGCCGGTCGGCCTCATTGCCCTGTCAGAGCGATACTGAGAGAGACACTCTGCTTAGCATTCCTTCTAGGTCTTGTCACCTGCAGTCACCCTACCTCAAGGAGAAACTCGGGTTGGGTTCCACTGCAACTAAAGATCAGTTCTTCGTGGAACACAGCCGGCTTTTGGAAGGTGCACGGGCCCCTAGGCTGACCCACGGCATTCTTTCCTTTAGGCCACGCCCTACAACGCAGAACACGCTGTATGGAGAAGCTGCTTTAGGGAAGGGCCCCCTGAGTACCATGTGTCTCTTTTGAATTTTTCGAAACAATAGGTACTGATGCTTCCCGTCAACCTCGAAATGGGGGCCTGAGGGCACAGGCCTTTTTCTCCCCAATGTTGACCATTCCACTCGGGCAGCCTGGAAGCTTGTGCCCAAACACTTGTGCTTCCAGGATTCTAGTCATTTCGTGCAGGGCTCGGATAGGAAGTTGACTTTTCTCCCAGAAACAGGGCGCCTCCGGTTCCTGGGTGGGATATCATCTTGCCCTGTGTCTTTCCTTATTTGGGTGTACGCGCACCTCTCACGGTTGTGGCCTCTCCCGTTGCGGAGCGCCGGCTCCTGAGG
Organism: Mesoplodon mirus; assembly: GCF_964341445.2. Lineage (NCBI taxonomy): Eukaryota > Metazoa > Chordata > Mammalia > Artiodactyla > Ziphiidae > Mesoplodon > Mesoplodon mirus. Next base: position 37,124,375 of record NC_138993.1, read on the forward strand.
CTTAGGTGCAGCGGCTAAGGCTCCCGGGTGCGGCACTAGGGCAGCGTGTGGGACCTTCCCGGATCGGGGTACGAACCCGTGTCTCCTGCATCGGCAGGCTGACTTTCAACTACAGTTCCACAAAGAAAGCCTGACCCTGCTTTAGAGCTAAAGGGAACCCGAAACGCAAACACTGGCTTTTCACTACGGCCCTGGGTTTCCGTGCAGAAAGATTGGTGGGCAGCAGCTTCCCTGAGGCATTTGGGCTGTGCTACTTTAGTTTCACGAGGGTAGGCCTTTCCGGACTCCTAGCACGTTAGCACCAGTTTCCTTACAGGAACACTCAGGGAGCCGGGCTCCAGTGGGCCTGTGGAGCAGCACCCAGCCCCGTAGGTCCTTCAGCGCACCCCTGTGTTTCCTGAGCGAAGCGCAACACACTGCACTCTTCCCTGGGAGAGCTGGAGATCCTCAGCTCTGCCACAGCTTCAGAGAGACGTTCCTAGCCAGTCCAGCAGGTCAAAAACACTCTTGCTGCCGGGAGTTTAGTCCCTGCGGGCATGCCTGCGAGAGGCAAATGAGCTTTCTCGAAAGAAGCAGGCTGCTTCCAGTTCCTGAGGAAGCTTCCCTGCCCTGCTCTAGGGCGAAAGGGAAACTCAGTGTCCCCACGAGACTCGAAAATCGCCCTGGTGGGCCGTGCCGATTGGAAGGCGTGCAGCACCCTTCCCGAGGCATTCCTTGCTGTTCTGCTTTAAGTTTTTGGTAGTACCCCTTTAAGGAGTCCTAAGAACGTCGTGTCAGCACCCGAGTCAGTGCAAGAACACTGAGTACCGCCAGGCTCCTGGGGCCCGCTTGAGCCTCATCCAGCCCCGAAGGCCCTTAGGTGTACGCCTGTTTATGCCGAGTGTAGGGCAACACACTGCCCTCTTCCTTGGGAGAGGCAGATTTCCTCAGCTCTCCAAGAGCTTCTGAAACAAGGTTGTATCCAGCGCAACATGACAAGGAAGTTGGCTCCCCTTGCCTTACCTGAGCTCTACCTCGAAAAACACTCTGCTTAGCGCTCCTTCTCGGACCTCAAACCTGCAGTCACCTTACCCAAGGAAAAAGTCAGGCTGGGTTCCACTGCAACTGACGCACAGTTCTTCGTGGAACACAGCAGGCTTTTGGGAGATGCCCAGGCCCCTAGGCCGATCTGGGGCTTTCGAAAATTTAGGCAGTTCCCTACAAGCCGAACACCCTGCCTACAAAAGTTGATTTCGGGAAGGGGTCAGTGGGTAGCTTGTGTCTCTTCTGACTTCGGCAGCATAACAGGTCCTTACGCAGTGCGTCAACCTCGAATGGGGGGCCTGATGTCACAAGCCTTGTTTTCCCCGCTGGAAAGCGCCCTGCGTGAGCCCTTGACGCTTCCGGGGAATAGTGCGTTTGCCGGCTTACTAGTCAGTGCAGGCGTGGCACTGAGTAGAAACTGAGTTGCCTCCAAAGAAATAGGGTACTACGACTTCCTGGCTGGGAGCTTCCCCTGCCCTGCTTTATAGCGAAAGGGAAACTCAGCATGAACACTCGCCTCGACGGGTGGCCCTGCTCTGCCATGCAGAAGGGGAGGCGTGCGGCAGCTTCTATGAGACCCACGTCGCAGCTCTGCTTTACTTTAAAGGCAGTAAGCTGTAAAGGCCTCCTAGGAGCCTCGCGTCCGCACACGATTCTGTCTAAGAACGCTGAGTCACTGCAGGCTCCTAGTGGCCTGGTGAGCCTCATCCAGTCGCGAAGATCCTTAGCTGCACCCCTCCGTAGCTGAGCGTAGGGCAACATATTGAACTCGTGCGTCGGAGAGCTAGACTGCCTCCGGTCACAGACGGATTCAGTAACACGGTTGTAGCACTTCCAGCATTCAATGCCGGTCGGCCTCATTGCCCTGTCAGAGCGATACTGAGAGAGACACTCTGCTTAGCATTCCTTCTAGGTCTTGTCACCTGCAGTCACCCTACCTCAAGGAGAAACTCGGGTTGGGTTCCACTGCAACTAAAGATCAGTTCTTCGTGGAACACAGCCGGCTTTTGGAAGGTGCACGGGCCCCTAGGCTGACCCACGGCATTCTTTCCTTTAGGCCACGCCCTACAACGCAGAACACGCTGTATGGAGAAGCTGCTTTAGGGAAGGGCCCCCTGAGTACCATGTGTCTCTTTTGAATTTTTCGAAACAATAGGTACTGATGCTTCCCGTCAACCTCGAAATGGGGGCCTGAGGGCACAGGCCTTTTTCTCCCCAATGTTGACCATTCCACTCGGGCAGCCTGGAAGCTTGTGCCCAAACACTTGTGCTTCCAGGATTCTAGTCATTTCGTGCAGGGCTCGGATAGGAAGTTGACTTTTCTCCCAGAAACAGGGCGCCTCCGGTTCCTGGGTGGGATATCATCTTGCCCTGTGTCTTTCCTTATTTGGGTGTACGCGCACCTCTCACGGTTGTGGCCTCTCCCGTTGCGGAGCGCCGGCTCCTGAGGCTTAGGTGCAGCGGCTAAGGCTCCCGGGTGCGGCACTAGGGCAGCGTGTGGGACCTTCCCGGATCGGGGTACGAACCCGTGTCTCCTGCATCGGCAGGCTGACTTTCAACTACAGTTCCACAAAGAAAGCCTGACCCTGCTTTAGAGCTAAAGGGAACCCGAAACGCAAACACTGGCTTTTCACTACGGCCCTGGGTTTCCGTGCAGAAAGATTGGTGGGCAGCAGCTTCCATGAGGCATTTGGGCTGTGCTACTTTAGTTTCACGAGGGTAGGCCTTTCCGGACTCCTAGCACGTTAGCACCAGTTTCCTTACAGGAACACTCAGGGAGCCGGGCTCCAGTGGGCCTGTGGAGCAGCACCCAGCCCCGTAGGTCCTTCAGCGCACCCCTGTGTTTCCTGAGCGAAGCGCAACACACTGCACTCTTCCCTGGGAGAGCTGGAGATCCTCAGCTCTGCCACAGCTTCAGAGAGAAGTTCCTAGCCAGTCCAGCAGGTCAAAAACACTCTTGCTGCCGGGAGTTTAGTCCCTGCGGGCATGCCTGCGAGAGGCAAATGAGCTTTCTCGAAAGAAGCAGGCTGCTTCCAGTTCCTGAGGAAGCTTCCCTGCCCTGCTCTAGGGCGAAAGGGAAACTCAGTGTCCCCACGAGACTCGAAAATCGCCCTGGTGGGCCGTGCCGATTGGAAGGCGTGCAGCACTCTTCCCGAGGCATTCCTTGTTGTTCTGCTTTAAGTTTTCGGTAGTACCCCTTTAAGGAGTCCTAAGAACGTCGTGTCAGCACCCGAGTCAGTGCAAGAACACTGAGTACCGCCAGGCTCCTGGGGCCCGCTTGAGCCTCATCCAGCCCCGAAGGCCCTTAGGTGTACGCCTGTTTATGCCGAGTGTAGGGCAACACACTGCCCTCTTCCTTGGGAGAGGCAGATTTCCTCAGCTCTCCAAGAGCTTCTGAAACAAGGTTGTATCCAGCGCAACATGACAAGGAAGTTGGCTCCCCTTGCCTTACCTGAGCTCTACCTCGAAAAACACTCTGCTTAGCGCTCCTTCTCGGACCTCAAACCTGCAGTCACCTTACCCAAGGAAAAAGTCAGGCTGGGTTCCACTGCAACTGACGCACAGTTCTTCGTGGAACACAGCAGGCTTTTGGAAGATGCCCAGGCCCCTAGGCCGATCTGGGGCTTTCGAAAATTTAGGCAGTTCCCTACAAGCCGAACACCCTGCCTACAAAAGTTGATTTCGGGAAGGGGTCAGTGGGTAGCTTGTGTCTCTTCTGACTTCGTCAGCATAACAGGTCCTTACGCAGTGCGTCAACCTCGAATGGGGGGCCTGATGTCACAAGCCTTGTTTTCCCCGCTGGAAAGCGCCCTGCGTGAGCCCTTGACGCTTCCGGGGAATAGTGCGTTTGCCGGCTTACTAGTCAGTGCAGGCGTGGCACTGAGTAGAAACTGAGTTGCCTCCAAAGAAATAGGGTACTACGACTTCCTGGCTGGGAGCTTCCCCTGCCCTGCTTTATAGCGAAAGGGAAACTCAGCATGAACACTCGCCTCGACGGGTGGCCCTGCTCTGCCATGCAGAAGGGGAGGCGTGCGGCAGCTTCTATGAGACCCACGTCGCAGCTCTGCTTTACTTTAAAGGCAGTAAGCTGTAAAGGCCTCCTAGGACCCTCGCGTCCGCACACGATTCTGTCTAAGAACGCTGAGTCACTGCAGGCTCCTAGTGGCCTGGTGAGCCTCATCCAGTCGCGAAGATCCTTAGCTGCACCCCTCCGTAGCTGAGCGTAGGGCAACATATTGAACTCGTGCGTCGGAGAGCTAGACTGCCTCCGGTCACAGACGGATTCAGTAACACGGTTGTAGCACTTCCAGCATTCAATGCCGGTCGGCCTCATTGCCCTGTCAGAGCGATACTGAGAGAGACACTCTGCTTAGCATTCCTTCTAGGTCTTGTTACCTGCAGTCACCCTACCTCAAGGAGAAACTCGGGTTGGGTTCCACTGCAACTAAAGATCAGTTCTTCGTGGAACACAGCCGGCTTTTGGAAGGTGCACGGGCCCCTAGGCTGACCCACGGCATTCTTTCCTTTAGGCCACGCCCTACAACGCAGAACACGCTGTATGGAGAAGCTGCTTTAGGGAAGGGCCCCCTGAGTACCATGTGTCTCTTTTGAATTTTTCGAAACAATAGGTACTGATGCTTCCCGTCAACCTCGAAATGGGGGCCTGAGGGCACAGGCCTTTTTCTCCCCAATGTTGACCATTCCACTCGGGCAGCCTGGAAGCTTGTGCCCAAACACTTGTGCTTCCAGGATTCTAGTCATTTCGTGCAGGGCTCGGATAGGAAGTTGACTTTTCTCCCAGAAACAGGGCGCCTCCGGTTCCTGGGTGGGATATCATCTTGCCCTGTGTCTTTCCTTATTTGGGTGTACGCGCACCTCTCACGGTTGTGGCCTCTCCCGTTGCGGAGCGCCGGCTCCTGAGGCTTAGGTGCAGCGGCTAAGGCTCCCGGGTGCGGCACTAGGGCAGCGGGTGGGACCTTCCCGGATCGGGGTACGAACCCGTGTCTCCTGCATCGGCAGGCTGACTTTCAACTACAGTTCCACAAAGAAAGCCTGACCCTGCTTTAGAGCTAAAGGGAACCCGAAACGCAAACACTGGCTTTTCACTACGGCCCTGGGTTTCCGTGCAGAAAGATTGGTGGGCAGCAGCTTCCCTGAGGCATTTTGGCTGTGCTACTTCAGTTTCACGAGGGTAGGCCTTTCCGGACTCCTAGCACGTTAGCACCAGTTTCCTTACAGGAACACTCAGGGAGCCGGGCTCCAGTGGGCCTGTGGAGCAGCACCCAGCCCCGTAGGTCCTTCAGCGCACCCCTGTGTTTCCTGAGCGAAGCGCAACACACTGCACTCTTCCCTGGGAGAGCTGGAGATCCTCAGCTCTGCCACAGCTTCAGAGAGACGTTCCTAGCCAGTCCAGCAGGTCAGAAAGACTCTTGCTGCCGGGAGTTTAGTCCCTGCGGGCATGCCTGCGAGAGGCAAATGAGCTTTCTCGAAAGAAGCAGGCTGCTTCCAGTTCCTGAGGAAGCTTCCCTGCCCTGCTCTAGGGCGAAAGGGAAACTCAGTGTCCCCACGAGACTCGAAAATCGCCCTGGTGGGCCGTGCCGATTGGAAGGCGTGCAGCACTCTTCCCGAGGCATTCCTTGCTGTTCTGCTTTAAGTTTTCGGTAGTACCCCTTTAAGGAGTCCTAAGAACGTCGTGTCAGCACCCGAGTCAGTGCAAGAACACTGAGTACCGCCAGGCTCCTGGGGCCCGCTTGAGCCTCATCCAGCCCCGAAGGCCCTTAGGTGTACGCCTGTTTATGCCGAGTGTAGGGCAACACACTGCCCTCTTCCTTGGGAGAGGCAGATTTCCTCAGCTCTCCAAGAGCTTCTGAAACAAGGTTGTATCCAGCGCAACATGACAAGGAAGTTGGCTCCCCTTGCCTTACCTGAGCTCTACCTCGAAAAACACTCTGCTTAGCGCTCCTTCTCGGACCTCAAACCTGCAGTCACCTTACCCAAGGAAAAAGTCAGGCTGGGTTCCACTGCAACTGACGCACAGTTCTTCGTGGAACACAGCAGGCTTTTGGAAGATGCCCAGGCCCCTAGGCCGATCTGGGGCTTTCGAAAATTTAGGCAGTTCCCTACAAGCCGAACACCCTGCCTACAAAAGTTGATTTCGGGAAGGGGTCAGTGGGTAGCTTGTGTCTCTTCTGACTTCGTCAGCATAACAGGTCCTTACGCAGTGCGTCAACCTCGAATGGGGGGCCTGATGTCACAAGCCTTGTTTTCCCCGCTGGAAAGCGCCCTGCGTGAGCCCTTGACGCTTCCGGGGAATAGTGCGTTTGCCGGCTTACTAGTCAGGGCAGGCGTGGCACTGAGTAGAAACTGAGTTGCCTCCAAAGAAATAGGGTACTACGACTTCCTGGCTGGGAGCTTCCCCTGCCCTGCTTTATAGCGAAAGGGAAACTCAGCATGAACACTCGCCTCGACGGGTGGCCCTGCTCTGCCATGCAGAAGGGGAGGCGTGCGGCAGCTTCTATGAGACCCACGTCGCAGCTCTGCTTTACTTTAAAGGCAGTAAGCTGTAAAGGCCTCCTAGGAGCCTCGCGTCCGCACACGATTCTGTCTAAGAACGCTGAGTCACTGCAGGCTCCTAGTGGCCTGGTGAGCCTCATCCAGTCGCGAAGATCCTTAGCTGCACCCCTCCGTAGCTGAGCGTAGGGCAACATATTGAACTCGTGCGTCGGAGAGCTAGACTGCCTCCGGTCACAGACGGATTCAGTAACACGGTTGTAGCACTTCCAGCATTCAATGCCGGTCGGCCTCATTGCCCTGTCAGAGCGATACTGAGAGAGACACTCTGCTTAGCATTCCTTCTAGGTCTTGTTACCTGCAGTCACCCTACCTCAAGGAGAAACTCGGGTTGGGTTCCACTGCAACTAAAGATCAGTTCTTCGTGGAACACAGCCGGCTTTTGGAAGGTGCACGGGCCCCTAGGCTGACCCACGGCATTCTTTCCTTTAGGCCACGCCCTACAACGCAGAACACGCTGTATGGAGAAGCTGCTTTAGGGAAGGGCCCCCTGAGTACCATGTGTCTCTTTTGAATTTTTCGAAACAATAGGTACTGATGCTTCCCGTCAACCTCGAAATGGGGGCCTGAGGGCACAGGCCTTTTTCTCCCCAGTGTTGACCATTCCACTCGGGCAGCCTGGAAGCTTGTGCCCAAACACTTGTGCTTCCAGGATTCTAGTCATTTCGTGCAGGGCTCGGATAGGAAGTTGACTTTTCTCCCAGAAACAGGGCGCCTCCGGTTCCTGGGTGGGATATCATCTTGCCCTGTGTCTTTCCTTATTTGGGTGTACGCGCACCTCTCACGGTTGTGGCCTCTCCCGTTGCGGAGCGCCGGCTCCTGAGGCTTAGGTGCAGCGGCTAAGGCTCCCGGGTGCGGCACTAGGGCAGCGGGTGGGACCTTCCCGGATCGGGGTACGAACCCGTGTCTCCTGCATCGGCAGGCTGACTTTCAACTACAGTTCCACAAAGAAAGCCTGACCCTGCTTTAGAGCTAAAGGGAACCCGAAACGCAAACACTGGCTTTTCACTACGGCCCTGGGTTTCCGTGCAGAAAGATTGGTGGGCAGCAGCTTCCCTGAGGCATTTTGGCTGTGCTACTTTAGTTTCACGAGGGTAGGCCTTTCCGGACTCCTAGCACGTTAGCACCAGTTTCCTTACAGGAACACTCAGGGAGCCGGGCTCCAGTGGGCCTGTGGAGCAGCACCCAGCCCCGTAGGTCCTTCAGCGCACCCCTGTGTTTCCTGAGCGAAGCGCAACACACTGCACTCTTCCCTGGGAGAGCTGGAGATCCTCAGCTCTGCCACAGCTTCAGAGAGACGTTCCTAGCCAGTCCAGCAGGTCAGAAAGACTCTTGCTGCCGGGAGTTTAGTCCCTGCGGGCATGCCTGCGAGAGACAAATGAGCTTTCTCGAAAGAAGCAGGCTGCTTCCAGTTCCTGAGGAAGCTTTCCTGCCCTGCTTTAGGGCGAAAGGGAAACTCAGTGTCCCCACGAGACTCGAAAATCGCCCTGGTGGGCCGTGCCGATTGGAAGGCGTGCAGCACCCTTCCCGAGGCATTCCTTGCTGTTCTGCTTTAAGTTTTCGGTAGTACCCCTTTAAGGAGTCCTAAGAACGTCGTGTCAGCACCCGAGTCAGTGCAAGAACACTGAGTACCGCCAGGCTCCTGGGGCCCGCTTGAGCCTCATCCAGCCCCGAAGGCCCTTAGGTGTACGCCTGTTTATGCCGAGTGTAGGGCAACACACTGCCCTCTTCCTTGGGAGAGGCAGATTTCCTCAGCTCTCCAAGAGCTTCTGAAACAAGGTTGTATCCAGCGCAACATGACAAGGAAGTTGGCTCCCCTTGCCTTACCTGAGCTCTACCTCGAAAAACACTCTGCTTAGCGCTCCTTCTCGGACCTCAAACCTGCAGTCACCTTACCCAAGGAAAAAGTCAGGCTGGGTTCCACTGCAACTGACGCACAGTTCTTCGTGGAACACAGCAGGCTTTTGGAAGATGCCCAGGCCCCTAGGCCGATCTGGGGCTTTCGAAAATTTAGGCAGTTCCCTACAAGCCGAACACCCTGCCTACAAAAGTTGATTTCGGGAAGGGGTCAGTGGGTAGCTTGTGTCTCTTCTGACTTCGGCAGCATAACAGGTCCTTACGCAGTGCGTCAACCTCGAATGGGGGGCCTGATGTCACAAGCCTTGTTTTCCCCGCTGGAAAGCGCCCTGCGTGAGCCCTTGACGCTTCCGGGGAATAGTGCGTTTGCCGGCTTACTAGTCAGTGCAGGCGTGGCACTGAGTAGAAACTGAGTTGCCTCCAAAGAAATAGGGTACTACGACTTCCTGGCTGGGAGCTTCCCCTGCCCTGCTTTATAGCGAAAGGGAAACTCAGCATGAACACTCGCCTCGACGTGTGGCCCTGCTCTGCCATGCAGAAGGGGAGGCGTGCGGCAGCTTCTATGAGACCCACGTCGCAGCTCTGCTTTACTTTAAAGGCAGTAAGCTGTAAAGGCCTCCTAGGACCCTCGCGTCCGCACACGATTCTGCCTAAGAACGCTGAGTCACTGCAGGCTCCTAGTGGCCTGGTGAGCCTCATCCAGTCGCGAAGATCCTTAGCTGCACCCCTCCGTAGCTGAGTGTAGGGCAACATATTGAACTCGTGCGTCGGAGAGCTAGACTGCCTCCGGTCACAGACGGATTCAGTAACACGGTTGTAGCACTTCCAGCATTCAATGCCGGTCGGCCTCATTGCCCTGTCAGAGCGATACTGAGAGAGACACTCTGCTTAGCAGTCCTTCTAGGTCCTGTCACCTGCAGTCACCCTACCTCAAGGAGAAACTCGGGTTGGGTTCCACTGCAACTAAAGATCAGTTCTTCGTGGAACACAGCCGGCTTTTGGAAGGTGCACGGGCCCCTTGGCTGACCCACGGCATTCTTTCCTTTAGGCCACGCCCTACAACGCAGAACACGCTGTATGGAGAAGCTGCTTTAGGGAAGGGCCCCCTGAGTACCATGTGTCTCTTTTGAATTTTTCGAAACAATAGGTACTTATGCTTCCCGTCAACCTCGAAATGGGGGCCTGAGGGCACAGGCCTTTTTCTCCCCAGTGTTGACCATTCCACTCGGGCAGCCTGGAAGCTTGTGCCCAAACACTTGTGCTTCCAGGATTCTAGTCATTTCGTGCAGGGCTCGGATAGGAAGTTGACTTTTCTCCCAGAAACAGGGCGCCTCCGGTTCCTGGGTGGGATATCATCTTGCCCTGTGTCTTTCCTTATTTGGGTGTACGCGCACCTCTCACGGTTGTGGCCTCTCCCGTTGCGGAGCACCGGCTCCTGAGGCTTAGGTGCAGCGGCTAAGGCTCCCGGGTGCGGCACTAGGGCAGCGGGTGGGACCTTCCCGGATCGGGGTACGAACCCGTGTCTCCTGCATCGGCAGGCTGACTTTCAACTACAGTTCCACAAAGAAAGCCTGACCCTGCTTTAGAGCTAAAGGGAACCCGAAACGCAAACACTGGCTTTTCACTACGGCCCTGGGTTTCCGTGCAGAAAGATTGGTGGGCAGCAGCTTCCATGAGGCATTTTGGCTGTGCTACTTTAGTTTCACGAGGGTAGGCCTTTCCGGACTCCTAGCACGTTAGCACCAGTTTCCTTACAGGAACACTCAGGGAGCCGGGCTCCAGTGGGCCTGTGGAGCAGCACCCAGCCCCGTAGGTCCTTCAGCGCACCCCTGTGTTTCCTGAGCGAAGCGCAACACACTGCACTCTTCCCTGGGAGAGCTGGAGATCCTCAGCTCTGCCACAGCTTCAGAGAGACGTTCCTAGCCAGTCCAGCAGGTCAAAAACACTCTTGCTGCCGGGAGTTTAGTCCCTGCGGGCATGCCTGCGAGAGGCAAATGAGCTTTCTCGAAAGAAGCAGGCTGCTTCCAGTTCCTGAGGAAGCTTCCCTGCCCTGCTCTAGGGCGAAAGGGAAACTCAGTGTCCCCACGAGACTCGAAAATCGCCCTGGTGGGCCGTGCCGATTGGAAGGCGTGCAGCACCCTTCCCGAGGCATTCCTTGCTGTTCTGCTTTAAGTTTTCGGTAGTACCCCTTTAAGGAGTCCTAAGAACGTCGTGTCAGCACCCGAGTCAGTGCAAGAACACTGAGTACCGCCAGGCTCCTGGGGCCCGCTTGAGCCTCATCCAGCCCCGAAGGCCCTTAGGTGTACGCCTGTTTATGCCGAGTGTAGGGCAACACACTGCCCTCTTCCTTGGGAGAGGCAGATTTCCTCAGCTCTCCAAGAGCTTCTGAAACAAGGTTGTATCCAGCGCAACATGACAAGGAAGTTGGCTCCCCTTGCCTTACCTGAGCTCTACCTCGAAAAACACTCTGCTTAGCGCTCCTTCTCGGACCTCAAACCTGCAGTCACCTTACCCAAGGAAAAAGTCAGGCTGGGTTCCACTGCAACTGACGCACAGTTCTTCGTGGAACACAGCAGGCTTTTGGAAGATGCCCAGGCCCCTAGGCCGATCTGGGGCTTTCGAAAATTTAGGCAGTTCCCTACAAGCCGAACACCCTGCCTACAAAAGTTGATTTCGGGAAGGGGTCAGTGGGTAGCTTGTGTCTCTTCTGACTTCGGCAGCATAACAGGTCCTTACGCAGTGCGTCAACCTCGAATGGGGGGCCTGATGTCACAAGCCTTGTTTTCCCCGCTGGAAAGCGCCCTGCGTGAGCCCTTGACGCTTCCGGGGAATAGTGCGTTTGCCGGCTTACTAGTCAGGGCAGGCGTGGCACTGAGTAGAAACTGAGTTGCCTCCAAAGAAATAGGGTACTACGACTTCCTGGCTGGGAGCTTCCCCTGCCCTGCTTTATAGCGAAAGGGAAACTCAGCATGAACACTCGCCTCGACGGGTGGCCCTGCTCTGCCATGCAGAAGGGGAGGCGTGCGGCAGCTTCTATGAGACCCACGTCGCAGCTCTGCTTTACTTTAAAGGCAGTAAGCTGTAAAGGCCTCCTAGGACCCTCGCGTCCGCACACGATTCTGCCTAAGAACGCTGAGTCACTGCAGGCTCCTAGTGGCCTGGTGAGCCTCATCCAGTCGCGAAGATCCTTAGCTGCACCCCTCCGTAGCTGAGTGTAGGGCAACATATTGAACTCGTGCGTCGGAGAGCTAGACTGCCTCCGGTCACAGACGGATTCAGTAACACGGTTGTAGCACTTCCAGCATTCAATGCCGGTCGGCCTCATTGCCCTGTCAGAGCGATACTGAGAGAGACACTCTGCTTAGCAGTCCTTCTAGGTCCTGTCACCTGCAGTCACCCTACCTCAAGGAGAAACTCGGGTTGGGTTCCACTGCAACTAAAGATCAGTTCTTCGTGGAACACAGCCGGCTTTTGGAAGGTGCACGGGCCCCTAGGCTGACCCACGGCATTCTTTCCTTTAGGCCACGCCCTACAACGCAGAACACGCTGTATGGAGAAGCTGCTTTAGGGAAGGGCCCCCTGAGTACCATGTGTCTCTTTTGAATTTTTCGAAACAATAGGTACTGATGCTTCCCGTCAACCTCGAAATGGGGGCCTGAGGGCACAGGCCTTTTTCTCCCCAGTGTTGACCATTCCACTCGGGCAGCCTGGAAGCTTGTGCCCAAACACTTGTGCTTCCAGGATTCTAGTCATTTCGTGCAGGGCTCGGATAGGAAGTTGACTTTTCTCCCAGAAACAGGGCGCCTCCGGTTCCTGGGTGGGATATCATCTTGCCCTGTGTCTTTCCTTATTTGGGTGTACGCGCACCTCTCACGGTTGTGGCCTCTCCCGTTGCGGAGCGCCGGCTCCTGAGGCTTAGGTGCAGCGGCTAAGGCTCCCGGGTGCGGCACTAGGGCAGCGGGTGGGACCTTCCCGGATCGGGGTACGAACCCGTGTCTCCTGCATCGGCAGGCTGACTTTCAACTACAGTTCCACAAAGAAAGCCTGACCCTGCTTTAGAGCTAAAGGGAACCCGAAACGCAAACACTGGCTTTTCACTACGGCCCTGGGTTTCCGTGCAGAAAGATTGGTGGGCAGCAGCTTCCATGAGGCATTTTGGCTGTGCTACTTTAGTTTCACGAGGGTAGGCCTTTCCGGACTCCTAGCACGTTAGCACCAGTTTCCTGACAGGAACACTCAGGGAGCCGGGCTCCAGTGGGCCTGTGGAGCAGCACCCAGCCCCGTAGGTCCTTCAGCGCACCCCTGTGTTTCCTGAGCGAAGCGCAACACACTGCACTCTTCCCTGGGAGAGCTGGAGATCCTCAGCTCTGCCACAGCTTCAGAGAGACGTTCCTAGCCAGTCCAGCAGGTCAAAAACACTCTTGCTGCCGGGAGTTTAGTCCCTGCGGGCATGCCTGCGAGAGGCAAATGAGCTTTCTCGAAAGAAGCAGGCTGCTTCCAGTTCCTGAGGAAGCTTCCCTGCCCTGCTCTAGGGCGAAAGGGAAACTCAGTGTCCCCACGAGACTCGAAAATCGCCCTGGTGGGCCGTGCCGATTGGAAGGCGTGCAGCACCCTTCCCGAGGCATTCCTTGCTGTTCTGCTTTAAGTTTTCGGTAGTACCCCTTTAAGGAGTCCTAAGAACGTCGTGTCAGCACCCGAGTCAGTGCAAGAACACTGAGTACCGCCAGGCTCCTGGGGCCCGCTTGAGCCTCATCCAGCCCCGAAGGCCCTTAGGTGTACGCCTGTTTATGCCGAGTGTAGGGCAACACACTGCCCTCTTCCTTGGGAGAGGCAGATTTCCTCAGCTCTCCAAGAGCTTCTGAAACAAGGTTGTATCCAGCGCAACATGACAAGGAAGTTGGCTCCCCTTGCCTTACCTGAGCTCTACCTCGAAAAACACTCTGCTTAGCGCTCCTGCTCGGACCTCAAACCTGCAGTCACCTTACCCAAGGAAAAAGTCAGGCTGGGTTCCACTGCAACTGACGCACAGTTCTTCGTGGAACACAGCAGGCTTTTGGAAGATGCCCAGGCCCCTAGGCCGATCTGGGGCTTTCGAAAATTTAGGCAGTTCCCTACAAGCCGAACACCCTGCCTACAAAAGTTGATTTCGGGAAGGGGTCAGTGGGTAGCTTGTGTCTCTTCTGACTTCGGCAGCATAACAGGTCCTTACGCAGTGCGTCAACCTCGAATGGGGGGCCTGATGTCACAAGCCTTGTTTTCCCCGCTGGAAAGCGCCCTGCGTGAGCCCTTGACGCTTCCGGGGAATAGTGCGTTTGCCGGCTTACTAGTCAGGGCAGGCGTGGCACTGAGTAGAAACTGAGTTGCCTCCAAAGAAATAGGGTACTACGACTTCCTGGCTGGGAGCTTCCCCTGCCCTGCTTTATAGCGAAAGGGAAACTCAGCATGAACACTCGCCTCGACGGGTGGCCCTGCTCTGCCATGCAGAAGGGGAGGCGTGCGGCAGCTTCTATGAGACCCACGTCGCAGCTCTGCTTTACTTTAAAGGCAGTAAGCTGTAAAGGCCTCCTAGGACCCTCGCGTCCGCACACGATTCTGCCTAAGAACGCTGAGTCACTGCAGGCTCCTAGTGGCCTGGTGAGCCTCATCCAGTCGCGAAGATCCTTAGCTGCACCCCTCCGTAGCTGAGTGTAGGGCAACATATTGAACTCGTGCGTCGGAGAGCTAGACTGCCTCCGGTCACAGACGGATTCAGTAACACGGTTGTAGCACTTCCAGCATTCAATGCCGGTCGGCCTCATTGCCCTGTCAGAGCGATACTGAGAGAGACACTCTGCTTAGCAGTCCTTCTAGGTCCTGTCACCTGCAGTCACCCTACCTCAAGGAGAAACTCGGGTTGGGTTCCACTGCAACTAAAGATCAGTTCTTCGTGGAACACAGCCGGCTTTTGGAAGGTGCACGGGCCCCTAGGCTGACCCACGGCATTCTTTCCTTTAGGCCACGCCCTACAACGCAGAACACGCTGTATGGAGAAGCTGCTTTAGGGAAGGGCCCCCTGAGTACCATGTGTCTCTTTTGAATTTTTCGAAACAATAGGTACTGATGCTTCCCGTCAACCTCGAAATGGGGGCCTGAGGGCACAGGCCTTTTTCTCCCCAGTGTTGACCATTCCACTCGGGCAGCCTGGAAGCTTGTGCCCAAACACTTGTGCTTCCAGGATTCTAGTCATTTCGTGCAGGGCTCGGATAGGAAGTTGACTTTTCTCCCAGAAACAGGGCGCCTCCGGTTCCTGGGTGGGATATCATCTTGCCCTGTGTCTTTCCTTATTTGGGTGTACGCGCACCTCTCACGGTTGTGGCCTCTCCCGTTGCGGAGCGCCGGCTCCTGAGGCTTAGGTGCAGCGGCTAAGGCTCCCGGGTGCGGCACTAGGGCAGCGGGTGGGACCTTCCCGGATCGGGGTACGAACCCGTGTCTCCTGCATCGGCAGGCTGACTTTCAACTACAGTTCCACAAAGAAAGCCTGACCCTGCTTTAGAGCTAAAGGGAACCCGAAACGCAAACACTGGCTTTTCACTACGGCCCTGGGTTTCCGTGCAGAAAGATTGGTGGGCAGCAGCTTCCATGAGGCATTTTGGCTGTGCTACTTTAGTTTCACGAGGGTAGGCCTTTCCGGACTCCTAGCACGTTAGCACCAGTTTCCTTACAGGAACACTCAGGGAGCCGGGCTCCAGTGGGCCTGTGGAGCAGCACCCAGCCCCGTAGGTCCTTCAGCGCACCCCTGTGTTTCCTGAGCGAAGCGCAACACACTGCACTCTTCCCTGGGAGAGCTGG
Source organism: Mesoplodon mirus (assembly GCF_964341445.2). Lineage (NCBI taxonomy): Eukaryota > Metazoa > Chordata > Mammalia > Artiodactyla > Ziphiidae > Mesoplodon > Mesoplodon mirus. The sequence goes on from NC_138993.1 coordinate 37,139,654, forward strand.
AGATCCTCAGCTCTGCTACAGCTTCAGAGAGACGTTCCTAGCCAGTCCAGCAGGTCAAAAACACTCTTGCTGCCGGGAGTTTAGTCCCTGCGGGCATGCCTGCGAGAGGCAAATGAGCTTTCTCGAAAGAAGCAGGCTGCTTCCAGTTCCTGAGGAAGCTTCCCTGCCCTGCTCTAGGGCGAAAGGGAAACTCAGTGTCCCCACGAGACTCGAAAATCGCCCTGGTGGGCCGTGCCGATTGGAAGGCGTGCAGCACCCTTCCCGAGGCATTCCTTGCTGTTCTGCTTTAAGTTTTCGGTAGTACCCCTTTAAGGAGTCCTAAGAACGTCGTGTCAGCACCCGAGTCAGTGCAAGAACACTGAGTACCGCCAGGCTCCTGGGGCCCGCTTGAGCCTCATCCAGCCCCGAAGGCCCTTAGGTGTACGCCTGTTTATGCCGAGTGTAGGGCAACACACTGCCCTCTTCCTTGGGAGAGGCAGATTTCCTCAGCTCTCCAAGAGCTTCTGAAACAAGGTTGTATCCAGCGCAACATGACAAGGAAGTTGGCTCCCCTTGCCTTACCTGAGCTCTACCTCGAAAAACACTCTGCTTAGCGCTCCTTCTCGGACCTCAAACCTGCAGTCACCTTACCCAAGGAAAAAGTCAGGCTGGGTTCCACTGCAACTGACGCACAGTTCTTCGTGGAACACAGCAGGCTTTTGGAAGATGCCCAGGCCCCTAGGCCGATCTGGGGCTTTCGAAAATTTAGGCAGTTCCCTACAAGCCGAACACCCTGCCTACAAAAGTTGATTTCGGGAAGGGGTCAGTGGGTAGCTTGTGTCTCTTCTGACTTCGGCAGCATAACAGGTCCTTACGCAGTGCGTCAACCTCGAATGGGGGGCCTGATGTCACAAGCCTTGTTTTCCCCGCTGGAAAGCGCCCTGCGTGAGCCCTTGACGCTTCCGGGGAATAGTGCGTTTGCCGGCTTACTAGTCAGGGCAGGCGTGGCACTGAGTAGAAACTGAGTTGCCTCCAAAGAAATAGGGTACTACGACTTCCTGGCTGGGAGCTTCCCCTGCCCTGCTTTATAGCGAAAGGGAAACTCAGCATGAACACTCGCCTCGACGTGTGGCCCTGCTCTGCCATGCAGAAGGGGAGGCGTGCGGCAGCTTCTATGAGACCCACGTCGCAGCTCTGCTTTACTTTAAAGGCAGTAAGCTGTAAAGGCCTCCTAGGACCCTCGCGTCCGCACACGATTCTGTCTAAGAACGCTGAGTCACTGCAGGCTCCTAGTGGCCTGGTGAGCCTCATCCAGTCGCGAAGATCCTTAGCTGCACCCCTCCGTAGCTGAGTGTAGGGCAACATATTGAACTCGTGCGTCGGAGAGCTAGACTGCCTCCGGTCACAGACGGATTCAGTAACACGGTTGTAGCACTTCCAGCATTCAATGCCGGTCGGCCTCATTGCCCTGTCAGAGCGATACTGAGAGAGACACTCTGCTTAGCAGTCCTTCTAGGTCCTGTCACCTGCAGTCACCCTACCTCAAGGAGAAACTCGGGTTGGGTTCCACTGCAACTAAAGATCAGTTCTTCGTGGAACACAGCCGGCTTTTGGAAGGTGCACGGGCCCCTAGGCTGACCCACGGCATTCTTTCCTTTAGGCCACGCCCTACAACGCAGAACACGCTGTATGGAGAAGCTGCTTTAGGGAAGGGCCCCCTGAGTACCATGTGTCTCTTTTGAATTTTTCGAAACAATAGGTACTGATGCTTCCCGTCAACCTCGAAATGGGGGCCTGAGGGCACAGGCCTTTTTCTCCCCAGTGTTGACCATTCCACTCGGGCAGCCTGGAAGCTTGTGCCCAAACACTTGTGCTTCCAGGATTCTAGTCATTTCGTGCAGGGCTCGGATAGGAAGTTGACTTTTCTCCCAGAAACAGGGCGCCTCCGGTTCCTGGGTGGGATATCATCTTGCCCTGTGTCTTTCCTTATTTGGGTGTACGCGCACCTCTCACGGTTGTGGCCTCTCCCGTTGCGGAGCGCCGGCTCCTGAGGCTTAGGTGCAGCGGCTAAGGCTCCCGGGTGCGGCACTAGGGCAGCGGGTGGGACCTTCCCGGATCGGGGTACGAACCCGTGTCTCCTGCATCGGCAGGCTGACTTTCAACTACAGTTCCACAAAGAAAGCCTGACCCTGCTTTAGAGCTAAAGGGAACCCGAAACGCAAACACTGGCTTTTCACTACGGCCCTGGGTTTCCGTGCAGAAAGATTGGTGGGCAGCAGCTTCCATGAGGCATTTTGGCTGTGCTACTTTAGTTTCACGAGGGTAGGCCTTTCCGGACTCCTAGCACGTTAGCACCAGTTTCCTTACAGGAACACTCAGGGAGCCGGGCTCCAGTGGGCCTGTGGAGCAGCACCCAGCCCCGTAGGTCCTTCAGCGCACCCCTGTGTTTCCTGAGCGAAGCGCAACACACTGCACTCTTCCCTGGGAGAGCTGGAGATCCTCAGCTCTGCCACAGCTTCAGAGAGACGTTCCTAGCCAGTCCAGCAGGTCAAAAACACTCTTGCTGCCGGGAGTTTAGTCCCTGCGGGCATGCCTGCGAGAGGCAAATGAGCTTTCTCGAAAGAAGCAGGCTGCTTCCAGTTCCTGAGGAAGCTTCCCTGCCCTGCTCTAGGGCGAAAGGGAAACTCAGTGTCCCCACGAGACTCGAAAATCGCCCTGGTGGGCCGTGCCGATTGGAAGGCGTGCAGCACCCTTCCCGAGGCATTCCTTGCTGTTCTGCTTTAAGTTTTCGGTAGTACCCCTTTAAGGAGTCCTAAGAACGTCGTGTCAGCACCCGAGTCAGTGCAAGAACACTGAGTACCGCCAGGCTCCTGGGGCCCGCTTGAGCCTCATCCAGCCCCGAAGGCCCTTAGGTGTACGCCTGTTTATGCCGAGTGTAGGGCAACACACTGCCCTCTTCCTTGGGAGAGGCAGATTTCCTCAGCTCTCCAAGAGCTTCTGAAACAAGGTTGTATCCAGCGCAACATGACAAGGAAGTTGGCTCCCCTTGCCTTACCTGAGCTCTACCTCGAAAAACACTCTGCTTAGCGCTCCTTCTCGGACCTCAAACCTGCAGTCACCTTACCCAAGGAAAAAGTCAGGCTGGGTTCCACTGCAACTGACGCACAGTTCTTCGTGGAACACAGCAGGCTTTTGGAAGATGCCCAGGCCCCTAGGCCGATCTGGGGCTTTCGAAAATTTAGGCAGTTCCCTACAAGCCGAACACCCTGCCTACAAAAGTTGATTTCGGGAAGGGGTCAGTGGGTAGCTTGTGTCTCTTCTGACTTCGGCAGCATAACAGGTCCTTACGCAGTGCGTCAACCTCGAATGGGGGGCCTGATGTCACAAGCCTTGTTTTCCCCGCTGGAAAGCGCCCTGCGTGAGCCCTTGACGCTTCCGGGGAATAGTGCGTTTGCCGGCTTACTAGTCAGGGCAGGCGTGGCACTGAGTAGAAACTGAGTTGCCTCCAAAGAAATAGGGTACTACGACTTCCTGGCTGGGAGCTTCCCCTGCCCTGCTTTATAGCGAAAGGGAAACTCAGCATGAACACTCGCCTCGACGGGTGGCCCTGCTCTGCCATGCAGAAGGGGAGGCGTGCGGCAGCTTCTATGAGACCCACGTCGCAGCTCTGCTTTACTTTAAAGGCAGTAAGCTGTAAAGGCCTCCTAGGACCCTCGCGTCCGCACACGATTCTGCCTAAGAACGCTGAGTCACTGCAGGCTCCTAGTGGCCTGGTGAGCCTCATCCAGTCGCGAAGATCCTTAGCTGCACCCCTCCGTAGCTGAGTGTAGGGCAACATATTGAACTCGTGCGTCGGAGAGCTAGACTGCCTCCGGTCACAGACGGATTCAGTAACACGGTTGTAGCACTTCCAGCATTCAATGCCGGTCGGCCTCATTGCCCTGTCAGAGCGATACTGAGAGAGACACTCTGCTTAGCAGTCCTTCTAGGTCCTGTCACCTGCAGTCACCCTACCTCAAGGAGAAACTCGGGTTGGGTTCCACTGCAACTAAAGATCAGTTCTTCGTGGAACACAGCCGGCTTTTGGAAGGTGCACGGGCCCCTAGGCTGACCCACGGCATTCTTTCCTTTAGGCCACGCCCTACAACGCAGAACACGCTGTATGGAGAAGCTGCTTTAGGGAAGGGCCCCCTGAGTACCATGTGTCTCTTTTGAATTTTTCGAAACAATAGGTACTGATGCTTCCCGTCAACCTCGAAATGGGGGCCTGAGGGCACAGGCCTTTTTCTCCCCAGTGTTGACCATTCCACTCGGGCAGCCTGGAAGCTTGTGCCCAAACACTTGTGCTTCCAGGATTCTAGTCATTTCGTGCAGGGCTCGGATAGGAAGTTGACTTTTCTCCCAGAAACAGGGCGCCTCCGGTTCCTGGGTGGGATATCATCTTGCCCTGTGTCTTTCCTTATTTGGGTGTACGCGCACCTCTCACGGTTGTGGCCTCTCCCGTTGCGGAGCGCCGGCTCCTGAGGCTTAGGTGCAGCGGCTAAGGCTCCCGGGTGCGGCACTAGGGCAGCGGGTGGGACCTTCCCGGATCGGGGTACGAACCCGTGTCTCCTGCATCGGCAGGCTGACTTTCAACTACAGTTCCACAAAGAAAGCCTGACCCTGCTTTAGAGCTAAAGGGAACCCGAAACGCAAACACTGGCTTTTCACTACGGCCCTGGGTTTCCGTGCAGAAAGATTGGTGGGCAGCAGCTTCCATGAGGCATTTTGGCTGTGCTACTTTAGTTTCACGAGGGTAGGCCTTTCCGGACTCCTAGCACGTTAGCACCAGTTTCCTTACAGGAACACTCAGGGAGCCGGGCTCCAGTGGGCCTGTGGAGCAGCACCCAGCCCCGTAGGTCCTTCAGCGCACCCCTGTGTTTCCTGAGCGAAGCGCAACACACTGCACTCTTCCCTGGGAGAGCTGGAGATCCTCAGCTCTGCCACAGCTTCAGAGAGACGTTCCTAGCCAGTCCAGCAGGTCAAAAACACTCTTGCTGCCGGGAGTTTAGTCCCTGCGGGCATGCCTGCGAGAGGCAAATGAGCTTTCTCGAAAGAAGCAGGCTGCTTCCAGTTCCTGAGGAAGCTTCCCTGCCCTGCTCTAGGGCGAAAGGGAAACTCAGTGTCCCCACGAGACTCGAAAATCGCCCTGGTGGGCCGTGCCGATTGGAAGGCGTGCAGCACCCTTCCCGAGGCATTCCTTGCTGTTCTGCTTTAAGTTTTCGGTAGTACCCCTTTAAGGAGTCCTAAGAACGTCGTGTCAGCACCCGAGTCAGTGCAAGAACACTGAGTACCGCCAGGCTCCTGGGGCCCGCTTGAGCCTCATCCAGCCCCGAAGGCCCTTAGGTGTACGCCTGTTTATGCCGAGTGTAGGGCAACACACTGCCCTCTTCCTTGGGAGAGGCAGATTTCCTCAGCTCTCCAAGAGCTTCTGAAACAAGGTTGTATCCAGCGCAACATGACAAGGAAGTTGGCTCCCCTTGCCTTACCTGAGCTCTACCTCGAAAAACACTCTGCTTAGCGCTCCTTCTCGGACCTCAAACCTGCAGTCACCTTACCCAAGGAAAAAGTCAGGCTGGGTTCCACTGCAACTGACGCACAGTTCTTCGTGGAACACAGCAGGCTTTTGGAAGATGCCCAGGCCCCTAGGCCGATCTGGGGCTTTCGAAAATTTAGGCAGTTCCCTACAAGCCGAACACCCTGCCTACAAAAGTTGATTTCGGGAAGGGGTCAGTGGGTAGCTTGTGTCTCTTCTGACTTCGGCAGCATAACAGGTCCTTACGCAGTGCGTCAACCTCGAATGGGGGGCCTGATGTCACAAGCCTTGTTTTCCCCGCTGGAAAGCGCCCTGCGTGAGCCCTTGACGCTTCCGGGGAATAGTGCGTTTGCCGGCTTACTAGTCAGGGCAGGCGTGGCACTGAGTAGAAACTGAGTTGCCTCCAAAGAAATAGGGTACTACGACTTCCTGGCTGGGAGCTTCCCCTGCCCTGCTTTATAGCGAAAGGGAAACTCAGCATGAACACTCGCCTCGACGGGTGGCCCTGCTCTGCCATGCAGAAGGGGAGGCGTGCGGCAGCTTCTATGAGACCCACGTCGCAGCTCTGCTTTACTTTAAAGGCAGTAAGCTGTAAAGGCCTCCTAGGACCCTCGCGTCCGCACACGATTCTGCCTAAGAACGCTGAGTCACTGCAGGCTCCTAGTGGCCTGGTGAGCCTCATCCAGTCGCGAAGATCCTTAGCTGCACCCCTCCGTAGCTGAGTGTAGGGCAACATATTGAACTCGTGCGTCGGAGAGCTAGACTGCCTCCGGTCACAGACGGATTCAGTAACACGGTTGTAGCACTTCCAGCATTCAATGCCGGTCGGCCTCATTGCCCTGTCAGAGCGATACTGAGAGAGACACTCTGCTTAGCAGTCCTTCTAGGTCCTGTCACCTGCAGTCACCCTACCTCAAGGAGAAACTCGGGTTGGGTTCCACTGCAACTAAAGATCAGTTCTTCGTGGAACACAGCCGGCTTTTGGAAGGTGCACGGGCCCCTAGGCTGACCCACGGCATTCTTTCCTTTAGGCCACGCCCTACAACGCAGAACACGCTGTATGGAGAAGCTGCTTTAGGGAAGGGCCCCCTGAGTACCATGTGTCTCTTTTGAATTTTTCGAAACAATAGGTACTGATGCTTCCCGTCAACCTCGAAATGGGGGCCTGAGGGCACAGGCCTTTTTCTCCCCAGTGTTGACCATTCCACTCGGGCAGCCTGGAAGCTTGTGCCCAAACACTTGTGCTTCCAGGATTCTAGTCATTTCGTGCAGGGCTCGGATAGGAAGTTGACTTTTCTCCCAGAAACAGGGCGCCTCCGGTTCCTGGGTGGGATATCATCTTGCCCTGTGTCTTTCCTTATTTGGGTGTACGCGCACCTCTCACGGTTGTGGCCTCTCCCGTTGCGGAGCGCCGGCTCCTGAGGCTTAGGTGCAGCGGCTAAGGCTCCCGGGTGCGGCACTAGGGCAGCGGGTGGGACCTTCCCGGATCGGGGTACGAACCCGTGTCTCCTGCATCGGCAGGCTGACTTTCAACTACAGTTCCACAAAGAAAGCCTGACCCTGCTTTAGAGCTAAAGGGAACCCGAAACGCAAACACTGGCTTTTCACTACGGCCCTGGGTTTCCGTGCAGAAAGATTGGTGGGCAGCAGCTTCCATGAGGCATTTTGGCTGTGCTACTTCAGTTTCACGAGGGTAGGCCTTTCCGGACTCCTAGCACGTTAGCACCAGTTTCCTTACAGGAACACTCAGGGAGCCGGGCTCCAGTGGGCCTGTGGAGCAGCACCCAGCCCCGTAGGTCCTTCAGCGCACCCCTGTGTTTCCTGAGCGAAGCGCAACACACTGCACTCTTCCCTGGGAGAGCTGGAGATCCTCAGCTCTGCCACAGCTTCAGAGAGACGTTCCTAGCCAGTCCAGCAGGTCAAAAACACTCTTGCTGCCGGGAGTTTAGTCCCTGCGGGCATGCCTGCGAGAGGCAAATGAGCTTTCTCGAAAGAAGCAGGCTGCTTCCAGTTCCTGAGGAAGCTTCCCTGCCCTGCTCTAGGGCGAAAGGGAAACTCAGTGTCCCCACGAGACTCGAAAATCGCCCTGGTGGGCCGTGCCGATTGGAAGGCGTGCAGCACCCTTCCCGAGGCATTCCTTGCTGTTCTGCTTTAAGTTTTCGGTAGTACCCCTTTAAGGAGTCCTAAGAACGTCGTGTCAGCACCCGAGTCAGTGCAAGAACACTGAGTACCGCCAGGCTCCTGGGGCCCGCTTGAGCCTCATCCAGCCCCGAAGGCCCTTAGGTGTACGCCTGTTTATGCCGAGTGTAGGGCAACACACTGCCCTCTTCCTTGGGAGAGGCAGATTTCCTCAGCTCTCCAAGAGCTTCTGAAACAAGGTTGTATCCAGCGCAACATGACAAGCAAGTTGGCTCCCCTTGCCTTACCTGAGCTCTACCTCGAAAAACACTCTGCTTAGCGCTCCTGCTCGGACCTCAAACCTGCAGTCACCTTACCCAAGGAAAAAGTCAGGCTGGGTTCCACTGCAACTGACGCACAGTTCTTCGTGGAACACAGCAGGCTTTTGGAAGATGCCCAGGCCCCTAGGCCGATCTGGGGCTTTCGAAAATTTAGGCAGTTCCCTACAAGCCGAACACCCTGCCTACAAAAGTTGATTTCGGGAAGGGGTCAGTGGGTAGCTTGTGTCTCTTCTGACTTCGGCAGCATAACAGGTCCTTACGCAGTGCGTCAACCTCGAATGGGGGGCCTGATGTCACAAGCCTTGTTTTCCCCGCTGGAAAGCGCCCTGCGTGAGCCCTTGACGCTTCCGGGGAATAGTGCGTTTGCCGGCTTACTAGTCAGGGCAGGCGTGGCACTGAGTAGAAACTGAGTTGCCTCCAAAGAAATAGGGTACTACGACTTCCTGGCTGGGAGCTTCCCCTGCCCTGCTTTATAGCGAAAGGGAAACTCAGCATGAACACTCGCCTCGACGTGTGGCCCTGCTCTGCCATGCAGAAGGGGAGGCGTGCGGCAGCTTCTATGAGACCCACGTCGCAGCTCTGCTTTACTTTAAAGGCAGTAAGCTGTAAAGGCCTCCTAGGACCCTCGCGTCCGCACACGATTCTGCCTAAGAACGCTGAGTCACTGCAGGCTCCTAGTGGCCTGGTGAGCCTCATCCAGTCGCGAAGATCCTTAGCTGCACCCCTCCGTAGCTGAGTGTAGGGCAACATATTGAACTCGTGCGTCGGAGAGCTAGACTGCCTCCGGTCACAGACGGATTCAGTAACACGGTTGTAGCACTTCCAGCATTCAATGCCGGTCGGCCTCATTGCCCTGTCAGAGCGATACTGAGAGAGACACTCTGCTTAGCAGTCCTTCTAGGTCCTGTCACCTGCAGTCACCCTACCTCAAGGAGAAACTCGGGTTGGGTTCCACTGCAACTAAAGATCAGTTCTTCGTGGAACACAGCCGGCTTTTGGAAGGTGCACGGGCCCCTAGGCTGACCCACGGCATTCTTTCCTTTAGGCCACGCCCTACAACGCAGAACACGCTGTATGGAGAAGCTGCTTTAGGGAAGGGCCCCCTGAGTACCATGTGTCTCTTTTGAATTTTTCGAAACAATAGGTACTGATGCTTCCCGTCAACCTCGAAATGGGGGCCTGAGGGCACAGGCCTTTTTCTCCCCAGTGTTGACCATTCCACTCGGGCAGCCTGGAAGCTTGTGCCCAAACACTTGTGCTTCCAGGATTCTAGTCATTTCGTGCAGGGCTCGGATAGGAAGTTGACTTTTCTCCCAGAAACAGGGCGCCTCCGGTTCCTGGGTGGGATATCATCTTGCCCTGTGTCTTTCCTTATTTGGGTGTACGCGCACCTCTCACGGTTGTGGCCTCTCCCGTTGCGGAGCGCCGGCTCCTGAGGCTTAGGTGCAGCGGCTAAGGCTCCCGGGTGCGGCACTAGGGCAGCGGGTGGGACCTTCCCGGATCGGGGTACGAACCCGTGTCTCCTGCATCGGCAGGCTGACTTTCAACTACAGTTCCACAAAGAAAGCCTGACCCTGCTTTAGAGCTAAAGGGAACCCGAAACGCAAACACTGGCTTTTCACTACGGCCCTGGGTTTCCGTGCAGAAAGATTGGTGGGCAGCAGCTTCCATGAGGCATTTTGGCTGTGCTACTTTAGTTTCACGAGGGTAGGCCTTTCCGGACTCCTAGCACGTTAGCACCAGTTTCCTTACAGGAACACTCAGGGAGCCGGGCTCCAGTGGGCCTGTGGAGCAGCACCCAGCCCCGTAGGTCCTTCAGCGCACCCCTGTGTTTCCTGAGCGAAGCGCAACACACTGCACTCTTCCCTGGGAGAGCTGGAGATCCTCAGCTCTGCCACAGCTTCAGAGAGACGTTCCTAGCCAGTCCAGCAGGTCAAAAACACTCTTGCTGCCGGGAGTTTAGTCCCTGCGGGCATGCCTGCGAGAGGCAAATGAGCTTTCTCGAAAGAAGCAGGCTGCTTCCAGTTCCTGAGGAAGCTTCCCTGCCCTGCTCTAGGGCGAAAGGGAAACTCAGTGTCCCCACGAGACTCGAAAATCGCCCTGGTGGGCCGTGCCGATTGGAAGGCGTGCAGCACCCTTCCCGAGGCATTCCTTGCTGTTCTGCTTTAAGTTTTCGGTAGTACCCCTTTAAGGAGTCCTAAGAACGTCGTGTCAGCACCCGAGTCAGTGCAAGAACACTGAGTACCGCCAGGCTCCTGGGGCCCGCTTGAGCCTCATCCAGCCCCGAAGGCCCTTAGGTGTACGCCTGTTTATGCCGAGTGTAGGGCAACACACTGCCCTCTTCCTTGGGAGAGGCAGATTTCCTCAGCTCTCCAAGAGCTTCTGAAACAAGGTTGTATCCAGCGCAACATGACAAGGAAGTTGGCTCCCCTTGCCTTACCTGAGCTCTACCTCGAAAAACACTCTGCTTAGCGCTCCTTCTCGGACCTCAAACCTGCAGTCACCTTACCCAAGGAAAAAGTCAGGCTGGGTTCCACTGCAACTGACGCACAGTTCTTCGTGGAACACAGCAGGCTTTTGGAAGATGCCCAGGCCCCTAGGCCGATCTGGGGCTTTCGAAAATTTAGGCAGTTCCCTACAAGCCGAACACCCTGCCTACAAAAGTTGATTTCGGGAAGGGGTCAGTGGGTAGCTTGTGTCTCTTCTGACTTCGGCAGCATAACAGGTCCTTACGCAGTGCGTCAACCTCGAATGGGGGGCCTGATGTCACAAGCCTTGTTTTCCCCGCTGGAAAGCGCCCTGCGTGAGCCCTTGACGCTTCCGGGGAATAGTGCGTTTGCCGGCTTACTAGTCAGGGCAGGCGTGGCACTGAGTAGAAACTGAGTTGCCTCCAAAGAAATAGGGTACTACGACTTCCTGGCTGGGAGCTTCCCCTGCCCTGCTTTATAGCGAAAGGGAAACTCAGCATGAACACTCGCCTCGACGGGTGGCCCTGCTCTGCCATGCAGAAGGGGAGGCGTGCGGCAGCTTCTATGAGACCCACGTCGCAGCTCTGCTTTACTTTAAAGGCAGTAAGCTGTAAAGGCCTCCTAGGACCCTCGCGTCCGCACACGATTCTGCCTAAGAACGCTGAGTCACTGCAGGCTCCTAGTGGCCTGGTGAGCCTCATCCAGTCGCGAAGATCCTTAGCTGCACCCCTCCGTAGCTGAGTGTAGGGCAACATATTGAACTCGTGCGTCGGAGAGCTAGACTGCCTCCGGTCACAGACGGATTCAGTAACACGGTTGTAGCACTTCCAGCATTCAATGCCGGTCGGCCTCATTGCCCTGTCAGAGCGATACTGAGAGAGACACTCTGCTTAGCAGTCCTTCTAGGTCCTGTCACCTGCAGTCACCCTACCTCAAGGAGAAACTCGGGTTGGGTTCCACTGCAACTAAAGATCAGTTCTTCGTGGAACACAGCCGGCTTTTGGAAGGTGCACGGGCCCCTAGGCTGACCCACGGCATTCTTTCCTTTAGGCCACGCCCTACAACGCAGAACACGCTGTATGGAGAAGCTGCTTTAGGGAAGGGCCCCCTGAGTACCATGTGTCTCTTTTGAATTTTTCGAAACAATAGGTACTGATGCTTCCCGTCAACCTCGAAATGGGGGCCTGAGGGCACAGGCCTTTTTCTCCCCAGTGTTGACCATTCCACTCGGGCAGCCTGGAAGCTTGTGCCCAAACACTTGTGCTTCCAGGATTCTAGTCATTTCGTGCAGGGCTCGGATAGGAAGTTGACTTTTCTCCCAGAAACAGGGCGCCTCCGGTTCCTGGGTGGGATATCATCTTGCCCTGTGTCTTTCCTTATTTGGGTGTACGCGCACCTCTCACGGTTGTGGCCTCTCCCGTTGCGGAGCGCCGGCTCCTGAGGCTTAGGTGCAGCGGCTAAGGCTCCCGGGTGCGGCACTAGGGCAGCGGGTGGGACCTTCCCGGATCGGGGTACGAACCCGTGTCTCCTGCATCGGCAGGCTGACTTTCAACTACAGTTCCACAAAGAAAGCCTGACCCTGCTTTAGAGCTAAAGGGAACCCGAAACGCAAACACTGGCTTTTCACTACGGCCCTGGGTTTCCGTGCAGAAAGATTGGTGGGCAGCAGCTTCCATGAGGCATTTTGGCTGTGCTACTTCAGTTTCACGAGGGTAGGCCTTTCCGGACTCCTAGCACGTTAGCACCAGTTTCCTTACAGGAACACTCAGGGAGCCGGGCTCCAGTGGGCCTGTGGAGCAGCACCCAGCCCCGTAGGTCCTTCAGCGCACCCCTGTGTTTCCTGAGCGAAGCGCAACACACTGCACTCTTCCCTGGGAGAGCTGGAGATCCTCAGCTCTGCCACAGCTTCAGAGAGACGTTCCTAGCCAGTCCAGCAGGTCAAAAACACTCTTGCTGCCGGGAGTTTAGTCCCTGCGGGCATGCCTGCGAGAGGCAAATGAGCTTTCTCGAAAGAAGCAGGCTGCTTCCAGTTCCTGAGGAAGCTTCCCTGCCCTGCTCTAGGGCGAAAGGGAAACTCAGTGTCCCCACGAGACTCGAAAATCGCCCTGGTGGGCCGTGCCGATTGGAAGGCGTGCAGCACCCTTCCCGAGGCATTCCTTGCTGTTCTGCTTTAAGTTTTCGGTAGTACCCCTTTAAGGAGTCCTAAGAACGTCGTGTCAGCACCCGAGTCAGTGCAAGAACACTGAGTACCGCCAGGCTCCTGGGGCCCGCTTGAGCCTCATCCAGCCCCGAAGGCCCTTAGGTGTACGCCTGTTTATGCCGAGTGTAGGGCAACACACTGCCCTCTTCCTTGGGAGAGGCAGATTTCCTCAGCTCTCCAAGAGCTTCTGAAACAAGGTTGTATCCAGCGCAACATGACAAGCAAGTTGGCTCCCCTTGCCTTACCTGAGCTCTACCTCGAAAAACACTCTGCTTAGCGCTCCTGCTCGGACCTCAAACCTGCAGTCACCTTACCCAAGGAAAAAGTCAGGCTGGGTTCCACTGCAACTGACGCACAGTTCTTCGTGGAACACAGCAGGCTTTTGGAAGATGCCCAGGCCCCTAGGCCGATCTGGGGCTTTCGAAAATTTAGGCAGTTCCCTACAAGCCGAACACCCTGCCTACAAAAGTTGATTTCGGGAAGGGGTCAGTGGGTAGCTTGTGTCTCTTCTGACTTCGGCAGCATAACAGGTCCTTACGCAGTGCGTCAACCTCGAATGGGGGGCCTGATGTCACAAGCCTTGTTTTCCCCGCTGGAAAGCGCCCTGCGTGAGCCCTTGACGCTTCCGGGGAATAGTGCGTTTGCCGGCTTACTAGTCAGGGCAGGCGTGGCACTGAGTAGAAACTGAGTTGCCTCCAAAGAAATAGGGTACTACGACTTCCTGGCTGGGAGCTTCCCCTGCCCTGCTTTATAGCGAAAGGGAAACTCAGCATGAACACTCGCCTCGACGTGTGGCCCTGCTCTGCCATGCAGAAGGGGAGGCGTGCGGCAGCTTCTATGAGACCCACGTCGCAGCTCTGCTTTACTTTAAAGGCAGTAAGCTGTAAAGGCCTCCTAGGACCCTCGCGTCCGCACACGATTCTGCCTAAGAACGCTGAGTCACTGCAGGCTCCTAGTGGCCTGGTGAGCCTCATCCAGTCGCGAAGATCCTTAGCTGCACCCCTCCGTAGCTGAGTGTAGGGCAACATATTGAACTCGTGCGTCGGAGAGCTAGACTGCCTCCGGTCACAGACGGATTCAGTAACACGGTTGTAGCACTTCCAGCATTCAATGCCGGTCGGCCTCATTGCCCTGTCAGAGCGATACTGAGAGAGACACTCTGCTTAGCAGTCCTTCTAGGTCCTGTCACCTGCAGTCACCCTACCTCAAGGAGAAACTCGGGTTGGGTTCCACTGCAACTAAAGATCAGTTCTTCGTGGAACACAGCCGGCTTTTGGAAGGTGCACGGGCCCCTAGGCTGACCCACGGCATTCTTTCCTTTAGGCCACGCCCTACAACGCAGAACACGCTGTATGGAGAAGCTGCTTTAGGGAAGGGCCCCCTGAGTACCATGTGTCTCTTTTGAATTTTTCGAAACAATAGGTACTGATGCTTCCCGTCAACCTCGAAATGGGGGCCTGAGGGCACAGGCCTTTTTCTCCCCAGTGTTGACCATTCCACTCGGGCAGCCTGGAAGCTTGTGCCCAAACACTTGTGCTTCCAGGATTCTAGTCATTTCGTGCAGGGCTCGGATAGGAAGTTGACTTTTCTCCCAGAAACAGGGCGCCTCCGGTTCCTGGGTGGGATATCATCTTGCCCTGTGTCTTTCCTTATTTGGGTGTACGCGCACCTCTCACGGTTGTGGCCTCTCCCGTTGCGGAGCGCCGGCTCCTGAGGCTTAGGTGCAGCGGCTAAGGCTCCCGGGTGCGGCACTAGGGCAGCGGGTGGGACCTTCCCGGATCGGGGTACGAACCCGTGTCTCCTGCATCGGCAGGCTGACTTTCAACTACAGTTCCACAAAGAAAGCCTGACCCTGCTTTAGAGCTAAAGGGAACCCGAAACGCAAACACTGGCTTTTCACTACGGCCCTGGGTTTCCGTGCAGAAAGATTGGTGGGCAGCAGCTTCCATGAGGCATTTTGGCTGTGCTACTTTAGTTTCACGAGGGTAGGCCTTTCCGGACTCCTAGCACGTTAGCACCAGTTTCCTTACAGGAACACTCAGGGAGCCGGGCTCCAGTGGGCCTGTGGAGCAGCACCCAGCCCCGTAGGTCCTTCAGCGCACCCCTGTGTTTCCTGAGCGAAGCGCAACACACTGCACTCTTCCCTGGGAGAGCTGGAGATCCTCAGCTCTGCCACAGCTTCAGAGAGACGTTCCTAGCCAGTCCAGCAGGTCAAAAACACTCTTGCTGCCGGGAGTTTAGTCCCTGCGGGCATGCCTGCGAGAGGCAAATGAGCTTTCTCGAAAGAAGCAGGCTGCTTCCAGTTCCTGAGGAAGCTTCCCTGCCCTGCTCTAGGGCGAAAGGGAAACTCAGTGTCCCCACGAGACTCGAAAATCGCCCTGGTGGGCCGTGCCGATTGGAAGGCGTGCAGCACCCTTCCCGAGGCATTCCTTGCTGTTCTGCTTTAAGTTTTCGGTAGTACCCCTTTAAGGAGTCCTAAGAACGTCGTGTCAGCACCCGAGTCAGTGCAAGAACACTGAGTACCGCCAGGCTCCTGGGGCCCGCTTGAGCCTCATCCAGCCCCGAAGGCCCTTAGGTGTACGCCTGTTTATGCCGAGTGTAGGGCAACACACTGCCCTCTTCCTTGGGAGAGGCAGATTTCCTCAGCTCTCCAAGAGCTTCTGAAACAAGGTTGTATCCAGCGCAACATGACAAGCAAGTTGGCTCCCCTTGCCTTACCTGAGCTCTACCTCGAAAAACACTCTGCTTAGCGCTCCTGCTCGGACCTCAAACCTGCAGTCACCTTACCCAAGGAAAAAGTCAGGCTGGGTTCCACTGCAACTGACGCACAGTTCTTCGTGGAACACAGCAGGCTTTTGGAAGATGCCCAGGCCCCTAGGCCGATCTGGGGCTTTCGAAAATTTAGGCAGTTCCCTACAAGCCGAACACCCTGCCTACAAAAGTTGATTTCGGGAAGGGGTCAGTGGGTAGCTTGTGTCTCTTCTGACTTCGGCAGCATAACAGGTCCTTACGCAGTGCGTCAACCTCGAATGGGGGGCCTGATGTCACAAGCCTTGTTTTCCCCGCTGGAAAGCGCCCTGCGTGAGCCCTTGACGCTTCCGGGGAATAGTGCGTTTGCCGGCTTACTAGTCAGGGCAGGTGTGGCACTGAGTAGAAACTGAGTTGCCTCCAAAGAAATAGGGTACTACGACTTCCTGGCTGGGAGCTTCCCCTGCCCTGCTTTATAGCGAAAGGGAAACTCAGCATGAACACTCGCCTCGACGGGTGGCCCTGCTCTGCCATGCAGAAGGGGAGGCGTGCGGCAGCTTCTATGAGACCCACGTCGCAGCTCTGCTTTACTTTAAAGGCAGTAAGCTGTAAAGGCCTCCTAGGACCCTCGCGTCCGCACACGATTCTGCCTAAGAACGCTGAGTCACTGCAGGCTCCTAGTGGCCTGGTGAGCCTCATCCAGTCGCGAAGATCCTTAGCTGCACCCCTCCGTAGCTGAGTGTAGGGCAACATATTGAACTCGTGCGTCGGAGAGCTAGACTGCCTCCGGTCACAGACGGATTCAGTAACACGGTTGTAGCACTTCCAGCATTCAATGCCGGTCGGCCTCATTGCCCTGTCAGAGCGATACTGAGAGAGACACTCTGCTTAGCAGTCCTTCTAGGTCCTGTCACCTGCAGTCACCCTACCTCAAGGAGAAACTCGGGTTGGGTTCCACTGCAACTAAAGATCAGTTCTTCGTGGAACACAGCCGGCTTTTGGAAGGTGCACGGGCCCCTAGGCTGACCCACGGCATTCTTTCCTTTAGGCCACGCCCTACAACGCAGAACACGCTGTATGGAGAAGCTGCTTTAGGGAAGGGCCCCCTGAGTACCATGTGTCTCTTTTGAATTTTTCGAAACAATAGGTACTGATGCTTCCCGTCAACCTCGAAATGGGGGCCTGAGGGCACAGGCCTTTTTCTCCCCAGTGTTGACCATTCCACTCGGGCAGCCTGGAAGCTTGTGCCCAAACACTTGTGCTTCCAGGATTCTAGTCATTTCGTGCAGGGCTCGGATAGGAAGTTGACTTTTCTCCCAGAAACAGGGCGCCTCCGGTTCCTGGGTGGGATATCATCTTGCCCTGTGTCTTTCCTTATTTGGGTGTACGCGCACCTCTCACGGTTGTGGCCTCTCCCGTTGCGGAGCGCCGGCTCCTGAGGCTTAGGTGCAGCGGCTAAGGCTCCCGGGTGCGGCACTAGGGCAGCGGGTGGGACCTTCCCGGATCGGGGTACGAACCCGTGTCTCCTGCATCGGCAGGCTGACTTTCAACTACAGTTCCACAAAGAAAGCCTGACCCTGCTTTAGAGCTAAAGGGAACCCGAAACGCAAACACTGGCTTTTCACTACGGCCCTGGGTTTCCGTGCAGAAAGATTGGTGGGCAGCAGCTTCCATGAGGCATTTGGGCTGTGCTACTTTAGTTTCACGAGGGTAGGCCTTTCCGGACTCCTAGCACGTTAGCACCAGTTTCCTTACAGGAACACTCAGGGAGCCGGGCTCCAGTGGGCCTGTGGAGCAGCACCCAGCCCCGTAGGTCCTTCAGCGCACCCCTGTGTTTCCTGAGCGAAGCGCAACACACTGCACTCTTCCCTGGGAGAGCTGGAGATCCTCAGCTCTGCCACAGCTTCAGAGAGACGTTCCTAGCCAGTCCAGCAGGTCAAAAACACTCTTGCTGCCGGGAGTTTAGTCCCTGCGGGCATGCCTGCGAGAGGCAAATGAGCTTTCTCGAAAGAAGCAGGCTGCTTCCAGTTCCTGAGGAAGCTTCCCTGCCCTGCTCTAGGGCGAAAGGGAAACTCAGTGTCCCCACGAGACTCGAAAATCGCCCTGGTGGGCCGTGCCGATTGGAAGGCGTGCAGCACCCTTCCCGAGGCATTCCTTGCTGTTCTGCTTTAAGTTTTCGGTAGTACCCCTTTAAGGAGTCCTAAGAACGTCGTGTCAGCACCCGAGTCAGTGCAAGAACACTGAGTACCGCCAGGCTCCTGGGGCCCGCTTGAGCCTCATCCAGCCCCGAAGGCCCTTAGGTGTACGCCTGTTTATGCCGAGTGTAGGGCAACACACTGCCCTCTTCCTTGGGAGAGGCAGATTTCCTCAGCTCTCCAAGAGCTTCTGAAACAAGGTTGTATCCAGCGCAACATGACAAGGAAGTTGGCTCCCCTTGCCTTACCTGAGCTCTACCTCGAAAAACACTCTGCTTAGCGCTCCTTCTCGGACCTCAAACCTGCAGTCACCTTACCCAAGGAAAAAGTCAGGCTGGGTTCCACTGCAACTGACGCACAGTTCTTCGTGGAACACAGCAGGCTTTTGGAAGATGCCCAGGCCCCTAGGCCGATCTGGGGCTTTCGAAAATTTAGGCAGTTCCCTACAAGCCGAACACCCTGCCTACAAAAGTTGATTTCGGGAAGGGGTCAGTGGGTAGCTTGTGTCTCTTCTGACTTCGGCAGCATAACAGGTCCTTACGCAGTGCGTCAACCTCGAATGGGGGGCCTGATGTCACAAGCCTTGTTTTCCCCGCTGGAAAGCGCCCTGCGTGAGCCCTTGACGCTTCCGGGGAATAGTGCGTTTGCCGGCTTACTAGTCAGGGCAGGCGTGGCACTGAGTAGAAACTGAGTTGCCTCCAAAGAAATAGGGTACTACGACTTCCTGGCTGGGAGCTTCCCCTGCCCTGCTTTATAGCGAAAGGGAAACTCAGCATGAACACTCGCCTCGACGTGTGGCCCTGCTCTGCCATGCAGAAGGGGAGGCGTGCGGCAGCTTCTATGAGACCCACGTCGCAGCTCTGCTTTACTTTAAAGGCAGTAAGCTGTAAAGGCCTCCTAGGACCCTCGCGTCCGCACACGATTCTGTCTAAGAACGCTGAGTCACTGCAGGCTCCTAGTGGCCTGGTGAGCCTCATCCAGTCGCGAAGATCCTTAGCTGCACCCCTCCGTAGCTGAGTGTAGGGCAACATATTGAACTCGTGCGTCGGAGAGCTAGACTGCCTCCGGTCACAGACGGATTCAGTAACACGGTTGTAGCACTTCCAGCATTCAATGCCGGTCGGCCTCATTGCCCTGTCAGAGCGATACTGAGAGAGACACTCTGCTTAGCAGTCCTTCTAGGTCCTGTCACCTGCAGTCACCCTACCTCAAGGAGAAACTCGGGTTGGGTTCCACTGCAACTAAAGATCAGTTCTTCGTGGAACACAGCCGGCTTTTGGAAGGTGCACGGGCCCCTAGGCTGACCCACGGCATTCTTTCCTTTAGGCCACGCCCTACAACGCAGAACACGCTGTATGGAGAAGCTGCTTTAGGGAAGGGCCCCCTGAGTACCATGTGTCTCCTTTGAATTTTTCGAAACAGTAGGTACTTATGCTTCCCGTCAACCTCGAAATGGGGGCCTGAGGGCACAGGCCTTTTTCTCCCCAGTGTTGACCATTCCACTCGGGCAGCCTGGAAGCTTGTGCCCAAACACTTGTGCTTCCAGGATTCTAGTCATTTCGTGCAGGGCTCGGATAGGAAGTTGACTTTTCTCCCAGAAACAGGGCGCCTCCGGTTCCTGGGTGGGATATCATCTTGCCCTGTGTCTTTCCTTATTTGGGTGTACGCGCACCTCTCACGGTTGTGGCCTCTCCCATTGCGGAGCGCCGGCTCCTGAGGCTTAGGTTCAGCGGCTAAGGCTCCCGGGTGCGGCACTAGGGCAGCGGGTGGGACCTTCCCGGATCGGGGTACGAACCCGTGTCTCCTGCATCGGCAGGCTGACTTTCAACTACAGTTCCACAAAGAAAGCCTGACCCTGCTTTAGAGCTAAAGGGAACCCGAAACGCAAACACTGGCTTTTCACTACGGCCCTGGGTTTCCGTGCAGAAAGATTGGTGGGCAGCAGCTTCCATGAGGCATTTTGGCTGTGCTACTTTAGTTTCACGAGGGTAGGCCTTTCCGGACTCCTAGCACGTTAGCACCAGTTTCCTTACAGGAACACTCAGGGAGCCGGGCTCCAGTGGGCCTGTGGAGCAGCACCCAGCCCCGTAGGTCCTTCAGCGCACCCCTGTGTTTCCTGAGCGAAGCGCAACACACTGCACTCTTCCCTGGGAGAGCTGGAGATCCTCAGCTCTGCCACAGCTTCAGAGAGACGTTCCTAGCCAGTCCAGCAGGTCAAAAACACTCTTGCTGCCGGGAGTTTAGTCCCTGCGGGCATGCCTGCGAGAGGCAAATGAGCTTTCTCGAAAGAAGCAGGCTGCTTCCAGTTCCTGAGGAAGCTTCCCTGCCCTGCTCTAGGGCGAAAGGGAAACTCAGTGTCCCCACGAGACTCGAAAATCGCCCTGGTGGGCCGTGCCGATTGGAAGGCGTGCAGCACCCTTCCCGAGGCATTCCTTGCTGTTCTGCTTTAAGTTTTCGGTAGTACCCCTTTAAGGAGTCCTAAGAACGTCGTGTCAGCACCCGAGTCAGTGCAAGAACACTGAGTACCGCCAGGCTCCTGGGGCCCGCTTGAGCCTCATCCAGCCCCGAAGGCCCTTAGGTGTACGCCTGTTTATGCCGAGTGTAGGGCAACACACTGCCCTCTTCCTTGGGAGAGGCAGATTTCCTCAGCTCTCCAAGAGCTTCTGAAACAAGGTTGTATCCAGCGCAACATGACAAGGAAGTTGGCTCCCCTTGCCTTACCTGAGCTCTACCTCGAAAAACACTCTGCTTAGCGCTCCTTCTCGGACCTCAAACCTGCAGTCACCTTACCCAAGGAAAAAGTCAGGCTGGGTTCCACTGCAACTGACGCACAGTTCTTCGTGGAACACAGCAGGCTTTTGGAAGATGCCCAGGCCCCTAGGCCGATCTGGGGCTTTCGAAAATTTAGGCAGTTCCCTACAAGCCGAGCACCCTGCCTACAAAAGTTGATTTCGGGAAGGGGTCAGTGGGTAGCTTGTGTCTCTTCTGACTTCGGCAGCATAACAGGTCCTTACGCAGTGCGTCAACCTCGAATGGGGGGCCTGATGTCACAAGCCTTGTTTTCCCCGCTGGAAAGCGCCCTGCGTGAGCCCTTGACGCTTCCGGGGAATAGTGCGTTTGCCGGCTTACTAGTCAGTGCAGGCGTGGCACTGAGTAGAAACTGAGTTGCCTCCAAAGAAATAGGGTACTACGACTTCCTGGCTGGGAGGTTCCCCTGCCCTGCTTTATAGCAAAAGGGAAACTCAGCATGAACACTCGCCTCGACGTGTGGCCCTGCTCTGCCATGCAGAAGGGGAGGCATGCGGCAGCTTCTATGAGACCCACGTCGCAGCTCTGCTTTACTTTAAAGGCAGTAAGCTGTAAAGGCCTCCTAGGACCCTCGCGTCCGCACACGATTCTGCCTAAGAACGCTGAGTCACTGCAGGCTCCTAGTGGCCTGGTGAGCCTCATCCAGTCGCGAAGATCCTTAGCTGCACCCCTCCGTAGCTGAGTGTAGGGCAACATATTGAACTCGTGCGTCGGAGAGCTAGACTGCCTCCGGTCACAGACGGATTCAGTAACACGGTTGTAGCACTTCCAGCATTCAATGCCGGTCGGCCTCATTGCCCTGTCAGAGCGATACTGAGAGAGACACTCTGCTTAGCATTCCTTCTAGGTCTTGTCACCTGCAGTCACCCTACCTCAAGGAGAAACTCGGGTTGGGTTCCACTGCAACTAAAGATCAGTTCTTCGTGGAACACAGCCGGCTTTTGGAAGGTGCACGGGCCCCTAGGCTGACCCACGGCATTCTTTCCTTTAGGCCACGCCCTACAACGCAGAACACGCTGTATGGAGAAGCTGCTTTAGGGAAGGGCCCCCTGAGTACCATGTGTCTCTTTTGAATTTTTCGAAACAATAGGTACTGATGCTTCCCGTCAACCTCGAAATGGGGGCCTGAGGGCACAGGCCTTTTTCTCCCCAATGTTGACCATTCCACTCGGGCAGCCTGGAAGCTTGTGCCCAAACACTTGTGCTTCCAGGATTCTAGTCATTTCGTGCAGGGCTCGGATAGGAAGTTGACTTTTCTCCCAGAAACAGGGCGCCTCCGGTTCCTGGGTGGGATATCATCTTGCCCTGTGTCTTTCCTTATTTGGGTGTACGCGCACCTCTCACGGTTGTGGCCTCTCCCGTTGCGGAGCGCCGGCTCCTGAGGCTTAGGTGCAGCGGCTAAGGCTCCCGGGTGCGGCACTAGGGCAGCGGGTGGGACCTTCCCGGATCGGGGTACGAACCCGTGTCTCCTGCATCGGCAGGCTGACTTTCAACTACAGTTCCACAAAGAAAGCCTGACCCTGCTTTAGAGCTAAAGGGAACCCGAAACGCAAACACTGGCTTTTCACTACGGCCCTGGGTTTCCGTGCAGAAAGATTGGTGGGCAGCAGCTTCCATGAGGCATTTTGGCTGTGCTACTTTAGTTTCACGAGGGTAGGCCTTTCCGGACTCCTAGCACGTTAGCACCAGTTTCCTTACAGGAACACTCAGGGAGCCGGGCTCCAGTGGGCCTGTGGAGCAGCACCCAGCCCCGTAGGTCCTTCAGCGCACCCCTGTGTTTCCTGAGCGAAGCGCAACACACTGCACTCTTCCCTGGGAGAGCTGGAGATCCTCAGCTCTGCCACAGCTTCAGAGAGACGTTCCTAGCCAGTCCAGCAGGTCAAAAACACTCTTGCTGCCGGGAGTTTAGTCCCTGCGGGCATGCCTGCGAGAGGCAAATGAGCTTTCTCGAAAGAAGCAGGCTGCTTCCAGTTCCTGAGGAAGCTTCCCTGCCCTGCTCTAGGGCGAAAGGGAAACTCAGTGTCCCCACGAGACTCGAAAATCGCCCTGGTGGGCCGTGCCGATTGGAAGGCGTGCAGCACCCTTCCCGAGGCATTCCTTGCTGTTCTGCTTTAAGTTTTCGGTAGTACCCCTTTAAGGAGTCCTAAGAACGTCGTGTCAGCACCCGAGTCAGTGCAAGAACACTGAGTACCGCCAGGCTCCTGGGGCCCGCTTGAGCCTCATCCAGCCCCGAAGGCCCTTAGGTGTACGCCTGTTTATGCCGAGTGTAGGGCAACACACTGCCCTCTTCCTTGGGAGAGGCAGATTTCCTCAGCTCTCCAAGAGCTTCTGAAACAAGGTTGTATCCAGCGCAACATGACAAGGAAGTTGGCTCCCCTTGCCTTACCTGAGCTCTACCTCGAAAAACACTCTGCTTAGCGCTCCTTCTCGGACCTCAAACCTGCAGTCACCTTACCCAAGGAAAAAGTCAGGCTGGGTTCCACTGCAACTGACGCACAGTTCTTCGTGGAACACAGCAGGCTTTTGGAAGATGCCCAGGCCCCTAGGCCGATCTGGGGCTTTCGAAAATTTAGGCAGTTCCCTACAAGCCGAACACCCTGCCTACAAAAGTTGATTTCGGGAAGGGGTCAGTGGGTAGCTTGTGTCTCTTCTGACTTCGGCAGCATAACAGGTCCTTACGCAGTGCGTCAACCTCGAATGGGGGGCCTGATGTCACAAGCCTTGTTTTCCCCGCTGGAAAGCGCCCTGCGTGAGCCCTTGACGCTTCCGGGGAATAGTGCGTTTGCCGGCTTACTAGTCAGGGCAGGCGTGGCACTGAGTAGAAACTGAGTTGCCTCCAAAGAAATAGGGTACTACGACTTCCTGGCTGGGAGCTTCCCCTGCCCTGCTTTATAGCGAAAGGGAAACTCAGCATGAACACTCGCCTCGACGTGTGGCCCTGCTCTGCCATGCAGAAGGGGAGGCGTGCGGCAGCTTCTATGAGACCCACGTCGCAGCTCTGCTTTACTTTAAAGGCAGTAAGCTGTAAAGGCCTCCTAGGACCCTCGCGTCCGCACACGATTCTGCCTAAGAACGCTGAGTCACTGCAGGCTCCTAGTGGCCTGGTGAGCCTCATCCAGTCGCGAAGATCCTTAGCTGCACCCCTCCGTAGCTGAGTGTAGGGCAACATATTGAACTCGTGCGTCGGAGAGCTAGACTGCCTCCGGTCACAGACGGATTCAGTAACACGGTTGTAGCACTTCCAGCATTCAATGCCGGTCGGCCTCATTGCCCTGTCAGAGCGATACTGAGAGAGACACTCTGCTTAGCAGTCCTTCTAGGTCCTGTCACCTGCAGTCACCCTACCTCAAGGAGAAACTCGGGTTGGGTTCCACTGCAACTAAAGATCAGTTCTTCGTGGAACACAGCCGGCTTTTGGAAGGTGCACGGGCCCCTAGGCTGACCCACGGCATTCTTTCCTTTAGGCCACGCCCTACAACGCAGAACACGCTGTATGGAGAAGCTGCTTTAGGGAAGGGCCCCCTGAGTACCATGTGTCTCTTTTGAATTTTTCGAAACAATAGGTACTTATGCTTCCCGTCAACCTCGAAATGGGGGCTTGAGGGCACAGGCCTTTTTCTCCCCAGTGTTGACCATTCCACTCGGGCAGCCTGGAAGCTTGTGCCCAAACACTTGTGCTTCCAGGATTCTAGTCATTTCGTGCAGGGCTCGGATAGGAAGTTGACTTTTCTCCCAGAAACAGGGCGCCTCCGGTTCCTGGGTGGGATATCATCTTGCCCTGTGTCTTTCCTTATTTGGGTGTACGCGCACCTCTCACGGTTGTGGCCTCTCCCGTTGCGGAGCGCCGGCTCCTGAGGCTTAGGTGCAGCGGCTAAGGCTCCCGGGTGCGGCACTAGGGCAGCGGGTGGGACCTTCCCGGATCGGGGTACGAACCCGTGTCTCCTGCATCGGCAGGCTGACTTTCAACTACAGTTCCACAAAGAAAGCCTGACCCTGCTTTAGAGCTAAAGGGAACCCGAAACGCAAACACTGGCTTTTCACTACGGCCCTGGGTTTCCGTGCAGAAAGATTGGTGGGCAGCAGCTTCCATGAGGCATTTTGGCTGTGCTACTTTAGTTTCACGAGGGTAGGCCTTTCCGGACTCCTAGCACGTTAGCACCAGTTTCCTTACAGGAACACTCAGGGAGCCGGGCTCCAGTGGGCCTGTGGAGCAGCACCCAGCCCCGTAGGTCCTTCAGCGCACCCCTGTGTTTCCTGAGCGAAGCGCAACACACTGCACTCTTCCCTGGGAGAGCTGGAGATCCTCAGCTCTGCCACAGCTTCAGAGAGACGTTCCTAGCCAGTCCAGCAGGTCAAAAACACTCTTGCTGCCGGGAGTTTAGTCCCTGCGGGCATGCCTGCGAGAGGCAAATGAGCTTTCTCGAAAGAAGCAGGCTGCTTCCAGTTCCTGAGGAAGCTTCCCTGCCCTGCTCTAGGGCGAAAGGGAAACTCAGTGTCCCCACGAGACTCGAAAATCGCCCTGGTGGGCCGTGCCGATTGGAAGGCGTGCAGCACCCTTCCCGAGGCATTCCTTGCTGTTCTGCTTTAAGTTTTCGGTAGTACCCCTTTAAGGAGTCCTAAGAACGTCGTGTCAGCACCCGAGTCAGTGCAAGAACACTGAGTACCGCCAGGCTCCTGGGGCCCGCTTGAGCCTCATCCAGCCCCGAAGGCCCTTAGGTGTACGCCTGTTTATGCCGAGTGTAGGGCAACACACTGCCCTCTTCCTTGGGAGAGGCAGATTTCCTCAGCTCTCCAAGAGCTTCTGAAACAAGGTTGTATCCAGCGCAACATGACAAGGAAGTTGGCTCCCCTTGCCTTACCTGAGCTCTACCTCGAAAAACACTCTGCTTAGCGCTCCTTCTCGGACCTCAAACCTGCAGTCACCTTACCCAAGGAAAAAGTCAGGCTGGGTTCCACTGCAACTGACGCACAGTTCTTCGTGGAACACAGCAGGCTTTTGGAAGATGCCCAGGCCCCTAGGCCGATCTGGGGCTTTCGAAAATTTAGGCAGTTCCCTACAAGCCGAACACCCTGCCTACAAAAGTTGATTTCGGGAAGGGGTCAGTGGGTAGCTTGTGTCTCTTCTGACTTCGGCAGCATAACAGGTCCTTACGCAGTGCGTCAACCTCGAATGGGGGGCCTGATGTCACAAGCCTTGTTTTCCCCGCTGGAAAGCGCCCTGCGTGAGCCCTTGACGCTTCCGGGGAATAGTGCGTTTGCCGGCTTACTAGTCAGGGCAGGCGTGGCACTGAGTAGAAACTGAGTTGCCTCCAAAGAAATAGGGTACTACGACTTCCTGGCTGGGAGCTTCCCCTGCCCTGCTTTATAGCGAAAGGGAAACTCAGCATGAACACTCGCCTCGACGTGTGGCCCTGCTCTGCCATGCAGAAGGGGAGGCGTGCGGCAGCTTCTATGAGACCCACGTCGCAGCTCTGCTTTACTTTAAAGGCAGTAAGCTGTAAAGGCCTCCTAGGACCCTCGCGTCCGCACACGATTCTGCCTAAGAACGCTGAGTCACTGCAGGCTCCTAGTGGCCTGGTGAGCCTCATCCAGTCGCGAAGATCCTTAGCTGCACCCCTCCGTAGCTGAGTGTAGGGCAACATATTGAACTCGTGCGTCGGAGAGCTAGACTGCCTCCGGTCACAGACGGATTCAGTAACACGGTTGTAGCACTTCCAGCATTCAATGCCGGTCGGCCTCATTGCCCTGTCAGAGCGATACTGAGAGAGACACTCTGCTTAGCAGTCCTTCTAGGTCCTGTCACCTGCAGTCACCCTACCTCAAGGAGAAACTCGGGTTGGGTTCCACTGCAACTAAAGATCAGTTCTTCGTGGAACACAGCCGGCTTTTGGAAGGTGCACGGGCCCCTAGGCTGACCCACGGCATTCTTTCCTTTAGGCCACGCCCTACAACGCAGAACACGCTGTATGGAGAAGCTGCTTTAGGGAAGGGCCCCCTGAGTACCATGTGTCTCCTTTGAATTTTTCGAAACAGTAGGTACTTATGCTTCCCGTCAACCTCGAAATGGGGGCCTGAGGGCACAGGCCTTTTTCTCCCCAGTGTTGACCATTCCACTCGGGCAGCCTGGAAGCTTGTGCCCAAACACTTGTGCTTCCAGGATTCTAGTCATTTCGTGCAGGGCTCGGATAGGAAGTTGACTTTTCTCCCAGAAACAGGGCGCCTCCGGTTCCTGGGTGGGATATCATCTTGCCCTGTGTCTTTCCTTATTTGGGTGTACGCGCACCTCTCACGGTTGTGGCCTCTCCCATTGCGGAGCGCCGGCTCCTGAGGCTTAGGTTCAGCGGCTAAGGCTCCCGGGTGCGGCACTAGGGCAGCGGGTGGGACCTTCCCGGATCGGGGTACGAACCCGTGTCTCCTGCATCGGCAGGCTGACTTTCAACTACAGTTCCACAAAGAAAGCCTGACCCTGCTTTAGAGCTAAAGGGAACCCGAAACGCAAACACTGGCTTTTCACTACGGCCCTGGGTTTCCGTGCAGAAAGATTGGTGGGCAGCAGCTTCCATGAGGCATTTTGGCTGTGCTACTTTAGTTTCACGAGGGTAGGCCTTTCCGGACTCCTAGCACGTTAGCACCAGTTTCCTTACAGGAACACTCAGGGAGCCGGGCTCCAGTGGGCCTGTGGAGCAGCACCCAGCCCCGTAGGTCCTTCAGCGCACCCCTGTGTTTCCTGAGCGAAGCGCAACACACTGCACTCTTCCCTGGGAGAGCTGGAGATCCTCAGCTCTGCCACAGCTTCAGAGAGACGTTCCTAGCCAGTCCAGCAGGTCAAAAACACTCTTGCTGCCGGGAGTTTAGTCCCTGCGGGCATGCCTGTGAGAGGCAAATGAGCTTTCTCGAAAGAAGCAGGCTGCTTCCAGTTCCTGAGGAAGCTTCCCTGCCCTGCTCTAGGGCGAAAGGGAAACTCAGTGTCCCCACGAGACTCGAAAATCGCCCTGGTGGGCCGTGCCGATTGGAAGGCGTGCAGCACCCTTCCCGAGGCATTCCTTGCTGTTCTGCTTTAAGTTTTCGGTAGTACCCCTTTAAGGAGTCCTAAGAACGTCGTGTCAGCACCCGAGTCAGTGCAAGAACACTGAGTACCGCCAGGCTCCTGGGGCCCGCTTGAGCCTCATCCAGCCCCGAAGGCCCTTAGGTGTACGCCTGTTTATGCCGAGTGTAGGGCAACACACTGCCCTCTTCCTTGGGAGAGGCAGATTTCCTCAGCTCTCCAACAGCTTCTGAAACAAGGTTGTATCCAGTGCAACATGACAAGGAAGTTGGCTCCCCTTGCCTTACCTGAGCTCTACCTCGAAAAACACTCTGCTTAGCGCTCCTTCTCGGACCTCAAACCTGCAGTCACCTTACCCAAGGAAAAAGTCAGGCTGGGTTCCACTGCAACTGACGCACAGTTCTTCGTGGAACACAGCAGGCTTTTGGAAGATGCCCAGGCCCCTAGGCCGATCTGGGGCTTTCGAAAATTTAGGCAGTTCCCTACAAGCCGAGCACCCTGCCTACAAAAGTTGATTTCGGGAAGGGGTCAGTGGGTAGCTTGTGTCTCTTCTGACTTCGGCAGCATAACAGGTCCTTACGCAGTGCGTCAACCTCGAATGGGGGGCCTGATGTCACAAGCCTTGTTTTCCCCGCTGGAAAGCGCCCTGCGTGAGCCCTTGACGCTTCCGGGGAATAGTGCGTTTGCCGGCTTACTAGTCAGGGCAGGCGTGGCACTGAGTAGAAACTGAGTTGCCTCCAAAGAAATAGGGTACTACGACTTCCTGGCTGGGAGCTTCCCCTGCCCTGCTTTATAGCGAAAGGGAAACTCAGCATGAACACTCGCCTCGACGGGTGGCCCTGCTCTGCCATGCAGAAGGGGAGGCGTGCGGCAGCTTCTATGAGACCCACGTCGCAGCTCTGCTTTACTTTAAAGGCAGTAAGCTGTAAAGGCCTCCTAGGACCCTCGCGTCCGCACACGATTCTGCCTAAGAACGCTGAGTCACTGCAGGCTCCTAGTGGCCTGGTGAGCCTCATCCAGTCGCGAAGATCCTTAGCTGCACCCCTCCGTAGCTGAGTGTAGGGCAACATATTGAACTCGTGCGTCGGAGAGCTAGACTGCCTCCGGTCACAGACGGATTCAGTAACACGGTTGTAGCACTTCCAGCATTCAATGCCGGTCGGCCTCATTGCCCTGTCAGAGCGATACTGAGAGAGACACTCTGCTTAGCAGTCCTTCTAGGTCCTGTCACCTGCAGTCACCCTACCTCAAGGAGAAACTCGGGTTGGGTTCCACTGCAACTAAAGATCAGTTCTTCGTGGAACACAGCCGGCTTTTGGAAGGTGCACGGGCCCCTAGGCTGACCCACGGCATTCTTTCCTTTAGGCCACGCCCTACAACGCAGAACACGCTGTATGGAGAAGCTGCTTTAGGGAAGGGCCCCCTGAGTACCATGTGTCTCTTTTGAATTTTTCGAAACAATAGGTACTGATGCTTCCCGTCAACCTCGAAATGGGGGCCTGAGGGCACAGGCCTTTTTCTCCCCAGTGTTGACCATTCCACTCGGGCAGCCTGGAAGCTTGTGCCCAAACACTTGTGCTTCCAGGATTCTAGTCATTTCGTGCAGGGCTCGGATAGGAAGTTGACTTTTCTCCCAGAAACAGGGCGCCTCCGGTTCCTGGGTGGGATATCATCTTGCCCTGTGTCTTTCCTTATTTGGGTGTACGCGCACCTCTCACGGTTGTGGCCTCTCCCGTTGCGGAGCGCCGGCTCCTGAGGCTTAGGTGCAGCGGCTAAGGCTCCCGGGTGCGGCACTAGGGCAGCGGGTGGGACCTTCCCGGATCGGGGTACGAACCCGTGTCTCCTGCATCGGCAGGCTGACTTTCAACTACAGTTCCACAAAGAAAGCCTGACCCTGCTTTAGAGCTAAAGGGAACCCGAAACGCAAACACTGGCTTTTCACTACGGCCCTGGGTTTCCGTGCAGAAAGATTGGTGGGCAGCAGCTTCCATGAGGCATTTTGGCTGTGCTACTTTAGTTTCACGAGGGTAGGCCTTTCCGGACTCCTAGCACGTTAGCACCAGTTTCCTTACAGGAACACTCAGGGAGCCGGGCTCCAGTGGGCCTGTGGAGCAGCACCCAGCCCCGTAGGTCCTTCAGCGCACCCCTGTGTTTCCTGAGCGAAGCGCAACACACTGCACTCTTCCCTGGGAGAGCTGGAGATCCTCAGCTCTGCCACAGCTTCAGAGAGACGTTCCTAGCCAGTCCAGCAGGTCAAAAACACTCTTGCTGCCGGGAGTTTAGTCCCTGCGGGCATGCCTGCGAGAGGCAAATGAGCTTTCTCGAAAGAAGCAGGCTGCTTCCAGTTCCCGAGGAAGCTTCCCTGCCCTGCTCTAGGGCGAAAGGGAAACTCAGTGTCCCCACGAGACTCGAAAATCGCCCTGGTGGGCCGTGCCGATTGGAAGGCGTGCAGCACCCTTCCCGAGGCATTCCTTGCTGTTCTGCTTTAAGTTTTCGGTAGTACCCCTTTAAGGAGTCCTAAGAACGTCGTGTCAGCACCCGAGTCAGTGCAAGAACACTGAGTACCGCCAGGCTCCTGGGGCCCGCTTGAGCCTCATCCAGCCCCGAAGGCCCTTAGGTGTACGCCTGTTTATGCCGAGTGTAGGGCAACACACTGCCCTCTTCCTTGGGAGAGGCAGATTTCCTCAGCTCTCCAAGAGCTTCTGAAACAAGGTTGTATCCAGCGCAACATGACAAGCAAGTTGGCTCCCCTTGCCTTACCTGAGCTCTACCTCGAAAAACACTCTGCTTAGCGCTCCTGCTCGGACCTCAAACCTGCAGTCACCTTACCCAAGGAAAAAGTCAGGCTGGGTTCCACTGCAACTGACGCACAGTTCTTCGTGGAACACAGCAGGCTTTTGGAAGATGCCCAGGCCCCTAGGCCGATCTGGGGCTTTCGAAAATTTAGGCAGTTCCCTACAAGCCGAACACCCTGCCTACAAAAGTTGATTTCGGGAAGGGGTCAGTGGGTAGCTTGTGTCTCTTCTGACTTCGGCAGCATAACAGGTCCTTACGCAGTGCGTCAACCTCGAATGGGGGGCCTGATGTCACAAGCCTTGTTTTCCCCGCTGGAAAGCGCCCTGCGTGAGCCCTTGACGCTTCCGGGGAATAGTGCGTTTGCCGGCTTACTAGTCAGGGCAGGCGTGGCACTGAGTAGAAACTGAGTTGCCTCCAAAGAAATAGGGTACTACGACTTCCTGGCTGGGAGCTTCCCCTGCCCTGCTTTATAGCGAAAGGGAAACTCAGCATGAACACTCGCCTCGACGTGTGGCCCTGCTCTGCCATGCAGAAGGGGAGGCGTGCGGCAGCTTCTATGAGACCCACGTCGCAGCTCTGCTTTACTTTAAAGGCAGTAAGCTGTAAAGGCCTCCTAGGACCCTCGCGTCCGCACACGATTCTGTCTAAGAACGCTGAGTCACTGCAGGCTCCTAGTGGCCTGGTGAGCCTCATCCAGTCGCGAAGATCCTTAGCTGCACCCCTCCGTAGCTGAGTGTAGGGCAACATATTGAACTCGTGCGTCGGAGAGCTAGACTGCCTCCGGTCACAGACGGATTCAGTAACACGGTTGTAGCACTTCCAGCATTCAATGCCGGTCGGCCTCATTGCCCTGTCAGAGCGATACTGAGAGAGACACTCTGCTTAGCAGTCCTTCTAGGTCCTGTCACCTGCAGTCACCCTACCTCAAGGAGAAACTCGGGTTGGGTTCCACTGCAACTAAAGATCAGTTCTTCGTGGAACACAGCCGGCTTTTGGAAGGTGCACGGGCCCCTAGGCTGACCCACGGCATTCTTTCCTTTAGGCCACGCCCTACAACGCAGAACACGCTGTATGGAGAAGCTGCTTTAGGGAAGGGCCCCCTGAGTACCATGTGTCTCTTTTGAATTTTTCGAAACAATAGGTACTGATGCTTCCCGTCAACCTCGAAATGGGGGCCTGAGGGCACAGGCCTTTTTCTCCCCAGTGTTGACCATTCCACTCGGGCAGCCTGGAAGCTTGTGCCCAAACACTTGTGCTTCCAGGATTCTAGTCATTTCGTGCAGGGCTCGGATAGGAAGTTGACTTTTCTCCCAGAAACAGGGCGCCTCCGGTTCCTGGGTGGGATATCATCTTGCCCTGTGTCTTTCCTTATTTGGGTGTACGCGCACCTCTCACGGTTGTGGCCTCTCCCGTTGCGGAGCGCCGGCTCCTGAGGCTTAGGTGCAGCGGCTAAGGCTCCCGGGTGCGGCACTAGGGCAGCGGGTGGGACCTTCCCGGATCGGGGTACGAACCCGTGTCTCCTGCATCGGCAGGCTGACTTTCAACTACAGTTCCACAAAGAAAGCCTGACCCTGCTTTAGAGCTAAAGGGAACCCGAAACGCAAACACTGGCTTTTCACTACGGCCCTGGGTTTCCGTGCAGAAAGATTGGTGGGCAGCAGCTTCCATGAGGCATTTGGGCTGTGCTACTTTAGTTTCACGAGGGTAGGCCTTTCCGGACTCCTAGCACGTTAGCACCAGTTTCCTTACAGGAACACTCAGGGAGCCGGGCTCCAGTGGGCCTGTGGAGCAGCACCCAGCCCCGTAGGTCCTTCAGCGCACCCCTGTGTTTCCTGAGCGAAGCGCAACACACTGCACTCTTCCCTGGGAGAGCTGGAGATCCTCAGCTCTGCCACAGCTTCAGAGAGACGTTCCTAGCCAGTCCAGCAGGTCAAAAACACTCTTGCTGCCGGGAGTTTAGTCCCTGCGGGCATGCCTGCGAGAGGCAAATGAGCTTTCTCGAAAGAAGCAGGCTGCTTCCAGTTCCTGAGGAAGCTTCCCTGCCCTGCTCTAGGGCGAAAGGGAAACTCAGTGTCCCCACGAGACTCGAAAATCGCCCTGGTGGGCCGTGCCGATTGGAAGGCGTGCAGCACCCTTCCCGAGGCATTCCTTGCTGTTCTGCTTTAAGTTTTCGGTAGTACCCCTTTAAGGAGTCCTAAGAACGTCGTGTCAGCACCCGAGTCAGTGCAAGAACACTGAGTACCGCCAGGCTCCTGGGGCCCGCTTGAGCCTCATCCAGCCCCGAAGGCCCTTAGGTGTACGCCTGTTTATGCCGAGTGTAGGGCAACACACTGCCCTCTTCCTTGGGAGAGGCAGATTTCCTCAGCTCTCCAAGAGCTTCTGAAACAAGGTTGTATCCAGCGCAACATGACAAGGAAGTTGGCTCCCCTTGCCTTACCTGAGCTCTACCTCGAAAAACACTCTGCTTAGCGCTCCTTCTCGGACCTCAAACCTGCAGTCACCTTACCCAAGGAAAAAGTCAGGCTGGGTTCCACTGCAACTGACGCACAGTTCTTCGTGGAACACAGCAGGCTTTTGGAAGATGCCCAGGCCCCTAGGCCGATCTGGGGCTTTCGAAAATTTAGGCAGTTCCCTACAAGCCGAACACCCTGCCTACAAAAGTTGATTTCGGGAAGGGGTCAGTGGGTAGCTTGTGTCTCTTCTGACTTCGGCAGCATAACAGGTCCTTACGCAGTGCGTCAACCTCGAATGGGGGGCCTGATGTCACAAGCCTTGTTTTCCCCGCTGGAAAGCGCCCTGCGTGAGCCCTTGACGCTTCCGGGGAATAGTGCGTTTGCCGGCTTACTAGTCAGGGCAGGCGTGGCACTGAGTAGAAACTGAGTTGCCTCCAAAGAAATAGGGTACTACGACTTCCTGGCTGGGAGCTTCCCCTGCCCTGCTTTATAGCGAAAGGGAAACTCAGCATGAACACTCGCCTCGACGTGTGGCCCTGCTCTGCCATGCAGAAGGGGAGGCGTGCGGCAGCTTCTATGAGACCCACGTCGCAGCTCTGCTTTACTTTAAAGGCAGTAAGCTGTAAAGGCCTCCTAGGACCCTCGCGTCCGCACACGATTCTGTCTAAGAACGCTGAGTCACTGCAGGCTCCTAGTGGCCTGGTGAGCCTCATCCAGTCGCGAAGATCCTTAGCTGCACCCCTCCGTAGCTGAGTGTAGGGCAACATATTGAACTCGTGCGTCGGAGAGCTAGACTGCCTCCGGTCACAGACGGATTCAGTAACACGGTTGTAGCACTTCCAGCATTCAATGCCGGTCGGCCTCATTGCCCTGTCAGAGCGATACTGAGAGAGACACTCTGCTTAGCAGTCCTTCTAGGTCCTGTCACCTGCAGTCACCCTACCTCAAGGAGAAACTCGGGTTGGGTTCCACTGCAACTAAAGATCAGTTCTTCGTGGAACACAGCCGGCTTTTGGAAGGTGCACGGGCCCCTAGGCTGACCCACGGCATTCTTTCCTTTAGGCCACGCCCTACAACGCAGAACACGCTGTATGGAGAAGCTGCTTTAGGGAAGGGCCCCCTGAGTA
The DNA here is from genome assembly GCF_964341445.2 of Mesoplodon mirus. Taxonomy (NCBI): domain Eukaryota; kingdom Metazoa; phylum Chordata; class Mammalia; order Artiodactyla; family Ziphiidae; genus Mesoplodon; species Mesoplodon mirus. Next base: position 37,173,507 of record NC_138993.1, read on the forward strand.
CCATGTGTCTCCTTTGAATTTTTCGAAACAGTAGGTACTTATGCTTCCCGTCAACCTCGAAATGGGGGCCTGAGGGCACAGGCCTTTTTCTCCCCAGTGTTGACCATTCCACTCGGGCAGCCTGGAAGCTTGTGCCCAAACACTTGTGCTTCCAGGATTCTAGTCATTTCGTGCAGGGCTCGGATAGGAAGTTGACTTTTCTCCCAGAAACAGGGCGCCTCCGGTTCCTGGGTGGGATATCATCTTGCCCTGTGTCTTTCCTTATTTGGGTGTACGCGCACCTCTCACGGTTGTGGCCTCTCCCGTTGCGGAGCGCCGGCTCCTGAGGCTTAGGTGCAGCGGCTAAGGCTCCCGGGTGCGGCACTAGGGCAGCGGGTGGGACCTTCCCGGATCGGGGTACGAACCCGTGTCTCCTGCATCGGCAGGCTGACTTTCAACTACAGTTCCACAAAGAAAGCCTGACCCTGCTTTAGAGCTAAAGGGAACCCGAAACGCAAACACTGGCTTTTCACTACGGCCCTGGGTTTCCGTGCAGAAAGATTGGTGGGCAGCAGCTTCCATGAGGCATTTTGGCTGTGCTACTTTAGTTTCACGAGGGTAGGCCTTTCCGGACTCCTAGCACGTTAGCACCAGTTTCCTTACAGGAACACTCAGGGAGCCGGGCTCCAGTGGGCCTGTGGAGCAGCACCCAGCCCCGTAGGTCCTTCAGCGCACCCCTGTGTTTCCTAAGCGAAGCGCAACACACTGCACTCTTCCCTGGGAGAGCTGGAGATCCTCAGCTCTGCCACAGCTTCAGAGAGACGTTCCTAGCCAGTCCAGCAGGTCAAAAACACTCTTGCTGCCGGGAGTTTAGTCCCTGCGGGCATGCCTGCGAGAGGCAAATGAGCTTTCTCGAAAGAAGCAGGCTGCTTCCAGTTCCTGAGGAAGCTTCCCTGCCCTGCTCTAGGGCGAAAGGGAAACTCAGTGTCCCCACGAGACTCGAAAATCGCCCTGGTGGGCCGTGCCGATTGGAAGGCGTGCAGCACCCTTCCCGAGGCATTCCTTGCTGTTCTGCTTTAAGTTTTCGGTAGTACCCCTTTAAGGAGTCCTAAGAACGTCGTGTCAGCACCCGAGTCAGTGCAAGAACACTGAGTACCGCCAGGCTCCTGGGGCCCGCTTGAGCCTCATCCAGCCCCGAAGGCCCTTAGGTGTACGCCTGTTTATGCCGAGTGTAGGGCAACACACTGCCCTCTTCCTTGGGAGAGGCAGATTTCCTCAGCTCTCCAACAGCTTCTGAAACAAGGTTGTATCCAGTGCAACATGACAAGGAAGTTGGCTCCCCTTGCCTTACCTGAGCTCTACCTCGAAAAACACTCTGCTTAGCGCTCCTTCTCGGACCTCAAACCTGCAGTCACCTTACCCAAGGAAAAAGTCAGGCTGGGTTCCACTGCAACTGACGCACAGTTCTTCGTGGAACACAGCAGGCTTTTGGAAGATGCCCAGGCCCCTAGGCCGATCTGGGGCTTTCGAAAATTAAGGCAGTTCCCTACAAGCCGAGCACCCTGCCTACAAAAGTTGATTTCGGGAAGGGGTCAGTGGGTAGCTTGTGTCTCTTCTGACTTCGGCAGCATAACAGGTCCTTACGCAGTGCGTCAACCTCGAATGGGGGGCCTGATGTCACAAGCCTTGTTTTCCCCGCTGGAAAGCGCCCTGCGTGAGCCCTTGACGCTTCCGGGGAATAGTGCGTTTGCCGGCTTACTAGTCAGTGCAGGCGTGGCACTGAGTAGAAACTGAGTTGCCTCCAAAGAAATAGGGTACTACGACTTCCTGGCTGGGAGGTTCCCCTGCCCTGCTTTATAGCAAAAGGGAAACTCAGCATGAACACTCGCCTCGACGTGTGGCCCTGCTCTGCCATGCAGAAGGGGAGGCATGCGGCAGCTTCTATGAGACCCACGTCGCAGCTCTGCTTTACTTTAAAGGCAGTAAGCTGTAAAGGCCTCCTAGGACCCTCGCGTCCGCACACGATTCTGCCTAAGAACGCTGAGTCACTGCAGGCTCCTAGTGGCCTGGTGAGCCTCATCCAGTCGGGAAGATCCTTAGCTGCACCCCTCCGTAGCTGAGTGTAGGGCAACATATTGAACTCGTGCGTCGGAGAGCTAGACTGCCTCCGGTCACAGACGGATTCAGTAACACGGTTGTAGCACTTCCAGCATTCAATGCCGGTCGGCCTCATTGCCCTGTCAGAGCGATACTGAGAGAGACACTCTGCTTAGCAGTCCTTCTAGGTCTTGTCACCTGCAGTCACCCTACCTCAAGGAGAAACTCGGGTTGGGTTCCACTGCAACTAAAGATCAGTTCTTCGTGGAACACAGCCGGCTTTTGGAAGGTGCACGGGCCCCTAGGCTGACCCACGGCATTCTTTCCTTTAGGCCACGCCCTACAACGCAGAACACGCTGTATGGAGAAGCTGCTTTAGGGAAGGGCCCCCTGAGTACCATGTGTCTCTTTTGAATTTTTCGAAACAATAGGTACTGATGCTTCCCGTCAACCTCGAAATGGGGGCCTGAGGGCACAGGCCTTTTTCTCCCCAATGTTGACCATTACACTCGGGCAGCCTGGAAGCTTGTGCCCAAACACTTGTGCTTCCAGGATTCTAGTCATTTCGTGCAGGGCTCGGATAGGAAGTTGACTTTTCTCCCAGAAACAGGGCGCCTCCGGTTCCTGGGTGGGATATCATCTTGCCCTGTGTCTTTCCTTATTTGGGTGTACGCGCACCTCTCACGGTTGTGGCCTCTCCCGTTGCGGAGCGCCGGCTCCTGAGGCTTAGGTGCAGCGGCTAAGGCTCCCGGGTGCGGCACTAGGGCAGCGGGTGGGACCTTCCCGGATCGGGGTACGAACCCGTGTCTCCTGCATCGGCAGGCTGACTTTCAACTACAGTTCCACAAAGAAAGCCTGACCCTGCTTTAGAGCTAAAGGGAACCCGAAACGCAAACACTGGCTTTTCACTACGGCCCTGGGTTTCCGTGCAGAAAGATTGGTGGGCAGCAGCTTCCATGAGGCATTTTGGCTGTGCTACTTTAGTTTCACGAGGGTAGGCCTTTCCGGACTCCTAGCACGTTAGCACCAGTTTCCTTACAGGAACACTCAGGGAGCCGGGCTCCAGTGGGCCTGTGGAGCAGCACCCAGCCCCGTAGGTCCTTCAGCGCACCCCTGTGTTTCCTGAGCGAAGCGCAACACACTGCACTCTTCCCTGGGAGAGCTGGAGATCCTCAGCTCTGCCACAGCTTCAGAGAGACGTTCCTAGCCAGTCCAGCAGGTCAAAAACACTCTTGCTGCCGGGAGTTTAGTCCCTGCGGGCATGCCTGCGAGAGGCAAATGAGCTTTCTCGAAAGAAGCAGGCTGCTTCCAGTTCCTGAGGAAGCTTCCCTGCCCTGCTCTAGGGCGAAAGGGAAACTCAGTGTCCCCACGAGACTCGAAAATCGCCCTGGTGGGCCGTGCCGATTGGAAGGCGTGCAGCACCCTTCCCGAGGCATTCCTTGCTGTTCTGCTTTAAGTTTTCGGTAGTACCCCTTTAAGGAGTCCTAAGAACGTCGTGTCAGCACCCGAGTCAGTGCAAGAACACTGAGTACCGCCAGGCTCCTGGGGCCCGCTTGAGCCTCATCCAGCCCCGAAGGCCCTTAGGTGTACGCCTGTTTATGCCGAGTGTAGGGCAACACACTGCCCTCTTCCTTGGGAGAGGCAGATTTCCTCAGCTCTCCAAGAGCTTCTGAAACAAGGTTGTATCCAGCGCAACATGACAAGCAAGTTGGCTCCCCTTGCCTTACCTGAGCTCTACCTCGAAAAACACTCTGCTTAGCGCTCCTGCTCGGACCTCAAACCTGCAGTCACCTTACCCAAGGAAAAAGTCAGGCTGGGTTCCACTGCAACTGACGCACAGTTCTTCGTGGAACACAGCAGGCTTTTGGAAGATGCCCAGGCCCCTAGGCCAATCTGGGGCTTTCGAAAATTTAGGCAGTTCCCTACAAGCCGAACACCCTGCCTACAAAAGTTGATTTCGGGAAGGGGTCAGTGGGTAGCTTGTGTCTCTTCTGACTTCGGCAGCATAACAGGTCCTTACGCAGTGCGTCAACCTCGAATGGGGGGCCTGATGTCACAAGCCTTGTTTTCCCCGCTGGAAAGCGCCCTGCGTGAGCCCTTGACGCTTCCGGGGAATAGTGCGTTTGCCGGCTTACTAGTCAGGGCAGGCGTGGCACTGAGTAGAAACTGAGTTGCCTCCAAAGAAATAGGGTACTACGACTTCCTGGCTGGGAGCTTCCCCTGCCCTGCTTTATAGCGAAAGGGAAACTCAGCATGAACACTCGCCTCGACGGGTGGCCCTGCTCTGCCATGCAGAAGGGGAGGCGTGCGGCAGCTTCTATGAGACCCACGTCGCAGCTCTGCTTTACTTTAAAGGCAGTAAGCTGTAAAGGCCTCCTAGGACCCTCGCGTCCGCACACGATTCTGCCTAAGAACGCTGAGTCACTGCAGGCTCCTAGTGGCCTGGTGAGCCTCATCCAGTCGCGAAGATCCTTAGCTGCACCCCTCCGTAGCTGAGTGTAGGGCAACATATTGAACTCGTGCGTCGGAGAGCTAGACTGCCTCCGGTCACAGACGGATTCAGTAACACGGTTGTAGCACTTCCAGCATTCAATGCCGGTCGGCCTCATTGCCCTGTCAGAGCGATACTGAGAGAGACACTCTGCTTAGCAGTCCTTCTAGGTCCTGTCACCTGCAGTCACCCTACCTCAAGGAGAAACTCGGGTTGGGTTCCACTGCAACTAAAGATCAGTTCTTCGTGGAACACAGCCGGCTTTTGGAAGGTGCACGGGCCCCTAGGCTGACCCACGGCATTCTTTCCTTTAGGCCACGCCCTACAACGCAGAACACGCTGTATGGAGAAGCTGCTTTAGGGAAGGGCCCCCTGAGTACCATGTGTCTCTTTTGAATTTTTCGAAACAATAGGTACTTATGCTTCCCGTCAACCTCGAAATGGGGGCCTGAGGGCACAGGCCTTTTTCTCCCCAGTGTTGACCATTCCACTCGGGCAGCCTGGAAGCTTGTGCCCAAACACTTGTGCTTCCAGGATTCTAGTCATTTCGTGCAGGGCTCGGATAGGAAGTTGACTTTTCTCCCAGAAACAGGGCGCCTCCGGTTCCTGGGTGGGATATCATCTTGCCCTGTGTCTTTCCTTATTTGGGTGTACGCGCACCTCTCACGGTTGTGGCCTCTCCCGTTGCGGAGCGCCGGCTCCTGAGGCTTAGGTGCAGCGGCTAAGGCTCCCGGGTGCGGCACTAGGGCAGCGGGTGGGACCTTCCCGGATCGGGGTACGAACCCGTGTCTCCTGCATCGGCAGGCTGACTTTCAACTACAGTTCCACAAAGAAAGCCTGACCCTGCTTTAGAGCTAAAGGGAACCCGAAACGCAAACACTGGCTTTTCACTACGGCCCTGGGTTTCCGTGCAGAAAGATTGGTGGGCAGCAGCTTCCATGAGGCATTTGGGCTGTGCTACTTTAGTTTCACGAGGGTAGGCCTTTCCGGACTCCTAGCACGTTAGCACCAGTTTCCTTACAGGAACACTCAGGGAGCCGGGCTCCAGTGGGCCTGTGGAGCAGCACCCAGCCCCGTAGGTCCTTCAGCGCACCCCTGTGTTTCCTGAGCGAAGCGCAACACACTGCACTCTTCCCTGGGAGAGCTGGAGATCCTCAGCTCTGCCACAGCTTCAGAGAGACGTTCCTAGCCAGTCCAGCAGGTCAAAAACACTCTTGCTGCCGGGAGTTTAGTCCCTGCGGGCATGCCTGCGAGAGGCAAATGAGCTTTCTCGAAAGAAGCAGGCTGCTTCCAGTTCCTGAGGAAGCTTCCCTGCCCTGCTCTAGGGCGAAAGGGAAACTCAGTGTCCCCACGAGACTCGAAAATCGCCCTGGTGGGCCGTGCCGATTGGAAGGCGTGCAGCACCCTTCCCGAGGCATTCCTTGCTGTTCTGCTTTAAGTTTTCGGTAGTACCCCTTTAAGGAGTCCTAAGAACGTCGTGTCAGCACCCGAGTCAGTGCAAGAACACTGAGTACCGCCAGGCTCCTGGGGCCCGCTTGAGCCTCATCCAGCCCCGAAGGCCCTTAGGTGTACGCCTGTTTATGCCGAGTGTAGGGCAACACACTGCCCTCTTCCTTGGGAGAGGCAGATTTCCTCAGCTCTCCAAGAGCTTCTGAAACAAGGTTGTATCCAGCGCAACATGACAAGCAAGTTGGCTCCCCTTGCCTTACCTGAGCTCTACCTCGAAAAACACTCTGCTTAGCGCTCCTGCTCGGACCTCAAACCTGCAGTCACCTTACCCAAGGAAAAAGTCAGGCTGGGTTCCACTGCAACTGACGCACAGTTCTTCGTGGAACACAGCAGGCTTTTGGAAGATGCCCAGGCCCCTAGGCCGATCTGGGGCTTTCGAAAATTTAGGCAGTTCCCTACAAGCCGAACACCCTGCCTACAAAAGTTGATTTCGGGAAGGGGTCAGTGGGTAGCTTGTGTCTCTTCTGACTTCGGCAGCATAACAGGTCCTTACGCAGTGCGTCAACCTCGAATGGGGGGCCTGATGTCACAAGCCTTGTTTTCCCCGCTGGAAAGCGCCCTGCGTGAGCCCTTGACGCTTCCGGGGAATAGTGCGTTTGCCGGCTTACTAGTCAGGGCAGGCGTGGCACTGAGTAGAAACTGAGTTGCCTCCAAAGAAATAGGGTACTACGACTTCCTGGCTGGGAGCTTCCCCTGCCCTGCTTTATAGCGAAAGGGAAACTCAGCATGAACACTCGCCTCGACGGGTGGCCCTGCTCTGCCATGCAGAAGGGGAGGCGTGCGGCAGCTTCTATGAGACCCACGTCGCAGCTCTGCTTTACTTTAAAGGCAGTAAGCTGTAAAGGCCTCCTAGGACCCTCGCGTCCGCACACGATTCTGCCTAAGAACGCTGAGTCACTGCAGGCTCCTAGTGGCCTGGTGAGCCTCATCCAGTCGCGAAGATCCTTAGCTGCACCCCTCCGTAGCTGAGTGTAGGGCAACATATTGAACTCGTGCGTCGGAGAGCTAGACTGCCTCCGGTCACAGACGGATTCAGTAACACGGTTGTAGCACTTCCAGCATTCAATGCCGGTCGGCCTCATTGCCCTGTCAGAGCGATACTGAGAGAGACACTCTGCTTAGCAGTCCTTCTAGGTCCTGTCACCTGCAGTCACCCTACCTCAAGGAGAAACTCGGGTTGGGTTCCACTGCAACTAAAGATCAGTTCTTCGTGGAACACAGCCGGCTTTTGGAAGGTGCACGGGCCCCTAGGCTGACCCACGGCATTCTTTCCTTTAGGCCACGCCCTACAACGCAGAACACGCTGTATGGAGAAGCTGCTTTAGGGAAGGGCCCCCTGAGTACCATGTGTCTCTTTTGAATTTTTCGAAACAATAGGTACTGATGCTTCCCGTCAACCTCGAAATGGGGGCCTGAGGGCACAGGCCTTTTTCTCCCCAGTGTTGACCATTCCACTCGGGCAGCCTGGAAGCTTGTGCCCAAACACTTGTGCTTCCAGGATTCTAGTCATTTCGTGCAGGGCTCGGATAGGAAGTTGACTTTTCTCCCAGAAACAGGGCGCCTCCGGTTCCTGGGTGGGATATCATCTTGCCCTGTGTCTTTCCTTATTTGGGTGTACGCGCACCTCTCACGGTTGTGGCCTCTCCCGTTGCGGAGCGCCGGCTCCTGAGGCTTAGGTGCAGCGGCTAAGGCTCCCGGGTGCGGCACTAGGGCAGCGGGTGGGACCTTCCCGGATCGGGGTACGAACCCGTGTCTCCTGCATCGGCAGGCTGACTTTCAACTACAGTTCCACAAAGAAAGCCTGACCCTGCTTTAGAGCTAAAGGGAACCCGAAACGCAAACACTGGCTTTTCACTACGGCCCTGGGTTTCCGTGCAGAAAGATTGGTGGGCAGCAGCTTCCATGAGGCATTTTGGCTGTGCTACTTTAGTTTCACGAGGGTAGGCCTTTCCGGACTCCTAGCACGTTAGCACCAGTTTCCTTACAGGAACACTCAGGGAGCCGGGCTCCAGTGGGCCTGTGGAGCAGCACCCAGCCCCGTAGGTCCTTCAGCGCACCCCTGTGTTTCCTGAGCGAAGCGCAACACACTGCACTCTTCCCTGGGAGAGCTGGAGATCCTCAGCTCTGCCACAGCTTCAGAGAGACGTTCCTAGCCAGTCCAGCAGGTCAAAAACACTCTTGCTGCCGGGAGTTTAGTCCCTGCGGGCATGCCTGCGAGAGGCAAATGAGCTTTCTCGAAAGAAGCAGGCTGCTTCCAGTTCCTGAGGAAGCTTCCCTGCCCTGCTCTAGGGCGAAAGGGAAACTCAGTGTCCCCACGAGACTCGAAAATCGCCCTGGTGGGCCGTGCCGATTGGAAGGCGTGCAGCACCCTTCCCGAGGCATTCCTTGCTGTTCTGCTTTAAGTTTTCGGTAGTACCCCTTTAAGGAGTCCTAAGAGCGTCGTGTCAGCACCCGAGTCAGTGCAAGAACACTGAGTACCGCCAGGCTCCTGGGGCCCGCTTGAGCCTCATCCAGCCCCGAAGGCCCTTAGGTGTACGCCTGTTTATGCCGAGTGTAGGGCAACACACTGCCCTCTTCCTTGGGAGAGGCAGATTTCCTCAGCTCTCCAAGAGCTTCTGAAACAAGGTTGTATCCAGCGCAACATGACAAGGAAGTTGGCTCCCCTTGCCTTACCTGAGCTCTACCTCGAAAAACACTCTGCTTAGCGCTCCTTCTCGGACCTCAAACCTGCAGTCACCTTACCCAAGGAAAAAGTCAGGCTGGGTTCCACTGCAACTGACGCACAGTTCTTCGTGGAACACAGCAGGCTTTTGGAAGATGCCCAGGCCCCTAGGCCGATCTGGGGCTTTCGAAAATTTAGGCAGTTCCCTACAAGCCGAACACCCTGCCTACAAAAGTTGATTTCGGGAAGGGGTCAGTGGGTAGCTTGTGTCTCTTCTGACTTCGGCAGCATAACAGGTCCTTACGCAGTGCGTCAACCTCGAATGGGGGGCCTGATGTCACAAGCCTTGTTTTCCCCGCTGGAAAGCGCCCTGCGTGAGCCCTTGACGCTTCCGGGGAATAGTGCGTTTGCCGGCTTACTAGTCAGGGCAGGCGTGGCACTGAGTAGAAACTGAGTTGCCTCCAAAGAAATAGGGTACTACGACTTCCTGGCTGGGAGCTTCCCCTGCCCTGCTTTATAGCGAAAGGGAAACTCAGCATGAACACTCGCCTCGACGGGTGGCCCTGCTCTGCCATGCAGAAGGGGAGGCGTGCGGCAGCTTCTATGAGACCCACGTCGCAGCTCTGCTTTACTTTAAAGGCAGTAAGCTGTAAAGGCCTCCTAGGACCCTCGCGTCCGCACACGATTCTGCCTAAGAACGCTGAGTCACTGCAGGCTCCTAGTGGCCTGGTGAGCCTCATCCAGTCGCGAAGATCCTTAGCTGCACCCCTCCGTAGCTGAGTGTAGGGCAACATATTGAACTCGTGCGTCGGAGAGCTAGACTGCCTCCGGTCACAGACGGATTCAGTAACACGGTTGTAGCACTTCCAGCATTCAATGCCGGTCGGCCTCATTGCCCTGTCAGAGCGATACTGAGAGAGACACTCTGCTTAGCAGTCCTTCTAGGTCCTGTCACCTGCAGTCACCCTACCTCAAGGAGAAACTCGGGTTGGGTTCCACTGCAACTAAAGATCAGTTCTTCGTGGAACACAGCCGGCTTTTGGAAGGTGCACGGGCCCCTAGGCTGACCCACGGCATTCTTTCCTTTAGGCCACGCCCTACAACGCAGAACACGCTGTATGGAGAAGCTGCTTTAGGGAAGGGCCCCCTGAGTACCATGTGTCTCTTTTGAATTTTTCGAAACAATAGGTACTGATGCTTCCCGTCAACCTCGAAATGGGGGCCTGAGGGCACAGGCCTTTTTCTCCCCAGTGTTGACCATTCCACTCGGGCAGCCTGGAAGCTTGTGCCCAAACACTTGTGCTTCCAGGATTCTAGTCATTTCGTGCAGGGCTCGGATAGGAAGTTGACTTTTCTCCCAGAAACAGGGCGCCTCCGGTTCCTGGGTGGGATATCATCTTGCCCTGTGTCTTTCCTTATTTGGGTGTACGCGCACCTCTCACGGTTGTGGCCTCTCCCGTTGCGGAGCGCCGGCTCCTGAGGCTTAGGTGCAGCGGCTAAGGCTCCCGGGTGCGGCACTAGGGCAGCGGGTGGGACCTTCCCGGATCGGGGTACGAACCCGTGTCTCCTGCATCGGCAGGCTGACTTTCAACTACAGTTCCACAAAGAAAGCCTGACCCTGCTTTAGAGCTAAAGGGAACCCGAAACGCAAACACTGGCTTTTCACTACGGCCCTGGGTTTCCGTGCAGAAAGATTGGTGGGCAGCAGCTTCCATGAGGCATTTTGGCTGTGCTACTTTAGTTTCACGAGGGTAGGCCTTTCCGGACTCCTAGCACGTTAGCACCAGTTTCCTTACAGGAACACTCAGGGAGCCGGGCTCCAGTGGGCCTGTGGAGCAGCACCCAGCCCCGTAGGTCCTTCAGCGCACCCCTGTGTTTCCTGAGCGAAGCGCAACACACTGCACTCTTCCCTGGGAGAGCTGGAGATCCTCAGCTCTGCCACAGCTTCAGAGAGACGTTCCTAGCCAGTCCAGCAGGTCAAAAACACTCTTGCTGCCGGGAGTTTAGTCCCTGCGGGCATGCCTGCGAGAGGCAAATGAGCTTTCTCGAAAGAAGCAGGCTGCTTCCAGTTCCTGAGGAAGCTTCCCTGCCCTGCTCTAGGGCGAAAGGGAAACTCAGTGTCCCCACGAGACTCGAAAATCGCCCTGGTGGGCCGTGCCGATTGGAAGGCGTGCAGCACCCTTCCCGAGGCATTCCTTGCTGTTCTGCTTTAAGTTTTCGGTAGTACCCCTTTAAGGAGTCCTAAGAGCGTCGTGTCAGCACCCGAGTCAGTGCAAGAACACTGAGTACCGCCAGGCTCCTGGGGCCCGCTTGAGCCTCATCCAGCCCCGAAGGCCCTTAGGTGTACGCCTGTTTATGCCGAGTGTAGGGCAACACACTGCCCTCTTCCTTGGGAGAGGCAGATTTCCTCAGCTCTCCAAGAGCTTCTGAAACAAGGTTGTATCCAGCGCAACATGACAAGGAAGTTGGCTCCCCTTGCCTTACCTGAGCTCTACCTCGAAAAACACTCTGCTTAGCGCTCCTTCTCGGACCTCAAACCTGCAGTCACCTTACCCAAGGAAAAAGTCAGGCTGGGTTCCACTGCAACTGACGCACAGTTCTTCGTGGAACACAGCAGGCTTTTGGAAGATGCCCAGGCCCCTAGGCCGATCTGGGGCTTTCGAAAATTTAGGCAGTTCCCTACAAGCCGAACACCCTGCCTACAAAAGTTGATTTCGGGAAGGGGTCAGTGGGTAGCTTGTGTCTCTTCTGACTTCGGCAGCATAACAGGTCCTTACGCAGTGCGTCAACCTCGAATGGGGGGCCTGATGTCACAAGCCTTGTTTTCCCCGCTGGAAAGCGCCCTGCGTGAGCCCTTGACGCTTCCGGGGAATAGTGCGTTTGCCGGCTTACTAGTCAGGGCAGGCGTGGCACTGAGTAGAAACTGAGTTGCCTCCAAAGAAATAGGGTACTACGACTTCCTGGCTGGGAGCTTCCCCTGCCCTGCTTTATAGCGAAAGGGAAACTCAGCATGAACACTCGCCTCGACGGGTGGCCCTGCTCTGCCATGCAGAAGGGGAGGCGTGCGGCAGCTTCTATGAGACCCACGTCGCAGCTCTGCTTTACTTTAAAGGCAGTAAGCTGTAAAGGCCTCCTAGGACCCTCGCGTCCGCACACGATTCTGCCTAAGAACGCTGAGTCACTGCAGGCTCCTAGTGGCCTGGTGAGCCTCATCCAGTCGCGAAGATCCTTAGCTGCACCCCTCCGTAGCTGAGTGTAGGGCAACATATTGAACTCGTGCGTCGGAGAGCTAGACTGCCTCCGGTCACAGACGGATTCAGTAACACGGTTGTAGCACTTCCAGCATTCAATGCCGGTCGGCCTCATTGCCCTGTCAGAGCGATACTGAGAGAGACACTCTGCTTAGCAGTCCTTCTAGGTCCTGTCACCTGCAGTCACCCTACCTCAAGGAGAAACTCGGGTTGGGTTCCACTGCAACTAAAGATCAGTTCTTCGTGGAACACAGCCGGCTTTTGGAAGGTGCACGGGCCCCTAGGCTGACCCACGGCATTCTTTCCTTTAGGCCACGCCCTACAACGCAGAACACGCTGTATGGAGAAGCTGCTTTAGGGAAGGGCCCCCTGAGTACCATGTGTCTCTTTTGAATTTTTCGAAACAATAGGTACTGATGCTTCCCGTCAACCTCGAAATGGGGGCCTGAGGGCACAGGCCTTTTTCTCCCCAGTGTTGACCATTCCACTCGGGCAGCCTGGAAGCTTGTGCCCAAACACTTGTGCTTCCAGGATTCTAGTCATTTCGTGCAGGGCTCGGATAGGAAGTTGACTTTTCTCCCAGAAACAGGGCGCCTCCGGTTCCTGGGTGGGATATCATCTTGCCCTGTGTCTTTCCTTATTTGGGTGTACGCGCACCTCTCACGGTTGTGGCCTCTCCCGTTGCGGAGCGCCGGCTCCTGAGGCTTAGGTGCAGCGGCTAAGGCTCCCGGGTGCGGCACTAGGGCAGCGGGTGGGACCTTCCCGGATCGGGGTACGAACCCGTGTCTCCTGCATCGGCAGGCTGACTTTCAACTACAGTTCCACAAAGAAAGCCTGACCCTGCTTTAGAGCTAAAGGGAACCCGAAACGCAAACACTGGCTTTTCACTACGGCCCTGGGTTTCCGTGCAGAAAGATTGGTGGGCAGCAGCTTCCATGAGGCATTTTGGCTGTGCTACTTTAGTTTCACGAGGGTAGGCCTTTCCGGACTCCTAGCACGTTAGCACCAGTTTCCTTACAGGAACACTCAGGGAGCCGGGCTCCAGTGGGCCTGTGGAGCAGCACCCAGCCCCGTAGGTCCTTCAGCGCACCCCTGTGTTTCCTGAGCGAAGCGCAACACACTGCACTCTTCCCTGGGAGAGCTGGAGATCCTCAGCTCTGCCACAGCTTCAGAGAGACGTTCCTAGCCAGTCCAGCAGGTCAAAAACACTCTTGCTGCCGGGAGTTTAGTCCCTGCGGGCATGCCTGCGAGAGGCAAATGAGCTTTCTCGAAAGAAGCAGGCTGCTTCCAGTTCCTGAGGAAGCTTCCCTGCCCTGCTCTAGGGCGAAAGGGAAACTCAGTGTCCCCACGAGACTCGAAAATCGCCCTGGTGGGCCGTGCCGATTGGAAGGCGTGCAGCACCCTTCCCGAGGCATTCCTTGCTGTTCTGCTTTAAGTTTTCGGTAGTACCCCTTTAAGGAGTCCTAAGAACGTCGTGTCAGCACCCGAGTCAGTGCAAGAACACTGAGTACCGCCAGGCTCCTGGGGCCCGCTTGAGCCTCATCCAGCCCCGAAGGCCCTTAGGTGTACGCCTGTTTATGCCGAGTGTAGGGCAACACACTGCCCTCTTCCTTGGGAGAGGCAGATTTCCTCAGCTCTCCAAGAGCTTCTGAAACAAGGTTGTATCCAGCGCAACATGACAAGGAAGTTGGCTCCCCTTGCCTTACCTGAGCTCTACCTCGAAAAACACTCTGCTTAGCGCTCCTTCTCGGACCTCAAACCTGCAGTCACCTTACCCAAGGAAAAAGTCAGGCTGGGTTCCACTGCAACTGACGCACAGTTCTTCGTGGAACACAGCAGGCTTTTGGAAGATGCCCAGGCCCCTAGGCCGATCTGGGGCTTTCGAAAATTTAGGCAGTTCCCTACAAGCCGAACACCCTGCCTACAAAAGTTGATTTCGGGAAGGGGTCAGTGGGTAGCTTGTGTCTCTTCTGACTTCGGCAGCATAACAGGTCCTTACGCAGTGCGTCAACCTCGAATGGGGGGCCTGATGTCACAAGCCTTGTTTTCCCCGCTGGAAAGCGCCCTGCGTGAGCCCTTGACGCTTCCGGGGAATAGTGCGTTTGCCGGCTTACTAGTCAGGGCAGGCGTGGCACTGAGTAGAAACTGAGTTGCCTCCAAAGAAATAGGGTACTACGACTTCCTGGCTGGGAGCTTCCCCTGCCCTGCTTTATAGCGAAAGGGAAACTCAGCATGAACACTCGCCTCGACGGGTGGCCCTGCTCTGCCATGCAGAAGGGGAGGCGTGCGGCAGCTTCTATGAGACCCACGTCGCAGCTCTGCTTTACTTTAAAGGCAGTAAGCTGTAAAGGCCTCCTAGGACCCTCGCGTCCGCACACGATTCTGCCTAAGAACGCTGAGTCACTGCAGGCTCCTAGTGGCCTGGTGAGCCTCATCCAGTCGCGAAGATCCTTAGCTGCACCCCTCCGTAGCTGAGTGTAGGGCAACATATTGAACTCGTGCGTCGGAGAGCTAGACTGCCTCCGGTCACAGACGGATTCAGTAACACGGTTGTAGCACTTCCAGCATTCAATGCCGGTCGGCCTCATTGCCCTGTCAGAGCGATACTGAGAGAGACACTCTGCTTAGCAGTCCTTCTAGGTCCTGTCACCTGCAGTCACCCTACCTCAAGGAGAAACTCGGGTTGGGTTCCACTGCAACTAAAGATCAGTTCTTCGTGGAACACAGCCGGCTTTTGGAAGGTGCACGGGCCCCTAGGCTGACCCACGGCATTCTTTCCTTTAGGCCACGCCCTACAACGCAGAACACGCTGTATGGAGAAGCTGCTTTAGGGAAGGGCCCCCTGAGTACCATGTGTCTCTTTTGAATTTTTCGAAACAATAGGTACTGATGCTTCCCGTCAACCTCGAAATGGGGGCCTGAGGGCACAGGCCTTTTTCTCCCCAGTGTTGACCATTCCACTCGGGCAGCCTGGAAGCTTGTGCCCAAACACTTGTGCTTCCAGGATTCTAGTCATTTCGTGCAGGGCTCGGATAGGAAGTTGACTTTTCTCCCAGAAACAGGGCGCCTCCGGTTCCTGGGTGGGATATCATCTTGCCCTGTGTCTTTCCTTATTTGGGTGTACGCGCACCTCTCACGGTTGTGGCCTCTCCCGTTGCGGAGCGCCGGCTCCTGAGGCTTAGGTGCAGCGGCTAAGGCTCCCGGGTGCGGCACTAGGGCAGCGGGTGGGACCTTCCCGGATCGGGGTACGAACCCGTGTCTCCTGCATCGGCAGGCTGACTTTCAACTACAGTTCCACAAAGAAAGCCTGACCCTGCTTTAGAGCTAAAGGGAACCCGAAACGCAAACACTGGCTTTTCACTACGGCCCTGGGTTTCCGTGCAGAAAGATTGGTGGGCAGCAGCTTCCATGAGGCATTTT
The DNA here is from genome assembly GCF_964341445.2 of Mesoplodon mirus. NCBI lineage: Eukaryota > Metazoa > Chordata > Mammalia > Artiodactyla > Ziphiidae > Mesoplodon > Mesoplodon mirus. The sequence continues at coordinate 37,188,916 of NC_138993.1, forward strand.
GGCTGTGCTACTTTAGTTTCACGAGGGTAGGCCTTTCCGGACTCCTAGCACGTTAGCACCAGTTTCCTTACAGGAACACTCAGGGAGCCGGGCTCCAGTGGGCCTGTGGAGCAGCACCCAGCCCCGTAGGTCCTTCAGCGCACCCCTGTGTTTCCTGAGCGAAGCGCAACACACTGCACTCTTCCCTGGGAGAGCTGGAGATCCTCAGCTCTGCCACAGCTTCAGAGAGACGTTCCTAGCCAGTCCAGCAGGTCAAAAACACTCTTGCTGCCGGGAGTTTAGTCCCTGCGGGCATGCCTGCGAGAGGCAAATGAGCTTTCTCGAAAGAAGCAGGCTGCTTCCAGTTCCTGAGGAAGCTTCCCTGCCCTGCTCTAGGGCGAAAGGGAAACTCAGTGTCCCCACGAGACTCGAAAATCGCCCTGGTGGGCCGTGCCGATTGGAAGGCGTGCAGCACCCTTCCCGAGGCATTCCTTGCTGTTCTGCTTTAAGTTTTCGGTAGTACCCCTTTAAGGAGTCCTAAGAACGTCGTGTCAGCACCCGAGTCAGTGCAAGAACACTGAGTACCGCCAGGCTCCTGGGGCCCGCTTGAGCCTCATCCAGCCCCGAAGGCCCTTAGGTGTACGCCTGTTTATGCCGAGTGTAGGGCAACACACTGCCCTCTTCCTTGGGAGAGGCAGATTTCCTCAGCTCTCCAAGAGCTTCTGAAACAAGGTTGTATCCAGCGCAACATGACAAGGAAGTTGGCTCCCCTTGCCTTACCTGAGCTCTACCTCGAAAAACACTCTGCTTAGCGCTCCTTCTCGGACCTCAAACCTGCAGTCACCTTACCCAAGGAAAAAGTCAGGCTGGGTTCCACTGCAACTGACGCACAGTTCTTCGTGGAACACAGCAGGCTTTTGGAAGATGCCCAGGCCCCTAGGCCGATCTGGGGCTTTCGAAAATTTAGGCAGTTCCCTACAAGCCGAACACCCTGCCTACAAAAGTTGATTTCGGGAAGGGGTCAGTGGGTAGCTTGTGTCTCTTCTGACTTCGGCAGCATAACAGGTCCTTACGCAGTGCGTCAACCTCGAATGGGGGGCCTGATGTCACAAGCCTTGTTTTCCCCGCTGGAAAGCGCCCTGCGTGAGCCCTTGACGCTTCCGGGGAATAGTGCGTTTGCCGGCTTACTAGTCAGGGCAGGCGTGGCACTGAGTAGAAACTGAGTTGCCTCCAAAGAAATAGGGTACTACGACTTCCTGGCTGGGAGCTTCCCCTGCCCTGCTTTATAGCGAAAGGGAAACTCAGCATGAACACTCGCCTCGACGGGTGGCCCTGCTCTGCCATGCAGAAGGGGAGGCGTGCGGCAGCTTCTATGAGACCCACGTCGCAGCTCTGCTTTACTTTAAAGGCAGTAAGCTGTAAAGGCCTCCTAGGACCCTCGCGTCCGCACACGATTCTGTCTAAGAACGCTGAGTCACTGCAGGCTCCTAGTGGCCTGGTGAGCCTCATCCAGTCGCGAAGATCCTTAGCTGCACCCCTCCGTAGCTGAGTGTAGGGCAACATATTGAACTCGTGCGTCGGAGAGCTAGACTGCCTCCGGTCACAGACGGATTCAGTAACACGGTTGTAGCACTTCCAGCATTCAATGCCGGTCGGCCTCATTGCCCTGTCAGAGCGATACTGAGAGAGACACTCTGCTTAGCAGTCCTTCTAGGTCCTGTCACCTGCAGTCACCCTACCTCAAGGAGAAACTCGGGTTGGGTTCCACTGCAACTAAAGATCAGTTCTTCGTGGAACACAGCCGGCTTTTGGAAGGTGCACGGGCCCCTAGGCTGACCCACGGCATTCTTTCCTTTAGGCCACGCCCTACAACGCAGAACACGCTGTATGGAGAAGCTGCTTTAGGGAAGGGCCCCCTGAGTACCATGTGTCTCTTTTGAATTTTTCGAAACAATAGGTACTGATGCTTCCCGTCAACCTCGAAATGGGGGCCTGAGGGCACAGGCCTTTTTCTCCCCAGTGTTGACCATTCCACTCGGGCAGCCTGGAAGCTTGTGCCCAAACACTTGTGCTTCCAGGATTCTAGTCATTTCGTGCAGGGCTCGGATAGGAAGTTGACTTTTCTCCCAGAAACAGGGCGCCTCCGGTTCCTGGGTGGGATATCATCTTGCCCTGTGTCTTTCCTTATTTGGGTGTACGCGCACCTCTCACGGTTGTGGCCTCTCCCGTTGCGGAGCGCCGGCTCCTGAGGCTTAGGTGCAGCGGCTAAGGCTCCCGGGTGCGGCACTAGGGCAGCGGGTGGGACCTTCCCGGATCGGGGTACGAACCCGTGTCTCCTGCATCGGCAGGCTGACTTTCAACTACAGTTCCACAAAGAAAGCCTGACCCTGCTTTAGAGCTAAAGGGAACCCGAAACGCAAACACTGGCTTTTCACTACGGCCCTGGGTTTCCGTGCAGAAAGATTGGTGGGCAGCAGCTTCCATGAGGCATTTTGGCTGTGCTACTTCAGTTTCACGAGGGTAGGCCTTTCCGGACTCCTAGCACGTTAGCACCAGTTTCCTTACAGGAACACTCAGGGAGCCGGGCTCCAGTGGGCCTGTGGAGCAGCACCCAGCCCCGTAGGTCCTTCAGCGCACCCCTGTGTTTCCTGAGCGAAGCGCAACACACTGCACTCTTCCCTGGGAGAGCTGGAGATCCTCAGCTCTGCCACAGCTTCAGAGAGACGTTCCTAGCCAGTCCAGCAGGTCAAAAACACTCTTGCTGCCGGGAGTTTAGTCCCTGCGGGCATGCCTGCGAGAGGCAAATGAGCTTTCTCGAAAGAAGCAGGCTGCTTCCAGTTCCTGAGGAAGCTTCCCTGCCCTGCTCTAGGGCGAAAGGGAAACTCAGTGTCCCCACGAGACTCGAAAATCGCCCTGGTGGGCCGTGCCGATTGGAAGGCGTGCAGCACCCTTCCCGAGGCATTCCTTGCTGTTCTGCTTTAAGTTTTCGGTAGTACCCCTTTAAGGAGTCCTAAGAACGTCGTGTCAGCACCCGAGTCAGTGCAAGAACACTGAGTACCGCCAGGCTCCTGGGGCCCGCTTGAGCCTCATCCAGCCCCGAAGGCCCTTAGGTGTACGCCTGTTTATGCCGAGTGTAGGGCAACACACTGCCCTCTTCCTTGGGAGAGGCAGATTTCCTCAGCTCTCCAAGAGCTTCTGAAACAAGGTTGTATCCAGCGCAACATGACAAGGAAGTTGGCTCCCCTTGCCTTACCTGAGCTCTACCTCGAAAAACACTCTGCTTAGCGCTCCTTCTCGGACCTCAAACCTGCAGTCACCTTACCCAAGGAAAAAGTCAGGCTGGGTTCCACTGCAACTGACGCACAGTTCTTCGTGGAACACAGCAGGCTTTTGGAAGATGCCCAGGCCCCTAGGCCGATCTGGGGCTTTCGAAAATTTAGGCAGTTCCCTACAAGCCGAACACCCTGCCTACAAAAGTTGATTTCGGGAAGGGGTCAGTGGGTAGCTTGTGTCTCTTCTGACTTCGGCAGCATAACAGGTCCTTACGCAGTGCGTCAACCTCGAATGGGGGGCCTGATGTCACAAGCCTTGTTTTCCCCGCTGGAAAGCGCCCTGCGTGAGCCCTTGACGCTTCCGGGGAATAGTGCGTTTGCCGGCTTACTAGTCAGGGCAGGCGTGGCACTGAGTAGAAACTGAGTTGCCTCCAAAGAAATAGGGTACTACGACTTCCTGGCTGGGAGCTTCCCCTGCCCTGCTTTATAGCGAAAGGGAAACTCAGCATGAACACTCGCCTCGACGGGTGGCCCTGCTCTGCCATGCAGAAGGGGAGGCGTGCGGCAGCTTCTATGAGACCCACGTCGCAGCTCTGCTTTACTTTAAAGGCAGTAAGCTGTAAAGGCCTCCTAGGACCCTCGCGTCCGCACACGATTCTGTCTAAGAACGCTGAGTCACTGCAGGCTCCTAGTGGCCTGGTGAGCCTCATCCAGTCGCGAAGATCCTTAGCTGCACCCCTCCGTAGCTGAGTGTAGGGCAACATATTGAACTCGTGCGTCGGAGAGCTAGACTGCCTCCGGTCACAGACGGATTCAGTAACACGGTTGTAGCACTTCCAGCATTCAATGCCGGTCGGCCTCATTGCCCTGTCAGAGCGATACTGAGAGAGACACTCTGCTTAGCAGTCCTTCTAGGTCCTGTCACCTGCAGTCACCCTACCTCAAGGAGAAACTCGGGTTGGGTTCCACTGCAACTAAAGATCAGTTCTTCGTGGAACACAGCCGGCTTTTGGAAGGTGCACGGGCCCCTAGGCTGACCCACGGCATTCTTTCCTTTAGGCCACGCCCTACAACGCAGAACACGCTGTATGGAGAAGCTGCTTTAGGGAAGGGCCCCCTGAGTACCATGTGTCTCTTTTGAATTTTTCGAAACAATAGGTACTTATGCTTCCCGTCAACCTCGAAATGGGGGCCTGAGGGCACAGGCCTTTTTCTCCCCAGTGTTGACCATTCCACTCGGGCAGCCTGGAAGCTTGTGCCCAAACACTTGTGCTTCCAGGATTCTAGTCATTTCGTGCAGGGCTCGGATAGGAAGTTGACTTTTCTCCCAGAAACAGGGCGCCTCCGGTTCCTGGGTGGGATATCATCTTGCCCTGTGTCTTTCCTTATTTGGGTGTACGCGCACCTCTCACGGTTGTGGCCTCTCCCGTTGCGGAGCGCCGGCTCCTGAGGCTTAGGTGCAGCGGCTAAGGCTCCCGGGTGCGGCACTAGGGCAGCGGGTGGGACCTTCCCGGATCGGGGTACGAACCCGTGTCTCCTGCATCGGCAGGCTGACTTTCAACTACAGTTCCACAAAGAAAGCCTGACCCTGCTTTAGAGCTAAAGGGAACCCGAAACGCAAACACTGGCTTTTCACTACGGCCCTGGGTTTCCGTGCAGAAAGATTGGTGGGCAGCAGCTTCCATGAGGCATTTTGGCTGTGCTACTTCAGTTTCACGAGGGTAGGCCTTTCCGGACTCCTAGCACGTTAGCACCAGTTTCCTTACAGGAACACTCAGGGAGCCGGGCTCCAGTGGGCCTGTGGAGCAGCACCCAGCCCCGTAGGTCCTTCAGCGCACCCCTGTGTTTCCTGAGCGAAGCGCAACACACTGCACTCTTCCCTGGGAGAGCTGGAGATCCTCAGCTCTGCCACAGCTTCAGAGAGACGTTCCTAGCCAGTCCAGCAGGTCAAAAACACTCTTGCTGCCAGGAGTTTAGTCCCTGCGGGCATGCCTGCGAGAGGCAAATGAGCTTTCTCGAAAGAAGCAGGCTGCTTCCAGTTCCTGAGGAAGCTTCCCTGCCCTGCTCTAGGGCGAAAGGGAAACTCAGTGTCCCCACGAGACTCGAAAATCGCCCTGGTGGGCCGTGCCGATTGGAAGGCGTGCAGCACCCTTCCCGAGGCATTCCTTGCTGTTCTGCTTTAAGTTTTCGGTAGTACCCCTTTAAGGAGTCCTAAGAACGTCGTGTCAGCACCCGAGTCAGTGCAAGAACACTGAGTACCGCCAGGCTCCTGGGGCCCGCTTGAGCCTCATCCAGCCCCGAAGGCCCTTAGGTGTACGCCTGTTTATGCCGAGTGTAGGGCAACACACTGCCCTCTTCCTTGGGAGAGGCAGATTTCCTCAGCTCTCCAAGAGCTTCTGAAACAAGGTTGTATCCAGCGCAACATGACAAGGAAGTTGGCTCCCCTTGCCTTACCTGAGCTCTACCTCGAAAAACACTCTGCTTAGCGCTCCTGCTCGGACCTCAAACCTGCAGTCACCTTACCCAAGGAAAAAGTCAGGCTGGGTTCCACTGCAACTGACGCACAGTTCTTCGTGGAACACAGCAGGCTTTTGGAAGATGCCCAGGCCCCTAGGCCGATCTGGGGCTTTCGAAAATTTAGGCAGTTCCCTACAAGCCGAACACCCTGCCTACAAAAGTTGATTTCGGGAAGGGGTCAGTGGGTAGCTTGTGTCTCTTCTGACTTCGGCAGCATAACAGGTCCTTACGCAGTGCGTCAACCTCGAATGGGGGGCCTGATGTCACAAGCCTTGTTTTCCCCGCTGGAAAGCGCCCTGCGTGAGCCCTTGACGCTTCCGGGGAATAGTGCGTTTGCCGGCTTACTAGTCAGGGCAGGCGTGGCACTGAGTAGAAACTGAGTTGCCTCCAAAGAAATAGGGTACTACGACTTCCTGGCTGGGAGCTTCCCCTGCCCTGCTTTATAGCGAAAGGGAAACTCAGCATGAACACTCGCCTCGACGGGTGGCCCTGCTCTGCCATGCAGAAGGGGAGGCGTGCGGCAGCTTCTATGAGACCCACGTCGCAGCTCTGCTTTACTTTAAAGGCAGTAAGCTGTAAAGGCCTCCTAGGACCCTCGCGTCCGCACACGATTCTGCCTAAGAACGCTGAGTCACTGCAGGCTCCTAGTGGCCTGGTGAGCCTCATCCAGTCGCGAAGATCCTTAGCTGCACCCCTCCGTAGCTGAGTGTAGGGCAACATATTGAACTCGTGCGTCGGAGAGCTAGACTGCCTCCGGTCACAGACGGATTCAGTAACACGGTTGTAGCACTTCCAGCATTCAATGCCGGTCGGCCTCATTGCCCTGTCAGAGCGATACTGAGAGAGACACTCTGCTTAGCAGTCCTTCTAGGTCCTGTCACCTGCAGTCACCCTACCTCAAGGAGAAACTCGGGTTGGGTTCCACTGCAACTAAAGATCAGTTCTTCGTGGAACACAGCCGGCTTTTGGAAGGTGCACGGGCCCCTAGGCTGACCCACGGCATTCTTTCCTTTAGGCCACGCCCTACAACGCAGAACACGCTGTATGGAGAAGCTGCTTTAGGGAAGGGCCCCCTGAGTACCATGTGTCTCTTTTGAATTTTTCGAAACAATAGGTACTGATGCTTCCCGTCAACCTCGAAATGGGGGCCTGAGGGCACAGGCCTTTTTCTCCCCAGTGTTGACCATTCCACTCGGGCAGCCTGGAAGCTTGTGCCCAAACACTTGTGCTTCCAGGATTCTAGTCATTTCGTGCAGGGCTCGGATAGGAAGTTGACTTTTCTCCCAGAAACAGGGCGCCTCCGGTTCCTGGGTGGGATATCATCTTGCCCTGTGTCTTTCCTTATTTGGGTGTACGCGCACCTCTCACGGTTGTGGCCTCTCCCGTTGCGGAGCGCCGGCTCCTGAGGCTTAGGTGCAGCGGCTAAGGCTCCCGGGTGCGGCACTAGGGCAGCGGGTGGGACCTTCCCGGATCGGGGTACGAACCCGTGTCTCCTGCATCGGCAGGCTGACTTTCAACTACAGTTCCACAAAGAAAGCCTGACCCTGCTTTAGAGCTAAAGGGAACCCGAAACGCAAACACTGGCTTTTCACTACGGCCCTGGGTTTCCGTGCAGAAAGATTGGTGGGCAGCAGCTTCCATGAGGCATTTTGGCTGTGCTACTTCAGTTTCACGAGGGTAGGCCTTTCCGGACTCCTAGCACGTTAGCACCAGTTTCCTTACAGGAACACTCAGGGAGCCGGGCTCCAGTGGGCCTGTGGAGCAGCACCCAGCCCCGTAGGTCCTTCAGCGCACCCCTGTGTTTCCTGAGCGAAGCGCAACACACTGCACTCTTCCCTGGGAGAGCTGGAGATCCTCAGCTCTGCCACAGCTTCAGAGAGACGTTCCTAGCCAGTCCAGCAGGTCAAAAACACTCTTGCTGCCGGGAGTTTAGTCCCTGCGGGCATGCCTGCGAGAGGCAAATGAGCTTTCTCGAAAGAAGCAGGCTGCTTCCAGTTCCTGAGGAAGCTTCCCTGCCCTGCTCTAGGGCGAAAGGGAAACTCAGTGTCCCCACGAGACTCGAAAATCGCCCTGGTGGGCCGTGCCGATTGGAAGGCGTGCAGCACCCTTCCCGAGGCATTCCTTGCTGTTCTGCTTTAAGTTTTCGGTAGTACCCCTTTAAGGAGTCCTAAGAGCGTCGTGTCAGCACCCGAGTCAGTGCAAGAACACTGAGTACCGCCAGGCTCCTGGGGCCCGCTTGAGCCTCATCCAGCCCCGAAGGCCCTTAGGTGTACGCCTGTTTATGCCGAGTGTAGGGCAACACACTGCCCTCTTCCTTGGGAGAGGCAGATTTCCTCAGCTCTCCAAGAGCTTCTGAAACAAGGTTGTATCCAGCGCAACATGACAAGGAAGTTGGCTCCCCTTGCCTTACCTGAGCTCTACCTCGAAAAACACTCTGCTTAGCGCTCCTTCTCGGACCTCAAACCTGCAGTCACCTTACCCAAGGAAAAAGTCAGGCTGGGTTCCACTGCAACTGACGCACAGTTCTTCGTGGAACACAGCAGGCTTTTGGAAGATGCCCAGGCCCCTAGGCCGATCTGGGGCTTTCGAAAATTTAGGCAGTTCCCTACAAGCCGAACACCCTGCCTACAAAAGTTGATTTCGGGAAGGGGTCAGTGGGTAGCTTGTGTCTCTTCTGACTTCGGCAGCATAACAGGTCCTTACGCAGTGCGTCAACCTCGAATGGGGGGCCTGATGTCACAAGCCTTGTTTTCCCCGCTGGAAAGCGCCCTGCGTGAGCCCTTGACGCTTCCGGGGAATAGTGCGTTTGCCGGCTTACTAGTCAGGGCAGGCGTGGCACTGAGTAGAAACTGAGTTGCCTCCAAAGAAATAGGGTACTACGACTTCCTGGCTGGGAGCTTCCCCTGCCCTGCTTTATAGCGAAAGGGAAACTCAGCATGAACACTCGCCTCGACGGGTGGCCCTGCTCTGCCATGCAGAAGGGGAGGCGTGCGGCAGCTTCTATGAGACCCACGTCGCAGCTCTGCTTTACTTTAAAGGCAGTAAGCTGTAAAGGCCTCCTAGGACCCTCGCGTCCGCACACGATTCTGCCTAAGAACGCTGAGTCACTGCAGGCTCCTAGTGGCCTGGTGAGCCTCATCCAGTCGCGAAGATCCTTAGCTGCACCCCTCCGTAGCTGAGTGTAGGGCAACATATTGAACTCGTGCGTCGGAGAGCTAGACTGCCTCCGGTCACAGACGGATTCAGTAACACGGTTGTAGCACTTCCAGCATTCAATGCCGGTCGGCCTCATTGCCCTGTCAGAGCGATACTGAGAGAGACACTCTGCTTAGCAGTCCTTCTAGGTCCTGTCACCTGCAGTCACCCTACCTCAAGGAGAAACTCGGGTTGGGTTCCACTGCAACTAAAGATCAGTTCTTCGTGGAACACAGCCGGCTTTTGGAAGGTGCACGGGCCCCTAGGCTGACCCACGGCATTCTTTCCTTTAGGCCACGCCCTACAACGCAGAACACGCTGTATGGAGAAGCTGCTTTAGGGAAGGGCCCCCTGAGTACCATGTGTCTCTTTTGAATTTTTCGAAACAATAGGTACTGATGCTTCCCGTCAACCTCGAAATGGGGGCCTGAGGGCACAGGCCTTTTTCTCCCCAGTGTTGACCATTCCACTCGGGCAGCCTGGAAGCTTGTGCCCAAACACTTGTGCTTCCAGGATTCTAGTCATTTCGTGCAGGGCTCGGATGGGAAGTTGACTTTTCTCCCAGAAACAGGGCGCCTCCGGTTCCTGGGTGGGATATCATCTTGCCCTGTGTCTTTCCTTATTTGGGTGTACGCGCACCTCTCACGGTTGTGGCCTCTCCCGTTGCGGAGCGCCGGCTCCTGAGGCTTAGGTGCAGCGGCTAAGGCTCCCGGGTGCGGCACTAGGGCAGCGGGTGGGACCTTCCCGGATCGGGGTACGAACCCGTGTCTCCTGCATCGGCAGGCTGACTTTCAACTACAGTTCCACAAAGAAAGCCTGACCCTGCTTTAGAGCTAAAGGGAACCCGAAACGCAAACACTGGCTTTTCACTACGGCCCTGGGTTTCCGTGCAGAAAGATTGGTGGGCAGCAGCTTCCATGAGGCATTTGGGCTGTGCTACTTCAGTTTCACGAGGGTAGGCCTTTCCGGACTCCTAGCACGTTAGCACCAGTTTCCTTACAGGAACACTCAGGGAGCCGGGCTCCAGTGGGCCTGTGGAGCAGCACCCAGCCCCGTAGGTCCTTCAGCGCACCCCTGTGTTTCCTGAGCGAAGCGCAACACACTGCACTCTTCCCTGGGAGAGCTGGAGATCCTCAGCTCTGCCACAGCTTCAGAGAGACGTTCCTAGCCAGTCCAGCAGGTCAAAAACACTCTTGCTGCCGGGAGTTTAGTCCCTGCGGGCATGCCTGCGAGAGGCAAATGAGCTTTCTCGAAAGAAGCAGGCTGCTTCCAGTTCCTGAGGAAGCTTCCCTGCCCTGCTCTAGGGCGAAAGGGAAACTCAGTGTCCCCACGAGACTCGAAAATCGCCCTGGTGGGCCGTGCCGATTGGAAGGCGTGCAGCACCCTTCCCGAGGCATTCCTTGCTGTTCTGCTTTAAGTTTTCGGTAGTACCCCTTTAAGGAGTCCTAAGAGCGTCGTGTCAGCACCCGAGTCAGTGCAAGAACACTGAGTACCGCCAGGCTCCTGGGGCCCGCTTGAGCCTCATCCAGCCCCGAAGGCCCTTAGGTGTACGCCTGTTTATGCCGAGTGTAGGGCAACACACTGCCCTCTTCCTTGGGAGAGGCAGATTTCCTCAGCTCTCCAAGAGCTTCTGAAACAAGGTTGTATCCAGCGCAACATGACAAGGAAGTTGGCTCCCCTTGCCTTACCTGAGCTCTACCTCGAAAAACACTCTGCTTAGCGCTCCTTCTCGGACCTCAAACCTGCAGTCACCTTACCCAAGGAAAAAGTCAGGCTGGGTTCCACTGCAACTGACGCACAGTTCTTCGTGGAACACAGCAGGCTTTTGGAAGATGCCCAGGCCCCTAGGCCGATCTGGGGCTTTCGAAAATTTAGGCAGTTCCCTACAAGCCGAACACCCTGCCTACAAAAGTTGATTTCGGGAAGGGGTCAGTGGGTAGCTTGTGTCTCTTCTGACTTCGGCAGCATAACAGGTCCTTACGCAGTGCGTCAACCTCGAATGGGGGGCCTGATGTCACAAGCCTTGTTTTCCCCGCTGGAAAGCGCCCTGCGTGAGCCCTTGACGCTTCCGGGGAATAGTGCGTTTGCCGGCTTACTAGTCAGGGCAGGCGTGGCACTGAGTAGAAACTGAGTTGCCTCCAAAGAAATAGGGTACTACGACTTCCTGGCTGGGAGCTTCCCCTGCCCTGCTTTATAGCGAAAGGGAAACTCAGCATGAACACTCGCCTCGACGGGTGGCCCTGCTCTGCCATGCAGAAGGGGAGGCGTGCGGCAGCTTCTATGAGACCCACGTCGCAGCTCTGCTTTACTTTAAAGGCAGTAAGCTGTAAAGGCCTCCTAGGACCCTCGCGTCCGCACACGATTCTGCCTAAGAACGCTGAGTCACTGCAGGCTCCTAGTGGCCTGGTGAGCCTCATCCAGTCGCGAAGATCCTTAGCTGCACCCCTCCGTAGCTGAGTGTAGGGCAACATATTGAACTCGTGCGTCGGAGAGCTAGACTGCCTCCGGTCACAGACGGATTCAGTAACACGGTTGTAGCACTTCCAGCATTCAATGCCGGTCGGCCTCATTGCCCTGTCAGAGCGATACTGAGAGAGACACTCTGCTTAGCAGTCCTTCTAGGTCCTGTCACCTGCAGTCACCCTACCTCAAGGAGAAACTCGGGTTGGGTTCCACTGCAACTAAAGATCAGTTCTTCGTGGAACACAGCCGGCTTTTGGAAGGTGCACGGGCCCCTAGGCTGACCCACGGCATTCTTTCCTTTAGGCCACGCCCTACAACGCAGAACACGCTGTATGGAGAAGCTGCTTTAGGGAAGGGCCCCCTGAGTACCATGTGTCTCTTTTGAATTTTTCGAAACAATAGGTACTGATGCTTCCCGTCAACCTCGAAATGGGGGCCTGAGGGCACAGGCCTTTTTCTCCCCAGTGTTGACCATTCCACTCGGGCAGCCTGGAAGCTTGTGCCCAAACACTTGTGCTTCCAGGATTCTAGTCATTTCGTGCAGGGCTCGGATGGGAAGTTGACTTTTCTCCCAGAAACAGGGCGCCTCCGGTTCCTGGGTGGGATATCATCTTGCCCTGTGTCTTTCCTTATTTGGGTGTACGCGCACCTCTCACGGTTGTGGCCTCTCCCGTTGCGGAGCGCCGGCTCCTGAGGCTTAGGTGCAGCGGCTAAGGCTCCCGGGTGCGGCACTAGGGCAGCGGGTGGGACCTTCCCGGATCGGGGTACGAACCCGTGTCTCCTGCATCGGCAGGCTGACTTTCAACTACAGTTCCACAAAGAAAGCCTGACCCTGCTTTAGAGCTAAAGGGAACCCGAAACGCAAACACTGGCTTTTCACTACGGCCCTGGGTTTCCGTGCAGAAAGATTGGTGGGCAGCAGCTTCCATGAGGCATTTGGGCTGTGCTACTTTAGTTTCACGAGGGTAGGCCTTTCCGGACTCCTAGCACGTTAGCACCAGTTTCCTTACAGGAACACTCAGGGAGCCGGGCTCCAGTGGGCCTGTGGAGCAGCACCCAGCCCCGTAGGTCCTTCAGCGCACCCCTGTGTTTCCTGAGCGAAGCGCAACACACTGCACTCTTCCCTGGGAGAGCTGGAGATCCTCAGCTCTGCCACAGCTTCAGAGAGACGTTCCTAGCCAGTCCAGCAGGTCAAAAACACTCTTGCTGCCGGGAGTTTAGTCCCTGCGGGCATGCCTGCGAGAGGCAAATGAGCTTTCTCGAAAGAAGCAGGCTGCTTCCAGTTCCCGAGGAAGCTTCCCTGCCCTGCTCTAGGGCGAAAGGGAAACTCAGTGTCCCCACGAGACTCGAAAATCGCCCTGGTGGGCCGTGCCGATTGGAAGGCGTGCAGCACCCTTCCCGAGGCATTCCTTGCTGTTCTGCTTTAAGTTTTCGGTAGTACCCCTTTAAGGAGTCCTAAGAACGTCGTGTCAGCACCCGAGTCAGTGCAAGAACACTGAGTACCGCCAGGCTCCTGGGGCCCGCTTGAGCCTCATCCAGCCCCGAAGGCCCTTAGGTGTACGCCTGTTTATGCCGAGTGTAGGGCAACACACTGCCCTCTTCCTTGGGAGAGGCAGATTTCCTCAGCTCTCCAAGAGCTTCTGAAACAAGGTTGTATCCAGCGCAACATGACAAGGAAGTTGGCTCCCCTTGCCTTACCTGAGCTCTACCTCGAAAAACACTCTGCTTAGCGCTCCTTCTCGGACCTCAAACCTGCAGTCACCTTACCCAAGGAAAAAGTCAGGCTGGGTTCCACTGCAACTGACGCACAGTTCTTCGTGGAACACAGCAGGCTTTTGGGAGATGCCCAGGCCCCTAGGCCGATCTGGGGCTTTCGAAAATTTAGGCAGTTCCCTACAAGCCGAACACCCTGCCTACAAAAGTTGATTTCGGGAAGGGGTCAGTGGGTAGCTTGTGTCTCTTCTGACTTCGGCAGCATAACAGGTCCTTACGCAGTGCGTCAACCTCGAATGGGGGGCCTGATGTCACAAGCCTTGTTTTCCCCGCTGGAAAGCGCCCTGCGTGAGCCCTTGACGCTTCCGGGGAATAGTGCGTTTGCCGGCTTACTAGTCAGGGCAGGCGTGGCACTGAGTAGAAACTGAGTTGCCTCCAAAGAAATAGGGTACTACGACTTCCTGGCTGGGAGCTTCCCCTGCCCTGCTTTATAGCGAAAGGGAAACTCAGCATGAACACTCGCCTCGACGGGTGGCCCTGCTCTGCCATGCAGAAGGGGAGGCGTGCGGCAGCTTCTATGAGACCCACGTCGCAGCTCTGCTTTACTTTAAAGGCAGTAAGCTGTAAAGGCCTCCTAGGACCCTCGCGTCCGCACACGATTCTGCCTAAGAACGCTGAGTCACTGCAGGCTCCTAGTGGCCTGGTGAGCCTCATCCAGTCGCGAAGATCCTTAGCTGCACCCCTCCGTAGCTGAGTGTAGGGCAACATATTGAACTCGTGCGTCGGAGAGCTAGACTGCCTCCGGTCACAGACGGATTCAGTAACACGGTTGTAGCACTTCCAGCATTCAATGCCGGTCGGCCTCATTGCCCTGTCAGAGCGATACTGAGAGAGACACTCTGCTTAGCAGTCCTTCTAGGTCCTGTCACCTGCAGTCACCCTACCTCAAGGAGAAACTCGGGTTGGGTTCCACTGCAACTAAAGATCAGTTCTTCGTGGAACACAGCCGGCTTTTGGAAGGTGCACGGGCCCCTAGGCTGACCCACGGCATTCTTTCCTTTAGGCCACGCCCTACAACGCAGAACACGCTGTATGGAGAAGCTGCTTTAGGGAAGGGCCCCCTGAGTACCATGTGTCTCTTTTGAATTTTTCGAAACAATAGGTACTGATGCTTCCCGTCAACCTCGAAATGGGGGCCTGAGGGCACAGGCCTTTTTCTCCCCAGTGTTGACCATTCCACTCGGGCAGCCTGGAAGCTTGTGCCCAAACACTTGTGCTTCCAGGATTCTAGTCATTTCGTGCAGGGCTCGGATAGGAAGTTGACTTTTCTCCCAGAAACAGGGCGCCTCCGGTTCCTGGGTGGGATATCATCTTGCCCTGTGTCTTTCCTTATTTGGGTGTACGCGCACCTCTCACGGTTGTGGCCTCTCCCGTTGCGGAGCGCCGGCTCCTGAGGCTTAGGTGCAGCGGCTAAGGCTCCCGGGTGCGGCACTAGGGCAGCGGGTGGGACCTTCCCGGATCGGGGTACGAACCCGTGTCTCCTGCATCGGCAGGCTGACTTTCAACTACAGTTCCACAAAGAAAGCCTGACCCTGCTTTAGAGCTAAAGGGAACCCGAAACGCAAACACTGGCTTTTCACTACGGCCCTGGGTTTCCGTGCAGAAAGATTGGTGGGCAGCAGCTTCCATGAGGCATTTGGGCTGTGCTACTTTAGTTTCACGAGGGTAGGCCTTTCCGGACTCCTAGCACGTTAGCACCAGTTTCCTTACAGGAACACTCAGGGAGCCGGGCTCCAGTGGGCCTGTGGAGCAGCACCCAGCCCCGTAGGTCCTTCAGCGCACCCCTGTGTTTCCTGAGCGAAGCGCAACACACTGCACTCTTCCCTGGGAGAGCTGGAGATCCTCAGCTCTGCCACAGCTTCAGAGAGACGTTCCTAGCCAGTCCAGCAGGTCAAAAACACTCTTGCTGCCGGGAGTTTAGTCCCTGCGGGCATGCCTGCGAGAGGCAAATGAGCTTTCTCGAAAGAAGCAGGCTGCTTCCAGTTCCCGAGGAAGCTTCCCTGCCCTGCTCTAGGGCGAAAGGGAAACTCAGTGTCCCCACGAGACTCGAAAATCGCCCTGGTGGGCCGTGCCGATTGGAAGGCGTGCAGCACCCTTCCCGAGGCATTCCTTGCTGTTCTGCTTTAAGTTTTCGGTAGTACCCCTTTAAGGAGTCCTAAGAACGTCGTGTCAGCACCCGAGTCAGTGCAAGAACACTGAGTACCGCCAGGCTCCTGGGGCCCGCTTGAGCCTCATCCAGCCCCGAAGGCCCTTAGGTGTACGCCTGTTTATGCCGAGTGTAGGGCAACACACTGCCCTCTTCCTTGGGAGAGGCAGATTTCCTCAGCTCTCCAAGAGCTTCTGAAACAAGGTTGTATCCAGCGCAACATGACAAGGAAGTTGGCTCCCCTTGCCTTACCTGAGCTCTACCTCGAAAAACACTCTGCTTAGCGCTCCTTCTCGGACCTCAAACCTGCAGTCACCTTACCCAAGGAAAAAGTCAGGCTGGGTTCCACTGCAACTGACGCACAGTTCTTCGTGGAACACAGCAGGCTTTTGGGAGATGCCCAGGCCCCTAGGCCGATCTGGGGCTTTCGAAAATTTAGGCAGTTCCCTACAAGCCGAACACCCTGCCTACAAAAGTTGATTTCGGGAAGGGGTCAGTGGGTAGCTTGTGTCTCTTCTGACTTCGGCAGCATAACAGGTCCTTACGCAGTGCGTCAACCTCGAATGGGGGGCCTGATGTCACAAGCCTTGTTTTCCCCGCTGGAAAGCGCCCTGCGTGAGCCCTTGACGCTTCCGGGGAATAGTGCGTTTGCCGGCTTACTAGTCAGGGCAGGCGTGGCACTGAGTAGAAACTGAGTTGCCTCCAAAGAAATAGGGTACTACGACTTCCTGGCTGGGAGCTTCCCCTGCCCTGCTTTATAGCGAAAGGGAAACTCAGCATGAACACTCGCCTCGACGGGTGGCCCTGCTCTGCCATGCAGAAGGGGAGGCGTGCGGCAGCTTCTATGAGACCCACGTCGCAGCTCTGCTTTACTTTAAAGGCAGTAAGCTGTAAAGGCCTCCTAGGACCCTCGCGTCCGCACACGATTCTGCCTAAGAACGCTGAGTCACTGCAGGCTCCTAGTGGCCTGGTGAGCCTCATCCAGTCGCGAAGATCCTTAGCTGCACCCCTCCGTAGCTGAGTGTAGGGCAACATATTGAACTCGTGCGTCGGAGAGCTAGACTGCCTCCGGTCACAGACGGATTCAGTAACACGGTTGTAGCACTTCCAGCATTCAATGCCGGTCGGCCTCATTGCCCTGTCAGAGCGATACTGAGAGAGACACTCTGCTTAGCAGTCCTTCTAGGTCCTGTCACCTGCAGTCACCCTACCTCAAGGAGAAACTCGGGTTGGGTTCCACTGCAACTAAAGATCAGTTCTTCGTGGAACACAGCCGGCTTTTGGAAGGTGCACGGGCCCCTAGGCTGACCCACGGCATTCTTTCCTTTAGGCCACGCCCTACAACGCAGAACACGCTGTATGGAGAAGCTGCTTTAGGGAAGGGCCCCCTGAGTACCATGTGTCTCTTTTGAATTTTTCGAAACAATAGGTACTGATGCTTCCCGTCAACCTCGAAATGGGGGCCTGAGGGCACAGGCCTTTTTCTCCCCAGTGTTGACCATTCCACTCGGGCAGCCTGGAAGCTTGTGCCCAAACACTTGTGCTTCCAGGATTCTAGTCATTTCGTGCAGGGCTCGGATGGGAAGTTGACTTTTCTCCCAGAAACAGGGCGCCTCCGGTTCCTGGGTGGGATATCATCTTGCCCTGTGTCTTTCCTTATTTGGGTGTACGCGCACCTCTCACGGTTGTGGCCTCTCCCGTTGCGGAGCGCCGGCTCCTGAGGCTTAGGTGCAGCGGCTAAGGCTCCCGGGTGCGGCACTAGGGCAGCGGGTGGGACCTTCCCGGATCGGGGTACGAACCCGTGTCTCCTGCATCGGCAGGCTGACTTTCAACTACAGTTCCACAAAGAAAGCCTGACCCTGCTTTAGAGCTAAAGGGAACCCGAAACGCAAACACTGGCTTTTCACTACGGCCCTGGGTTTCCGTGCAGAAAGATTGGTGGGCAGCAGCTTCCATGAGGCATTTGGGCTGTGCTACTTTAGTTTCACGAGGGTAGGCCTTTCCGGACTCCTAGCACGTTAGCACCAGTTTCCTTACAGGAACACTCAGGGAGCCGGGCTCCAGTGGGCCTGTGGAGCAGCACCCAGCCCCGTAGGTCCTTCAGCGCACCCCTGTGTTTCCTGAGCGAAGCGCAACACACTGCACTCTTCCCTGGGAGAGCTGGAGATCCTCAGCTCTGCCACAGCTTCAGAGAGACGTTCCTAGCCAGTCCAGCAGGTCAAAAACACTCTTGCTGCCGGGAGTTTAGTCCCTGCGGGCATGCCTGCGAGAGGCAAAGGAGCTTTCTCGAAAGAAGCAGGCTGCTTCCAGTTCCTGAGGAAGCTTCCCTGCCCTGCTCTAGGGCGAAAGGGAAACTCAGTGTCCCCACGAGACTCGAAAATCGCCCTGGTGGGCCGTGCCGATTGGAAGGCGTGCAGCACCCTTCCCGAGGCATTCCTTGCTGTTCTGCTTTAAGTTTTCGGTAGTACCCCTTTAAGGAGTCCTAAGAACGTCGTGTCAGCACCCGAGTCAGTGCAAGAACACTGAGTACCGCCAGGCTCCTGGGGCCCGCTTGAGCCTCATCCAGCCCCGAAGGCCCTTAGGTGTACGCCTGTTTATGCCGAGTGTAGGGCAACACACTGCCCTCTTCCTTGGGAGAGGCAGATTTCCTCAGCTCTCCAAGAGCTTCTGAAACAAGGTTGTATCCAGCGCAACATGACAAGGAAGTTGGCTCCCCTTGCCTTACCTGAGCTCTACCTCGAAAAACACTCTGCTTAGCGCTCCTTCTCGGACCTCAAACCTGCAGTCACCTTACCCAAGGAAAAAGTCAGGCTGGGTTCCACTGCAACTGACGCACAGTTCTTCGTGGAACACAGCAGGCTTTTGGAAGATGCCCAGGCCCCTAGGCCGATCTGGGGCTTTCGAAAATTTAGGCAGTTCCCTACAAGCCGAACACCCTGCCTACAAAAGTTGATTTCGGGAAGGGGTCAGTGGGTAGCTTGTGTCTCTTCTGACTTCGGCAGCATAACAGGTCCTTACGCAGTGCGTCAACCTCGAATGGGGGGCCTGATGTCACAAGCCTTGTTTTCCCCGCTGGAAAGCGCCCTGCGTGAGCCCTTGACGCTTCCGGGGAATAGTGCGTTTGCCGGCTTACTAGTCAGGGCAGGCGTGGCACTGAGTAGAAACTGAGTTGCCTCCAAAGAAATAGGGTACTACGACTTCCTGGCTGGGAGCTTCCCCTGCCCTGCTTTATAGCGAAAGGGAAACTCAGCATGAACACTCGCCTCGACGGGTGGCCCTGCTCTGCCATGCAGAAGGGGAGGCGTGCGGCAGCTTCTATGAGACCCACGTCGCAGCTCTGCTTTACTTTAAAGGCAGTAAGCTGTAAAGGCCTCCTAGGACCCTCGCGTCCGCACACGATTCTGTCTAAGAACGCTGAGTCACTGCAGGCTCCTAGTGGCCTGGTGAGCCTCATCCAGTCGCGAAGATCCTTAGCTGCACCCCTCCGTAGCTGAGTGTAGGGCAACATATTGAACTCGTGCGTCGGAGAGCTAGACTGCCTCCGGTCACAGACGGATTCAGTAACACGGTTGTAGCACTTCCAGCATTCAATGCCGGTCGGCCTCATTGCCCTGTCAGAGCGATACTGAGAGAGACACTCTGCTTAGCAGTCCTTCTAGGTCCTGTCACCTGCAGTCACCCTACCTCAAGGAGAAACTCGGGTTGGGTTCCACTGCAACTAAAGATCAGTTCTTCGTGGAACACAGCCGGCTTTTGGAAGGTGCACGGGCCCCTAGGCTGACCCACGGCATTCTTTCCTTTAGGCCACGCCCTACAACGCAGAACACGCTGTATGGAGAAGCTGCTTTAGGGAAGGGCCCCCTGAGTACCATGTGTCTCTTTTGAATTTTTCGAAACAATAGGTACTGATGCTTCCCGTCAACCTCGAAATGGGGGCCTGAGGGCACAGGCCTTTTTCTCCCCAGTGTTGACCATTCCACTCGGGCAGCCTGGAAGCTTGTGCCCAAACACTTGTGCTTCCAGGATTCTAGTCATTTCGTGCAGGGCTCGGATAGGAAGTTGACTTTTCTCCCAGAAACAGGGCGCCTCCGGTTCCTGGGTGGGATATCATCTTGCCCTGTGTCTTTCCTTATTTGGGTGTACGCGCACCTCTCACGGTTGTGGCCTCTCCCGTTGCGGAGCGCCGGCTCCTGAGGCTTAGGTGCAGCGGCTAAGGCTCCCGGGTGCGGCACTAGGGCAGCGGGTGGGACCTTCCCGGATCGGGGTACGAACCCGTGTCTCCTGCATCGGCAGGCTGACTTTCAACTACAGTTCCACAAAGAAAGCCTGACCCTGCTTTAGAGCTAAAGGGAACCCGAAACGCAAACACTGGCTTTTCACTACGGCCCTGGGTTTCCGTGCAGAAAGATTGGTGGGCAGCAGCTTCCATGAGGCATTTGGGCTGTGCTACTTTAGTTTCACGAGGGTAGGCCTTTCCGGACTCCTAGCACGTTAGCACCAGTTTCCTTACAGGAACACTCAGGGAGCCGGGCTCCAGTGGGCCTGTGGAGCAGCACCCAGCCCCGTAGGTCCTTCAGCGCACCCCTGTGTTTCCTGAGCGAAGCGCAACACACTGCACTCTTCCCTGGGAGAGCTGGAGATCCTCAGCTCTGCCACAGCTTCAGAGAGACGTTCCTAGCCAGTCCAGCAGGTCAAAAACACTCTTGCTGCCGGGAGTTTAGTCCCTGCGGGCATGCCTGCGAGAGGCAAAGGAGCTTTCTCGAAAGAAGCAGGCTGCTTCCAGTTCCTGAGGAAGCTTCCCTGCCCTGCTCTAGGGCGAAAGGGAAACTCAGTGTCCCCACGAGACTCGAAAATCGCCCTGGTGGGCCGTGCCGATTGGAAGGCGTGCAGCACCCTTCCCGAGGCATTCCTTGCTGTTCTGCTTTAAGTTTTCGGTAGTACCCCTTTAAGGAGTCCTAAGAACGTCGTGTCAGCACCCGAGTCAGTGCAAGAACACTGAGTACCGCCAGGCTCCTGGGGCCCGCTTGAGCCTCATCCAGCCCCGAAGGCCCTTAGGTGTACGCCTGTTTATGCCGAGTGTAGGGCAACACACTGCCCTCTTCCTTGGGAGAGGCAGATTTCCTCAGCTCTCCAAGAGCTTCTGAAACAAGGTTGTATCCAGCGCAACATGACAAGGAAGTTGGCTCCCCTTGCCTTACCTGAGCTCTACCTCGAAAAACACTCTGCTTAGCGCTCCTTCTCGGACCTCAAACCTGCAGTCACCTTACCCAAGGAAAAAGTCAGGCTGGGTTCCACTGCAACTGACGCACAGTTCTTCGTGGAACACAGCAGGCTTTTGGAAGATGCCCAGGCCCCTAGGCCGATCTGGGGCTTTCGAAAATTTAGGCAGTTCCCTACAAGCCGAACACCCTGCCTACAAAAGTTGATTTCGGGAAGGGGTCAGTGGGTAGCTTGTGTCTCTTCTGACTTCGGCAGCATAACAGGTCCTTACGCAGTGCGTCAACCTCGAATGGGGGGCCTGATGTCACAAGCCTTGTTTTCCCCGCTGGAAAGCGCCCTGCGTGAGCCCTTGACGCTTCCGGGGAATAGTGCGTTTGCCGGCTTACTAGTCAGGGCAGGCGTGGCACTGAGTAGAAACTGAGTTGCCTCCAAAGAAATAGGGTACTACGACTTCCTGGCTGGGAGCTTCCCCTGCCCTGCTTTATAGCGAAAGGGAAACTCAGCATGAACACTCGCCTCGACGGGTGGCCCTGCTCTGCCATGCAGAAGGGGAGGCGTGCGGCAGCTTCTATGAGACCCACGTCGCAGCTCTGCTTTACTTTAAAGGCAGTAAGCTGTAAAGGCCTCCTAGGACCCTCGCGTCCGCACACGATTCTGCCTAAGAACGCTGAGTCACTGCAGGCTCCTAGTGGCCTGGTGAGCCTCATCCAGTCGCGAAGATCCTTAGCTGCACCCCTCCGTAGCTGAGTGTAGGGCAACATATTGAACTCGTGCGTCGGAGAGCTAGACTGCCTCCGGTCACAGACGGATTCAGTAACACGGTTGTAGCACTTCCAGCATTCAATGCCGGTCGGCCTCATTGCCCTGTCAGAGCGATACTGAGAGAGACACTCTGCTTAGCAGTCCTTCTAGGTCCTGTCACCTGCAGTCACCCTACCTCAAGGAGAAACTCGGGTTGGGTTCCACTGCAACTAAAGATCAGTTCTTCGTGGAACACAGCCGGCTTTTGGAAGGTGCACGGGCCCCTAGGCTGACCCACGGCATTCTTTCCTTTAGGCCACGCCCTACAACGCAGAACACGCTGTATGGAGAAGCTGCTTTAGGGAAGGGCCCCCTGAGTACCATGTGTCTCTTTTGAATTTTTCGAAACAATAGGTACTGATGCTTCCCGTCAACCTCGAAATGGGGGCCTGAGGGCACAGGCCTTTTTCTCCCCAGTGTTGACCATTCCACTCGGGCAGCCTGGAAGCTTGTGCCCAAACACTTGTGCTTCCAGGATTCTAGTCATTTCGTGCAGGGCTCGGATAGGAAGTTGACTTTTCTCCCAGAAACAGGGCGCCTCCGGTTCCTGGGTGGGATATCATCTTGCCCTGTGTCTTTCCTTATTTGGGTGTACGCGCACCTCTCACGGTTGTGGCCTCTCCCGTTGCGGAGCGCCGGCTCCTGAGGCTTAGGTGCAGCGGCTAAGGCTCCCGGGTGCGGCACTAGGGCAGCGGGTGGGACCTTCCCGGATCGGGGTACGAACCCGTGTCTCCTGCATCGGCAGGCTGACTTTCAACTACAGTTCCACAAAGAAAGCCTGACCCTGCTTTAGAGCTAAAGGGAACCCGAAACGCAAACACTGGCTTTTCACTACGGCCCTGGGTTTCCGTGCAGAAAGATTGGTGGGCAGCAGCTTCCATGAGGCATTTGGGCTGTGCTACTTCAGTTTCACGAGGGTAGGCCTTTCCGGACTCCTAGCACGTTAGCACCAGTTTCCTTACAGGAACACTCAGGGAGCCGGGCTCCAGTGGGCCTGTGGAGCAGCACCCAGCCCCGTAGGTCCTTCAGCGCACCCCTGTGTTTCCTGAGCGAAGCGCAACACACTGCACTCTTCCCTGGGAGAGCTGGAGATCCTCAGCTCTGCCACAGCTTCAGAGAGACGTTCCTAGCCAGTCCAGCAGGTCAAAAACACTCTTGCTGCCGGGAGTTTAGTCCCTGCGGGCATGCCTGCGAGAGGCAAATGAGCTTTCTCGAAAGAAGCAGGCTGCTTCCAGTTCCTGAGGAAGCTTCCCTGCCCTGCTCTAGGGCGAAAGGGAAACTCAGTGTCCCCACGAGACTCGAAAATCGCCCTGGTGGGCCGTGCCGATTGGAAGGCGTGCAGCACCCTTCCCGAGGCATTCCTTGCTGTTCTGCTTTAAGTTTTCGGTAGTACCCCTTTAAGGAGTCCTAAGAACGTCGTGTCAGCACCCGAGTCAGTGCAAGAACACTGAGTACCGCCAGGCTCCTGGGGCCCGCTTGAGCCTCATCCAGCCCCGAAGGCCCTTAGGTGTACGCCTGTTTATGCCGAGTGTAGGGCAACACACTGCCCTCTTCCTTGGGAGAGGCAGATTTCCTCAGCTCTCCAAGAGCTTCTGAAACAAGGTTGTATCCAGCGCAACATGACAAGGAAGTTGGCTCCCCTTGCCTTACCTGAGCTCTACCTCGAAAAACACTCTGCTTAGCGCTCCTTCTCGGACCTCAAACCTGCAGTCACCTTACCCAAGGAAAAAGTCAGGCTGGGTTCCACTGCAACTGACGCACAGTTCTTCGTGGAACACAGCAGGCTTTTGGGAGATGCCCAGGCCCCTAGGCCGATCTGGGGCTTTCGAAAATTTAGGCAGTTCCCTACAAGCCGAACACCCTGCCTACAAAAGTTGATTTCGGGAAGGGGTCAGTGGGTAGCTTGTGTCTCTTCTGACTTCGGCAGCATAACAGGTCCTTACGCAGTGCGTCAACCTCGAATGGGGGGCCTGATGTCACAAGCCTTGTTTTCCCCGCTGGAAAGCGCCCTGCGTGAGCCCTTGACGCTTCCGGGGAATAGTGCGTTTGCCGGCTTACTAGTCAGGGCAGGCGTGGCACTGAGTAGAAACTGAGTTGCCTCCAAAGAAATAGGGTACTACGACTTCCTGGCTGGGAGCTTCCCCTGCCCTGCTTTATAGCGAAAGGGAAACTCAGCATGAACACTCGCCTCGACGTGTGGCCCTGCTCTGCCATGCAGAAGGGGAGGCGTGCGGCAGCTTCTATGAGACCCACGTCGCAGCTCTGCTTTACTTTAAAGGCAGTAAGCTGTAAAGGCCTCCTAGGACCCTCGCGTCCGCACACGATTCTGTCTAAGAACGCTGAGTCACTGCAGGCTCCTAGTGGCCTGGTGAGCCTCATCCAGTCGCGAAGATCCTTAGCTGCACCCCTCCGTAGCTGAGTGTAGGGCAACATATTGAACTCGTGCGTCGGAGAGCTAGACTGCCTCCGGTCACAGACGGATTCAGTAACACGGTTGTAGCACTTCCAGCATTCAATGCCGGTCGGCCTCATTGCCCTGTCAGAGCGATACTGAGAGAGACACTCTGCTTAGCAGTCCTTCTAGGTCCTGTCACCTGCAGTCACCCTACCTCAAGGAGAAACTCGGGTTGGGTTCCACTGCAACTAAAGATCAGTTCTTCGTGGAACACAGCCGGCTTTTGGAAGGTGCACGGGCCCCTAGGCTGACCCACGGCATTCTTTCCTTTAGGCCACGCCCTACAACGCAGAACACGCTGTATGGAGAAGCTGCTTTAGGGAAGGGCCCCCTGAGTACCATGTGTCTCTTTTGAATTTTTCGAAACAATAGGTACTGATGCTTCCCGTCAACCTCGAAATGGGGGCCTGAGGGCACAGGCCTTTTTCTCCCCAGTGTTGACCATTCCACTCGGGCAGCCTGGAAGCTTGTGCCCAAACACTTGTGCTTCCAGGATTCTAGTCATTTCGTGCAGGGCTCGGATAGGAAGTTGACTTTTCTCCCAGAAACAGGGCGCCTCCGGTTCCTGGGTG
The DNA here is from genome assembly GCF_964341445.2 of Mesoplodon mirus. NCBI lineage: Eukaryota > Metazoa > Chordata > Mammalia > Artiodactyla > Ziphiidae > Mesoplodon > Mesoplodon mirus. The sequence continues at coordinate 37,213,309 of NC_138993.1, forward strand.
GGATATCATCTTGCCCTGTGTCTTTCCTTATTTGGGTGTACGCGCACCTCTCACGGTTGTGGCCTCTCCCGTTGCGGAGCGCCGGCTCCTGAGGCTTAGGTGCAGCGGCTAAGGCTCCCGGGTGCGGCACTAGGGCAGCGGGTGGGACCTTCCCGGATCGGGGTACGAACCCGTGTCTCCTGCATCGGCAGGCTGACTTTCAACTACAGTTCCACAAAGAAAGCCTGACCCTGCTTTAGAGCTAAAGGGAACCCGAAACGCAAACACTGGCTTTTCACTACGGCCCTGGGTTTCCGTGCAGAAAGATTGGTGGGCAGCAGCTTCCATGAGGCATTTGGGCTGTGCTACTTCAGTTTCACGAGGGTAGGCCTTTCCGGACTCCTAGCACGTTAGCACCAGTTTCCTTACAGGAACACTCAGGGAGCCGGGCTCCAGTGGGCCTGTGGAGCAGCACCCAGCCCCGTAGGTCCTTCAGCGCACCCCTGTGTTTCCTGAGCGAAGCGCAACACACTGCACTCTTCCCTGGGAGAGCTGGAGATCCTCAGCTCTGCCACAGCTTCAGAGAGACGTTCCTAGCCAGTCCAGCAGGTCAAAAACACTCTTGCTGCCGGGAGTTTAGTCCCTGCGGGCATGCCTGCGAGAGGCAAATGAGCTTTCTCGAAAGAAGCAGGCTGCTTCCAGTTCCCGAGGAAGCTTCCCTGCCCTGCTCTAGGGCGAAAGGGAAACTCAGTGTCCCCACGAGACTCGAAAATCGCCCTGGTGGGCCGTGCCGATTGGAAGGCGTGCAGCACCCTTCCCGAGGCATTCCTTGCTGTTCTGCTTTAAGTTTTCGGTAGTACCCCTTTAAGGAGTCCTAAGAACGTCGTGTCAGCACCCGAGTCAGTGCAAGAACACTGAGTACCGCCAGGCTCCTGGGGCCCGCTTGAGCCTCATCCAGCCCCGAAGGCCCTTAGGTGTACGCCTGTTTATGCCGAGTGTAGGGCAACACACTGCCCTCTTCCTTGGGAGAGGCAGATTTCCTCAGCTCTCCAAGAGCTTCTGAAACAAGGTTGTATCCAGCGCAACATGACAAGGAAGTTGGCTCCCCTTGCCTTACCTGAGCTCTACCTCGAAAAACACTCTGCTTAGCGCTCCTGCTCGGACCTCAAACCTGCAGTCACCTTACCCAAGGAAAAAGTCAGGCTGGGTTCCACTGCAACTGACGCACAGTTCTTCGTGGAACACAGCAGGCTTTTGGAAGATGCCCAGGCCCCTAGGCCGATCTGGGGCTTTCGAAAATTTAGGCAGTTCCCTACAAGCCGAACACCCTGCCTACAAAAGTTGATTTCGGGAAGGGGTCAGTGGGTAGCTTGTGTCTCTTCTGACTTCGGCAGCATAACAGGTCCTTACGCAGTGCGTCAACCTCGAATGGGGGGCCTGATGTCACAAGCCTTGTTTTCCCCGCTGGAAAGCGCCCTGCGTGAGCCCTTGACGCTTCCGGGGAATAGTGCGTTTGCCGGCTTACTAGTCAGGGCAGGCGTGGCACTGAGTAGAAACTGAGTTGCCTCCAAAGAAATAGGGTACTACGACTTCCTGGCTGGGAGCTTCCCCTGCCCTGTTTTATAGCGAAAGGGAAACTCAGCATGAACACTCGCCTCGACGGGTGGCCCTGCTCTGCCATGCAGAAGGGGAGGCGTGCGGCAGCTTCTATGAGACCCACGTCGCAGCTCTGCTTTACTTTAAAGGCAGTAAGCTGTAAAGGCCTCCTAGGACCCTCGCGTCCGCACACGATTCTGTCTAAGAACGCTGAGTCACTGCAGGCTCCTAGTGGCCTGGTGAGCCTCATCCAGTCGCGAAGATCCTTAGCTGCACCCCTCCGTAGCTGAGTGTAGGGCAACATATTGAACTCGTGCGTCGGAGAGCTAGACTGCCTCCGGTCACAGACGGATTCAGTAACACGGTTGTAGCACTTCCAGCATTCAATGCCGGTCGGCCTCATTGCCCTGTCAGAGCGATACTGAGAGAGACACTCTGCTTAGCAGTCCTTCTAGGTCCTGTCACCTGCAGTCACCCTACCTCAAGGAGAAACTCGGGTTGGGTTCCACTGCAACTAAAGATCAGTTCTTCGTGGAACACAGCCGGCTTTTGGAAGGTGCACGGGCCCCTAGGCTGACCCACGGCATTCTTTCCTTTAGGCCACGCCCTACAACGCAGAACACGCTGTATGGAGAAGCTGCTTTAGGGAAGGGCCCCCTGAGTACCATGTGTCTCTTTTGAATTTTTCGAAACAATAGGTACTGATGCTTCCCGTCAACCTCGAAATGGGGGCCTGAGGGCACAGGCCTTTTTCTCCCCAGTGTTGACCATTCCACTCGGGCAGCCTGGAAGCTTGTGCCCAAACACTTGTGCTTCCAGGATTCTAGTCATTTCGTGCAGGGCTCGGATAGGAAGTTGACTTTTCTCCCAGAAACAGGGCGCCTCCGGTTCCTGGGTGGGATATCATCTTGCCCTGTGTCTTTCCTTATTTGGGTGTACGCGCACCTCTCACGGTTGTGGCCTCTCCCGTTGCGGAGCGCCGGCTCCTGAGGCTTAGGTGCAGCGGCTAAGGCTCCCGGGTGCGGCACTAGGGCAGCGGGTGGGACCTTCCCGGATCGGGGTACGAACCCGTGTCTCCTGCATCGGCAGGCTGACTTTCAACTACAGTTCCACAAAGAAAGCCTGACCCTGCTTTAGAGCTAAAGGGAACCCGAAACGCAAACACTGGCTTTTCACTACGGCCCTGGGTTTCCGTGCAGAAAGATTGGTGGGCAGCAGCTTCCATGAGGCATTTGGGCTGTGCTACTTCAGTTTCACGAGGGTAGGCCTTTCCGGACTCCTAGCACGTTAGCACCAGTTTCCTTACAGGAACACTCAGGGAGCCGGGCTCCAGTGGGCCTGTGGAGCAGCACCCAGCCCCGTAGGTCCTTCAGCGCACCCCTGTGTTTCCTGAGCGAAGCGCAACACACTGCACTCTTCCCTGGGAGAGCTGGAGATCCTCAGCTCTGCCACAGCTTCAGAGAGACGTTCCTAGCCAGTCCAGCAGGTCAAAAACACTCTTGCTGCCGGGAGTTTAGTCCCTGCGGGCATGCCTGCGAGAGGCAAATGAGCTTTCTCGAAAGAAGCAGGCTGCTTCCAGTTCCCGAGGAAGCTTCCCTGCCCTGCTCTAGGGCGAAAGGGAAACTCAGTGTCCCCACGAGACTCGAAAATCGCCCTGGTGGGCCGTGCCGATTGGAAGGCGTGCAGCACCCTTCCCGAGGCATTCCTTGCTGTTCTGCTTTAAGTTTTCGGTAGTACCCCTTTAAGGAGTCCTAAGAACGTCGTGTCAGCACCCGAGTCAGTGCAAGAACACTGAGTACCGCCAGGCTCCTGGGGCCCGCTTGAGCCTCATCCAGCCCCGAAGGCCCTTAGGTGTACGCCTGTTTATGCCGAGTGTAGGGCAACACACTGCCCTCTTCCTTGGGAGAGGCAGATTTCCTCAGCTCTCCAAGAGCTTCTGAAACAAGGTTGTATCCAGCGCAACATGACAAGGAAGTTGGCTCCCCTTGCCTTACCTGAGCTCTACCTCGAAAAACACTCTGCTTAGCGCTCCTGCTCGGACCTCAAACCTGCAGTCACCTTACCCAAGGAAAAAGTCAGGCTGGGTTCCACTGCAACTGACGCACAGTTCTTCGTGGAACACAGCAGGCTTTTGGAAGATGCCCAGGCCCCTAGGCCGATCTGGGGCTTTCGAAAATTTAGGCAGTTCCCTACAAGCCGAACACCCTGCCTACAAAAGTTGATTTCGGGAAGGGGTCAGTGGGTAGCTTGTGTCTCTTCTGACTTCGGCAGCATAACAGGTCCTTACGCAGTGCGTCAACCTCGAATGGGGGGCCTGATGTCACAAGCCTTGTTTTCCCCGCTGGAAAGCGCCCTGCGTGAGCCCTTGACGCTTCCGGGGAATAGTGCGTTTGCCGGCTTACTAGTCAGGGCAGGCGTGGCACTGAGTAGAAACTGAGTTGCCTCCAAAGAAATAGGGTACTACGACTTCCTGGCTGGGAGCTTCCCCTGCCCTGCTTTATAGCGAAAGGGAAACTCAGCATGAACACTCGCCTCGACGTGTGGCCCTGCTCTGCCATGCAGAAGGGGAGGCGTGCGGCAGCTTCTATGAGACCCACGTCGCAGCTCTGCTTTACTTTAAAGGCAGTAAGCTGTAAAGGCCTCCTAGGACCCTCGCGTCCGCACACGATTCTGTCTAAGAACGCTGAGTCACTGCAGGCTCCTAGTGGCCTGGTGAGCCTCATCCAGTCGCGAAGATCCTTAGCTGCACCCCTCCGTAGCTGAGTGTAGGGCAACATATTGAACTCGTGCGTCGGAGAGCTAGACTGCCTCCGGTCACAGACGGATTCAGTAACACGGTTGTAGCACTTCCAGCATTCAATGCCGGTCGGCCTCATTGCCCTGTCAGAGCGATACTGAGAGAGACACTCTGCTTAGCAGTCCTTCTAGGTCCTGTCACCTGCAGTCACCCTACCTCAAGGAGAAACTCGGGTTGGGTTCCACTGCAACTAAAGATCAGTTCTTCGTGGAACACAGCCGGCTTTTGGAAGGTGCACGGGCCCCTAGGCTGACCCACGGCATTCTTTCCTTTAGGCCACGCCCTACAACGCAGAACACGCTGTATGGAGAAGCTGCTTTAGGGAAGGGCCCCCTGAGTACCATGTGTCTCTTTTGAATTTTTCGAAACAATAGGTACTGATGCTTCCCGTCAACCTCGAAATGGGGGCCTGAGGGCACAGGCCTTTTTCTCCCCAGTGTTGACCATTCCACTCGGGCAGCCTGGAAGCTTGTGCCCAAACACTTGTGCTTCCAGGATTCTAGTCATTTCGTGCAGGGCTCGGATAGGAAGTTGACTTTTCTCCCAGAAACAGGGCGCCTCCGGTTCCTGGGTGGGATATCATCTTGCCCTGTGTCTTTCCTTATTTGGGTGTACGCGCACCTCTCACGGTTGTGGCCTCTCCCGTTGCGGAGCGCCGGCTCCTGAGGCTTAGGTGCAGCGGCTAAGGCTCCCGGGTGCGGCACTAGGGCAGCGGGTGGGACCTTCCCGGATCGGGGTACGAACCCGTGTCTCCTGCATCGGCAGGCTGACTTTCAACTACAGTTCCACAAAGAAAGCCTGACCCTGCTTTAGAGCTAAAGGGAACCCGAAACGCAAACACTGGCTTTTCACTACGGCCCTGGGTTTCCGTGCAGAAAGATTGGTGGGCAGCAGCTTCCATGAGGCATTTGGGCTGTGCTACTTCAGTTTCACGAGGGTAGGCCTTTCCGGACTCCTAGCACGTTAGCACCAGTTTCCTTACAGGAACACTCAGGGAGCCGGGCTCCAGTGGGCCTGTGGAGCAGCACCCAGCCCCGTAGGTCCTTCAGCGCACCCCTGTGTTTCCTGAGCGAAGCGCAACACACTGCACTCTTCCCTGGGAGAGCTGGAGATCCTCAGCTCTGCCACAGCTTCAGAGAGACGTTCCTAGCCAGTCCAGCAGGTCAAAAACACTCTTGCTGCCGGGAGTTTAGTCCCTGCGGGCATGCCTGCGAGAGGCAAATGAGCTTTCTCGAAAGAAGCAGGCTGCTTCCAGTTCCCGAGGAAGCTTCCCTGCCCTGCTCTAGGGCGAAAGGGAAACTCAGTGTCCCCACGAGACTCGAAAATCGCCCTGGTGGGCCGTGCCGATTGGAAGGCGTGCAGCACCCTTCCCGAGGCATTCCTTGCTGTTCTGCTTTAAGTTTTCGGTAGTACCCCTTTAAGGAGTCCTAAGAACGTCGTGTCAGCACCCGAGTCAGTGCAAGAACACTGAGTACCGCCAGGCTCCTGGGGCCCGCTTGAGCCTCATCCAGCCCCGAAGGCCCTTAGGTGTACGCCTGTTTATGCCGAGTGTAGGGCAACACACTGCCCTCTTCCTTGGGAGAGGCAGATTTCCTCAGCTCTCCAAGAGCTTCTGAAACAAGGTTGTATCCAGCGCAACATGACAAGGAAGTTGGCTCCCCTTGCCTTACCTGAGCTCTACCTCGAAAAACACTCTGCTTAGCGCTCCTGCTCGGACCTCAAACCTGCAGTCACCTTACCCAAGGAAAAAGTCAGGCTGGGTTCCACTGCAACTGACGCACAGTTCTTCGTGGAACACAGCAGGCTTTTGGAAGATGCCCAGGCCCCTAGGCCGATCTGGGGCTTTCGAAAATTTAGGCAGTTCCCTACAAGCCGAACACCCTGCCTACAAAAGTTGATTTCGGGAAGGGGTCAGTGGGTAGCTTGTGTCTCTTCTGACTTCGGCAGCATAACAGGTCCTTACGCAGTGCGTCAACCTCGAATGGGGGGCCTGATGTCACAAGCCTTGTTTTCCCCGCTGGAAAGCGCCCTGCGTGAGCCCTTGACGCTTCCGGGGAATAGTGCGTTTGCCGGCTTACTAGTCAGGGCAGGCGTGGCACTGAGTAGAAACTGAGTTGCCTCCAAAGAAATAGGGTACTACGACTTCCTGGCTGGGAGCTTCCCCTGCCCTGCTTTATAGCGAAAGGGAAACTCAGCATGAACACTCGCCTCGACGGGTGGCCCTGCTCTGCCATGCAGAAGGGGAGGCGTGCGGCAGCTTCTATGAGACCCACGTCGCAGCTCTGCTTTACTTTAAAGGCAGTAAGCTGTAAAGGCCTCCTAGGACCCTCGCGTCCGCACACGATTCTGTCTAAGAACGCTGAGTCACTGCAGGCTCCTAGTGGCCTGGTGAGCCTCATCCAGTCGCGAAGATCCTTAGCTGCACCCCTCCGTAGCTGAGTGTAGGGCAACATATTGAACTCGTGCGTCGGAGAGCTAGACTGCCTCCGGTCACAGACGGATTCAGTAACACGGTTGTAGCACTTCCAGCATTCAATGCCGGTCGGCCTCATTGCCCTGTCAGAGCGATACTGAGAGAGACACTCTGCTTAGCAGTCCTTCTAGGTCCTGTCACCTGCAGTCACCCTACCTCAAGGAGAAACTCGGGTTGGGTTCCACTGCAACTAAAGATCAGTTCTTCGTGGAACACAGCCGGCTTTTGGAAGGTGCACGGGCCCCTAGGCTGACCCACGGCATTCTTTCCTTTAGGCCACGCCCTACAACGCAGAACACGCTGTATGGAGAAGCTGCTTTAGGGAAGGGCCCCCTGAGTACCATGTGTCTCTTTTGAATTTTTCGAAACAATAGGTACTGATGCTTCCCGTCAACCTCGAAATGGGGGCCTGAGGGCACAGGCCTTTTTCTCCCCAGTGTTGACCATTCCACTCGGGCAGCCTGGAAGCTTGTGCCCAAACACTTGTGCTTCCAGGATTCTAGTCATTTCGTGCAGGGCTCGGATAGGAAGTTGACTTTTCTCCCAGAAACAGGGCGCCTCCGGTTCCTGGGTGGGATATCATCTTGCCCTGTGTCTTTCCTTATTTGGGTGTACGCGCACCTCTCACGGTTGTGGCCTCTCCCGTTGCGGAGCGCCGGCTCCTGAGGCTTAGGTGCAGCGGCTAAGGCTCCCGGGTGCGGCACTAGGGCAGCGGGTGGGACCTTCCCGGATCGGGGTACGAACCCGTGTCTCCTGCATCGGCAGGCTGACTTTCAACTACAGTTCCACAAAGAAAGCCTGACCCTGCTTTAGAGCTAAAGGGAACCCGAAACGCAAACACTGGCTTTTCACTACGGCCCTGGGTTTCCGTGCAGAAAGATTGGTGGGCAGCAGCTTCCATGAGGCATTTGGGCTGTGCTACTTCAGTTTCACGAGGGTAGGCCTTTCCGGACTCCTAGCACGTTAGCACCAGTTTCCTTACAGGAACACTCAGGGAGCCGGGCTCCAGTGGGCCTGTGGAGCAGCACCCAGCCCCGTAGGTCCTTCAGCGCACCCCTGTGTTTCCTGAGCGAAGCGCAACACACTGCACTCTTCCCTGGGAGAGCTGGAGATCCTCAGCTCTGCCACAGCTTCAGAGAGACGTTCCTAGCCAGTCCAGCAGGTCAAAAACACTCTTGCTGCCGGGAGTTTAGTCCCTGCGGGCATGCCTGCGAGAGGCAAATGAGCTTTCTCGAAAGAAGCAGGCTGCTTCCAGTTCCCGAGGAAGCTTCCCTGCCCTGCTCTAGGGCGAAAGGGAAACTCAGTGTCCCCACGAGACTCGAAAATCGCCCTGGTGGGCCGTGCCGATTGGAAGGCGTGCAGCACCCTTCCCGAGGCATTCCTTGCTGTTCTGCTTTAAGTTTTCGGTAGTACCCCTTTAAGGAGTCCTAAGAACGTCGTGTCAGCACCCGAGTCAGTGCAAGAACACTGAGTACCGCCAGGCTCCTGGGGCCCGCTTGAGCCTCATCCAGCCCCGAAGGCCCTTAGGTGTACGCCTGTTTATGCCGAGTGTAGGGCAACACACTGCCCTCTTCCTTGGGAGAGGCAGATTTCCTCAGCTCTCCAAGAGCTTCTGAAACAAGGTTGTATCCAGCGCAACATGACAAGGAAGTTGGCTCCCCTTGCCTTACCTGAGCTCTACCTCGAAAAACACTCTGCTTAGCGCTCCTGCTCGGACCTCAAACCTGCAGTCACCTTACCCAAGGAAAAAGTCAGGCTGGGTTCCACTGCAACTGACGCACAGTTCTTCGTGGAACACAGCAGGCTTTTGGAAGATGCCCAGGCCCCTAGGCCGATCTGGGGCTTTCGAAAATTTAGGCAGTTCCCTACAAGCCGAACACCCTGCCTACAAAAGTTGATTTCGGGAAGGGGTCAGTGGGTAGCTTGTGTCTCTTCTGACTTCGGCAGCATAACAGGTCCTTACGCAGTGCGTCAACCTCGAATGGGGGGCCTGATGTCACAAGCCTTGTTTTCCCCGCTGGAAAGCGCCCTGCGTGAGCCCTTGACGCTTCCGGGGAATAGTGCGTTTGCCGGCTTACTAGTCAGGGCAGGCGTGGCACTGAGTAGAAACTGAGTTGCCTCCAAAGAAATAGGGTACTACGACTTCCTGGCTGGGAGCTTCCCCTGCCCTGTTTTATAGCGAAAGGGAAACTCAGCATGAACACTCGCCTCGACGGGTGGCCCTGCTCTGCCATGCAGAAGGGGAGGCGTGCGGCAGCTTCTATGAGACCCACGTCGCAGCTCTGCTTTACTTTAAAGGCAGTAAGCTGTAAAGGCCTCCTAGGACCCTCGCGTCCGCACACGATTCTGTCTAAGAACGCTGAGTCACTGCAGGCTCCTAGTGGCCTGGTGAGCCTCATCCAGTCGCGAAGATCCTTAGCTGCACCCCTCCGTAGCTGAGTGTAGGGCAACATATTGAACTCGTGCGTCGGAGAGCTAGACTGCCTCCGGTCACAGACGGATTCAGTAACACGGTTGTAGCACTTCCAGCATTCAATGCCGGTCGGCCTCATTGCCCTGTCAGAGCGATACTGAGAGAGACACTCTGCTTAGCAGTCCTTCTAGGTCCTGTCACCTGCAGTCACCCTACCTCAAGGAGAAACTCGGGTTGGGTTCCACTGCAACTAAAGATCAGTTCTTCGTGGAACACAGCCGGCTTTTGGAAGGTGCACGGGCCCCTAGGCTGACCCACGGCATTCTTTCCTTTAGGCCACGCCCTACAACGCAGAACACGCTGTATGGAGAAGCTGCTTTAGGGAAGGGCCCCCTGAGTACCATGTGTCTCTTTTGAATTTTTCGAAACAATAGGTACTGATGCTTCCCGTCAACCTCGAAATGGGGGCCTGAGGGCACAGGCCTTTTTCTCCCCAGTGTTGACCATTCCACTCGGGCAGCCTGGAAGCTTGTGCCCAAACACTTGTGCTTCCAGGATTCTAGTCATTTCGTGCAGGGCTCGGATAGGAAGTTGACTTTTCTCCCAGAAACAGGGCGCCTCCGGTTCCTGGGTGGGATATCATCTTGCCCTGTGTCTTTCCTTATTTGGGTGTACGCGCACCTCTCACGGTTGTGGCCTCTCCCGTTGCGGAGCGCCGGCTCCTGAGGCTTAGGTGCAGCGGCTAAGGCTCCCGGGTGCGGCACTAGGGCAGCGGGTGGGACCTTCCCGGATCGGGGTACGAACCCGTGTCTCCTGCATCGGCAGGCTGACTTTCAACTACAGTTCCACAAAGAAAGCCTGACCCTGCTTTAGAGCTAAAGGGAACCCGAAACGCAAACACTGGCTTTTCACTACGGCCCTGGGTTTCCGTGCAGAAAGATTGGTGGGCAGCAGCTTCCATGAGGCATTTGGGCTGTGCTACTTTAGTTTCACGAGGGTAGGCCTTTCCGGACTCCTAGCACGTTAGCACCAGTTTCCTTACAGGAACACTCAGGGAGCCGGGCTCCAGTGGGCCTGTGGAGCAGCACCCAGCCCCGTAGGTCCTTCAGCGCACCCCTGTGTTTCCTGAGCGAAGCGCAACACACTGCACTCTTCCCTGGGAGAGCTGGAGATCCTCAGCTCTGCCACAGCTTCAGAGAGACGTTCCTAGCCAGTCCAGCAGGTCAAAAACACTCTTGCTGCCGGGAGTTTAGTCCCTGCGGACATGCCTGCGAGAGGCAAATGAGCTTTCTCGAAAGAAGCAGGCTGCTTCCAGTTCCCGAGGAAGCTTCCCTGCCCTGCTCTAGGGCGAAAGGGAAACTCAGTGTCCCCACGAGACTCGAAAATCGCCCTGGTGGGCCGTGCCGATTGGAAGGCGTGCAGCACCCTTCCCGAGGCATTCCTTGCTGTTCTGCTTTAAGTTTTCGGTAGTACCCCTTTAAGGAGTCCTAAGAACGTCGTGTCAGCACCCGAGTCAGTGCAAGAACACTGAGTACCGCCAGGCTCCTGGGGCCCGCTTGAGCCTCATCCAGCCCCGAAGGCCCTTAGGTGTACGCCTGTTTATGCCGAGTGTAGGGCAACACACTGCCCTCTTCCTTGGGAGAGGCAGATTTCCTCAGCTCTCCAAGAGCTTCTGAAACAAGGTTGTATCCAGCGCAACATGACAAGGAAGTTGGCTCCCCTTGCCTTACCTGAGCTCTACCTCGAAAAACACTCTGCTTAGCGCTCCTTCTCGGACCTCAAACCTGCAGTCACCTTACCCAAGGAAAAAGTCAGGCTGGGTTCCACTGCAACTGACGCACAGTTCTTCGTGGAACACAGCAGGCTTTTGGAAGATGCCCAGGCCCCTAGGCCGATCTGGGGCTTTCGAAAATTTAGGCAGTTCCCTACAAGCCGAACACCCTGCCTACAAAAGTTGATTTCGGGAAGGGGTCAGTGGGTAGCTTGTGTCTCTTCTGACTTCGGCAGCATAACAGGTCCTTACGCAGTGCGTCAACCTCGAATGGGGGGCCTGATGTCACAAGCCTTGTTTTCCCCGCTGGAAAGCGCCCTGCGTGAGCCCTTGACGCTTCCGGGGAATAGTGCGTTTGCCGGCTTACTAGTCAGGGCAGGCGTGGCACTGAGTAGAAACTGAGTTGCCTCCAAAGAAATAGGGTACTACGACTTCCTGGCTGGGAGCTTCCCCTGCCCTGCTTTATAGCGAAAGGGAAACTCAGCATGAACACTCGCCTCGACGTGTGGCCCTGCTCTGCCATGCAGAAGGGGAGGCGTGCGGCAGCTTCTATGAGACCCACGTCGCAGCTCTGCTTTACTTTAAAGGCAGTAAGCTGTAAAGGCCTCCTAGGACCCTCGCGTCCGCACACGATTCTGTCTAAGAACGCTGAGTCACTGCAGGCTCCTAGTGGCCTGGTGAGCCTCATCCAGTCGCGAAGATCCTTAGCTGCACCCCTCCGTAGCTGAGTGTAGGGCAACATATTGAACTCGTGCGTCGGAGAGCTAGACTGCCTCCGGTCACAGACGGATTCAGTAACACGGTTGTAGCACTTCCAGCATTCAATGCCGGTCGGCCTCATTGCCCTGTCAGAGCGATACTGAGAGAGACACTCTGCTTAGCAGTCCTTCTAGGTCCTGTCACCTGCAGTCACCCTACCTCAAGGAGAAACTCGGGTTGGGTTCCACTGCAACTAAAGATCAGTTCTTCGTGGAACACAGCCGGCTTTTGGAAGGTGCACGGGCCCCTAGGCTGACCCACGGCATTCTTTCCTTTAGGCCACGCCCTACAACGCAGAACACGCTGTATGGAGAAGCTGCTTTAGGGAAGGGCCCCCTGAGTACCATGTGTCTCTTTTGAATTTTTCGAAACAATAGGTACTGATGCTTCCCGTCAACCTCGAAATGGGGGCCTGAGGGCACAGGCCTTTTTCTCCCCAGTGTTGACCATTCCACTCGGGCAGCCTGGAAGCTTGTGCCCAAACACTTGTGCTTCCAGGATTCTAGTCATTTCGTGCAGGGCTCGGATAGGAAGTTGACTTTTCTCCCAGAAACAGGGCGCCTCCGGTTCCTGGGTGGGATATCATCTTGCCCTGTGTCTTTCCTTATTTGGGTGTACGCGCACCTCTCACGGTTGTGGCCTCTCCCGTTGCGGAGCGCCGGCTCCTGAGGCTTAGGTGCAGCGGCTAAGGCTCCCGGGTGCGGCACTAGGGCAGCGGGTGGGACCTTCCCGGATCGGGGTACGAACCCGTGTCTCCTGCATCGGCAGGCTGACTTTCAACTACAGTTCCACAAAGAAAGCCTGACCCTGCTTTAGAGCTAAAGGGAACCCGAAACGCAAACACTGGCTTTTCACTACGGCCCTGGGTTTCCGTGCAGAAAGATTGGTGGGCAGCAGCTTCCATGAGGCATTTGGGCTGTGCTACTTTAGTTTCACGAGGGTAGGCCTTTCCGGACTCCTAGCACGTTAGCACCAGTTTCCTTACAGGAACACTCAGGGAGCCGGGCTCCAGTGGGCCTGTGGAGCAGCACCCAGCCCCGTAGGTCCTTCAGCGCACCCCTGTGTTTCCTGAGCGAAGCGCAACACACTGCACTCTTCCCTGGGAGAGCTGGAGATCCTCAGCTCTGCCACAGCTTCAGAGAGACGTTCCTAGCCAGTCCAGCAGGTCAAAAACACTCTTGCTGCCGGGAGTATAGTCCCTGCGGGCATGCCTGCGAGAGGCAAATGAGCTTTCTCGAAAGAAGCAGGCTGCTTCCAGTTCCCGAGGAAGCTTCCCTGCCCTGCTCTAGGGCGAAAGGGAAACTCAGTGTCCCCACGAGACTCGAAAATCGCCCTGGTGGGCCGTGCCGATTGGAAGGCGTGCAGCACCCTTCCCGAGGCATTCCTTGCTGTTCTGCTTTAAGTTTTCGGTAGTACCCCTTTAAGGAGTCCTAAGAGCGTCGTGTCAGCACCCGAGTCAGTGCAAGAACACTGAGTACCGCCAGGCTCCTGGGGCCCGCTTGAGCCTCATCCAGCCCCGAAGGCCCTTAGGTGTACGCCTGTTTATGCCGAGTGTAGGGCAACACACTGCCCTCTTCCTTGGGAGAGGCAGATTTCCTCAGCTCTCCAAGAGCTTCTGAAACAAGGTTGTATCCAGCGCAACATGACAAGGAAGTTGGCTCCCCTTGCCTTACCTGAGCTCTACCTCGAAAAACACTCTGCTTAGCGCTCCTTCTCGGACCTCAAACCTGCAGTCACCTTACCCAAGGAAAAAGTCAGGCTGGGTTCCACTGCAACTGACGCACAGTTCTTCGTGGAACACAGCAGGCTTTTGGGAGATGCCCAGGCCCCTAGGCCGATCTGGGGCTTTCGAAAATTTAGGCAGTTCCCTACAAGCCGAACACCCTGCCTACAAAAGTTGATTTCGGGAAGGGGTCAGTGGGTAGCTTGTGTCTCTTCTGACTTCGGCAGCATAACAGGTCCTTACGCAGTGCGTCAACCTCGAATGGGGGGCCTGATGTCACAAGCCTTGTTTTCCCCGCTGGAAAGCGCCCTGCGTGAGCCCTTGACGCTTCCGGGGAATAGTGCGTTTGCCGGCTTACTAGTCAGGGCAGGCGTGGCACTGAGTAGAAACTGAGTTGCCTCCAAAGAAATAGGGTACTACGACTTCCTGGCTGGGAGCTTCCCCTGCCCTGCTTTATAGCGAAAGGGAAACTCAGCATGAACACTCGCCTCGACGTGTGGCCCTGCTCTGCCATGCAGAAGGGGAGGCGTGCGGCAGCTTCTATGAGACCCACGTCGCAGCTCTGCTTTACTTTAAAGGCAGTAAGCTGTAAAGGCCTCCTAGGACCCTCGCGTCCGCACACGATTCTGTCTAAGAACGCTGAGTCACTGCAGGCTCCTAGTGGCCTGGTGAGCCTCATCCAGTCGCGAAGATCCTTAGCTGCACCCCTCCGTAGCTGAGTGTAGGGCAACATATTGAACTCGTGCGTCGGAGAGCTAGACTGCCTCCGGTCACAGACGGATTCAGTAACACGGTTGTAGCACTTCCAGCATTCAATGCCGGTCGGCCTCATTGCCCTGTCAGAGCGATACTGAGAGAGACACTCTGCTTAGCAGTCCTTCTAGGTCCTGTCACCTGCAGTCACCCTACCTCAAGGAGAAACTCGGGTTGGGTTCCACTGCAACTAAAGATCAGTTCTTCGTGGAACACAGCCGGCTTTTGGAAGGTGCACGGGCCCCTAGGCTGACCCACGGCATTCTTTCCTTTAGGCCACGCCCTACAACGCAGAACACGCTGTATGGAGAAGCTGCTTTAGGGAAGGGCCCCCTGAGTACCATGTGTCTCTTTTGAATTTTTCGAAACAATAGGTACTGATGCTTCCCGTCAACCTCGAAATGGGGGCCTGAGGGCACAGGCCTTTTTCTCCCCAGTGTTGACCATTCCACTCGGGCAGCCTGGAAGCTTGTGCCCAAACACTTGTGCTTCCAGGATTCTAGTCATTTCGTGCAGGGCTCGGATAGGAAGTTGACTTTTCTCCCAGAAACAGGGCGCCTCCGGTTCCTGGGTGGGATATCATCTTGCCCTGTGTCTTTCCTTATTTGGGTGTACGCGCACCTCTCACGGTTGTGGCCTCTCCCGTTGCGGAGCGCCGGCTCCTGAGGCTTAGGTGCAGCGGCTAAGGCTCCCGGGTGCGGCACTAGGGCAGCGGGTGGGACCTTCCCGGATCGGGGTACGAACCCGTGTCTCCTGCATCGGCAGGCTGACTTTCAACTACAGTTCCACAAAGAAAGCCTGACCCTGCTTTAGAGCTAAAGGGAACCCGAAACGCAAACACTGGCTTTTCACTACGGCCCTGGGTTTCCGTGCAGAAAGATTGGTGGGCAGCAGCTTCCATGAGGCATTTGGGCTGTGCTACTTCAGTTTCACGAGGGTAGGCCTTTCCGGACTCCTAGCACGTTAGCACCAGTTTCCTTACAGGAACACTCAGGGAGCCGGGCTCCAGTGGGCCTGTGGAGCAGCACCCAGCCCCGTAGGTCCTTCAGCGCACCCCTGTGTTTCCTGAGCGAAGCGCAACACACTGCACTCTTCCCTGGGAGAGCTGGAGATCCTCAGCTCTGCCACAGCTTCAGAGAGACGTTCCTAGCCAGTCCAGCAGGTCAAAAACACTCTTGCTGCCGGGAGTATAGTCCCTGCGGGCATGCCTGCGAGAGGCAAATGAGCTTTCTCGAAAGAAGCAGGCTGCTTCCAGTTCCCGAGGAAGCTTCCCTGCCCTGCTCTAGGGCGAAAGGGAAACTCAGTGTCCCCACGAGACTCGAAAATCGCCCTGGTGGGCCGTGCCGATTGGAAGGCGTGCAGCACCCTTCCCGAGGCATTCCTTGCTGTTCTGCTTTAAGTTTTCGGTAGTACCCCTTTAAGGAGTCCTAAGAGCGTCGTGTCAGCACCCGAGTCAGTGCAAGAACACTGAGTACCGCCAGGCTCCTGGGGCCCGCTTGAGCCTCATCCAGCCCCGAAGGCCCTTAGGTGTACGCCTGTTTATGCCGAGTGTAGGGCAACACACTGCCCTCTTCCTTGGGAGAGGCAGATTTCCTCAGCTCTCCAAGAGCTTCTGAAACAAGGTTGTATCCAGCGCAACATGACAAGGAAGTTGGCTCCCCTTGCCTTACCTGAGCTCTACCTCGAAAAACACTCTGCTTAGCGCTCCTTCTCGGACCTCAAACCTGCAGTCACCTTACCCAAGGAAAAAGTCAGGCTGGGTTCCACTGCAACTGACGCACAGTTCTTCGTGGAACACAGCAGGCTTTTGGGAGATGCCCAGGCCCCTAGGCCGATCTGGGGCTTTCGAAAATTTAGGCAGTTCCCTACAAGCCGAACACCCTGCCTACAAAAGTTGATTTCGGGAAGGGGTCAGTGGGTAGCTTGTGTCTCTTCTGACTTCGGCAGCATAACAGGTCCTTACGCAGTGCGTCAACCTCGAATGGGGGGCCTGATGTCACAAGCCTTGTTTTCCCCGCTGGAAAGCGCCCTGCGTGAGCCCTTGACGCTTCCGGGGAATAGTGCGTTTGCCGGCTTACTAGTCAGGGCAGGCGTGGCACTGAGTAGAAACTGAGTTGCCTCCAAAGAAATAGGGTACTACGACTTCCTGGCTGGGAGCTTCCCCTGCCCTGCTTTATAGCGAAAGGGAAACTCAGCATGAACACTCGCCTCGACGTGTGGCCCTGCTCTGCCATGCAGAAGGGGAGGCGTGCGGCAGCTTCTATGAGACCCACGTCGCAGCTCTGCTTTACTTTAAAGGCAGTAAGCTGTAAAGGCCTCCTAGGACCCTCGCGTCCGCACACGATTCTGCCTAAGAACGCTGAGTCACTGCAGGCTCCTAGTGGCCTGGTGAGCCTCATCCAGTCGCGAAGATCCTTAGCTGCACCCCTCCGTAGCTGAGTGTAGGGCAACATATTGAACTCGTGCGTCGGAGAGCTAGACTGCCTCCGGTCACAGACGGATTCAGTAACACGGTTGTAGCACTTCCAGCATTCAATGCCGGTCGGCCTCATTGCCCTGTCAGAGCGATACTGAGAGAGACACTCTGCTTAGCAGTCCTTCTAGGTCCTGTCACCTGCAGTCACCCTACCTCAAGGAGAAACTCGGGTTGGGTTCCACTGCAACTAAAGATCAGTTCTTCGTGGAACACAGCCGGCTTTTGGAAGGTGCACGGGCCCCTAGGCTGACCCACGGCATTCTTTCCTTTAGGCCACGCCCTACAACGCAGAACACGCTGTATGGAGAAGCTGCTTTAGGGAAGGGCCCCCTGAGTACCATGTGTCTCTTTTGAATTTTTCGAAACAATAGGTACTGATGCTTCCCGCCAACCTCGAAATGGGGGCCTGAGGGCACAGGCCTTTTTCTCCCCAGTGTTGACCATTCCACTCGGGCAGCCTGGAAGCTTGTGCCCAAACACTTGTGCTTCCAGGATTCTAGTCATTTCGTGCAGGGCTCGGATAGGAAGTTGACTTTTCTCCCAGAAACAGGGCGCCTCCGGTTCCTGGGTGGGATATCATCTTGCCCTGTGTCTTTCCTTATTTGGGTGTACGCGCACCTCTCACGGTTGTGGCCTCTCCCGTTGTGGAGCGCCGGCTCCTGAGGCTTAGGTGCAGCGGCTAAGGCTCCCGGGTGCGGCACTAGGGCAGCGGGTGGGACCTTCCCGGATCGGGGTACGAACCCGTGTCTCCTGCATCGGCAGGCTGACTTTCAACTACAGTTCCACAAAGAAAGCCTGACCCTGCTTTAGAGCTAAAGGGAACCCGAAACGCAAACACTGGCTTTTCACTACGGCCCTGGGTTTCCGTGCAGAAAGATTGGTGGGCAGCAGCTTCCATGAGGCATTTGGGCTGTGCTACTTTAGTTTCACGAGGGTAGGCCTTTCCGGACTCCTAGCACGTTAGCACCAGTTTCCTTACAGGAACACTCAGGGAGCCGGGCTCCAGTGGGCCTGTGGAGCAGCACCCAGCCCCGTAGGTCCTTCAGCGCACCCCTGTGTTTCCTGAGCGAAGCGCAACACACTGCACTCTTCCCTGGGAGAGCTGGAGATCCTCAGCTCTGCCACAGCTTCAGAGAGACGTTCCTAGCCAGTCCAGCAGGTCAAAAACACTCTTGCTGCCGGGAGTTTAGTCCCTGCGGGCATGCCTGCGAGAGGCAAATGAGCTTTCTCGAAAGAAGCAGGCTGCTTCCAGTTCCCGAGGAAGCTTCCCTGCCCTGCTCTAGGGCGAAAGGGAAACTCAGTGTCCCCACGAGACTCGAAAATCGCCCTGGTGGGCCGTGCCGATTGGAAGGCGTGCAGCACCCTTCCCGAGGCATTCCTTGCTGTTCTGCTTTAAGTTTTCGGTAGTACCCCTTTAAGGAGTCCTAAGAGCGTCGTGTCAGCACCCGAGTCAGTGCAAGAACACTGAGTACCGCCAGGCTCCTGGGGCCCGCTTGAGCCTCATCCAGCCCCGAAGGCCCTTAGGTGTACGCCTGTTTATGCCGAGTGTAGGGCAACACACTGCCCTCTTCCTTGGGAGAGGCAGATTTCCTCAGCTCTCCAAGAGCTTCTGAAACAAGGTTGTATCCAGCGCAACATGACAAGGAAGTTGGCTCCCCTTGCCTTACCTGAGCTCTACCTCGAAAAACACTCTGCTTAGCGCTCCTTCTCGGACCTCAAACCTGCAGTCACCTTACCCAAGGAAAAAGTCAGGCTGGGTTCCACTGCAACTGACGCACATTTCTTCGTGGAACACAGCAGGCTTTTGGAAGATGCCCAGGCCCCTAGGCCGATCTGGGGCTTTCGAAAATTTAGGCAGTTCCCTACAAGCCGAACACCCTGCCTACAAAAGTTGATTTCGGGAAGGGGTCAGTGGGTAGCTTGTGTCTCTTCTGACTTCGGCAGCATAACAGGTCCTTACGCAGTGCGTCAACCTCGAATGGGGGGCCTGATGTCACAAGCCTTGTTTTCCCCGCTGGAAAGCGCCCTGCGTGAGCCCTTGACGCTTCCGGGGAATAGTGCGTTTGCCGGCTTACTAGTCAGGGCAGGCGTGGCACTGAGTAGAAACTGAGTTGCCTCCAAAGAAATAGGGTACTACGACTTCCTGGCTGGGAGCTTCCCCTGCCCTGCTTTATAGCGAAAGGGAAACTCAGCATGAACACTCGCCTCGACGTGTGGCCCTGCTCTGCCATGCAGAAGGGGAGGCGTGCGGCAGCTTCTATGAGACCCACGTCGCAGCTCTGCTTTACTTTAAAGGCAGTAAGCTGTAAAGGCCTCCTAGGACCCTCGCGTCCGCACACGATTCTGTCTAAGAACGCTGAGTCACTGCAGGCTCCTAGTGGCCTGGTGAGCCTCATCCAGTCGCGAAGATCCTTAGCTGCACCCCTCCGTAGCTGAGTGTAGGGCAACATATTGAACTCGTGCGTCGGAGAGCTAGACTGCCTCCGGTCACAGACGGATTCAGTAACACGGTTGTAGCACTTCCAGCATTCAATGCCGGTCGGCCTCATTGCCCTGTCAGAGCGATACTGAGAGAGACACTCTGCTTAGCATTCCTTCTAGGTCCTGTCACCTGCAGTCACCCTACCTCAAGGAGAAACTCGGGTTGGGTTCCACTGCAACTAAAGATCAGTTCTTCGTGGAACACAGCCGGCTTTTGGAAGGTGCACGGGCCCCTAGGCTGACCCACGGCATTCTTTCCTTTAGGCCACGCCCTACAACGCAGAACACGCTGTATGGAGAAGCTGCTTTAGGGAAGGGCCCCCTGAGTACCATGTGTCTCTTTTGAATTTTTCGAAACAATAGGTACTGATGCTTCCCGTCAACCTCGAAATGGGGGCCTGAGGGCACAGGCCTTTTTCTCCCCAGTGTTGACCATTCCACTCGGGCAGCCTGGAAGCTTGTGCCCAAACACTTGTGCTTCCAGGATTCTAGTCATTTCGTGCAGGGCTCGGATAGGAAGTTGACTTTTCTCCCAGAAACAGGGCGCCTCCGGTTCCTGGGTGGGATATCATCTTGCCCTGTGTCTTTCCTTATTTGGGTGTACGCGCACCTCTCACGGTTGTGGCCTCTCCCGTTGCGGAGCGCCGGCTCCTGAGGCTTAGGTGCAGCGGCTAAGGCTCCCGGGTGCGGCACTAGGGCAGCGGGTGGGACCTTCCCGGATCGGGGTACGAACCCGTGTCTCCTGCATCGGCAGGCTGACTTTCAACTACAGTTCCACAAAGAAAGCCTGACCCTGCTTTAGAGCTAAAGGGAACCCGAAACGCAAACACTGGCTTTTCACTACGGCCCTGGGTTTCCGTGCAGAAAGATTGGTGGGCAGCAGCTTCCATGAGGCATTTGGGCTGTGCTACTTTAGTTTCACGAGGGTAGGCCTTTCCGGACTCCTAGCACGTTAGCACCAGTTTCCTTACAGGAACACTCAGGGAGCCGGGCTCCAGTGGGCCTGTGGAGCAGCACCCAGCCCCGTAGGTCCTTCAGCGCACCCCTGTGTTTCCTGAGCGAAGCGCAACACACTGCACTCTTCCCTGGGAGAGCTGGAGATCCTCAGCTCTGCCACAGCTTCAGAGAGACGTTCCTAGCCAGTCCAGCAGGTCAAAAACACTCTTGCTGCCGGGAGTTTAGTCCCTGCGGGCATGCCTGCGAGAGGCAAATGAGCTTTCTCGAAAGAAGCAGGCTGCTTCCAGTTCCTGAGGAAGCTTCCCTGCCCTGCTCTAGGGCGAAAGGGAAACTCAGTGTCCCCACGAGACTCGAAAATCGCCCTGGTGGGCCGTGCCGATTGGAAGGCGTGCAGCACCCTTCCCGAGGCATTCCTTGCTGTTCTGCTTTAAGTTTTCGGTAGTACCCCTTTAAGGAGTCCTAAGAACGTCGTGTCAGCACCCGAGTCAGTGCAAGAACACTGAGTACCGCCAGGCTCCTGGGGCCCGCTTGAGCCTCATCCAGCCCCGAAGGCCCTTAGGTGTACGCCTGTTTATGCCGAGTGTAGGGCAACACACTGCCCTCTTCCTTGGGAGAGGCAGATTTCCTCAGCTCTCCAAGAGCTTCTGAAACAAGGTTGTATCCAGCGCAACATGACAAGGAAGTTGGCTCCCCTTGCCTTACCTGAGCTCTACCTCGAAAAACACTCTGCTTAGCGCTCCTTCTCGGACCTCAAACCTGCAGTCACCTTACCCAAGGAAAAAGTCAGGCTGGGTTCCACTGCAACTGACGCACAGTTCTTCGTGGAACACAGCAGGCTTTTGGAAGATGCCCAGGCCCCTAGGCCGATCTGGGGCTTTCGAAAATTTAGGCAGTTCCCTACAAGCCGAACACCCTGCCTACAAAAGTTGATTTCGGGAAGGGGTCAGTGGGTAGCTTGTGTCTCTTCTGACTTCGGCAGCATAACAGGTCCTTACGCAGTGCGTCAACCTCGAATGGGGGGCCTGATGTCACAAGCCTTGTTTTCCCCGCTGGAAAGCGCCCTGCGTGAGCCCTTGACGCTTCCGGGGAATAGTGCGTTTGCCGGCTTACTAGTCAGGGCAGGCGTGGCACTGAGTAGAAACTGAGTTGCCTCCAAAGAAATAGGGTACTACGACTTCCTGGCTGGGAGCTTCCCCTGCCCTGCTTTATAGCGAAAGGGAAACTCAGCATGAACACTCGCCTCGACGGGTGGCCCTGCTCTGCCATGCAGAAGGGGAGGCGTGCGGCAGCTTCTATGAGACCCACGTCGCAGCTCTGCTTTACTTTAAAGGCAGTAAGCTGTAAAGGCCTCCTAGGACCCTCGCGTCCGCACACGATTCTGTCTAAGAACGCTGAGTCACTGCAGGCTCCTAGTGGCCTGGTGAGCCTCATCCAGTCGCGAAGATCCTTAGCTGCACCCCTCCGTAGCTGAGTGTAGGGCAACATATTGAACTCGTGCGTCGGAGAGCTAGACTGCCTCCGGTCACAGACGGATTCAGTAACACGGTTGTAGCACTTCCAGCATTCAATGCCGGTCGGCCTCATTGCCCTGTCAGAGCGATACTGAGAGAGACACTCTGCTTAGCAGTCCTTCTAGGTCCTGTCACCTGCAGTCACCCTACCTCAAGGAGAAACTCGGGTTGGGTTCCACTGCAACTAAAGATCAGTTCTTCGTGGAACACAGCCGGCTTTTGGAAGGTGCACGGGCCCCTAGGCTGACCCACGGCATTCTTTCCTTTAGGCCACGCCCTACAACGCAGAACACGCTGTATGGAGAAGCTGCTTTAGGGAAGGGCCCCCTGAGTACCATGTGTCTCTTTTGAATTTTTCGAAACAATAGGTACTGATGCTTCCCGTCAACCTCGAAATGGGGGCCTGAGGGCACAGGCCTTTTTCTCCCCAGTGTTGACCATTCCACTCGGGCAGCCTGGAAGCTTGTGCCCAAACACTTGTGCTTCCAGGATTCTAGTCATTTCGTGCAGGGCTCGGATAGGAAGTTGACTTTTCTCCCAGAAACAGGGCGCCTCCGGTTCCTGGGTGGGATATCATCTTGCCCTGTGTCTTTCCTTATTTGGGTGTATGCGCACCTCTCACGGTTGTGGCCTCTCCCGTTGCGGAGCGCCGGCTCCTGAGGCTTAGGTGCAGCGGCTAAGGCTCCCGGGTGCGGCACTAGGGCAGCGGGTGGGACCTTCCCGGATCGGGGTACGAACCCGTGTCTCCTGCATCGGCAGGCTGACTTTCAACTACAGTTCCACAAAGAAAGCCTGACCCTGCTTTAGAGCTAAAGGGAACCCGAAACGCAAACACTGGCTTTTCACTACGGCCCTGGGTTTCCGTGCAGAAAGATTGGTGGGCAGCAGCTTCCATGAGGCATTTGGGCTGTGCTACTTTAGTTTCACGAGGGTAGGCCTTTCCGGACTCCTAGCACGTTAGCACCAGTTTCCTTACAGGAACACTCAGGGAGCCGGGCTCCAGTGGGCCTGTGGAGCAGCACCCAGCCCCGTAGGTCCTTCAGCGCACCCCTGTGTTTCCTGAGCGAAGCGCAACACACTGCACTCTTCCCTGGGAGAGCTGGAGATCCTCAGCTCTGCCACAGCTTCAGAGAGACGTTCCTAGCCAGTCCAGCAGGTCAAAAACACTCTTGCTGCCGGGAGTTTAGTCCCTGCGGGCATGCCTGCGAGAGGCAAATGAGCTTTCTCGAAAGAAGCAGGCTGCTTCCAGTTCCCGAGGAAGCTTCCCTGCCCTGCTCTAGGGCGAAAGGGAAACTCAGTGTCCCCACGAGACTCGAAAATCGCCCTGGTGGGCCGTGCCGATTGGAAGGCGTGCAGCACCCTTCCCGAGGCATTCCTTGCTGTTCTGCTTTAAGTTTTCGGTAGTACCCCTTTAAGGAGTCCTAAGAGCGTCGTGTCAGCACCCGAGTCAGTGCAAGAACACTGAGTACCGCCAGGCTCCTGGGGCCCGCTTGAGCCTCATCCAGCCCCGAAGGCCCTTAGGTGTACGCCTGTTTATGCCGAGTGTAGGGCAACACACTGCCCTCTTCCTTGGGAGAGGCAGATTTCCTCAGCTCTCCAAGAGCTTCTGAAACAAGGTTGTATCCAGCGCAACATGACAAGCAAGTTGGCTCCCCTTGCCTTACCTGAGCTCTACCTCGAAAAACACTCTGCTTAGCGCTCCTGCTCGGACCTCAAACCTGCAGTCACCTTACCCAAGGAAAAAGTCAGGCTGGGTTCCACTGCAACTGACGCACAGTTCTTCGTGGAACACAGCAGGCTTTTGGAAGATGCCCAGGCCCCTAGGCCGATCTGGGGCTTTCGAAAATTTAGGCAGTTCCCTACAAGCCGAACACCCTGCCTACAAAAGTTGATTTCGGGAAGGGGTCAGTGGGTAGCTTGTGTCTCTTCTGACTTCGGCAGCATAACAGGTCCTTACGCAGTGCGTCAACCTCGAATGGGGGGCCTGATGTCACAAGCCTTGTTTTCCCCGCTGGAAAGCGCCCTGCGTGAGCCCTTGACGCTTCCGGGGAATAGTGCGTTTGCCGGCTTACTAGTCAGGGCAGGCGTGGCACTGAGTAGAAACTGAGTTGCCTCCAAAGAAATAGGGTACTACGACTTCCTGGCTGGGAGCTTCCCCTGCCCTGCTTTATAGCGAAAGGGAAACTCAGCATGAACACTCGCCTCGACGGGTGGCCCTGCTCTGCCATGCAGAAGGGGAGGCGTGCGGCAGCTTCTATGAGACCCACGTCGCAGCTCTGCTTTACTTTAAAGGCAGTAAGCTGTAAAGGCCTCCTAGGACCCTCGCGTCCGCACACGATTCTGCCTAAGAACGCTGAGTCACTGCAGGCTCCTAGTGGCCTGGTGAGCCTCATCCAGTCGCGAAGATCCTTAGCTGCACCCCTCCGTAGCTGAGTGTAGGGCAACATATTGAACTCGTGCGTCGGAGAGCTAGACTGCCTCCGGTCACAGACGGATTCAGTAACACGGTTGTAGCACTTCCAGCATTCAATGCCGGTCGGCCTCATTGCCCTGTCAGAGCGATACTGAGAGAGACACTCTGCTTAGCAGTCCTTCTAGGTCCTGTCACCTGCAGTCACCCTACCTCAAGGAGAAACTCGGGTTGGGTTCCACTGCAACTAAAGATCAGTTCTTCGTGGAACACAGCCGGCTTTTGGAAGGTGCACGGGCCCCTAGGCTGACCCACGGCATTCTTTCCTTTAGGCCACGCCCTACAACGCAGAACACGCTGTATGGAGAAGCTGCTTTAGGGAAGGGCCCCCTGAGTACCATGTGTCTCTTTTGAATTTTTCGAAACAATAGGTACTGATGCTTCCCGTCAACCTCGAAATGGGGGCCTGAGGGCACAGGCCTTTTTCTCCCCAGTGTTGACCATTCCACTCGGGCAGCCTGGAAGCTTGTGCCCAAACACTTGTGCTTCCAGGATTCTAGTCATTTCGTGCAGGGCTCGGATAGGAAGTTGACTTTTCTCCCAGAAACAGGGCGCCTCCGGTTCCTGGGTGGGATATCATCTTGCCCTGTGTCTTTCCTTATTTGGGTGTACGCGCACCTCTCACGGTTGTGGCCTCTCCCGTTGCGGAGCGCCGGCTCCTGAGGCTTAGGTGCAGCGGCTAAGGCTCCCGGGTGCGGCACTAGGGCAGCGGGTGGGACCTTCCCGGATCGGGGTACGAACCCGTGTCTCCTGCATCGGCAGGCTGACTTTCAACTACAGTTCCACAAAGAAAGCCTGACCCTGCTTTAGAGCTAAAGGGAACCCGAAACGCAAACACTGGCTTTTCACTACGGCCCTGGGTTTCCGTGCAGAAAGATTGGTGGGCAGCAGCTTCCATGAGGCATTTGGGCTGTGCTACTTTAGTTTCACGAGGGTAGGCCTTTCCGGACTCCTAGCACGTTAGCACCAGTTTCCTTACAGGAACACTCAGGGAGCCGGGCTCCAGTGGGCCTGTGGAGCAGCACCCAGCCCCGTAGGTCCTTCAGCGCACCCCTGTGTTTCCTGAGCGAAGCGCAACACACTGCACTCTTCCCTGGGAGAGCTGGAGATCCTCAGCTCTGCCACAGCTTCAGAGAGACGTTCCTAGCCAGTCCAGCAGGTCAAAAACACTCTTGCTGCCGGGAGTTTAGTCCCTGCGGGCATGCCTGCGAGAGGCAAATGAGCTTTCTCGAAAGAAGCAGGCTGCTTCCAGTTCCCGAGGAAGCTTCCCTGCCCTGCTCTAGGGCGAAAGGGAAACTCAGTGTCCCCACGAGACTCGAAAATCGCCCTGGTGGGCCGTGCCGATTGGAAGGCGTGCAGCACCCTTCCCGAGGCATTCCTTGCTGTTCTGCTTTAAGTTTTCGGTAGTACCCCTTTAAGGAGTCCTAAGAGCGTCGTGTCAGCACCCGAGTCAGTGCAAGAACACTGAGTACCGCCAGGCTCCTGGGGCCCGCTTGAGCCTCATCCAGCCCCGAAGGCCCTTAGGTGTACGCCTGTTTATGCCGAGTGTAGGGCAACACACTGCCCTCTTCCTTGGGAGAGGCAGATTTCCTCAGCTCTCCAAGAGCTTCTGAAACAAGGTTGTATCCAGCGCAACATGACAAGGAAGTTGGCTCCCCTTGCCTTACCTGAGCTCTACCTCGAAAAACACTCTGCTTAGCGCTCCTTCTCGGACCTCAAACCTGCAGTCACCTTACCCAAGGAAAAAGTCAGGCTGGGTTCCACTGCAACTGACGCACAGTTCTTCGTGGAACACAGCAGGCTTTTGGAAGATGCCCAGGCCCCTAGGCCGATCTGGGGCTTTCGAAAATTTAGGCAGTTCCCTACAAGCCGAACACCCTGCCTACAAAAGTTGATTTCGGGAAGGGGTCAGTGGGTAGCTTGTGTCTCTTCTGACTTCGGCAGCATAACAGGTCCTTACGCAGTGCGTCAACCTCGAATGGGGGGCCTGATGTCACAAGCCTTGTTTTCCCCGCTGGAAAGCGCCCTGCGTGAGCCCTTGACGCTTCCGGGGAATAGTGCGTTTGCCGGCTTACTAGTCAGGGCAGGCGTGGCACTGAGTAGAAACTGAGTTGCCTCCAAAGAAATAGGGTACTACGACTTCCTGGCTGGGAGCTTCCCCTGCCCTGCTTTATAGCGAAAGGGAAACTCAGCATGAACACTCGCCTCGACGGGTGGCCCTGCTCTGCCATGCAGAAGGGGAGGCGTGCGGCAGCTTCTATGAGACCCACGTCGCAGCTCTGCTTTACTTTAAAGGCAGTAAGCTGTAAAGGCCTCCTAGGACCCTCGCGTCCGCACACGATTCTGCCTAAGAACGCTGAGTCTCTGCAGGCTCCTAGTGGCCTGGTGAGCCTCATCCAGTCGCGAAGATCCTTAGCTGCACCCCTCCGTAGCTGAGTGTAGGGCAACATATTGAACTCGTGCGTCGGAGAGCTAGACTGCCTCCGGTCACAGACGGATTCAGTAACACGGTTGTAGCACTTCCAGCATTCAATGCCGGTCGGCCTCATTGCCCTGTCAGAGCGATACTGAGAGAGACACTCTGCTTAGCAGTCCTTCTAGGTCCTGTCACCTGCAGTCACCCTACCTCAAGGAGAAACTCGGGTTGGGTTCCACTGCAACTAAAGATCAGTTCTTCGTGGAACACAGCCGGCTTTTGGAAGGTGCACGGGCCCCTAGGCTGACCCACGGCATTCTTTCCTTTAGGCCACGCCCTACAACGCAGAACACGCTGTATGGAGAAGCTGCTTTAGGGAAGGGCCCCCTGAGTACCATGTGTCTCTTTTGAATTTTTCGAAACAATAGGTACTGATGCTTCCCGTCAACCTCGAAATGGGGGCCTGAGGGCACAGGCCTTTTTCTCCCCAGTGTTGACCATTCCACTCGGGCAGCCTGGAAGCTTGTGCCCAAACACTTGTGCTTCCAGGATTCTAGTCATTTCGTGCAGGGCTCGGATAGGAAGTTGACTTTTCTCCCAGAAACAGGGCGCCTCCGGTTCCTGGGTGGGATATCATCTTGCCCTGTGTCTTTCCTTATTTGGGTGTACGCGCACCTCTCACGGTTGTGGCCTCTCCCGTTGCGGAGCGCCGGCTCCTGAGGCTTAGGTGCAGCGGCTAAGGCTCCCGGGTGCGGCACTAGGGCAGCGGGTGGGACCTTCCCGGATCGGGGTACGAACCCGTGTCTCCTGCATCGGCAGGCTGACTTTCAACTACAGTTCCACAAAGAAAGCCTGACCCTGCTTTAGAGCTAAAGGGAACCCGAAACGCAAACACTGGCTTTTCACTACGGCCCTGGGTTTCCGTGCAGAAAGATTGGTGGGCAGCAGCTTCCATGAGGCATTTGGGCTGTGCTACTTTAGTTTCACGAGGGTAGGCCTTTCCGGACTCCTAGCACGTTAGCACCAGTTTCCTTACAGGAACACTCAGGGAGCCGGGCTCCAGTGGGCCTGTGGAGCAGCACCCAGCCCCGTAGGTCCTTCAGCGCACCCCTGTGTTTCCTGAGCGAAGCGCAACACACTGCACTCTTCCCTGGGAGAGCTGGAGATCCTCAGCTCTGCCACAGCTTCAGAGAGACGTTCCTAGCCAGTCCAGCAGGTCAAAAACACTCTTGCTGCCGGGAGTTTAGTCCCTGCGGGCATGCCTGCGAGAGGCAAATGAGCTTTCTCGAAAGAAGCAGGCTGCTTCCAGTTCCCGAGGAAGCTTCCCTGCCCTGCTCTAGGGCGAAAGGGAAACTCAGTGTCCCCACGAGACTCGAAAATCGCCCTGGTGGGCCGTGCCGATTGGAAGGCGTGCAGCACCCTTCCCGAGGCATTCCTTGCTGTTCTGCTTTAAGTTTTCGGTAGTACCCCTTTAAGGAGTCCTAAGAGCGTCGTGTCAGCACCCGAGTCAGTGCAAGAACACTGAGTACCGCCAGGCTCCTGGGGCCCGCTTGAGCCTCATCCAGCCCCGAAGGCCCTTAGGTGTACGCCTGTTTATGCCGAGTGTAGGGCAACACACTGCCCTCTTCCTTGGGAGAGGCAGATTTCCTCAGCTCTCCAAGAGCTTCTGAAACAAGGTTGTATCCAGCGCAACATGACAAGGAAGTTGGCTCCCCTTGCCTTACCTGAGCTCTACCTCGAAAAACACTCTGCTTAGCGCTCCTTCTCGGACCTCAAACCTGCAGTCACCTTACCCAAGGAAAAAGTCAGGCTGGGTTCCACTGCAACTGACGCACAGTTCTTCGTGGAACACAGCAGGCTTTTGGGAGATGCCCAGGCCCCTAGGCCGATCTGGGGCTTTCGAAAATTTAGGCAGTTCCCTACAAGCCGAACACCCTGCCTACAAAAGTTGATTTCGGGAAGGGGTCAGTGGGTAGCTTGTGTCTCTTCTGACTTCGGCAGCATAACAGGTCCTTACGCAGTGCGTCAACCTCGAATGGGGGGCCTGATGTCACAAGCCTTGTTTTCCCCGCTGGAAAGCGCCCTGCGTGAGCCCTTGACGCTTCCGGGGAATAGTGCGTTTGCCGGCTTACTAGTCAGGGCAGGCGTGGCACTGAGTAGAAACTGAGTTGCCTCCAAAGAAATAGGGTACTACGACTTCCTGGCTGGGAGCTTCCCCTGCCCTGCTTTATAGCGAAAGGGAAACTCAGCATGAACACTCGCCTCGACGGGTGGCCCTGCTCTGCCATGCAGAAGGGGAGGCGTGCGGCAGCTTCTATGAGACCCACGTCGCAGCTCTGCTTTACTTTAAAGGCAGTAAGCTGTAAAGGCCTCCTAGGACCCTCGCGTCCGCACACGATTCTGCCTAAGAACGCTGAGTCACTGCAGGCTCCTAGTGGCCTGGTGAGCCTCATCCAGTCGCGAAGATCCTTAGCTGCACCCCTCCGTAGCTGAGTGTAGGGCAACATATTGAACTCGTGCGTCGGAGAGCTAGACTGCCTCCGGTCACAGACGGATTCAGTAACACGGTTGTAGCACTTCCAGCATTCAATGCCGGTCGGCCTCATTGCCCTGTCAGAGCGATACTGAGAGAGACACTCTGCTTAGCAGTCCTTCTAGGTCCTGTCACCTGCAGTCACCCTACCTCAAGGAGAAACTCGGGTTGGGTTCCACTGCAACTAAAGATCAGTTCTTCGTGGAACACAGCCGGCTTTTGGAAGGTGCACGGGCCCCTAGGCTGACCCACGGCATTCTTTCCTTTAGGCCACGCCCTACAACGCAGAACACGCTGTATGGAGAAGCTGCTTTAGGGAAGGGCCCCCTGAGTACCATGTGTCTCTTTTGAATTTTTCGAAACAATAGGTACTGATGCTTCCCGTCAACCTCGAAATGGGGGCCTGAGGGCACAGGCCTTTTTCTCCCCAGTGTTGACCATTCCACTCGGGCAGCCTGGAAGCTTGTGCCCAAACACTTGTGCTTCCAGGATTCTAGTCATTTCGTGCAGGGCTCGGATAGGAAGTTGACTTTTCTCCCAGAAACAGGGCGCCTCCGGTTCCTGGGTGGGATATCATCTTGCCCTGTGTCTTTCCTTATTTGGGTGTACGCGCACCTCTCACGGTTGTGGCCTCTCCCGTTGCGGAGCGCCGGCTCCTGAGGCTTAGGTGCAGCGGCTAAGGCTCCCGGGTGCGGCACTAGGGCAGCGGGTGGGACCTTCCCGGATCGGGGTACGAACCCGTGTCTCCTGCATCGGCAGGCTGACTTTCAACTACAGTTCCACAAAGAAAGCCTGACCCTGCTTTAGAGCTAAAGGGAACCCGAAACGCAAACACTGGCTTTTCACTACGGCCCTGGGTTTCCGTGCAGAAAGATTGGTGGGCAGCAGCTTCCATGAGGCATTTGGGCTGTGCTACTTTAGTTTCACGAGGGTAGGCCTTTCCGGACTCCTAGCACGTTAGCACCAGTTTCCTTACAGGAACACTCAGGGAGCCGGGCTCCAGTGGGCCTGTGGAGCAGCACCCAGCCCCGTAGGTCCTTCAGCGCACCCCTGTGTTTCCTGAGCGAAGCGCAACACACTGCACTCTTCCCTGGGAGAGCTGGAGATCCTCAGCTCTGCCACAGCTTCAGAGAGACGTTCCTAGCCAGTCCAGCAGGTCAAAAACACTCTTGCTGCCGGGAGTTTAGTCCCTGCGGGCATGCCTGCGAGAGGCAAATGAGCTTTCTCGAAAGAAGCAGGCTGCTTCCAGTTCCCGAGGAAGCTTCCCTGCCCTGCTCTAGGGCGAAAGGGAAACTCAGTGTCCCCACGAGACTCGAAAATCGCCCTGGTGGGCCGTGCCGATTGGAAGGCGTGCAGCACCCTTCCCGAGGCATTCCTTGCTGTTCTGCTTTAAGTTTTCGGTAGTACCCCTTTAAGGAGTCCTAAGAGCGTCGTGTCAGCACCCGAGTCAGTGCAAGAACACTGAGTACCGCCAGGCTCCTGGGGCCCGCTTGAGCCTCATCCAGCCCCGAAGGCCCTTAGGTGTACGCCTGTTTATGCCGAGTGTAGGGCAACACACTGCCCTCTTCCTTGGGAGAGGCAGATTTCCTCAGCTCTCCAAGAGCTTCTGAAACAAGGTTGTATCCAGCGCAACATGACAAGGAAGTTGGCTCCCCTTGCCTTACCTGAGCTCTACCTCGAAAAACACTCTGCTTAGCGCTCCTTCTCGGACCTCAAACCTGCAGTCACCTTACCCAAGGAAAAAGTCAGGCTGGGTTCCACTGCAACTGACGCACAGTTCTTCGTGGAACACAGCAGGCTTTTGGGAGATGCCCAGGCCCCTAGGCCGATCTGGGGCTTTCGAAAATTTAGGCAGTTCCCTACAAGCCGAACACCCTGCCTACAAAAGTTGATTTCGGGAAGGGGTCAGTGGGTAGCTTGTGTCTCTTCTGACTTCGGCAGCATAACAGGTCCTTACGCAGTGCGTCAACCTCGAATGGGGGGCCTGATGTCACAAGCCTTGTTTTCCCCGCTGGAAAGCGCCCTGCGTGAGCCCTTGACGCTTCCGGGGAATAGTGCGTTTGCCGGCTTACTAGTCAGGGCAGGCGTGGCACTGAGTAGAAACTGAGTTGCCTCCAAAGAAATAGGGTACTACGACTTCCTGGCTGGGAGCTTCCCCTGCCCTGCTTTATAGCGAAAGGGAAACTCAGCATGAACACTCGCCTCGACGGGTGGCCCTGCTCTGCCATGCAGAAGGGGAGGCGTGCGGCAGCTTCTATGAGACCCACGTCGCAGCTCTGCTTTACTTTAAAGGCAGTAAGCTGTAAAGGCCTCCTAGGACCCTCGCGTCCGCACACGATTCTGCCTAAGAACGCTGAGTCACTGCAGGCTCCTAGTGGCCTGGTGAGCCTCATCCAGTCGCGAAGATCCTTAGCTGCACCCCTCCGTAGCTGAGTGTAGGGCAACATATTGAACTCGTGCGTCGGAGAGCTAGACTGCCTCCGGTCACAGACGGATTCAGTAACACGGTTGTAGCACTTCCAGCATTCAATGCCGGTCGGCCTCATTGCCCTGTCAGAGCGATACTGAGAGAGACACTCTGCTTAGCAGTCCTTCTAGGTCCTGTCACCTGCAGTCACCCTACCTCAAGGAGAAACTCGGGTTGGGTTCCACTGCAACTAAAGATCAGTTCTTCGTGGAACACAGCCGGCTTTTGGAAGGTGCACGGGCCCCTAGGCTGACCCACGGCATTCTTTCCTTTAGGCCACGCCCTACAACGCAGAACACGCTGTATGGAGAAGCTGCTTTAGGGAAGGGCCCCCTGAGTACCATGTGTCTCTTTTGAATTTTTCGAAACAATAGGTACTGATGCTTCCCGTCAACCTCGAAATGGGGGCCTGAGGGCACAGGCCTTTTTCTCCCCAGTGTTGACCATTCCACTCGGGCAGCCTGGAAGCTTGTGCCCAAACACTTGTGCTTCCAGGATTCTAGTCATTTCGTGCAGGGCTCGGATAGGAAGTTGACTTTTCTCCCAGAAACAGGGCGCCTCCGGTTCCTGGGTGGGATATCATCTTGCCCTGTGTCTTTCCTTATTTGGGTGTACGCGCACCTCTCACGGTTGTGGCCTCTCCCGTTGCGGAGCGCCGGCTCCTGAGGCTTAGGTGCAGCGGCTAAGGCTCCCGGGTGCGGCACTAGGGCAGCGGGTGGGACCTTCCCGGATCGGGGTACGAACCCGTGTCTCCTGCATCGGCAGGCTGACTTTCAACTACAGTTCCACAAAGAAAGCCTGACCCTGCTTTAGAGCTAAAGGGAACCCGAAACGCAAACACTGGCTTTTCACTACGGCCCTGGGTTTCCGTGCAGAAAGATTGGTGGGCAGCAGCTTCCATGAGGCATTTGGGCTGTGCTACTTTAGTTTCACGAGGGTAGGCCTTTCCGGACTCCTAGCACGTTAGCACCAGTTTCCTTACAGGAACACTCAGGGAGCCGGGCTCCAGTGGGCCTGTGGAGCAGCACCCAGCCCCGTAGGTCCTTCAGCGCACCCCTGTGTTTCCTGAGCGAAGCGCAACACACTGCACTCTTCCCTGGGAGAGCTGGAGATCCTCAGCTCTGCCACAGCTTCAGAGAGACGTTCCTAGCCAGTCCAGCAGGTCAAAAACACTCTTGCTGCCGGGAGTTTAGTCCCTGCGGGCATGCCTGCGAGAGGCAAATGAGCTTTCTCGAAAGAAGCAGGCTGCTTCCAGTTCCCGAGGAAGCTTCCCTGCCCTGCTCTAGGGCGAAAGGGAAACTCAGTGTCCCCACGAGACTCGAAAATCGCCCTGGTGGGCCGTGCCGATTGGAAGGCGTGCAGCACCCTTCCCGAGGCATTCCTTGCTGTTCTGCTTTAAGTTTTCGGTAGTACCCCTTTAAGGAGTCCTAAGAACGTCGTGTCAGCACCCGAGTCAGTGCAAGAACACTGAGTACCGCCAGGCTCCTGGGGCCCGCTTGAGCCTCATCCAGCCCCGAAGGCCCTTAGGTGTACGCCTGTTTATGCCGAGTGTAGGGCAACACACTGCCCTCTTCCTTGGGAGAGGCAGATTTCCTCAGCTCTCCAACAGCTTCTGAAACAAGGTTGTATCCAGCGCAACATGACAAGGAAGTTGGCTCCCCTTGCCTTACCTGAGCTCTACCTCGAAAAACACTCTGCTTAGCGCTCCTGCTCGGACCTCAAACCTGCAGTCACCTTACCCAAGGAAAAAGTCAGGCTGGGTTCCACTGCAACTGACGCACAGTTCTTCGTGGAACACAGCAGGCTTTTGGAAGATGCCCAGGCCCCTAGGCCGATCTGGGGCTTTCGAAAATTTAGGCAGTTCCCTACAAGCCGAACACCCTGCCTACAAAAGTTGATTTCGGGAAGGGGTCAGTGGGTAGCTTGTGTCTCTTCTGACTTCGGCAGCATAACAGGTCCTTACGCAGTGCGTCAACCTCGAATGGGGGGCCTGATGTCACAAGCCTTGTTTTCCCCGCTGGAAAGCGCCCTGCGTGAGCCCTTGACGCTTCCGGGGAATAGTGCGTTTGCCGGCTTACTAGTCAGGGCAGGCGTGGCACTGAGTAGAAACTGAGTTGCCTCCAAAGAAATAGGGTACTACGACTTCCTGGCTGGGAGCTTCCCCTGCCCTGCTTTATAGCGAAAGGGAAACTCAGCATGAACACTCGCCTCGACGGGTGGCCCTGCTCTGCCATGCAGAAGGGGAGGCGTGCGGCAGCTTCTATGAGACCCACGTCGCAGCTCTGCTTTACTTTAAAGGCAGTAAGCTGTAAAGGCCTCCTAGGACCCTCGCGTCCGCACACGATTCTGCCTAAGAACGCTGAGTCACTGCAGGCTCCTAGTGGCCTGGTGAGCCTCATCCAGTCGCGAAGATCCTTAGCTGCACCCCTCCGTAGCTGAGTGTAGGGCAACATATTGAACTCGTGCGTCGGAGAGCTAGACTGCCTCCGGTCACAGACGGATTCAGTAACACGGTTGTAGCACTTCCAGCATTCAATGCCGGTCGGCCTCATTGCCCTGTCAGAGCGATACTGAGAGAGACACTCTGCTTAGCAGTCCTTCTAGGTCCTGTCACCTGCAGTCACCCTACCTCAAGGAGAAACTCGGGTTGGGTTCCACTGCAACTAAAGATCAGTTCTTCGTGGAACACAGCCGGCTTTTGGAAGGTGCACGGGCCCCTAGGCTGACCCACGGCATTCTTTCCTTTAGGCCACGCCCTACAACGCAGAACACGCTGTATGGAGAAGCTGCTTTAGGGAAGGGCCCCCTGAGTACCATGTGTCTCTTTTGAATTTTTCGAAACAATAGGTACTGATGCTTCCCGTCAACCTCGAAATGGGGGCCTGAGGGCACAGGCCTTTTTCTCCCCAGTGTTGACCATTCCACTCGGGCAGCCTGGAAGCTTGTGCCCAAACACTTGTGCTTCCAGGATTCTAGTCATTTCGTGCAGGGCTCGGATAGGAAGTTGACTTTTCTCCCAGAAACAGGGCGCCTCCGGTTCCTGGGTGGGATATCATCTTGCCCTGTGTCTTTCCTTATTTGGGTGTACGCGCACCTCTCACGGTTGTGGCCTCTCCCGTTGCGGAGCGCCGGCTCCTGAGGCTTAGGTGCAGCGGCTAAGGCTCCCGGGTGCGGCACTAGGGCAGCGGGTGGGACCTTCCCGGATCGGGGTACGAACCCGTGTCTCCTGCATCGGCAGGCTGACTTTCAACTACAGTTCCACAAAGAAAGCCTGACCCTGCTTTAGAGCTAAAGGGAACCCGAAACGCAAACACTGGCTTTTCACTACGGCCCTGGGTTTCCGTGCAGAAAGATTGGTGGGCAGCAGCTTCCATGAGGCATTTGGGCTGTGCTACTTTAGTTTCACGAGGGTAGGCCTTTCCGGACTCCTAGCACGTTAGCACCAGTTTCCTTACAGGAACACTCAGGGAGCCGGGCTCCAGTGGGCCTGTGGAGCAGCACCCAGCCCCGTAGGTCCTTCAGCGCACCCCTGTGTTTCCTGAGCGAAGCGCAACACACTGCACTCTTCCCTGGGAGAGCTGGAGATCCTCAGCTCTGCCACAGCTTCAGAGAGACGTTCCTAGCCAGTCCAGCAGGTCAAAAACACTCTTGCTGCCGGGAGTTTAGTCCCTGCGGGCATGCCTGCGAGAGGCAAATGAGCTTTCTCGAAAGAAGCAGGCTGCTTCCAGTTCCCGAGGAAGCTTCCCTGCCCTGCTCTAGGGCGAAAGGGAAACTCAGTGTCCCCACGAGACTCGAAAATCGCCCTGGTGGGCCGTGCCGATTGGAAGGCGTGCAGCACCCTTCCCGAGGCATTCCTTGCTGTTCTGCTTTAAGTTTTCGGTAGTACCCCTTTAAGGAGTCCTAAGAGCGTCGTGTCAGCACCCGAGTCAGTGCAAGAACACTGAGTACCGCCAGGCTCCTGGGGCCCGCTTGAGCCTCATCCAGCCCCGAAGGCCCTTAGGTGTACGCCTGTTTATGCCGAGTGTAGGGCAACACACTGCCCTCTTCCTTGGGAGAGGCAGATTTCCTCAGCTCTCCAAGAGCTTCTGAAACAAGGTTGTATCCAGCGCAACATGACAAGGAAGTTGGCTCCCCTTGCCTTACCTGAGCTCTACCTCGAAAAACACTCTGCTTAGCGCTCCTTCTCGGACCTCAAACCTGCAGTCACCTTACCCAAGGAAAAAGTCAGGCTGGGTTCCACTGCAACTGACGCACAGTTCTTCGTGGAACACAGCAGGCTTTTGGAAGATGCCCAGGCCCCTAGGCCGATCTGGGGCTTTCGAAAATTTAGGCAGTTCCCTACAAGCCGAACACCCTGCCTACAAAAGTTGATTTCGGGAAGGGGTCAGTGGGTAGCTTGTGTCTCTTCTGACTTCGGCAGCATAACAGGTCCTTACGCAGTGCGTCAACCTCGAATGGGGGGCCTGATGTCACAAGCCTTGTTTTACCCGCTGGAAAGCGCCCTGCGTGAGCCCTTGACGCTTCCGGGGAATAGTGCGTTTGCCGGCTTACTAGTCAGGGCAGGCGTGGCACTGAGTAGAAACTGAGTTGCCTCCAAAGAAATAGGGTACTACGACTTCCTGGCTGGGAGCTTCCCCTGCCCTGCTTTATAGCGAAAGGGAAACTCAGCATGAACACTCGCCTCGACGGGTGGCCCTGCTCTGCCATGCAGAAGGGGAGGCGTGCGGCAGCTTCTATGAGACCCACGTCGCAGCTCTGCTTTACTTTAAAGGCAGTAAGCTGTAAAGGCCTCCTAGGACCCTCGCGTCCGCACACGATTCTGTCTAAGAACGCTGAGTCACTGCAGGCTCCTAGTGGCCTGGTGAGCCTCATCCAGTCGCGAAGATCCTTAGCTGCACCCCTCCGTAGCTGAGTGTAGGGCAACATATTGAACTCGTGCGTCGGAGAGCTAGACTGCCTCCGGTCACAGACGGATTCAGTAACACGGTTGTAGCACTTCCAGCATTCAATGCCGGTCGGCCTCATTGCCCTGTCAGAGCGATACTGAGAGAGACACTCTGCTTAGCAGTCCTTCTAGGTCCTGTCACCTGCAGTCACCCTACCTCAAGGAGAAACTCGGGTTGGGTTCCACTGCAACTAAAGATCAGTTCTTCGTGGAACACAGCCGGCTTTTGGAAGGTGCACGGGCCCCTAGGCTGACCCACGGCATTCTTTCCTTTAGGCCACGCCCTACAACGCAGAACACGCTGTATGGAGAAGCTGCTTTAGGGAAGGGCCCCCTGAGTACCATGTGTCTCTTTTGAATTTTTCGAAACAATAGGTACTGATGCTTCCCGTCAACCTCGAAATGGGGGCCTGAGGGCACAGGCCTTTTTCTCCCCAGTGTTGACCATTCCACTCGGGCAGCCTGGAAGCTTGTGCCCAAACACTTGTGCTTCCAGGATTCTAGTCATTTCGTGCAGGGCTCGGATAGGAAGTTGACTTTTCTCCCAGAAACAGGGCGCCTCCGGTTCCTGGGTGGGATATCATCTTGCCCTGTGTCTTTCCTTATTTGGGTGTACGCGCACCTCTCACGGTTGTGGCCTCTCCCGTTGCGGAGCGCCGGCTCCTGAGGCTTAGGTGCAGCGGCTAAGGCTCCCGGGTGCGGCACTAGGGCAGCGGGTGGGACCTTCCCGGATCGGGGTACGAACCCGTGTCTCCTGCATCGGCAGGCTGACTTTCAACTACAGTTCCACAAAGAAAGCCTGACCCTGCTTTAGAGCTAAAGGGAACCCGAAACGCAAACACTGGCTTTTCACTACGGCCCTGGGTTTCCGTGCAGAAAGATTGGTGGGCAGCAGCTTCCATGAGGCATTTGGGCTGTGCTACTTTAGTTTCACGAGGGTAGGCCTTTCCGGACTCCTAGCACGTTAGCACCAGTTTCCTTACAGGAACACTCAGGGAGCCGGGCTCCAGTGGGCCTGTGGAGCAGCACCCAGCCCCGTAGGTCCTTCAGCGCACCCCTGTGTTTCCTGAGCGAAGCGCAACACACTGCACTCTTCCCTGGGAGAGCTGGAGATCCTCAGCTCTGCCACAGCTTCAGAGAGACGTTCCTAGCCAGTCCAGCAGGTCAAAAACACTCTTGCTGCCGGGAGTTTAGTCCCTGCGGGCATGCCTGCGAGAGGCAAATGAGCTTTCTCGAAAGAAGCAGGCTGCTTCCAGTTCCCGAGGAAGCTTCCCTGCCCTGCTCTAGGGCGAAAGGGAAACTCAGTGTCCCCACGAGACTCGAAAATCGCCCTGGTGGGCCGTGCCGATTGGAAGGCGTGCAGCACCCTTCCCGAGGCATTCCTTGCTGTTCTGCTTTAAGTTTTCGGTAGTACCCCTTTAAGGAGTCCTAAGAGCGTCGTGTCAGCACCCGAGTCAGTGCAAGAACACTGAGTACCGCCAGGCTCCTGGGGCCCGCTTGAGCCTCATCCAGCCCCGAAGGCCCTTAGGTG
This sequence comes from Mesoplodon mirus, assembly GCF_964341445.2. Classification (NCBI taxonomy): domain Eukaryota; kingdom Metazoa; phylum Chordata; class Mammalia; order Artiodactyla; family Ziphiidae; genus Mesoplodon; species Mesoplodon mirus. The sequence continues at coordinate 37,251,360 of NC_138993.1, forward strand.
TACGCCTGTTTATGCCGAGTGTAGGGCAACACACTGCCCTCTTCCTTGGGAGAGGCAGATTTCCTCAGCTCTCCAAGAGCTTCTGAAACAAGGTTGTATCCAGCGCAACATGACAAGGAAGTTGGCTCCCCTTGCCTTACCTGAGCTCTACCTCGAAAAACACTCTGCTTAGCGCTCCTTCTCGGACCTCAAACCTGCAGTCACCTTACCCAAGGAAAAAGTCAGGCTGGGTTCCACTGCAACTGACGCACAGTTCTTCGTGGAACACAGCAGGCTTTTGGAAGATGCCCAGGCCCCTAGGCCGATCTGGGGCTTTCGAAAATTTAGGCAGTTCCCTACAAGCCGAACACCCTGCCTACAAAAGTTGATTTCGGGAAGGGGTCAGTGGGTAGCTTGTGTCTCTTCTGACTTCGGCAGCATAACAGGTCCTTACGCAGTGCGTCAACCTCGAATGGGGGGCCTGATGTCACAAGCCTTGTTTTCCCCGCTGGAAAGCGCCCTGCGTGAGCCCTTGACGCTTCCGGGGAATAGTGCGTTTGCCGGCTTACTAGTCAGGGCAGGCGTGGCACTGAGTAGAAACTGAGTTGCCTCCAAAGAAATAGGGTACTACGACTTCCTGGCTGGGAGCTTCCCCTGCCCTGCTTTATAGCGAAAGGGAAACTCAGCATGAACACTCGCCTCGACGGGTGGCCCTGCTCTGCCATGCAGAAGGGGAGGCGTGCGGCAGCTTCTATGAGACCCACGTCGCAGCTCTGCTTTACTTTAAAGGCAGTAAGCTGTAAAGGCCTCCTAGGACCCTCGCGTCCGCACACGATTCTGCCTAAGAACGCTGAGTCACTGCAGGCTCCTAGTGGCCTGGTGAGCCTCATCCAGTCGCGAAGATCCTTAGCTGCACCCCTCCGTAGCTGAGTGTAGGGCAACATATTGAACTCGTGCGTCGGAGAGCTAGACTGCCTCCGGTCACAGACGGATTCAGTAACACGGTTGTAGCACTTCCAGCATTCAATGCCGGTCGGCCTCATTGCCCTGTCAGAGCGATACTGAGAGAGACACTCTGCTTAGCAGTCCTTCTAGGTCCTGTCACCTGCAGTCACCCTACCTCAAGGAGAAACTCGGGTTGGGTTCCACTGCAACTAAAGATCAGTTCTTCGTGGAACACAGCCGGCTTTTGGAAGGTGCACGGGCCCCTAGGCTGACCCACGGCATTCTTTCCTTTAGGCCACGCCCTACAACGCAGAACACGCTGTATGGAGAAGCTGCTTTAGGGAAGGGCCCCCTGAGTACCATGTGTCTCTTTTGAATTTTTCGAAACAATAGGTACTGATGCTTCCCGTCAACCTCGAAATGGGGGCCTGAGGGCACAGGCCTTTTTCTCCCCAGTGTTGACCATTCCACTCGGGCAGCCTGGAAGCTTGTGCCCAAACACTTGTGCTTCCAGGATTCTAGTCATTTCGTGCAGGGCTCGGATAGGAAGTTGACTTTTCTCCCAGAAACAGGGCGCCTCCGGTTCCTGGGTGGGATATCATCTTGCCCTGTGTCTTTCCTTATTTGGGTGTACGCGCACCTCTCACGGTTGTGGCCTCTCCCGTTGCGGAGCGCCGGCTCCTGAGGCTTAGGTGCAGCGGCTAAGGCTCCCGGGTGCGGCACTAGGGCAGCGGGTGGGACCTTCCCGGATCGGGGTACGAACCCGTGTCTCCTGCATCGGCAGGCTGACTTTCAACTACAGTTCCACAAAGAAAGCCTGACCCTGCTTTAGAGCTAAAGGGAACCCGAAACGCAAACACTGGCTTTTCACTACGGCCCTGGGTTTCCGTGCAGAAAGATTGGTGGGCAGCAGCTTCCATGAGGCATTTGGGCTGTGCTACTTTAGTTTCACGAGGGTAGGCCTTTCCGGACTCCTAGCACGTTAGCACCAGTTTCCTTACAGGAACACTCAGGGAGCCGGGCTCCAGTGGGCCTGTGGAGCAGCACCCAGCCCCGTAGGTCCTTCAGCGCACCCCTGTGTTTCCTGAGCGAAGCGCAACACACTGCACTCTTCCCTGGGAGAGCTGGAGATCCTCAGCTCTGCCACAGCTTCAGAGAGACGTTCCTAGCCAGTCCAGCAGGTCAAAAACACTCTTGCTGCCGGGAGTTTAGTCCCTGCGGGCATGCCTGCGAGAGGCAAATGAGCTTTCTCGAAAGAAGCAGGCTGCTTCCAGTTCCCGAGGAAGCTTCCCTGCCCTGCTCTAGGGCGAAAGGGAAACTCAGTGTCCCCACGAGACTCGAAAATCGCCCTGGTGGGCCGTGCCGATTGGAAGGCGTGCAGCACCCTTCCCGAGGCATTCCTTGCTGTTCTGCTTTAAGTTTTCGGTAGTACCCCTTTAAGGAGTCCTAAGAGCGTCGTGTCAGCACCCGAGTCAGTGCAAGAACACTGAGTACCGCCAGGCTCCTGGGGCCCGCTTGAGCCTCATCCAGCCCCGAAGGCCCTTAGGTGTACGCCTGTTTATGCCGAGTGTAGGGCAACACACTGCCCTCTTCCTTGGGAGAGGCAGATTTCCTCAGCTCTCCAAGAGCTTCTGAAACAAGGTTGTATCCAGCGCAACATGACAAGGAAGTTGGCTCCCCTTGCCTTACCTGAGCTCTACCTCGAAAAACACTCTGCTTAGCGCTCCTTCTCGGACCTCAAACCTGCAGTCACCTTACCCAAGGAAAAAGTCAGGCTGGGTTCCACTGCAACTGACGCACAGTTCTTCGTGGAACACAGCAGGCTTTTGGAAGATGCCCAGGCCCCTAGGCCGATCTGGGGCTTTCGAAAATTTAGGCAGTTCCCTACAAGCCGAACACCCTGCCTACAAAAGTTGATTTCGGGAAGGGGTCAGTGGGTAGCTTGTGTCTCTTCTGACTTCGGCAGCATAACAGGTCCTTACGCAGTGCGTCAACCTCGAATGGGGGGCCTGATGTCACAAGCCTTGTTTTCCCCGCTGGAAAGCGCCCTGCGTGAGCCCTTGACGCTTCCGGGGAATAGTGCGTTTGCCGGCTTACTAGTCAGGGCAGGCGTGGCACTGAGTAGAAACTGAGTTGCCTCCAAAGAAATAGGGTACTACGACTTCCTGGCTGGGAGCTTCCCCTGCCCTGCTTTATAGCGAAAGGGAAACTCAGCATGAACACTCGCCTCGACGGGTGGCCCTGCTCTGCCATGCAGAAGGGGAGGCGTGCGGCAGCTTCTATGAGACCCACGTCGCAGCTCTGCTTTACTTTAAAGGCAGTAAGCTGTAAAGGCCTCCTAGGACCCTCGCGTCCGCACACGATTCTGCCTAAGAACGCTGAGTCACTGCAGGCTCCTAGTGGCCTGGTGAGCCTCATCCAGTCGCGAAGATCCTTAGCTGCACCCCTCCGTAGCTGAGTGTAGGGCAACATATTGAACTCGTGCGTCGGAGAGCTAGACTGCCTCCGGTCACAGACGGATTCAGTAACACGGTTGTAGCACTTCCAGCATTCAATGCCGGTCGGCCTCATTGCCCTGTCAGAGCGATACTGAGAGAGACACTCTGCTTAGCAGTCCTTCTAGGTCCTGTCACCTGCAGTCACCCTACCTCAAGGAGAAACTCGGGTTGGGTTCCACTGCAACTAAAGATCAGTTCTTCGTGGAACACAGCCGGCTTTTGGAAGGTGCACGGGCCCCTAGGCTGACCCACGGCATTCTTTCCTTTAGGCCACGCCCTACAACGCAGAACACGCTGTATGGAGAAGCTGCTTTAGGGAAGGGCCCCCTGAGTACCATGTGTCTCTTTTGAATTTTTCGAAACAATAGGTACTGATGCTTCCCGTCAACCTCGAAATGGGGGCCTGAGGGCACAGGCCTTTTTCTCCCCAGTGTTGACCATTCCACTCGGGCAGCCTGGAAGCTTGTGCCCAAACACTTGTGCTTCCAGGATTCTAGTCATTTCGTGCAGGGCTCGGATAGGAAGTTGACTTTTCTCCCAGAAACAGGGCGCCTCCGGTTCCTGGGTGGGATATCATCTTGCCCTGTGTCTTTCCTTATTTGGGTGTACGCGCACCTCTCACGGTTGTGGCCTCTCCCGTTGCGGAGCGCCGGCTCCTGAGGCTTAGGTGCAGCGGCTAAGGCTCCCGGGTGCGGCACTAGGGCAGCGGGTGGGACCTTCCCGGATCGGGGTACGAACCCGTGTCTCCTGCATCGGCAGGCTGACTTTCAACTACAGTTCCACAAAGAAAGCCTGACCCTGCTTTAGAGCTAAAGGGAACCCGAAACGCAAACACTGGCTTTTCACTACGGCCCTGGGTTTCCGTGCAGAAAGATTGGTGGGCAGCAGCTTCCATGAGGCATTTGGGCTGTGCTACTTTAGTTTCACGAGGGTAGGCCTTTCCGGACTCCTAGCACGTTAGCACCAGTTTCCTTACAGGAACACTCAGGGAGCCGGGCTCCAGTGGGCCTGTGGAGCAGCACCCAGCCCCGTAGGTCCTTCAGCGCACCCCTGTGTTTCCTGAGCGAAGCGCAACACACTGCACTCTTCCCTGGGAGAGCTGGAGATCCTCAGCTCTGCCACAGCTTCAGAGAGACGTTCCTAGCCAGTCCAGCAGGTCAAAAACACTCTTGCTGCCGGGAGTTTAGTCCCTGCGGGCATGCCTGCGAGAGGCAAATGAGCTTTCTCGAAAGAAGCAGGCTGCTTCCAGTTCCCGAGGAAGCTTCCCTGCCCTGCTCTAGGGCGAAAGGGAAACTCAGTGTCCCCACGAGACTCGAAAATCGCCCTGGTGGGCCGTGCCGATTGGAAGGCGTGCAGCACCCTTCCCGAGGCATTCCTTGCTGTTCTGCTTTAAGTTTTCGGTAGTACCCCTTTAAGGAGTCCTAAGAACGTCGTGTCAGCACCCGAGTCAGTGCAAGAACACTGAGTACCGCCAGGCTCCTGGGGCCCGCTTGAGCCTCATCCAGCCCCGAAGGCCCTTAGGTGTACGCCTGTTTATGCCGAGTGTAGGGCAACACACTGCCCTCTTCCTTGGGAGAGGCAGATTTCCTCAGCTCTCCAACAGCTTCTGAAACAAGGTTGTATCCAGCGCAACATGACAAGGAAGTTGGCTCCCCTTGCCTTACCTGAGCTCTACCTCGAAAAACACTCTGCTTAGCGCTCCTGCTCGGACCTCAAACCTGCAGTCACCTTACCCAAGGAAAAAGTCAGGCTGGGTTCCACTGCAACTGACGCACAGTTCTTCGTGGAACACAGCAGGCTTTTGGAAGATGCCCAGGCCCCTAGGCCGATCTGGGGCTTTCGAAAATTTAGGCAGTTCCCTACAAGCCGAACACCCTGCCTACAAAAGTTGATTTCGGGAAGGGGTCAGTGGGTAGCTTGTGTCTCTTCTGACTTCGGCAGCATAACAGGTCCTTACGCAGTGCGTCAACCTCGAATGGGGGGCCTGATGTCACAAGCCTTGTTTTCCCCGCTGGAAAGCGCCCTGCGTGAGCCCTTGACGCTTCCGGGGAATAGTGCGTTTGCCGGCTTACTAGTCAGGGCAGGCGTGGCACTGAGTAGAAACTGAGTTGCCTCCAAAGAAATAGGGTACTACGACTTCCTGGCTGGGAGCTTCCCCTGCCCTGCTTTATAGCGAAAGGGAAACTCAGCATGAACACTCGCCTCGACGGGTGGCCCTGCTCTGCCATGCAGAAGGGGAGGCGTGCGGCAGCTTCTATGAGACCCACGTCGCAGCTCTGCTTTACTTTAAAGGCAGTAAGCTGTAAAGGCCTCCTAGGACCCTCGCGTCCGCACACGATTCTGCCTAAGAACGCTGAGTCACTGCAGGCTCCTAGTGGCCTGGTGAGCCTCATCCAGTCGCGAAGATCCTTAGCTGCACCCCTCCGTAGCTGAGTGTAGGGCAACATATTGAACTCGTGCGTCGGAGAGCTAGACTGCCTCCGGTCACAGACGGATTCAGTAACACGGTTGTAGCACTTCCAGCATTCAATGCCGGTCGGCCTCATTGCCCTGTCAGAGCGATACTGAGAGAGACACTCTGCTTAGCAGTCCTTCTAGGTCCTGTCACCTGCAGTCACCCTACCTCAAGGAGAAACTCGGGTTGGGTTCCACTGCAACTAAAGATCAGTTCTTCGTGGAACACAGCCGGCTTTTGGAAGGTGCACGGGCCCCTAGGCTGACCCACGGCATTCTTTCCTTTAGGCCACGCCCTACAACGCAGAACACGCTGTATGGAGAAGCTGCTTTAGGGAAGGGCCCCCTGAGTACCATGTGTCTCTTTTGAATTTTTCGAAACAATAGGTACTGATGCTTCCCGTCAACCTCGAAATGGGGGCCTGAGGGCACAGGCCTTTTTCTCCCCAGTGTTGACCATTCCACTCGGGCAGCCTGGAAGCTTGTGCCCAAACACTTGTGCTTCCAGGATTCTAGTCATTTCGTGCAGGGCTCGGATAGGAAGTTGACTTTTCTCCCAGAAACAGGGCGCCTCCGGTTCCTGGGTGGGATATCATCTTGCCCTGTGTCTTTCCTTATTTGGGTGTACGCGCACCTCTCACGGTTGTGGCCTCTCCCGTTGCGGAGCGCCGGCTCCTGAGGCTTAGGTGCAGCGGCTAAGGCTCCCGGGTGCGGCACTAGGGCAGCGGGTGGGACCTTCCCGGATCGGGGTACGAACCCGTGTCTCCTGCATCGGCAGGCTGACTTTCAACTACAGTTCCACAAAGAAAGCCTGACCCTGCTTTAGAGCTAAAGGGAACCCGAAACGCAAACACTGGCTTTTCACTACGGCCCTGGGTTTCCGTGCAGAAAGATTGGTGGGCAGCAGCTTCCATGAGGCATTTGGGCTGTGCTACTTTAGTTTCACGAGGGTAGGCCTTTCCGGACTCCTAGCACGTTAGCACCAGTTTCCTTACAGGAACACTCAGGGAGCCGGGCTCCAGTGGGCCTGTGGAGCAGCACCCAGCCCCGTAGGTCCTTCAGCGCACCCCTGTGTTTCCTGAGCGAAGCGCAACACACTGCACTCTTCCCTGGGAGAGCTGGAGATCCTCAGCTCTGCCACAGCTTCAGAGAGACGTTCCTAGCCAGTCCAGCAGGTCAAAAACACTCTTGCTGCCGGGAGTTTAGTCCCTGCGGGCATGCCTGCGAGAGGCAAATGAGCTTTCTCGAAAGAAGCAGGCTGCTTCCAGTTCCCGAGGAAGCTTCCCTGCCCTGCTCTAGGGCGAAAGGGAAACTCAGTGTCCCCACGAGACTCGAAAATCGCCCTGGTGGGCCGTGCCGATTGGAAGGCGTGCAGCACCCTTCCCGAGGCATTCCTTGCTGTTCTGCTTTAAGTTTTCGGTAGTACCCCTTTAAGGAGTCCTAAGAGCGTCGTGTCAGCACCCGAGTCAGTGCAAGAACACTGAGTACCGCCAGGCTCCTGGGGCCCGCTTGAGCCTCATCCAGCCCCGAAGGCCCTTAGGTGTACGCCTGTTTATGCCGAGTGTAGGGCAACACACTGCCCTCTTCCTTGGGAGAGGCAGATTTCCTCAGCTCTCCAAGAGCTTCTGAAACAAGGTTGTATCCAGCGCAACATGACAAGGAAGTTGGCTCCCCTTGCCTTACCTGAGCTCTACCTCGAAAAACACTCTGCTTAGCGCTCCTTCTCGGACCTCAAACCTGCAGTCACCTTACCCAAGGAAAAAGTCAGGCTGGGTTCCACTGCAACTGACGCACAGTTCTTCGTGGAACACAGCAGGCTTTTGGAAGATGCCCAGGCCCCTAGGCCGATCTGGGGCTTTCGAAAATTTAGGCAGTTCCCTACAAGCCGAACACCCTGCCTACAAAAGTTGATTTCGGGAAGGGGTCAGTGGGTAGCTTGTGTCTCTTCTGACTTCGGCAGCATAACAGGTCCTTACGCAGTGCGTCAACCTCGAATGGGGGGCCTGATGTCACAAGCCTTGTTTTACCCGCTGGAAAGCGCCCTGCGTGAGCCCTTGACGCTTCCGGGGAATAGTGCGTTTGCCGGCTTACTAGTCAGGGCAGGCGTGGCACTGAGTAGAAACTGAGTTGCCTCCAAAGAAATAGGGTACTACGACTTCCTGGCTGGGAGCTTCCCCTGCCCTGCTTTATAGCGAAAGGGAAACTCAGCATGAACACTCGCCTCGACGGGTGGCCCTGCTCTGCCATGCAGAAGGGGAGGCGTGCGGCAGCTTCTATGAGACCCACGTCGCAGCTCTGCTTTACTTTAAAGGCAGTAAGCTGTAAAGGCCTCCTAGGACCCTCGCGTCCGCACACGATTCTGTCTAAGAACGCTGAGTCACTGCAGGCTCCTAGTGGCCTGGTGAGCCTCATCCAGTCGCGAAGATCCTTAGCTGCACCCCTCCGTAGCTGAGTGTAGGGCAACATATTGAACTCGTGCGTCGGAGAGCTAGACTGCCTCCGGTCACAGACGGATTCAGTAACACGGTTGTAGCACTTCCAGCATTCAATGCCGGTCGGCCTCATTGCCCTGTCAGAGCGATACTGAGAGAGACACTCTGCTTAGCAGTCCTTCTAGGTCCTGTCACCTGCAGTCACCCTACCTCAAGGAGAAACTCGGGTTGGGTTCCACTGCAACTAAAGATCAGTTCTTCGTGGAACACAGCCGGCTTTTGGAAGGTGCACGGGCCCCTAGGCTGACCCACGGCATTCTTTCCTTTAGGCCACGCCCTACAACGCAGAACACGCTGTATGGAGAAGCTGCTTTAGGGAAGGGCCCCCTGAGTACCATGTGTCTCTTTTGAATTTTTCGAAACAATAGGTACTGATGCTTCCCGTCAACCTCGAAATGGGGGCCTGAGGGCACAGGCCTTTTTCTCCCCAGTGTTGACCATTCCACTCGGGCAGCCTGGAAGCTTGTGCCCAAACACTTGTGCTTCCAGGATTCTAGTCATTTCGTGCAGGGCTCGGATAGGAAGTTGACTTTTCTCCCAGAAACAGGGCGCCTCCGGTTCCTGGGTGGGATATCATCTTGCCCTGTGTCTTTCCTTATTTGGGTGTACGCGCACCTCTCACGGTTGTGGCCTCTCCCGTTGCGGAGCGCCGGCTCCTGAGGCTTAGGTGCAGCGGCTAAGGCTCCCGGGTGCGGCACTAGGGCAGCGGGTGGGACCTTCCCGGATCGGGGTACGAACCCGTGTCTCCTGCATCGGCAGGCTGACTTTCAACTACAGTTCCACAAAGAAAGCCTGACCCTGCTTTAGAGCTAAAGGGAACCCGAAACGCAAACACTGGCTTTTCACTACGGCCCTGGGTTTCCGTGCAGAAAGATTGGTGGGCAGCAGCTTCCATGAGGCATTTGGGCTGTGCTACTTTAGTTTCACGAGGGTAGGCCTTTCCGGACTCCTAGCACGTTAGCACCAGTTTCCTTACAGGAACACTCAGGGAGCCGGGCTCCAGTGGGCCTGTGGAGCAGCACCCAGCCCCGTAGGTCCTTCAGCGCACCCCTGTGTTTCCTGAGCGAAGCGCAACACACTGCACTCTTCCCTGGGAGAGCTGGAGATCCTCAGCTCTGCCACAGCTTCAGAGAGACGTTCCTAGCCAGTCCAGCAGGTCAAAAACACTCTTGCTGCCGGGAGTTTAGTCCCTGCGGGCATGCCTGCGAGAGGCAAATGAGCTTTCTCGAAAGAAGCAGGCTGCTTCCAGTTCCCGAGGAAGCTTCCCTGCCCTGCTCTAGGGCGAAAGGGAAACTCAGTGTCCCCACGAGACTCGAAAATCGCCCTGGTGGGCCGTGCCGATTGGAAGGCGTGCAGCACCCTTCCCGAGGCATTCCTTGCTGTTCTGCTTTAAGTTTTCGGTAGTACCCCTTTAAGGAGTCCTAAGAGCGTCGTGTCAGCACCCGAGTCAGTGCAAGAACACTGAGTACCGCCAGGCTCCTGGGGCCCGCTTGAGCCTCATCCAGCCCCGAAGGCCCTTAGGTGTACGCCTGTTTATGCCGAGTGTAGGGCAACACACTGCCCTCTTCCTTGGGAGAGGCAGATTTCCTCAGCTCTCCAAGAGCTTCTGAAACAAGGTTGTATCCAGCGCAACATGACAAGGAAGTTGGCTCCCCTTGCCTTACCTGAGCTCTACCTCGAAAAACACTCTGCTTAGCGCTCCTTCTCGGACCTCAAACCTGCAGTCACCTTACCCAAGGAAAAAGTCAGGCTGGGTTCCACTGCAACTGACGCACAGTTCTTCGTGGAACACAGCAGGCTTTTGGAAGATGCCCAGGCCCCTAGGCCGATCTGGGGCTTTCGAAAATTTAGGCAGTTCCCTACAAGCCGAACACCCTGCCTACAAAAGTTGATTTCGGGAAGGGGTCAGTGGGTAGCTTGTGTCTCTTCTGACTTCGGCAGCATAACAGGTCCTTACGCAGTGCGTCAACCTCGAATGGGGGGCCTGATGTCACAAGCCTTGTTTTCCCCGCTGGAAAGCGCCCTGCGTGAGCCCTTGACGCTTCCGGGGAATAGTGCGTTTGCCGGCTTACTAGTCAGGGCAGGCGTGGCACTGAGTAGAAACTGAGTTGCCTCCAAAGAAATAGGGTACTACGACTTCCTGGCTGGGAGCTTCCCCTGCCCTGCTTTATAGCGAAAGGGAAACTCAGCATGAACACTCGCCTCGACGGGTGGCCCTGCTCTGCCATGCAGAAGGGGAGGCGTGCGGCAGCTTCTATGAGACCCACGTCGCAGCTCTGCTTTACTTTAAAGGCAGTAAGCTGTAAAGGCCTCCTAGGACCCTCGCGTCCGCACACGATTCTGCCTAAGAACGCTGAGTCACTGCAGGCTCCTAGTGGCCTGGTGAGCCTCATCCAGTCGCGAAGATCCTTAGCTGCACCCCTCCGTAGCTGAGTGTAGGGCAACATATTGAACTCGTGCGTCGGAGAGCTAGACTGCCTCCGGTCACAGACGGATTCAGTAACACGGTTGTAGCACTTCCAGCATTCAATGCCGGTCGGCCTCATTGCCCTGTCAGAGCGATACTGAGAGAGACACTCTGCTTAGCAGTCCTTCTAGGTCCTGTCACCTGCAGTCACCCTACCTCAAGGAGAAACTCGGGTTGGGTTCCACTGCAACTAAAGATCAGTTCTTCGTGGAACACAGCCGGCTTTTGGAAGGTGCACGGGCCCCTAGGCTGACCCACGGCATTCTTTCCTTTAGGCCACGCCCTACAACGCAGAACACGCTGTATGGAGAAGCTGCTTTAGGGAAGGGCCCCCTGAGTACCATGTGTCTCTTTTGAATTTTTCGAAACAATAGGTACTGATGCTTCCCGTCAACCTCGAAATGGGGGCCTGAGGGCACAGGCCTTTTTCTCCCCAGTGTTGACCATTCCACTCGGGCAGCCTGGAAGCTTGTGCCCAAACACTTGTGCTTCCAGGATTCTAGTCATTTCGTGCAGGGCTCGGATAGGAAGTTGACTTTTCTCCCAGAAACAGGGCGCCTCCGGTTCCTGGGTGGGATATCATCTTGCCCTGTGTCTTTCCTTATTTGGGTGTACGCGCACCTCTCACGGTTGTGGCCTCTCCCGTTGCGGAGCGCCGGCTCCTGAGGCTTAGGTGCAGCGGCTAAGGCTCCCGGGTGCGGCACTAGGGCAGCGGGTGGGACCTTCCCGGATCGGGGTACGAACCCGTGTCTCCTGCATCGGCAGGCTGACTTTCAACTACAGTTCCACAAAGAAAGCCTGACCCTGCTTTAGAGCTAAAGGGAACCCGAAACGCAAACACTGGCTTTTCACTACGGCCCTGGGTTTCCGTGCAGAAAGATTGGTGGGCAGCAGCTTCCATGAGGCATTTGGGCTGTGCTACTTTAGTTTCACGAGGGTAGGCCTTTCCGGACTCCTAGCACGTTAGCACCAGTTTCCTTACAGGAACACTCAGGGAGCCGGGCTCCAGTGGGCCTGTGGAGCAGCACCCAGCCCCGTAGGTCCTTCAGCGCACCCCTGTGTTTCCTGAGCGAAGCGCAACACACTGCACTCTTCCCTGGGAGAGCTGGAGATCCTCAGCTCTGCCACAGCTTCAGAGAGACGTTCCTAGCCAGTCCAGCAGGTCAAAAACACTCTTGCTGCCGGGAGTTTAGTCCCTGCGGGCATGCCTGCGAGAGGCAAATGAGCTTTCTCGAAAGAAGCAGGCTGCTTCCAGTTCCCGAGGAAGCTTCCCTGCCCTGCTCTAGGGCGAAAGGGAAACTCAGTGTCCCCACGAGACTCGAAAATCGCCCTGGTGGGCCGTGCCGATTGGAAGGCGTGCAGCACCCTTCCCGAGGCATTCCTTGCTGTTCTGCTTTAAGTTTTCGGTAGTACCCCTTTAAGGAGTCCTAAGAGCGTCGTGTCAGCACCCGAGTCAGTGCAAGAACACTGAGTACCGCCAGGCTCCTGGGGCCCGCTTGAGCCTCATCCAGCCCCGAAGGCCCTTAGGTGTACGCCTGTTTATGCCGAGTGTAGGGCAACACACTGCCCTCTTCCTTGGGAGAGGCAGATTTCCTCAGCTCTCCAAGAGCTTCTGAAACAAGGTTGTATCCAGCGCAACATGACAAGGAAGTTGGCTCCCCTTGCCTTACCTGAGCTCTACCTCGAAAAACACTCTGCTTAGCGCTCCTTCTCGGACCTCAAACCTGCAGTCACCTTACCCAAGGAAAAAGTCAGGCTGGGTTCCACTGCAACTGACGCACAGTTCTTCGTGGAACACAGCAGGCTTTTGGAAGATGCCCAGGCCCCTAGGCCGATCTGGGGCTTTCGAAAATTTAGGCAGTTCCCTACAAGCCGAACACCCTGCCTACAAAAGTTGATTTCGGGAAGGGGTCAGTGGGTAGCTTGTGTCTCTTCTGACTTCGGCAGCATAACAGGTCCTTACGCAGTGCGTCAACCTCGAATGGGGGGCCTGATGTCACAAGCCTTGTTTTCCCCGCTGGAAAGCGCCCTGCGTGAGCCCTTGACGCTTCCGGGGAATAGTGCGTTTGCCGGCTTACTAGTCAGGGCAGGCGTGGCACTGAGTAGAAACTGAGTTGCCTCCAAAGAAATAGGGTACTACGACTTCCTGGCTGGGAGCTTCCCCTGCCCTGCTTTATAGCGAAAGGGAAACTCAGCATGAACACTCGCCTCGACGGGTGGCCCTGCTCTGCCATGCAGAAGGGGAGGCGTGCGGCAGCTTCTATGAGACCCACGTCGCAGCTCTGCTTTACTTTAAAGGCAGTAAGCTGTAAAGGCCTCCTAGGACCCTCGCGTCCGCACACGATTCTGCCTAAGAACGCTGAGTCACTGCAGGCTCCTAGTGGCCTGGTGAGCCTCATCCAGTCGCGAAGATCCTTAGCTGCACCCCTCCGTAGCTGAGTGTAGGGCAACATATTGAACTCGTGCGTCGGAGAGCTAGACTGCCTCCGGTCACAGACGGATTCAGTAACACGGTTGTAGCACTTCCAGCATTCAATGCCGGTCGGCCTCATTGCCCTGTCAGAGCGATACTGAGAGAGACACTCTGCTTAGCAGTCCTTCTAGGTCCTGTCACCTGCAGTCACCCTACCTCAAGGAGAAACTCGGGTTGGGTTCCACTGCAACTAAAGATCAGTTCTTCGTGGAACACAGCCGGCTTTTGGAAGGTGCACGGGCCCCTAGGCTGACCCACGGCATTCTTTCCTTTAGGCCACGCCCTACAACGCAGAACACGCTGTATGGAGAAGCTGCTTTAGGGAAGGGCCCCCTGAGTACCATGTGTCTCTTTTGAATTTTTCGAAACAATAGGTACTGATGCTTCCCGTCAACCTCGAAATGGGGGCCTGAGGGCACAGGCCTTTTTCTCCCCAGTGTTGACCATTCCACTCGGGCAGCCTGGAAGCTTGTGCCCAAACACTTGTGCTTCCAGGATTCTAGTCATTTCGTGCAGGGCTCGGATAGGAAGTTGACTTTTCTCCCAGAAACAGGGCGCCTCCGGTTCCTGGGTGGGATATCATCTTGCCCTGTGTCTTTCCTTATTTGGGTGTACGCGCACCTCTCACGGTTGTGGCCTCTCCCGTTGCGGAGCGCCGGCTCCTGAGGCTTAGGTGCAGCGGCTAAGGCTCCCGGGTGCGGCACTAGGGCAGCGGGTGGGACCTTCCCGGATCGGGGTACGAACCCGTGTCTCCTGCATCGGCAGGCTGACTTTCAACTACAGTTCCACAAAGAAAGCCTGACCCTGCTTTAGAGCTAAAGGGAACCCGAAACGCAAACACTGGCTTTTCACTACGGCCCTGGGTTTCCGTGCAGAAAGATTGGTGGGCAGCAGCTTCCATGAGGCATTTGGGCTGTGCTACTTTAGTTTCACGAGGGTAGGCCTTTCCGGACTCCTAGCACGTTAGCACCAGTTTCCTTACAGGAACACTCAGGGAGCCGGGCTCCAGTGGGCCTGTGGAGCAGCACCCAGCCCCGTAGGTCCTTCAGCGCACCCCTGTGTTTCCTGAGCGAAGCGCAACACACTGCACTCTTCCCTGGGAGAGCTGGAGATCCTCAGCTCTGCCACAGCTTCAGAGAGACGTTCCTAGCCAGTCCAGCAGGTCAAAAACACTCTTGCTGCCGGGAGTTTAGTCCCTGCGGGCATGCCTGCGAGAGGCAAATGAGCTTTCTCGAAAGAAGCAGGCTGCTTCCAGTTCCCGAGGAAGCTTCCCTGCCCTGCTCTAGGGCGAAAGGGAAACTCAGTGTCCCCACGAGACTCGAAAATCGCCCTGGTGGGCCGTGCCGATTGGAAGGCGTGCAGCACCCTTCCCGAGGCATTCCTTGCTGTTCTGCTTTAAGTTTTCGGTAGTACCCCTTTAAGGAGTCCTAAGAGCGTCGTGTCAGCACCCGAGTCAGTGCAAGAACACTGAGTACCGCCAGGCTCCTGGGGCCCGCTTGAGCCTCATCCAGCCCCGAAGGCCCTTAGGTGTACGCCTGTTTATGCCGAGTGTAGGGCAACACACTGCCCTCTTCCTTGGGAGAGGCAGATTTCCTCAGCTCTCCAAGAGCTTCTGAAACAAGGTTGTATCCAGCGCAACATGACAAGGAAGTTGGCTCCCCTTGCCTTACCTGAGCTCTACCTCGAAAAACACTCTGCTTAGCGCTCCTTCTCGGACCTCAAACCTGCAGTCACCTTACCCAAGGAAAAAGTCAGGCTGGGTTCCACTGCAACTGACGCACAGTTCTTCGTGGAACACAGCAGGCTTTTGGAAGATGCCCAGGCCCCTAGGCCGATCTGGGGCTTTCGAAAATTTAGGCAGTTCCCTACAAGCCGAACACCCTGCCTACAAAAGTTGATTTCGGGAAGGGGTCAGTGGGTAGCTTGTGTCTCTTCTGACTTCGGCAGCATAACAGGTCCTTACGCAGTGCGTCAACCTCGAATGGGGGGCCTGATGTCACAAGCCTTGTTTTCCCCGCTGGAAAGCGCCCTGCGTGAGCCCTTGACGCTTCCGGGGAATAGTGCGTTTGCCGGCTTACTAGTCAGGGCAGGCGTGGCACTGAGTAGAAACTGAGTTGCCTCCAAAGAAATAGGGTACTACGACTTCCTGGCTGGGAGCTTCCCCTGCCCTGCTTTATAGCGAAAGGGAAACTCAGCATGAACACTCGCCTCGACGGGTGGCCCTGCTCTGCCATGCAGAAGGGGAGGCGTGCGGCAGCTTCTATGAGACCCACGTCGCAGCTCTGCTTTACTTTAAAGGCAGTAAGCTGTAAAGGCCTCCTAGGACCCTCGCGTCCGCACACGATTCTGCCTAAGAACGCTGAGTCACTGCAGGCTCCTAGTGGCCTGGTGAGCCTCATCCAGTCGCGAAGATCCTTAGCTGCACCCCTCCGTAGCTGAGTGTAGGGCAACATATTGAACTCGTGCGTCGGAGAGCTAGACTGCCTCCGGTCACAGACGGATTCAGTAACACGGTTGTAGCACTTCCAGCATTCAATGCCGGTCGGCCTCATTGCCCTGTCAGAGCGATACTGAGAGAGACACTCTGCTTAGCAGTCCTTCTAGGTCCTGTCACCTGCAGTCACCCTACCTCAAGGAGAAACTCGGGTTGGGTTCCACTGCAACTAAAGATCAGTTCTTCGTGGAACACAGCCGGCTTTTGGAAGGTGCACGGGCCCCTAGGCTGACCCACGGCATTCTTTCCTTTAGGCCACGCCCTACAACGCAGAACACGCTGTATGGAGAAGCTGCTTTAGGGAAGGGCCCCCTGAGTACCATGTGTCTCTTTTGAATTTTTCGAAACAATAGGTACTGATGCTTCCCGCCAACCTCGAAATGGGGGCCTGAGGGCACAGGCCTTTTTCTCCCCAGTGTTGACCATTCCACTCGGGCAGCCTGGAAGCTTGTGCCCAAACACTTGTGCTTCCAGGATTCTAGTCATTTCGTGCAGGGCTCGGATAGGAAGTTGACTTTTCTCCCAGAAACAGGGCGCCTCCGGTTCCTGGGTGGGATATCATCTTGCCCTGTGTCTTTCCTTATTTGGGTGTACGCGCACCTCTCACGGTTGTGGCCTCTCCCGTTGCGGAGCGCCGGCTCCTGAGGCTTAGGTGCAGCGGCTAAGGCTCCCGGGTGCGGCACTAGGGCAGCGGGTGGGACCTTCCCGGATCGGGGTACGAACCCGTGTCTCCTGCATCGGCAGGCTGACTTTCAACTACAGTTCCACAAAGAAAGCCTGACCCTGCTTTAGAGCTAAAGGGAACCCGAAACGCAAACACTGGCTTTTCACTACGGCCCTGGGTTTCCGTGCAGAAAGATTGGTGGGCAGCAGCTTCCATGAGGCATTTGGGCTGTGCTACTTTAGTTTCACGAGGGTAGGCCTTTCCGGACTCCTAGCACGTTAGCACCAGTTTCCTTACAGGAACACTCAGGGAGCCGGGCTCCAGTGGGCCTGTGGAGCAGCACCCAGCCCCGTAGGTCCTTCAGCGCACCCCTGTGTTTCCTGAGCGAAGCGCAACACACTGCACTCTTCCCTGGGAGAGCTGGCGATCCTCAGCTCTGCCACAGCTTCAGAGAGACGTTCCTAGCCAGTCCAGCAGGTCAAAAACACTCTTGCTGCCGGGAGTTTAGTCCCTGCGGGCATGCCTGCGAGAGGCAAATGAGCTTTCTCGAAAGAAGCAGGCTGCTTCCAGTTCCCGAGGAAGCTTCCCTGCCCTGCTCTAGGGCGAAAGGGAAACTCAGTGTCCCCACGAGACTCGAAAATCGCCCTGGTGGGCCGTGCCGATTGGAAGGCGTGCAGCACCCTTCCCGAGGCATTCCTTGCTGTTCTGCTTTAAGTTTTCGGTAGTACCCCTTTAAGGAGTCCTAAGAGCGTCGTGTCAGCACCCGAGTCAGTGCAAGAACACTGAGTACCGCCAGGCTCCTGGGGCCCGCTTGAGCCTCATCCAGCCCCGAAGGCCCTTAGGTGTACGCCTGTTTATGCCGAGTGTAGGGCAACACACTGCCCTCTTCCTTGGGAGAGGCAGATTTCCTCAGCTCTCCAAGAGCTTCTGAAACAAGGTTGTATCCAGCGCAACATGACAAGGAAGTTGGCTCCCCTTGCCTTACCTGAGCTCTACCTCGAAAAACACTCTGCTTAGCGCTCCTTCTCGGACCTCAAACCTGCAGTCACCTTACCCAAGGAAAAAGTCAGGCTGGGTTCCACTGCAACTGACGCACAGTTCTTCGTGGAACACAGCAGGCTTTTGGAAGATGCCCAGGCCCCTAGGCCGATCTGGGGCTTTCGAAAATTTAGGCAGTTCCCTACAAGCCGAACACCCTGCCTACAAAAGTTGATTTCGGGAAGGGGTCAGTGGGTAGCTTGTGTCTCTTCTGACTTCGGCAGCATAACAGGTCCTTACGCAGTGCGTCAACCTCGAATGGGGGGCCTGATGTCACAAGCCTTGTTTTCCCCGCTGGAAAGCGCCCTGCGTGAGCCCTTGACGCTTCCGGGGAATAGTGCGTTTGCCGGCTTACTAGTCAGGGCAGGCGTGGCACTGAGTAGAAACTGAGTTGCCTCCAAAGAAATAGGGTACTACGACTTCCTGGCTGGGAGCTTCCCCTGCCCTGCTTTATAGCGAAAGGGAAACTCAGCATGAACACTCGCCTCGACGTGTGGCCCTGCTCTGCCATGCAGAAGGGGAGGCGTGCGGCAGCTTCTATGAGACCCACGTCGCAGCTCTGCTTTACTTTAAAGGCAGTAAGCTGTAAAGGCCTCCTAGGACCCTCGCGTCCGCACACGATTCTGCCTAAGAACGCTGAGTCACTGCAGGCTCCTAGTGGCCTGGTGAGCCTCATCCAGTCGCGAAGATCCTTAGCTGCACCCCTCCGTAGCTGAGTGTAGGGCAACATATTGAACTCGTGCGTCGGAGAGCTAGACTGCCTCCGGTCACAGACGGATTCAGTAACACGGTTGTAGCACTTCCAGCATTCAATGCCGGTCGGCCTCATTGCCCTGTCAGAGCGATACTGAGAGAGACACTCTGCTTAGCAGTCCTTCTAGGTCCTGTCACCTGCAGTCACCCTACCTCAAGGAGAAACTCGGGTTGGGTTCCACTGCAACTAAAGATCAGTTCTTCGTGGAACACAGCCGGCTTTTGGAAGGTGCACGGGCCCCTAGGCTGACCCACGGCATTCTTTCCTTTAGGCCACGCCCTACAACGCAGAACACGCTGTATGGAGAAGCTGCTTTAGGGAAGGGCCCCCTGAGTACCATGTGTCTCTTTTGAATTTTTCGAAACAATAGGTACTGATGCTTCCCGTCAACCTCGAAATGGGGGCCTGAGGGCACAGGCCTTTTTCTCCCCAGTGTTGACCATTCCACTCGGGCAGCCTGGAAGCTTGTGCCCAAACACTTGTGCTTCCAGGATTCTAGTCATTTCGTGCAGGGCTCGGATAGGAAGTTGACTTTTCTCCCAGAAACAGGGCGCCTCCGGTTCCTGGGTGGGATATCATCTTGCCCTGTGTCTTTCCTTATTTGGGTGTACGCGCACCTCTCACGGTTGTGGCCTCTCCCGTTGCGGAGCGCCGGCTCCTGAGGCTTAGGTGCAGCGGCTAAGGCTCCCGGGTGCGGCACTAGGGCAGCGGGTGGGACCTTCCCGGATCGGGGTACGAACCCGTGTCTCCTGCATCGGCAGGCTGACTTTCAACTACAGTTCCACAAAGAAAGCCTGACCCTGCTTTAGAGCTAAAGGGAACCCGAAACGCAAACACTGGCTTTTCACTACGGCCCTGGGTTTCCGTGCAGAAAGATTGGTGGGCAGCAGCTTCCATGAGGCATTTGGGCTGTGCTACTTTAGTTTCACGAGGGTAGGCCTTTCCGGACTCCTAGCACGTTAGCACCAGTTTCCTTACAGGAACACTCAGGGAGCCGGGCTCCAGTGGGCCTGTGGAGCAGCACCCAGCCCCGTAGGTCCTTCAGCGCACCCCTGTGTTTCCTGAGCGAAGCGCAACACACTGCACTCTTCCCTGGGAGAGCTGGAGATCCTCAGCTCTGCCACAGCTTCAGAGAGACGTTCCTAGCCAGTCCAGCAGGTCAAAAACACTCTTGCTGCCGGGAGTATAGTCCCTGCGGGCATGCCTGCGAGAGGCAAATGAGCTTTCTCGAAAGAAGCAGGCTGCTTCCAGTTCCCGAGGAAGCTTCCCTGCCCTGCTCTAGGGCGAAAGGGAAACTCAGTGTCCCCACGAGACTCGAAAATCGCCCTGGTGGGCCGTGCCGATTGGAAGGCGTGCAGCACCCTTCCCGAGGCATTCCTTGCTGTTCTGCTTTAAGTTTTCGGTAGTACCCCTTTAAGGAGTCCTAAGAGCGTCGTGTCAGCACCCGAGTCAGTGCAAGAACACTGAGTACCGCCAGGCTCCTGGGGCCCGCTTGAGCCTCATCCAGCCCCGAAGGCCCTTAGGTGTACGCCTGTTTATGCCGAGTGTAGGGCAACACACTGCCCTCTTCCTTGGGAGAGGCAGATTTCCTCAGCTCTCCAAGAGCTTCTGAAACAAGGTTGTATCCAGCGCAACATGACAAGGAAGTTGGCTCCCCTTGCCTTACCTGAGCTCTACCTCGAAAAACACTCTGCTTAGCGCTCCTTCTCGGACCTCAAACCTGCAGTCACCTTACCCAAGGAAAAAGTCAGGCTGGGTTCCACTGCAACTGACGCACAGTTCTTCGTGGAACACAGCAGGCTTTTGGAAGATGCCCAGGCCCCTAGGCCGATCTGGGGCTTTCGAAAATTTAGGCAGTTCCCTACAAGCCGAACACCCTGCCTACAAAAGTTGATTTCGGGAAGGGGTCAGTGGGTAGCTTGTGTCTCTTCTGACTTCGGCAGCATAACAGGTCCTTACGCAGTGCGTCAACCTCGAATGGGGGGCCTGATGTCACAAGCCTTGTTTTCCCCGCTGGAAAGCGCCCTGCGTGAGCCCTTGACGCTTCCGGGGAATAGTGCGTTTGCCGGCTTACTAGTCAGGGCAGGCGTGGCACTGAGTAGAAACTGAGTTGCCTCCAAAGAAATAGGGTACTACGACTTCCTGGCTGGGAGCTTCCCCTGCCCTGCTTTATAGCGAAAGGGAAACTCAGCATGAACACTCGCCTCGACGGGTGGCCCTGCTCTGCCATGCAGAAGGGGAGGCGTGCGGCAGCTTCTATGAGACCCACGTCGCAGCTCTGCTTTACTTTAAAGGCAGTAAGCTGTAAAGGCCTCCTAGGACCCTCGCGTCCGCACACGATTCTGCCTAAGAACGCTGAGTCACTGCAGGCTCCTAGTGGCCTGGTGAGCCTCATCCAGTCGCGAAGATCCTTAGCTGCACCCCTCCGTAGCTGAGTGTAGGGCAACATATTGAACTCGTGCGTCGGAGAGCTAGACTGCCTCCGGTCACAGACGGATTCAGTAACACGGTTGTAGCACTTCCAGCATTCAATGCCGGTCGGCCTCATTGCCCTGTCAGAGCGATACTGAGAGAGACACTCTGCTTAGCAGTCCTTCTAGGTCCTGTCACCTGCAGTCACCCTACCTCAAGGAGAAACTCGGGTTGGGTTCCACTGCAACTAAAGATCAGTTCTTCGTGGAACACAGCCGGCTTTTGGAAGGTGCACGGGCCCCTAGGCTGACCCACGGCATTCTTTCCTTTAGGCCACGCCCTACAACGCAGAACACGCTGTATGGAGAAGCTGCTTTAGGGAAGGGCCCCCTGAGTACCATGTGTCTCTTTTGAATTTTTCGAAACAATAGGTACTGATGCTTCCCGCCAACCTCGAAATGGGGGCCTGAGGGCACAGGCCTTTTTCTCCCCAGTGTTGACCATTCCACTCGGGCAGCCTGGAAGCTTGTGCCCAAACACTTGTGCTTCCAGGATTCTAGTCATTTCGTGCAGGGCTCGGATAGGAAGTTGACTTTTCTCCCAGAAACAGGGCGCCTCCGGTTCCTGGGTGGGATATCATCTTGCCCTGTGTCTTTCCTTATTTGGGTGTACGCGCACCTCTCACGGTTGTGGCCTCTCCCGTTGCGGAGCGCCGGCTCCTGAGGCTTAGGTGCAGCGGCTAAGGCTCCCGGGTGCGGCACTAGGGCAGCGGGTGGGACCTTCCCGGATCGGGGTACGAACCCGTGTCTCCTGCATCGGCAGGCTGACTTTCAACTACAGTTCCACAAAGAAAGCCTGACCCTGCTTTAGAGCTAAAGGGAACCCGAAACGCAAACACTGGCTTTTCACTACGGCCCTGGGTTTCCGTGCAGAAAGATTGGTGGGCAGCAGCTTCCATGAGGCATTTTGGCTGTGCTACTTTAGTTTCACGAGGGTAGGCCTTTCCGGACTCCTAGCACGTTAGCACCAGTTTCCTTACAGGAACACTCAGGGAGCCGGGCTCCAGTGGGCCTGTGGAGCAGCACCCAGCCCCGTAGGGCCTTCAGCGCACCCCTGTGTTTCCTGAGCGAAGCGCAACACACTGCACTCTTCCCTGGGAGAGCTGGAGATCCTCAGCTCTGCCACAGCTTCAGAGAGACGTTCCTAGCCAGTCCAGCAGGTCAAAAACACTCTTGCTGCCGGGAGTTTAGTCCCTGCGGGCATGCCTGCGAGAGGCAAATGAGCTTTCTCGAAAGAAGCAGGCTGCTTCCAGTTCCCGAGGAAGCTTCCCTGCCCTGCTCTAGGGCGAAAGGGAAACTCAGTGTCCCCACGAGACTCGAAAATCGCCCTGGTGGGCCGTGCCGATTGGAAGGCGTGCAGCACCCTTCCCGAGGCATTCCTTGCTGTTCTGCTTTAAGTTTTCGGTAGTACCCCTTTAAGGAGTCCTAAGAGCGTCGTGTCAGCACCCGAGTCAGTGCAAGAACACTGAGTACCGCCAGGCTCCTGGGGCCCGCTTGAGCCTCATCCAGCCCCGAAGGCCCTTAGGTGTACGCCTGTTTATGCCGAGTGTAGGGCAACACACTGCCCTCTTCCTTGGGAGAGGCAGATTTCCTCAGCTCTCCAAGAGCTTCTGAAACAAGGTTGTATCCAGCGCAACATGACAAGGAAGTTGGCTCCCCTTGCCTTACCTGAGCTCTACCTCGAAAAACACTCTGCTTAGCGCTCCTTCTCGGACCTCAAACCTGCAGTCACCTTACCCAAGGAAAAAGTCAGGCTGGGTTCCACTGCAACTGACGCACAGTTCTTCGTGGAACACAGCAGGCTTTTGGAAGATGCCCAGGCCCCTAGGCCGATCTGGGGCTTTCGAAAATTTAGGCAGTTCCCTACAAGCCGAACACCCTGCCTACAAAAGTTGATTTCGGGAAGGGGTCAGTGGGTAGCTTGTGTCTCTTCTGACTTCGGCAGCATAACAGGTCCTTACGCAGTGCGTCAACCTCGAATGGGGGGCCTGATGTCACAAGCCTTGTTTTCCCCGCTGGAAAGCGCCCTGCGTGAGCCCTTGACGCTTCCGGGGAATAGTGCGTTTGCCGGCTTACTAGTCAGGGCAGGCGTGGCACTGAGTAGAAACTGAGTTGCCTCCAAAGAAATAGGGTACTACGACTTCCTGGCTGGGAGCTTCCCCTGCCCTGCTTTATAGCGAAAGGGAAACTCAGCATGAACACTCGCCTCGACGTGTGGCCCTGCTCTGCCATGCAGAAGGGGAGGCGTGCGGCAGCTTCTATGAGACCCACGTCGCAGCTCTGCTTTACTTTAAAGGCAGTAAGCTGTAAAGGCCTCCTAGGACCCTCGCGTCCGCACACGATTCTGCCTAAGAACGCTGAGTCACTGCAGGCTCCTAGTGGCCTGGTGAGCCTCATCCAGTCGCGAAGATCCTTAGCTGCACCCCTCCGTAGCTGAGTGTAGGGCAACATATTGAACTCGTGCGTCGGAGAGCTAGACTGCCTCCGGTCACAGACGGATTCAGTAACACGGTTGTAGCACTTCCAGCATTCAATGCCGGTCGGCCTCATTGCCCTGTCAGAGCGATACTGAGAGAGACACTCTGCTTAGCAGTCCTTCTAGGTCCTGTCACCTGCAGTCACCCTACCTCAAGGAGAAACTCGGGTTGGGTTCCACTGCAACTAAAGATCAGTTCTTCGTGGAACACAGCCGGCTTTTGGAAGGTGCACGGGCCCCTAGGCTGACCCACGGCATTCTTTCCTTTAGGCCACGCCCTACAACGCAGAACACGCTGTATGGAGAAGCTGCTTTAGGGAAGGGCCCCCTGAGTACCATGTGTCTCTTTTGAATTTTTCGAAACAATAGGTACTGATGCTTCCCGCCAACCTCGAAATGGGGGCCTGAGGGCACAGGCCTTTTTCTCCCCAGTGTTGACCATTCCACTCGGGCAGCCTGGAAGCTTGTGCCCAAACACTTGTGCTTCCAGGATTCTAGTCATTTCGTGCAGGGCTCGGATAGGAAGTTGACTTTTCTCCCAGAAACAGGGCGCCTCCGGTTCCTGGGTGGGATATCATCTTGCCCTGTGTCTTTCCTTATTTGGGTGTACGCGCACCTCTCACGGTTGTGGCCTCTCCCGTTGCGGAGCGCCGGCTCCTGAGGCTTAGGTGCAGCGGCTAAGGCTCCCGGGTGCGGCACTAGGGCAGCGGGTGGGACCTTCCCGGATCGGGGTACGAACCCGTGTCTCCTGCATCGGCAGGCTGACTTTCAACTACAGTTCCACAAAGAAAGCCTGACCCTGCTTTAGAGCTAAAGGGAACCCGAAACGCAAACACTGGCTTTTCACTACGGCCCTGGGTTTCCGTGCAGAAAGATTGGTGGGCAGCAGCTTCCATGAGGCATTTGGGCTGTGCTACTTTAGTTTCACGAGGGTAGGCCTTTCCGGACTCCTAGCACGTTAGCACCAGTTTCCTTACAGGAACACTCAGGGAGCCGGGCTCCAGTGGGCCTGTGGAGCAGCACCCAGCCCCGTAGGTCCTTCAGCGCACCCCTGTGTTTCCTGAGCGAAGCGCAACACACTGCACTCTTCCCTGGGAGAGCTGGAGATCCTCAGCTCTGCCACAGCTTCAGAGAGACGTTCCTAGCCAGTCCAGCAGGTCAAAAACACTCTTGCTGCCGGGAGTTTAGTCCCTGCGGGCATGCCTGCGAGAGGCAAATGAGCTTTCTCGAAAGAAGCAGGCTGCTTCCAGTTCCCGAGGAAGCTTCCCTGCCCTGCTCTAGGGCGAAAGGGAAACTCAGTGTCCCCACGAGACTCGAAAATCGCCCTGGTGGGCCGTGCCGATTGGAAGGCGTGCAGCACCCTTCCCGAGGCATTCCTTGCTGTTCTGCTTTAAGTTTTCGGTAGTACCCCTTTAAGGAGTCCTAAGAGCGTCGTGTCAGCACCCGAGTCAGTGCAAGAACACTGAGTACCGCCAGGCTCCTGGGGCCCGCTTGAGCCTCATCCAGCCCCGAAGGCCCTTAGGTGTACGCCTGTTTATGCCGAGTGTAGGGCAACACACTGCCCTCTTCCTTGGGAGAGGCAGATTTCCTCAGCTCTCCAAGAGCTTCTGAAACAAGGTTGTATCCAGCGCAACATGACAAGGAAGTTGGCTCCCCTTGCCTTACCTGAGCTCTACCTCGAAAAACACTCTGCTTAGCGCTCCTTCTCGGACCTCAAACCTGCAGTCACCTTACCCAAGGAAAAAGTCAGGCTGGGTTCCACTGCAACTGACGCACAGTTCTTCGTGGAACACAGCAGGCTTTTGGAAGATGCCCAGGCCCCTAGGCCGATCTGGGGCTTTCGAAAATTTAGGCAGTTCCCTACAAGCCGAACACCCTGCCTACAAAAGTTGATTTCGGGAAGGGGTCAGTGGGTAGCTTGTGTCTCTTCTGACTTCGGCAGCATAACAGGTCCTTACGCAGTGCGTCAACCTCGAATGGGGGGCCTGATGTCACAAGCCTTGTTTTCCCCGCTGGAAAGCGCCCTGCGTGAGCCCTTGACGCTTCCGGGGAATAGTGCGTTTGCCGGCTTACTAGTCAGGGCAGGCGTGGCACTGAGTAGAAACTGAGTTGCCTCCAAAGAAATAGGGTACTACGACTTCCTGGCTGGGAGCTTCCCCTGCCCTGCTTTATAGCGAAAGGGAAACTCAGCATGAACACTCGCCTCGACGTGTGGCCCTGCTCTGCCATGCAGAAGGGGAGGCGTGCGGCAGCTTCTATGAGACCCACGTCGCAGCTCTGCTTTACTTTAAAGGCAGTAAGCTGTAAAGGCCTCCTAGGACCCTCGCGTCCGCACACGATTCTGCCTAAGAACGCTGAGTCACTGCAGGCTCCTAGTGGCCTGGTGAGCCTCATCCAGTCGCGAAGATCCTTAGCTGCACCCCTCCGTAGCTGAGTGTAGGGCAACATATTGAACTCGTGCGTCGGAGAGCTAGACTGCCTCCGGTCACAGACGGATTCAGTAACACGGTTGTAGCACTTCCAGCATTCAATGCCGGTCGGCCTCATTGCCCTGTCAGAGCGATACTGAGAGAGACACTCTGCTTAGCAGTCCTTCTAGGTCCTGTCACCTGCAGTCACCCTACCTCAAGGAGAAACTCGGGTTGGGTTCCACTGCAACTAAAGATCAGTTCTTCGTGGAACACAGCCGGCTTTTGGAAGGTGCACGGGCCCCTAGGCTGACCCACGGCATTCTTTCCTTTAGGCCACGCCCTACAACGCAGAACACGCTGTATGGAGAAGCTGCTTTAGGGAAGGGCCCCCTGAGTACCATGTGTCTCTTTTGAATTTTTCGAAACAATAGGTACTGATGCTTCCCGTCAACCTCGAAATGGGGGCCTGAGGGCACAGGCCTTTTTCTCCCCAGTGTTGACCATTCCACTCGGGCAGCCTGGAAGCTTGTGCCCAAACACTTGTGCTTCCAGGATTCTAGTCATTTCGTGCAGGGCTCGGATAGGAAGTTGACTTTTCTCCCAGAAACAGGGCGCCTCCGGTTCCTGGGTGGGATATCATCTTGCCCTGTGTCTTTCCTTATTTGGGTGTACGCGCACCTCTCACGGTTGTGGCCTCTCCCGTTGCGGAGCGCCGGCTCCTGAGGCTTAGGTGCAGCGGCTAAGGCTCCCGGGTGCGGCACTAGGGCAGCGGGTGGGACCTTCCCGGATCGGGGTACGAACCCGTGTCTCCTGCATCGGCAGGCTGACTTTCAACTACAGTTCCACAAAGAAAGCCTGACCCTGCTT
Source organism: Mesoplodon mirus (assembly GCF_964341445.2). Lineage (NCBI taxonomy): Eukaryota > Metazoa > Chordata > Mammalia > Artiodactyla > Ziphiidae > Mesoplodon > Mesoplodon mirus. The sequence goes on from NC_138993.1 coordinate 37,277,843, forward strand.
TAGAGCTAAAGGGAACCCGAAACGCAAACACTGGCTTTTCACTACGGCCCTGGGTTTCCGTGCAGAAAGATTGGTGGGCAGCAGCTTCCATGAGGCATTTGGGCTGTGCTACTTTAGTTTCACGAGGGTAGGCCTTTCCGGACTCCTAGCACGTTAGCACCAGTTTCCTTACAGGAACACTCAGGGAGCCGGGCTCCAGTGGGCCTGTGGAGCAGCACCCAGCCCCGTAGGTCCTTCAGCGCACCCCTGTGTTTCCTGAGCGAAGCGCAACACACTGCACTCTTCCCTGGGAGAGCTGGAGATCCTCAGCTCTGCCACAGCTTCAGAGAGACGTTCCTAGCCAGTCCAGCAGGTCAAAAACACTCTTGCTGCCGGGAGTTTAGTCCCTGCGGGCATGCCTGCGAGAGGCAAATGAGCTTTCTCGAAAGAAGCAGGCTGCTTCCAGTTCCTGAGGAAGCTTCCCTGCCCTGCTCTAGGGCGAAAGGGAAACTCAGTGTCCCCACGAGACTCGAAAATCGCCCTGGTGGGCCGTGCCGATTGGAAGGCGTGCAGCACCCTTCCCGAGGCATTCCTTGCTGTTCTGCTTTAAGTTTTCGGTAGTACCCCTTTAAGGAGTCCTAAGAACGTCGTGTCAGCACCCGAGTCAGTGCAAGAACACTGAGTACCGCCAGGCTCCTGGGGCCCGCTTGAGCCTCATCCAGCCCCGAAGGCCCTTAGGTGTACGCCTGTTTATGCCGAGTGTAGGGCAACACACTGCCCTCTTCCTTGGGAGAGGCAGATTTCCTCAGCTCTCCAAGAGCTTCTGAAACAAGGTTGTATCCAGCGCAACATGACAAGGAAGTTGGCTCCCCTTGCCTTACCTGAGCTCTACCTCGAAAAACACTCTGCTTAGCGCTCCTTCTCGGACCTCAAACCTGCAGTCACCTTACCCAAGGAAAAAGTCAGGCTGGGTTCCACTGCAACTGACGCACAGTTCTTCGTGGAACACAGCAGGCTTTTGGAAGATGCCCAGGCCCCTAGGCCGATCTGGGGCTTTCGAAAATTTAGGCAGTTCCCTACAAGCCGAACACCCTGCCTACAAAAGTTGATTTCGGGAAGGGGTCAGTGGGTAGCTTGTGTCTCTTCTGACTTCGGCAGCATAACAGGTCCTTACGCAGTGCGTCAACCTCGAATGGGGGGCCTGATGTCACAAGCCTTGTTTTCCCCGCTGGAAAGCGCCCTGCGTGAGCCCTTGACGCTTCCGGGGAATAGTGCGTTTGCCGGCTTACTAGTCAGGGCAGGCGTGGCACTGAGTAGAAACTGAGTTGCCTCCAAAGAAATAGGGTACTACGACTTCCTGGCTGGGAGCTTCCCCTGCCCTGCTTTATAGCGAAAGGGAAACTCAGCATGAACACTCGCCTCGACGGGTGGCCCTGCTCTGCCATGCAGAAGGGGAGGCGTGCGGCAGCTTCTATGAGACCCACGTCGCAGCTCTGCTTTACTTTAAAGGCAGTAAGCTGTAAAGGCCTCCTAGGACCCTCGCGTCCGCACACGATTCTGCCTAAGAACGCTGAGTCACTGCAGGCTCCTAGTGGCCTGGTGAGCCTCATCCAGTCGCGAAGATCCTTAGCTGCACCCCTCCGTAGCTGAGTGTAGGGCAACATATTGAACTCGTGCGTCGGAGAGCTAGACTGCCTCCGGTCACAGACGGATTCAGTAACACGGTTGTAGCACTTCCAGCATTCAATGCCGGTCGGCCTCATTGCCCTGTCAGAGCGATACTGAGAGAGACACTCTGCTTAGCAGTCCTTCTAGGTCCTGTCACCTGCAGTCACCCTACCTCAAGGAGAAACTCGGGTTGGGTTCCACTGCAACTAAAGATCAGTTCTTCGTGGAACACAGCCGGCTTTTGGAAGGTGCACGGGCCCCTAGGCTGACCCACGGCATTCTTTCCTTTAGGCCACGCCCTACAACGCAGAACACGCTGTATGGAGAAGCTGCTTTAGGGAAGGGCCCCCTGAGTACCATGTGTCTCTTTTGAATTTTTCGAAACAATAGGTACTGATGCTTCCCGTCAACCTCGAAATGGGGGCCTGAGGGCACAGGCCTTTTTCTCCCCAGTGTTGACCATTCCACTCGGGCAGCCTGGAAGCTTGTGCCCAAACACTTGTGCTTCCAGGATTCTAGTCATTTCGTGCAGGGCTCGGATAGGAAGTTGACTTTTCTCCCAGAAACAGGGCGCCTCCGGTTCCTGGGTGGGATATCATCTTGCCCTGTGTCTTTCCTTATTTGGGTGTACGCGCACCTCTCACGGTTGTGGCCTCTCCCGTTGCGGAGCGCCGGCTCCTGAGGCTTAGGTGCAGCGGCTAAGGCTCCCGGGTGCGGCACTAGGGCAGCGGGTGGGACCTTCCTGGATCGGGGTACGAACCCGTGTCTCCTGCATCGGCAGGCTGACTTTCAACTACAGTTCCACAAAGAAAGCCTGACCCTGCTTTAGAGCTAAAGGGAACCCGAAACGCAAACACTGGCTTTTCACTACGGCCCTGGGTTTCCGTGCAGAAAGATTGGTGGGCAGCAGCTTCCATGAGGCATTTGGGCTGTGCTACTTCAGTTTCACGAGGGTAGGCCTTTCCGGACTCCTAGCACGTTAGCACCAGTTTCCTTACAGGAACACTCAGGGAGCCGGGCTCCAGTGGGCCTGTGGAGCAGCACCCAGCCCCGTAGGTCCTTCAGCGCACCCCTGTGTTTCCTGAGCGAAGCGCAACACACTGCACTCTTCCCTGGGAGAGCTGGAGATCCTCAGCTCTGCCACAGCTTCAGAGAGACGTTCCTAGCCAGTCCAGCAGGTCAAAAACACTCTTGCTGCCGGGAGTTTAGTCCCTGCGGGCATGCCTGCGAGAGGCAAATGAGCTTTCTCGAAAGAAGCAGGCTGCTTCCAGTTCCTGAGGAAGCTTCCCTGCCCTGCTCTAGGGCGAAAGGGAAACTCAGTGTCCCCACGAGACTCGAAAATCGCCCTGGTGGGCCGTGCCGATTGGAAGGCGTGCAGCACCCTTCCCGAGGCATTCCTTGCTGTTCTGCTTTAAGTTTTCGGTAGTACCCCTTTAAGGAGTCCTAAGAACGTCGTGTCAGCACCCGAGTCAGTGCAAGAACACTGAGTACCGCCAGGCTCCTGGGGCCCGCTTGAGCCTCATCCAGCCCCGAAGGCCCTTAGGTGTACGCCTGTTTATGCCGAGTGTAGGGCAACACACTGCCCTCTTCCTTGGGAGAGGCAGATTTCCTCAGCTCTCCAAGAGCTTCTGAAACAAGGTTGTATCCAGCGCAACATGACAAGGAAGTTGGCTCCCCTTGCCTTACCTGAGCTCTACCTCGAAAAACACTCTGCTTAGCGCTCCTGCTCGGACCTCAAACCTGCAGTCACCTTACCCAAGGAAAAAGTCAGGCTGGGTTCCACTGCAACTGACGCACAGTTCTTCGTGGAACACAGCAGGCTTTTGGAAGATGCCCAGGCCCCTAGGCCGATCTGGGGCTTTCGAAAATTTAGGCAGTTCCCTACAAGCCGAACACCCTGCCTACAAAAGTTGATTTCGGGAAGGGGTCAGTGGGTAGCTTGTGTCTCTTCTGACTTCGGCAGCATAACAGGTCCTTACGCAGTGCGTCAACCTCGAATGGGGGGCCTGATGTCACAAGCCTTGTTTTCCCCGCTGGAAAGCGCCCTGCGTGAGCCCTTGACGCTTCCGGGGAATAGTGCGTTTGCCGGCTTACTAGTCAGGGCAGGCGTGGCACTGAGTAGAAACTGAGTTGCCTCCAAAGAAATAGGGTACTACGACTTCCTGGCTGGGAGCTTCCCCTGCCCTGCTTTATAGCGAAAGGGAAACTCAGCATGAACACTCGCCTCGACGTGTGGCCCTGCTCTGCCATGCAGAAGGGGAGGCGTGCGGCAGCTTCTATGAGACCCACGTCGCAGCTCTGCTTTACTTTAAAGGCAGTAAGCTGTAAAGGCCTCCTAGGACCCTCGCGTCCGCACACGATTCTGCCTAAGAACGCTGAGTCACTGCAGGCTCCTAGTGGCCTGGTGAGCCTCATCCAGTCGCGAAGATCCTTAGCTGCACCCCTCCGTAGCTGAGTGTAGGGCAACATATTGAACTCGTGCGTCGGAGAGCTAGACTGCCTCCGGTCACAGACGGATTCAGTAACACGGTTGTAGCACTTCCAGCATTCAATGCCGGTCGGCCTCATTGCCCTGTCAGAGCGATACTGAGAGAGACACTCTGCTTAGCAGTCCTTCTAGGTCCTGTCACCTGCAGTCACCCTACCTCAAGGAGAAACTCGGGTTGGGTTCCACTGCAACTAAAGATCAGTTCTTCGTGGAACACAGCCGGCTTTTGGAAGGTGCACGGGCCCCTAGGCTGACCCACGGCATTCTTTCCTTTAGGCCACGCCCTACAACGCAGAACACGCTGTATGGAGAAGCTGCTTTAGGGAAGGGCCCCCTGAGTACCATGTGTCTCTTTTGAATTTTTCGAAACAATAGGTACTGATGCTTCCCGTCAACCTCGAAATGGGGGCCTGAGGGCACAGGCCTTTTTCTCCCCAGTGTTGACCATTCCACTCGGGCAGCCTGGAAGCTTGTGCCCAAACACTTGTGCTTCCAGGATTCTAGTCATTTCGTGCAGGGCTCGGATAGGAAGTTGACTTTTCTCCCAGAAACAGGGCGCCTCCGGTTCCTGGGTGGGATATCATCTTGCCCTGTGTCTTTCCTTATTTGGGTGTACGCGCACCTCTCACGGTTGTGGCCTCTCCCGTTGCGGAGCGCCGGCTCCTGAGGCTTAGGTGCAGCGGCTAAGGCTCCCGGGTGCGGCACTAGGGCAGCGGGTGGGACCTTCCCGGATCGGGGTACGAACCCGTGTCTCCTGCATCGGCAGGCTGACTTTCAACTACAGTTCCACAAAGAAAGCCTGACCCTGCTTTAGAGCTAAAGGGAACCCGAAACGCAAACACTGGCTTTTCACTACGGCCCTGGGTTTCCGTGCAGAAAGATTGGTGGGCAGCAGCTTCCATGAGGCATTTGGGCTGTGCTACTTTAGTTTCACGAGGGTAGGCCTTTCCGGACTCCTAGCACGTTAGCACCAGTTTCCTTACAGGAACACTCAGGGAGCCGGGCTCCAGTGGGCCTGTGGAGCAGCACCCAGCCCCGTAGGTCCTTCAGCGCACCCCTGTGTTTCCTGAGCGAAGCGCAACACACTGCACTCTTCCCTGGGAGAGCTGGAGATCCTCAGCTCTGCCACAGCTTCAGAGAGACGTTCCTAGCCAGTCCAGCAGGTCAAAAACACTCTTGCTGCCGGGAGTTTAGTCCCTGCGGGCATGCCTGCGAGAGGCAAATGAGCTTTCTCGAAAGAAGCAGGCTGCTTCCAGTTCCCGAGGAAGCTTCCCTGCCCTGCTCTAGGGCGAAAGGGAAACTCAGTGTCCCCACGAGACTCGAAAATCGCCCTGGTGGGCCGTGCCGATTGGAAGGCGTGCAGCACCCTTCCCGAGGCATTCCTTGCTGTTCTGCTTTAAGTTTTCGGTAGTACCCCTTTAAGGAGTCCTAAGAGCGTCGTGTCAGCACCCGAGTCAGTGCAAGAACACTGAGTACCGCCAGGCTCCTGGGGCCCGCTTGAGCCTCATCCAGCCCCGAAGGCCCTTAGGTGTACGCCTGTTTATGCCGAGTGTAGGGCAACACACTGCCCTCTTCCTTGGGAGAGGCAGATTTCCTCAGCTCTCCAAGAGCTTCTGAAACAAGGTTGTATCCAGCGCAACATGACAAGGAAGTTGGCTCCCCTTGCCTTACCTGAGCTCTACCTCGAAAAACACTCTGCTTAGCGCTCCTGCTCGGACCTCAAACCTGCAGTCACCTTACCCAAGGAAAAAGTCAGGCTGGGTTCCACTGCAACTGACGCACAGTTCTTCGTGGAACACAGCAGGCTTTTGGAAGATGCCCAGGCCCCTAGGCCGATCTGGGGCTTTCGAAAATTTAGGCAGTTCCCTACAAGCCGAACACCCTGCCTACAAAAGTTGATTTCGGGAAGGGGTCAGTGGGTAGCTTGTGTCTCTTCTGACTTCGGCAGCATAACAGGTCCTTACGCAGTGCGTCAACCTCGAATGGGGGGCCTGATGTCACAAGCCTTGTTTTACCCGCTGGAAAGCGCCCTGCGTGAGCCCTTGACGCTTCCGGGGAATAGTGCGTTTGCCGGCTTACTAGTCAGGGCAGGCGTGGCACTGAGTAGAAACTGAGTTGCCTCCAAAGAAATAGGGTACTACGACTTCCTGGCTGGGAGCTTCCCCTGCCCTGCTTTATAGCGAAAGGGAAACTCAGCATGAACACTCGCCTCGACGGGTGGCCCTGCTCTGCCATGCAGAAGGGGAGGCGTGCGGCAGCTTCTATGAGACCCACGTCGCAGCTCTGCTTTACTTTAAAGGCAGTAAGCTGTAAAGGCCTCCTAGGACCCTCGCGTCCGCACACGATTCTGCCTAAGAACGCTGAGTCACTGCAGGCTCCTAGTGGCCTGGTGAGCCTCATCCAGTCGCGAAGATCCTTAGCTGCACCCCTCCGTAGCTGAGTGTAGGGCAACATATTGAACTCGTGCGTCGGAGAGCTAGACTGCCTCCGGTCACAGACGGATTCAGTAACACGGTTGTAGCACTTCCAGCATTCAATGCCGGTCGGCCTCATTGCCCTGTCAGAGCGATACTGAGAGAGACACTCTGCTTAGCAGTCCTTCTAGGTCCTGTCACCTGCAGTCACCCTACCTCAAGGAGAAACTCGGGTTGGGTTCCACTGCAACTAAAGATCAGTTCTTCGTGGAACACAGCCGGCTTTTGGAAGGTGCACGGGCCCCTAGGCTGACCCACGGCATTCTTTCCTTTAGGCCACGCCCTACAACGCAGAACACGCTGTATGGAGAAGCTGCTTTAGGGAAGGGCCCCCTGAGTACCATGTGTCTCTTTTGAATTTTTCGAAACAATAGGTACTGATGCTTCCCGTCAACCTCGAAATGGGGGCCTGAGGGCACAGGCCTTTTTCTCCCCAGTGTTGACCATTCCACTCGGGCAGCCTGGAAGCTTGTGCCCAAACACTTGTGCTTCCAGGATTCTAGTCATTTCGTGCAGGGCTCGGATAGGAAGTTGACTTTTCTCCCAGAAACAGGGCGCCTCCGGTTCCTGGGTGGGATATCATCTTGCCCTGTGTCTTTCCTTATTTGGGTGTACGCGCACCTCTCACGGTTGTGGCCTCTCCCGTTGCGGAGCGCCGGCTCCTGAGGCTTAGGTGCAGCGGCTAAGGCTCCCGGGTGCGGCACTAGGGCAGCGGGTGGGACCTTCCCGGATCGGGGTACGAACCCGTGTCTCCTGCATCGGCAGGCTGACTTTCAACTACAGTTCCACAAAGAAAGCCTGACCCTGCTTTAGAGCTAAAGGGAACCCGAAACGCAAACACTGGCTTTTCACTACGGCCCTGGGTTTCCGTGCAGAAAGATTGGTGGGCAGCAGCTTCCATGAGGCATTTGGGCTGTGCTACTTTAGTTTCACGAGGGTAGGCCTTTCCGGACTCCTAGCACGTTAGCACCAGTTTCCTTACAGGAACACTCAGGGAGCCGGGCTCCAGTGGGCCTGTGGAGCAGCACCCAGCCCCGTAGGTCCTTCAGCGCACCCCTGTGTTTCCTGAGCGAAGCGCAACACACTGCACTCTTCCCTGGGAGAGCTGGAGATCCTCAGCTCTGCCACAGCTTCAGAGAGACGTTCCTAGCCAGTCCAGCAGGTCAAAAACACTCTTGCTGCCGGGAGTTTAGTCCCTGCGGGCATGCCTGCGAGAGGCAAATGAGCTTTCTCGAAAGAAGCAGGCTGCTTCCAGTTCCCGAGGAAGCTTCCCTGCCCTGCTCTAGGGCGAAAGGGAAACTCAGTGTCCCCACGAGACTCGAAAATCGCCCTGGTGGGCCGTGCCGATTGGAAGGCGTGCAGCACCCTTCCCGAGGCATTCCTTGCTGTTCTGCTTTAAGTTTTCGGTAGTACCCCTTTAAGGAGTCCTAAGAGCGTCGTGTCAGCACCCGAGTCAGTGCAAGAACACTGAGTACCGCCAGGCTCCTGGGGCCCGCTTGAGCCTCATCCAGCCCCGAAGGCCCTTAGGTGTACGCCTGTTTATGCCGAGTGTAGGGCAACACACTGCCCTCTTCCTTGGGAGAGGCAGATTTCCTCAGCTCTCCAAGAGCTTCTGAAACAAGGTTGTATCCAGCGCAACATGACAAGGAAGTTGGCTCCCCTTGCCTTACCTGAGCTCTACCTCGAAAAACACTCTGCTTAGCGCTCCTGCTCGGACCTCAAACCTGCAGTCACCTTACCCAAGGAAAAAGTCAGGCTGGGTTCCACTGCAACTGACGCACAGTTCTTCGTGGAACACAGCAGGCTTTTGGAAGATGCCCAGGCCCCTAGGCCGATCTGGGGCTTTCGAAAATTTAGGCAGTTCCCTACAAGCCGAACACCCTGCCTACAAAAGTTGATTTCGGGAAGGGGTCAGTGGGTAGCTTGTGTCTCTTCTGACTTCGGCAGCATAACAGGTCCTTACGCAGTGCGTCAACCTCGAATGGGGGGCCTGATGTCACAAGCCTTGTTTTACCCGCTGGAAAGCGCCCTGCGTGAGCCCTTGACGCTTCCGGGGAATAGTGCGTTTGCCGGCTTACTAGTCAGGGCAGGCGTGGCACTGAGTAGAAACTGAGTTGCCTCCAAAGAAATAGGGTACTACGACTTCCTGGCTGGGAGCTTCCCCTGCCCTGCTTTATAGCGAAAGGGAAACTCAGCATGAACACTCGCCTCGACGGGTGGCCCTGCTCTGCCATGCAGAAGGGGAGGCGTGCGGCAGCTTCTATGAGACCCACGTCGCAGCTCTGCTTTACTTTAAAGGCAGTAAGCTGTAAAGGCCTCCTAGGACCCTCGCGTCCGCACACGATTCTGCCTAAGAACGCTGAGTCACTGCAGGCTCCTAGTGGCCTGGTGAGCCTCATCCAGTCGCGAAGATCCTTAGCTGCACCCCTCCGTAGCTGAGTGTAGGGCAACATATTGAACTCGTGCGTCGGAGAGCTAGACTGCCTCCGGTCACAGACGGATTCAGTAACACGGTTGTAGCACTTCCAGCATTCAATGCCGGTCGGCCTCATTGCCCTGTCAGAGCGATACTGAGAGAGACACTCTGCTTAGCAGTCCTTCTAGGTCCTGTCACCTGCAGTCACCCTACCTCAAGGAGAAACTCGGGTTGGGTTCCACTGCAACTAAAGATCAGTTCTTCGTGGAACACAGCCGGCTTTTGGAAGGTGCACGGGCCCCTAGGCTGACCCACGGCATTCTTTCCTTTAGGCCACGCCCTACAACGCAGAACACGCTGTATGGAGAAGCTGCTTTAGGGAAGGGCCCCCTGAGTACCATGTGTCTCTTTTGAATTTTTCGAAACAATAGGTACTGATGCTTCCCGTCAACCTCGAAATGGGGGCCTGAGGGCACAGGCCTTTTTCTCCCCAGTGTTGACCATTCCACTCGGGCAGCCTGGAAGCTTGTGCCCAAACACTTGTGCTTCCAGGATTCTAGTCATTTCGTGCAGGGCTCGGATAGGAAGTTGACTTTTCTCCCAGAAACAGGGCGCCTCCGGTTCCTGGGTGGGATATCATCTTGCCCTGTGTCTTTCCTTATTTGGGTGTACGCGCACCTCTCACGGTTGTGGCCTCTCCCGTTGCGGAGCGCCGGCTCCTGAGGCTTAGGTGCAGCGGCTAAGGCTCCCGGGTGCGGCACTAGGGCAGCGGGTGGGACCTTCCCGGATCGGGGTACGAACCCGTGTCTCCTGCATCGGCAGGCTGACTTTCAACTACAGTTCCACAAAGAAAGCCTGACCCTGCTTTAGAGCTAAAGGGAACCCGAAACGCAAACACTGGCTTTTCACTACGGCCCTGGGTTTCCGTGCAGAAAGATTGGTGGGCAGCAGCTTCCATGAGGCATTTGGGCTGTGCTACTTCAGTTTCACGAGGGTAGGCCTTTCCGGACTCCTAGCACGTTAGCACCAGTTTCCTTACAGGAACACTCAGGGAGCCGGGCTCCAGTGGGCCTGTGGAGCAGCACCCAGCCCCGTAGGTCCTTCAGCGCACCCCTGTGTTTCCTGAGCGAAGCGCAACACACTGCACTCTTCCCTGGGAGAGCTGGAGATCCTCAGCTCTGCCACAGCTTCAGAGAGACGTTCCTAGCCAGTCCAGCAGGTCAAAAACACTCTTGCTGCCGGGAGTTTAGTCCCTGCGGGCATGCCTGCGAGAGGCAAATGAGCTTTCTCGAAAGAAGCAGGCTGCTTCCAGTTCCCGAGGAAGCTTCCCTGCCCTGCTCTAGGGCGAAAGGGAAACTCAGTGTCCCCACGAGACTCGAAAATCGCCCTGGTGGGCCGTGCCGATTGGAAGGCGTGCAGCACCCTTCCCGAGGCATTCCTTGCTGTTCTGCTTTAAGTTTTCGGTAGTACCCCTTTAAGGAGTCCTAAGAGCGTCGTGTCAGCACCCGAGTCAGTGCAAGAACACTGAGTACCGCCAGGCTCCTGGGGCCCGCTTGAGCCTCATCCAGCCCCGAAGGCCCTTAGGTGTACGCCTGTTTATGCCGAGTGTAGGGCAACACACTGCCCTCTTCCTTGGGAGAGGCAGATTTCCTCAGCTCTCCAAGAGCTTCTGAAACAAGGTTGTATCCAGCGCAACATGACAAGGAAGTTGGCTCCCCTTGCCTTACCTGAGCTCTACCTCGAAAAACACTCTGCTTAGCGCTCCTGCTCGGACCTCAAACCTGCAGTCACCTTACCCAAGGAAAAAGTCAGGCTGGGTTCCACTGCAACTGACGCACAGTTCTTCGTGGAACACAGCAGGCTTTTGGAAGATGCCCAGGCCCCTAGGCCGATCTGGGGCTTTCGAAAATTTAGGCAGTTCCCTACAAGCCGAACACCCTGCCTACAAAAGTTGATTTCGGGAAGGGGTCAGTGGGTAGCTTGTGTCTCTTCTGACTTCGGCAGCATAACAGGTCCTTACGCAGTGCGTCAACCTCGAATGGGGGGCCTGATGTCACAAGCCTTGTTTTACCCGCTGGAAAGCGCCCTGCGTGAGCCCTTGACGCTTCCGGGGAATAGTGCGTTTGCCGGCTTACTAGTCAGGGCAGGCGTGGCACTGAGTAGAAACTGAGTTGCCTCCAAAGAAATAGGGTACTACGACTTCCTGGCTGGGAGCTTCCCCTGCCCTGCTTTATAGCGAAAGGGAAACTCAGCATGAACACTCGCCTCGACGTGTGGCCCTGCTCTGCCATGCAGAAGGGGAGGCGTGCGGCAGCTTCTATGAGACCCACGTCGCAGCTCTGCTTTACTTTAAAGGCAGTAAGCTGTAAAGGCCTCCTAGGACCCTCGCGTCCGCACACGATTCTGCCTAAGAACGCTGAGTCACTGCAGGCTCCTAGTGGCCTGGTGAGCCTCATCCAGTCGCGAAGATCCTTAGCTGCACCCCTCCGTAGCTGAGTGTAGGGCAACATATTGAACTCGTGCGTCGGAGAGCTAGACTGCCTCCGGTCACAGACGGATTCAGTAACACGGTTGTAGCACTTCCAGCATTCAATGCCGGTCGGCCTCATTGCCCTGTCAGAGCGATACTGAGAGAGACACTCTGCTTAGCAGTCCTTCTAGGTCCTGTCACCTGCAGTCACCCTACCTCAAGGAGAAACTCGGGTTGGGTTCCACTGCAACTAAAGATCAGTTCTTCGTGGAACACAGCCGGCTTTTGGAAGGTGCACGGGCCCCTAGGCTGACCCACGGCATTCTTTCCTTTAGGCCACGCCCTACAACGCAGAACACGCTGTATGGAGAAGCTGCTTTAGGGAAGGGCCCCCTGAGTACCATGTGTCTCTTTTGAATTTTTCGAAACAATAGGTACTGATGCTTCCCGTCAACCTCGAAATGGGGGCCTGAGGGCACAGGCCTTTTTCTCCCCAGTGTTGACCATTCCACTCGGGCAGCCTGGAAGCTTGTGCCCAAACACTTGTGCTTCCAGGATTCTAGTCATTTCGTGCAGGGCTCGGATAGGAAGTTGACTTTTCTCCCAGAAACAGGGCGCCTCCGGTTCCTGGGTGGGATATCATCTTGCCCTGTGTCTTTCCTTATTTGGGTGTACGCGCACCTCTCACGGTTGTGGCCTCTCCCGTTGCGGAGCGCCGGCTCCTGAGGCTTAGGTGCAGCGGCTAAGGCTCCCGGGTGCGGCACTAGGGCAGCGGGTGGGACCTTCCCGGATCGGGGTACGAACCCGTGTCTCCTGCATCGGCAGGCTGACTTTCAACTACAGTTCCACAAAGAAAGCCTGACCCTGCTTTAGAGCTAAAGGGAACCCGAAACGCAAACACTGGCTTTTCACTACGGCCCTGGGTTTCCGTGCAGAAAGATTGGTGGGCAGCAGCTTCCATGAGGCATTTGGGCTGTGCTACTTTAGTTTCACGAGGGTAGGCCTTTCCGGACTCCTAGCACGTTAGCACCAGTTTCCTTACAGGAACACTCAGGGAGCCGGGCTCCAGTGGGCCTGTGGAGCAGCACCCAGCCCCGTAGGTCCTTCAGCGCACCCCTGTGTTTCCTGAGCGAAGCGCAACACACTGCACTCTTCCCTGGGAGAGCTGGAGATCCTCAGCTCTGCCACAGCTTCAGAGAGACGTTCCTAGCCAGTCCAGCAGGTCAAAAACACTCTTGCTGCCGGGAGTTTAGTCCCTGCGGGCATGCCTGCGAGAGGCAAATGAGCTTTCTCGAAAGAAGCAGGCTGCTTCCAGTTCCCGAGGAAGCTTCCCTGCCCTGCTCTAGGGCGAAAGGGAAACTCAGTGTCCCCACGAGACTCGAAAATCGCCCTGGTGGGCCGTGCCGATTGGAAGGCGTGCAGCACCCTTCCCGAGGCATTCCTTGCTGTTCTGCTTTAAGTTTTCGGTAGTACCCCTTTAAGGAGTCCTAAGAGCGTCGTGTCAGCACCCGAGTCAGTGCAAGAACACTGAGTACCGCCAGGCTCCTGGGGCCCGCTTGAGCCTCATCCAGCCCCGAAGGCCCTTAGGTGTACGCCTGTTTATGCCGAGTGTAGGGCAACACACTGCCCTCTTCCTTGGGAGAGGCAGATTTCCTCAGCTCTCCAAGAGCTTCTGAAACAAGGTTGTATCCAGCGCAACATGACAAGGAAGTTGGCTCCCCTTGCCTTACCTGAGCTCTACCTCGAAAAACACTCTGCTTAGCGCTCCTTCTCGGACCTCAAACCTGCAGTCACCTTACCCAAGGAAAAAGTCAGGCTGGGTTCCACTGCAACTGACGCACAGTTCTTCGTGGAACACAGCAGGCTTTTGGAAGATGCCCAGGCCCCTAGGCCGATCTGGGGCTTTCGAAAATTTAGGCAGTTCCCTACAAGCCGAACACCCTGCCTACAAAAGTTGATTTCGGGAAGGGGTCAGTGGGTAGCTTGTGTCTCTTCTGACTTCGGCAGCATAACAGGTCCTTACGCAGTGCGTCAACCTCGAATGGGGGGCCTGATGTCACAAGCCTTGTTTTCCCCGCTGGAAAGCGCCCTGCGTGAGCCCTTGACGCTTCCGGGGAATAGTGCGTTTGCCGGCTTACTAGTCAGGGCAGGCGTGGCACTGAGTAGAAACTGAGTTGCCTCCAAAGAAATAGGGTACTACGACTTCCTGGCTGGGAGCTTCCCCTGCCCTGCTTTATAGCGAAAGGGAAACTCAGCATGAACACTCGCCTCGACGTGTGGCCCTGCTCTGCCATGCAGAAGGGGAGGCGTGCGGCAGCTTCTATGAGACCCACGTCGCAGCTCTGCTTTACTTTAAAGGCAGTAAGCTGTAAAGGCCTCCTAGGACCCTCGCGTCCGCACACGATTCTGCCTAAGAACGCTGAGTCACTGCAGGCTCCTAGTGGCCTGGTGAGCCTCATCCAGTCGCGAAGATCCTTAGCTGCACCCCTCCGTAGCTGAGTGTAGGGCAACATATTGAACTCGTGCGTCGGAGAGCTAGACTGCCTCCGGTCACAGACGGATTCAGTAACACGGTTGTAGCACTTCCAGCATTCAATGCCGGTCGGCCTCATTGCCCTGTCAGAGCGATACTGAGAGAGACACTCTGCTTAGCAGTCCTTCTAGGTCCTGTCACCTGCAGTCACCCTACCTCAAGGAGAAACTCGGGTTGGGTTCCACTGCAACTAAAGATCAGTTCTTCGTGGAACACAGCCGGCTTTTGGAAGGTGCACGGGCCCCTAGGCTGACCCACGGCATTCTTTCCTTTAGGCCACGCCCTACAACGCAGAACACGCTGTATGGAGAAGCTGCTTTAGGGAAGGGCCCCCTGAGTACCATGTGTCTCTTTTGAATTTTTCGAAACAATAGGTACTGATGCTTCCCGCCAACCTCGAAATGGGGGCCTGAGGGCACAGGCCTTTTTCTCCCCAGTGTTGACCATTCCACTCGGGCAGCCTGGAAGCTTGTGCCCAAACACTTGTGCTTCCAGGATTCTAGTCATTTCGTGCAGGGCTCGGATAGGAAGTTGACTTTTCTCCCAGAAACAGGGCGCCTCCGGTTCCTGGGTGGGATATCATCTTGCCCTGTGTCTTTCCTTATTTGGGTGTACGCGCACCTCTCACGGTTGTGGCCTCTCCCGTTGCGGAGCGCCGGCTCCTGAGGCTTAGGTGCAGCGGCTAAGGCTCCCGGGTGCGGCACTAGGGCAGCGGGTGGGACCTTCCCGGATCGGGGTACGAACCCGTGTCTCCTGCATCGGCAGGCTGACTTTCAACTACAGTTCCACAAAGAAAGCCTGACCCTGCTTTAGAGCTAAAGGGAACCCGAAACGGAAACACTGGTTTTTCACTACGGCCCTGGGTTTCCGTGCAGAAAGATTGGTGGGCAGCAGCTTCCATGAGGCATTTGGGCTGTGCTACTTTAGTTTCACGAGGGTAGGCCTTTCCGGACTCCTAGCACGTTAGCACCAGTTTCCTTACAGGAACACTCAGGGAGCCGGGCTCCAGTGGGCCTGTGGAGCAGCACCCAGCCCCGTAGGTCCTTCAGCGCAACCCTGTGTTTCCTGAGCGAAGCGCAACACACTGCACTCTTCCCTGGGAGAGCTGGAGATCCTCAGCTCTGCCACAGCTTCAGAGAGACGTTCCTAGCCAGTCCAGCAGGTCAAAAACACTCTTGCTGCCGGGAGTTTAGTCCCTGCGGGCATGCCTGCGAGAGGCAAATGAGCTTTCTCGAAAGAAGCAGGCTGCTTCCAGTTCCCGAGGAAGCTTCCCTGCCCTGCTCTAGGGCGAAAGGGAAACTCAGTGTCCCCACGAGACTCGAAAATCGCCCTGGTGGGCCGTGCCGATTGGAAGGCGTGCAGCACCCTTCCCGAGGCATTCCTTGCTGTTCTGCTTTAAGTTTTCGGTAGTACCCCTTTAAGGAGTCCTAAGAGCGTCGTGTCAGCACCCGAGTCAGTGCAAGAACACTGAGTACCGCCAGGCTCCTGGGGCCCGCTTGAGCCTCATCCAGCCCCGAAGGCCCTTAGGTGTACGCCTGTTTATGCCGAGTGTAGGGCAACACACTGCCCTCTTCCTTGGGAGAGGCAGATTTCCTCAGCTCTCCAAGAGCTTCTGAAACAAGGTTGTATCCAGCGCAACATGACAAGGAAGTTGGCTCCCCTTGCCTTACCTGAGCTCTACCTCGAAAAACACTCTGCTTAGCGCTCCTTCTCGGACCTCAAACCTGCAGTCACCTTACCCAAGGAAAAAGTCAGGCTGGGTTCCACTGCAACTGACGCACAGTTCTTCGTGGAACACAGCAGGCTTTTGGAAGATGCCCAGGCCCCTAGGCCGATCTGGGGCTTTCGAAAATTTAGGCAGTTCCCTACAAGCCGAACACCCTGCCTACAAAAGTTGATTTCGGGAAGGGGTCAGTGGGTAGCTTGTGTCTCTTCTGACTTCGGCAGCATAACAGGTCCTTACGCAGTGCGTCAACCTCGAATGGGGGGCCTGATGTCACAAGCCTTGTTTTCCCCGCTGGAAAGCGCCCTGCGTGAGCCCTTGACGCTTCCGGGGAATAGTGCGTTTGCCGGCTTACTAGTCAGGGCAGGCGTGGCACTGAGTAGAAACTGAGTTGCCTCCAAAGAAATAGGGTACTACGACTTCCTGGCTGGGAGCTTCCCCTGCCCTGCTTTATAGCGAAAGGGAAACTCAGCATGAACACTCGCCTCGACGGGTGGCCCTGCTCTGCCATGCAGAAGGGGAGGCGTGCGGCAGCTTCTATGAGACCCACGTCGCAGCTCTGCTTTACTTTAAAGGCAGTAAGCTGTAAAGGCCTCCTAGGACCCTCGCGTCCGCACACGATTCTGTCTAAGAACGCTGAGTCACTGCAGGCTCCTAGTGGCCTGGTGAGCCTCATCCAGTCGCGAAGATCCTTAGCTGCACCCCTCCGTAGCTGAGTGTAGGGCAACATATTGAACTCGTGCGTCGGAGAGCTAGACTGCCTCCGGTCACAGACGGATTCAGTAACACGGTTGTAGCACTTCCAGCATTCAATGCCGGTCGGCCTCATTGCCCTGTCAGAGCGATACTGAGAGAGACACTCTGCTTAGCAGTCCTTCTAGGTCCTGTCACCTGCAGTCACCCTACCTCAAGGAGAAACTCGGGTTGGGTTCCACTGCAACTAAAGATCAGTTCTTCGTGGAACACAGCCGGCTTTTGGAAGGTGCACGGGCCCCTAGGCTGACCCACGGCATTCTTTCCTTTAGGCCACGCCCTACAACGCAGAACACGCTGTATGGAGAAGCTGCTTTAGGGAAGGGCCCCCTGAGTACCATGTGTCTCTTTTGAATTTTTCGAAACAATAGGTACTGATGCTTCCCGTCAACCTCGAAATGGGGGCCTGAGGGCACAGGCCTTTTTCTCCCCAGTGTTGACCATTCCACTCGGGCAGCCTGGAAGCTTGTGCCCAAACACTTGTGCTTCCAGGATTCTAGTCATTTCGTGCAGGGCTCGGATAGGAAGTTGACTTTTCTCCCAGAAACAGGGCGCCTCCGGTTCCTGGGTGGGATATCATCTTGCCCTGTGTCTTTCCTTATTTGGGTGTACGCGCACCTCTCACGGTTGTGGCCTCTCCCGTTGCGGAGCGCCGGCTCCTGAGGCTTAGGTGCAGCGGCTAAGGCTCCCGGGTGCGGCACTAGGGCAGCGGGTGGGACCTTCCCGGATCGGGGTACGAACCCGTGTCTCCTGCATCGGCAGGCTGACTTTCAACTACAGTTCCACAAAGAAAGCCTGACCCTGCTTTAGAGCTAAAGGGAACCCGAAACGCAAACACTGGCTTTTCACTACGGCCCTGGGTTTCCGTGCAGAAAGATTGGTGGGCAGCAGCTTCCATGAGGCATTTGGGCTGTGCTACTTTAGTTTCACGAGGGTAGGCCTTTCCGGACTCCTAGCACGTTAGCACCAGTTTCCTTACAGGAACACTCAGGGAGCCGGGCTCCAGTGGGCCTGTGGAGCAGCACCCAGCCCCGTAGGTCCTTCAGCGCACCCCTGTGTTTCCTGAGCGAAGCGCAACACACTGCACTCTTCCCTGGGAGAGCTGGAGATCCTCAGCTCTGCCACAGCTTCAGAGAGACGTTCCTAGCCAGTCCAGCAGGTCAAAAACACTCTTGCTGCCGGGAGTATAGTCCCTGCGGGCATGCCTGCGAGAGGCAAATGAGCTTTCTCGAAAGAAGCAGGCTGCTTCCAGTTCCCGAGGAAGCTTCCCTGCCCTGCTCTAGGGCGAAAGGGAAACTCAGTGTCCCCACGAGACTCGAAAATCGCCCTGGTGGGCCGTGCCGATTGGAAGGCGTGCAGCACCCTTCCCGAGGCATTCCTTGCTGTTCTGCTTTAAGTTTTCGGTAGTACCCCTTTAAGGAGTCCTAAGAGCGTCGTGTCAGCACCCGAGTCAGTGCAAGAACACTGAGTACCGCCAGGCTCCTGGGGCCCGCTTGAGCCTCATCCAGCCCCGAAGGCCCTTAGGTGTACGCCTGTTTATGCCGAGTGTAGGGCAACACACTGCCCTCTTCCTTGGGAGAGGCAGATTTCCTCAGCTCTCCAAGAGCTTCTGAAACAAGGTTGTATCCAGCGCAACATGACAAGGAAGTTGGCTCCCCTTGCCTTACCTGAGCTCTACCTCGAAAAACACTCTGCTTAGCGCTCCTTCTCGGACCTCAAACCTGCAGTCACCTTACCCAAGGAAAAAGTCAGGCTGGGTTCCACTGCAACTGACGCACAGTTCTTCGTGGAACACAGCAGGCTTTTGGAAGATGCCCAGGCCCCTAGGCCGATCTGGGGCTTTCGAAAATTTAGGCAGTTCCCTACAAGCCGAACACCCTGCCTACAAAAGTTGATTTCGGGAAGGGGTCAGTGGGTAGCTTGTGTCTCTTCTGACTTCGGCAGCATAACAGGTCCTTACGCAGTGCGTCAACCTCGAATGGGGGGCCTGATGTCACAAGCCTTGTTTTCCCCGCTGGAAAGCGCCCTGCGTGAGCCCTTGACGCTTCCGGGGAATAGTGCGTTTGCCGGCTTACTAGTCAGGGCAGGCGTGGCACTGAGTAGAAACTGAGTTGCCTCCAAAGAAATAGGGTACTACGACTTCCTGGCTGGGAGCTTCCCCTGCCCTGCTTTATAGCGAAAGGGAAACTCAGCATGAACACTCGCCTCGACGGGTGGCCCTGCTCTGCCATGCAGAAGGGGAGGCGTGCGGCAGCTTCTATGAGACCCACGTCGCAGCTCTGCTTTACTTTAAAGGCAGTAAGCTGTAAAGGCCTCCTAGGACCCTCGCGTCCGCACACGATTCTGTCTAAGAACGCTGAGTCACTGCAGGCTCCTAGTGGCCTGGTGAGCCTCATCCAGTCGCGAAGATCCTTAGCTGCACCCCTCCGTAGCTGAGTGTAGGGCAACATATTGAACTCGTGCGTCGGAGAGCTAGACTGCCTCCGGTCACAGACGGATTCAGTAACACGGTTGTAGCACTTCCAGCATTCAATGCCGGTCGGCCTCATTGCCCTGTCAGAGCGATACTGAGAGAGACACTCTGCTTAGCAGTCCTTCTAGGTCCTGTCACCTGCAGTCACCCTACCTCAAGGAGAAACTCGGGTTGGGTTCCACTGCAACTAAAGATCAGTTCTTCGTGGAACACAGCCGGCTTTTGGAAGGTGCACGGGCCCCTAGGCTGACCCACGGCATTCTTTCCTTTAGGCCACGCCCTACAACGCAGAACACGCTGTATGGAGAAGCTGCTTTAGGGAAGGGCCCCCTGAGTACCATGTGTCTCTTTTGAATTTTTCGAAACAATAGGTACTGATGCTTCCCGTCAACCTCGAAATGGGGGCCTGAGGGCACAGGCCTTTTTCTCCCCAGTGTTGACCATTCCACTCGGGCAGCCTGGAAGCTTGTGCCCAAACACTTGTGCTTCCAGGATTCTAGTCATTTCGTGCAGGGCTCGGATAGGAAGTTGACTTTTCTCCCAGAAACAGGGCGCCTCCGGTTCCTGGGTGGGATATCATCTTGCCCTGTGTCTTTCCTTATTTGGGTGTACGCGCACCTCTCACGGTTGTGGCCTCTCCCGTTGCGGAGCGCCGGCTCCTGAGGCTTAGGTGCAGCGGCTAAGGCTCCCGGGTGCGGCACTAGGGCAGCGGGTGGGACCTTCCCGGATCGGGGTACGAACCCGTGTCTCCTGCATCGGCAGGCTGACTTTCAACTACAGTTCCACAAAGAAAGCCTGACCCTGCTTTAGAGCTAAAGGGAACCCGAAACGCAAACACTGGCTTTTCACTACGGCCCTGGGTTTCCGTGCAGAAAGATTGGTGGGCAGCAGCTTCCATGAGGCATTTGGGCTGTGCTACTTTAGTTTCACGAGGGTAGGCCTTTCCGGACTCCTAGCACGTTAGCACCAGTTTCCTTACAGGAACACTCAGGGAGCCGGGCTCCAGTGGGCCTGTGGAGCAGCACCCAGCCCCGTAGGTCCTTCAGCGCACCCCTGTGTTTCCTGAGCGAAGCGCAACACACTGCACTCTTCCCTGGGAGAGCTGGAGATCCTCAGCTCTGCCACAGCTTCAGAGAGACGTTCCTAGCCAGTCCAGCAGGTCAAAAACACTCTTGCTGCCGGGAGTTTAGTCCCTGCGGGCATGCCTGCGAGAGGCAAATGAGCTTTCTCGAAAGAAGCAGGCTGCTTCCAGTTCCCGAGGAAGCTTCCCTGCCCTGCTCTAGGGCGAAAGGGAAACTCAGTGTCCCCACGAGACTCGAAAATCGCCCTGGTGGGCCGTGCCGATTGGAAGGCGTGCAGCACCCTTCCCGAGGCATTCCTTGCTGTTCTGCTTTAAGTTTTCGGTAGTACCCCTTTAAGGAGTCCTAAGAGCGTCGTGTCAGCACCCGAGTCAGTGCAAGAACACTGAGTACCGCCAGGCTCCTGGGGCCCGCTTGAGCCTCATCCAGCCCCGAAGGCCCTTAGGTGTACGCCTGTTTATGCCGAGTGTAGGGCAACACACTGCCCTCTTCCTTGGGAGAGGCAGATTTCCTCAGCTCTCCAAGAGCTTCTGAAACAAGGTTGTATCCAGCGCAACATGACAAGGAAGTTGGCTCCCCTTGCCTTACCTGAGCTCTACCTCGAAAAACACTCTGCTTAGCGCTCCTTCTCGGACCTCAAACCTGCAGTCACCTTACCCAAGGAAAAAGTCAGGCTGGGTTCCACTGCAACTGACGCACAGTTCTTCGTGGAACACAGCAGGCTTTTGGAAGATGCCCAGGCCCCTAGGCCGATCTGGGGCTTTCGAAAATTTAGGCAGTTCCCTACAAGCCGAACACCCTGCCTACAAAAGTTGATTTCGGGAAGGGGTCAGTGGGTAGCTTGTGTCTCTTCTGACTTCGGCAGCATAACAGGTCCTTACGCAGTGCGTCAACCTCGAATGGGGGGCCTGATGTCACAAGCCTTGTTTTCCCCGCTGGAAAGCGCCCTGCGTGAGCCCTTGACGCTTCCGGGGAATAGTGCGTTTGCCGGCTTACTAGTCAGGGCAGGCGTGGCACTGAGTAGAAACTGAGTTGCCTCCAAAGAAATAGGGTACTACGACTTCCTGGCTGGGAGCTTCCCCTGCCCTGCTTTATAGCGAAAGGGAAACTCAGCATGAACACTCGCCTCGACGGGTGGCCCTGCTCTGCCATGCAGAAGGGGAGGCGTGCGGCAGCTTCTATGAGACCCACGTCGCAGCTCTGCTTTACTTTAAAGGCAGTAAGCTGTAAAGGCCTCCTAGGACCCTCGCGTCCGCACACGATTCTGCCTAAGAACGCTGAGTCACTGCAGGCTCCTAGTGGCCTGGTGAGCCTCATCCAGTCGCGAAGATCCTTAGCTGCACCCCTCCGTAGCTGAGTGTAGGGCAACATATTGAACTCGTGCGTCGGAGAGCTAGACTGCCTCCGGTCACAGACGGATTCAGTAACACGGTTGTAGCACTTCCAGCATTCAATGCCGGTCGGCCTCATTGCCCTGTCAGAGCGATACTGAGAGAGACACTCTGCTTAGCAGTCCTTCTAGGTCCTGTCACCTGCAGTCACCCTACCTCAAGGAGAAACTCGGGTTGGGTTCCACTGCAACTAAAGATCAGTTCTTCGTGGAACACAGCCGGCTTTTGGAAGGTGCACGGGCCCCTAGGCTGACCCACGGCATTCTTTCCTTTAGGCCACGCCCTACAACGCAGAACACGCTGTATGGAGAAGCTGCTTTAGGGAAGGGCCCCCTGAGTACCATGTGTCTCTTTTGAATTTTTCGAAACAATAGGTACTGATGCTTCCCGTCAACCTCGAAATGGGGGCCTGAGGGCACAGGCCTTTTTCTCCCCAGTGTTGACCATTCCACTCGGGCAGCCTGGAAGCTTGTGCCCAAACACTTGTGCTTCCAGGATTCTAGTCATTTCGTGCAGGGCTCGGATAGGAAGTTGACTTTTCTCCCAGAAACAGGGCGCCTCCGGTTCCTGGGTGGGATATCATCTTGCCCTGTGTCTTTCCTTATTTGGGTGTACGCGCACCTCTCACGGTTGTGGCCTCTCCCGTTGCGGAGCGCCGGCTCCTGAGGCTTAGGTGCAGCGGCTAAGGCTCCCGGGTGCGGCACTAGGGCAGCGGGTGGGACCTTCCCGGATCGGGGTACGAACCCGTGTCTCCTGCATCGGCAGGCTGACTTTCAACTACAGTTCCACAAAGAAAGCCTGACCCTGCTTTAGAGCTAAAGGGAACCCGAAACGCAAACACTGGCTTTTCACTACGGCCCTGGGTTTCCGTGCAGAAAGATTGGTGGGCAGCAGCTTCCATGAGGCATTTGGGCTGTGCTACTTTAGTTTCACGAGGGTAGGCCTTTCCGGACTCCTAGCACGTTAGCACCAGTTTCCTTACAGGAACACTCAGGGAGCCGGGCTCCAGTGGGCCTGTGGAGCAGCACCCAGCCCCGTAGGTCCTTCAGCGCACCCCTGTGTTTCCTGAGCGAAGCGCAACACACTGCACTCTTCCCTGGGAGAGCTGGAGA
Organism: Mesoplodon mirus; assembly: GCF_964341445.2. Taxonomy (NCBI): domain Eukaryota; kingdom Metazoa; phylum Chordata; class Mammalia; order Artiodactyla; family Ziphiidae; genus Mesoplodon; species Mesoplodon mirus. Next base: position 37,300,402 of record NC_138993.1, read on the forward strand.
TCCTCAGCTCTGCCACAGCTTCAGAGAGACGTTCCTAGCCAGTCCAGCAGGTCAAAAACACTCTTGCTGCCGGGAGTTTAGTCCCTGCGGGCATGCCTGCGAGAGGCAAATGAGCTTTCTCGAAAGAAGCAGGCTGCTTCCAGTTCCCGAGGAAGCTTCCCTGCCCTGCTCTAGGGCGAAAGGGAAACTCAGTGTCCCCACGAGACTCGAAAATCGCCCTGGTGGGCCGTGCCGATTGGAAGGCGTGCAGCACCCTTCCCGAGGCATTCCTTGCTGTTCTGCTTTAAGTTTTCGGTAGTACCCCTTTAAGGAGTCCTAAGAGCGTCGTGTCAGCACCCGAGTCAGTGCAAGAACACTGAGTACCGCCAGGCTCCTGGGGCCCGCTTGAGCCTCATCCAGCCCCGAAGGCCCTTAGGTGTACGCCTGTTTATGCCGAGTGTAGGGCAACACACTGCCCTCTTCCTTGGGAGAGGCAGATTTCCTCAGCTCTCCAAGAGCTTCTGAAACAAGGTTGTATCCAGCGCAACATGACAAGGAAGTTGGCTCCCCTTGCCTTACCTGAGCTCTACCTCGAAAAACACTCTGCTTAGCGCTCCTTCTCGGACCTCAAACCTGCAGTCACCTTACCCAAGGAAAAAGTCAGGCTGGGTTCCACTGCAACTGACGCACAGTTCTTCGTGGAACACAGCAGGCTTTTGGAAGATGCCCAGGCCCCTAGGCCGATCTGGGGCTTTCGAAAATTTAGGCAGTTCCCTACAAGCCGAACACCCTGCCTACAAAAGTTGATTTCGGGAAGGGGTCAGTGGGTAGCTTGTGTCTCTTCTGACTTCGGCAGCATAACAGGTCCTTACGCAGTGCGTCAACCTCGAATGGGGGGCCTGATGTCACAAGCCTTGTTTTCCCCGCTGGAAAGCGCCCTGCGTGAGCCCTTGACGCTTCCGGGGAATAGTGCGTTTGCCGGCTTACTAGTCAGGGCAGGCGTGGCACTGAGTAGAAACTGAGTTGCCTCCAAAGAAATAGGGTACTACGACTTCCTGGCTGGGAGCTTCCCCTGCCCTGCTTTATAGCGAAAGGGAAACTCAGCATGAACACTCGCCTCGACGGGTGGCCCTGCTCTGCCATGCAGAAGGGGAGGCGTGCGGCAGCTTCTATGAGACCCACGTCGCAGCTCTGCTTTACTTTAAAGGCAGTAAGCTGTAAAGGCCTCCTAGGACCCTCGCGTCCGCACACGATTCTGCCTAAGAACGCTGAGTCACTGCAGGCTCCTAGTGGCCTGGTGAGCCTCATCCAGTCGCGAAGATCCTTAGCTGCACCCCTCCGTAGCTGAGTGTAGGGCAACATATTGAACTCGTGCGTCGGAGAGCTAGACTGCCTCCGGTCACAGACGGATTCAGTAACACGGTTGTAGCACTTCCAGCATTCAATGCCGGTCGGCCTCATTGCCCTGTCAGAGCGATACTGAGAGAGACACTCTGCTTAGCAGTCCTTCTAGGTCCTGTCACCTGCAGTCACCCTACCTCAAGGAGAAACTCGGGTTGGGTTCCACTGCAACTAAAGATCAGTTCTTCGTGGAACACAGCCGGCTTTTGGAAGGTGCACGGGCCCCTAGGCTGACCCACGGCATTCTTTCCTTTAGGCCACGCCCTACAACGCAGAACACGCTGTATGGAGAAGCTGCTTTAGGGAAGGGCCCCCTGAGTACCATGTGTCTCTTTTGAATTTTTCGAAACAATAGGTACTGATGCTTCCCGCCAACCTCGAAATGGGGGCCTGAGGGCACAGGCCTTTTTCTCCCCAGTGTTGACCATTCCACTCGGGCAGCCTGGAAGCTTGTGCCCAAACACTTGTGCTTCCAGGATTCTAGTCATTTCGTGCAGGGCTCGGATAGGAAGTTGACTTTTCTCCCAGAAACAGGGCGCCTCCGGTTCCTGGGTGGGATATCATCTTGCCCTGTGTCTTTCCTTATTTGGGTGTACGCGCACCTCTCACGGTTGTGGCCTCTCCCGTTGCGGAGCGCCGGCTCCTGAGGCTTAGGTGCAGCGGCTAAGGCTCCCGGGTGCGGCACTAGGGCAGCGGGTGGGACCTTCCCGGATCGGGGTACGAACCCGTGTCTCCTGCATCGGCAGGCTGACTTTCAACTACAGTTCCACAAAGAAAGCCTGACCCTGCTTTAGAGCTAAAGGGAACCCGAAACGCAAACACTGGCTTTTCACTACGGCCCTGGGTTTCCGTGCAGAAAGATTGGTGGGCAGCAGCTTCCATGAGGCATTTGGGCTGTGCTACTTTAGTTTCACGAGGGTAGGCCTTTCCGGACTCCTAGCACGTTAGCACCAGTTTCCTTACAGGAACACTCAGGGAGCCGGGCTCCAGTGGGCCTGTGGAGCAGCACCCAGCCCCGTAGGTCCTTCAGCGCACCCCTGTGTTTCCTGAGCGAAGCGCAACACACTGCACTCTTCCCTGGGAGAGCTGGCGATCCTCAGCTCTGCCACAGCTTCAGAGAGACGTTCCTAGCCAGTCCAGCAGGTCAAAAACACTCTTGCTGCCGGGAGTTTAGTCCCTGCGGGCATGCCTGCGAGAGGCAAATGAGCTTTCTCGAAAGAAGCAGGCTGCTTCCAGTTCCCGAGGAAGCTTCCCTGCCCTGCTCTAGGGCGAAAGGGAAACTCAGTGTCCCCACGAGACTCGAAAATCGCCCTGGTGGGCCGTGCCGATTGGAAGGCGTGCAGCACCCTTCCCGAGGCATTCCTTGCTGTTCTGCTTTAAGTTTTCGGTAGTACCCCTTTAAGGAGTCCTAAGAGCGTCGTGTCAGCACCCGAGTCAGTGCAAGAACACTGAGTACCGCCAGGCTCCTGGGGCCCGCTTGAGCCTCATCCAGCCCCGAAGGCCCTTAGGTGTACGCCTGTTTATGCCGAGTGTAGGGCAACACACTGCCCTCTTCCTTGGGAGAGGCAGATTTCCTCAGCTCTCCAAGAGCTTCTGAAACAAGGTTGTATCCAGCGCAACATGACAAGGAAGTTGGCTCCCCTTGCCTTACCTGAGCTCTACCTCGAAAAACACTCTGCTTAGCGCTCCTTCTCGGACCTCAAACCTGCAGTCACCTTACCCAAGGAAAAAGTCAGGCTGGGTTCCACTGCAACTGACGCACAGTTCTTCGTGGAACACAGCAGGCTTTTGGAAGATGCCCAGGCCCCTAGGCCGATCTGGGGCTTTCGAAAATTTAGGCAGTTCCCTACAAGCCGAACACCCTGCCTACAAAAGTTGATTTCGGGAAGGGGTCAGTGGGTAGCTTGTGTCTCTTCTGACTTCGGCAGCATAACAGGTCCTTACGCAGTGCGTCAACCTCGAATGGGGGGCCTGATGTCACAAGCCTTGTTTTCCCCGCTGGAAAGCGCCCTGCGTGAGCCCTTGACGCTTCCGGGGAATAGTGCGTTTGCCGGCTTACTAGTCAGGGCAGGCGTGGCACTGAGTAGAAACTGAGTTGCCTCCAAAGAAATAGGGTACTACGACTTCCTGGCTGGGAGCTTCCCCTGCCCTGCTTTATAGCGAAAGGGAAACTCAGCATGAACACTCGCCTCGACGGGTGGCCCTGCTCTGCCATGCAGAAGGGGAGGCGTGCGGCAGCTTCTATGAGACCCACGTCGCAGCTCTGCTTTACTTTAAAGGCAGTAAGCTGTAAAGGCCTCCTAGGACCCTCGCGTCCGCACACGATTCTGCCTAAGAACGCTGAGTCACTGCAGGCTCCTAGTGGCCTGGTGAGCCTCATCCAGTCGCGAAGATCCTTAGCTGCACCCCTCCGTAGCTGAGTGTAGGGCAACATATTGAACTCGTGCGTCGGAGAGCTAGACTGCCTCCGGTCACAGACGGATTCAGTAACACGGTTGTAGCACTTCCAGCATTCAATGCCGGTCGGCCTCATTGCCCTGTCAGAGCGATACTGAGAGAGACACTCTGCTTAGCAGTCCTTCTAGGTCCTGTCACCTGCAGTCACCCTACCTCAAGGAGAAACTCGGGTTGGGTTCCACTGCAACTAAAGATCAGTTCTTCGTGGAACACAGCCGGCTTTTGGAAGGTGCACGGGCCCCTAGGCTGACCCACGGCATTCTTTCCTTTAGGCCACGCCCTACAACGCAGAACACGCTGTATGGAGAAGCTGCTTTAGGGAAGGGCCCCCTGAGTACCATGTGTCTCTTTTGAATTTTTCGAAACAATAGGTACTGATGCTTCCCGCCAACCTCGAAATGGGGGCCTGAGGGCACAGGCCTTTTTCTCCCCAGTGTTGACCATTCCACTCGGGCAGCCTGGAAGCTTGTGCCCAAACACTTGTGCTTCCAGGATTCTAGTCATTTCGTGCAGGGCTCGGATAGGAAGTTGACTTTTCTCCCAGAAACAGGGCGCCTCCGGTTCCTGGGTGGGATATCATCTTGCCCTGTGTCTTTCCTTATTTGGGTGTACGCGCACCTCTCACGGTTGTGGCCTCTCCCGTTGCGGAGCGCCGGCTCCTGAGGCTTAGGTGCAGCGGCTAAGGCTCCCGGGTGCGGCACTAGGGCAGCGGGTGGGACCTTCCCGGATCGGGGTACGAACCCGTGTCTCCTGCATCGGCAGGCTGACTTTCAACTACAGTTCCACAAAGAAAGCCTGACCCTGCTTTAGAGCTAAAGGGAACCCGAAACGCAAACACTGGCTTTTCACTACGGCCCTGGGTTTCCGTGCAGAAAGATTGGTGGGCAGCAGCTTCCATGAGGCATTTGGGCTGTGCTACTTTAGTTTCACGAGGGTAGGCCTTTCCGGACTCCTAGCACGTTAGCACCAGTTTCCTTACAGGAACACTCAGGGAGCCGGGCTCCAGTGGGCCTGTGGAGCAGCACCCAGCCCCGTAGGTCCTTCAGCGCACCCCTGTGTTTCCTGAGCGAAGCGCAACACACTGCACTCTTCCCTGGGAGAGCTGGCGATCCTCAGCTCTGCCACAGCTTCAGAGAGACGTTCCTAGCCAGTCCAGCAGGTCAAAAACACTCTTGCTGCCGGGAGTTTAGTCCCTGCGGGCATGCCTGCGAGAGGCAAATGAGCTTTCTCGAAAGAAGCAGGCTGCTTCCAGTTCCCGAGGAAGCTTCCCTGCCCTGCTCTAGGGCGAAAGGGAAACTCAGTGTCCCCACGAGACTCGAAAATCGCCCTGGTGGGCCGTGCCGATTGGAAGGCGTGCAGCACCCTTCCCGAGGCATTCCTTGCTGTTCTGCTTTAAGTTTTCGGTAGTACCCCTTTAAGGAGTCCTAAGAGCGTCGTGTCAGCACCCGAGTCAGTGCAAGAACACTGAGTACCGCCAGGCTCCTGGGGCCCGCTTGAGCCTCATCCAGCCCCGAAGGCCCTTAGGTGTACGCCTGTTTATGCCGAGTGTAGGGCAACACACTGCCCTCTTCCTTGGGAGAGGCAGATTTCCTCAGCTCTCCAAGAGCTTCTGAAACAAGGTTGTATCCAGCGCAACATGACAAGGAAGTTGGCTCCCCTTGCCTTACCTGAGCTCTACCTCGAAAAACACTCTGCTTAGCGCTCCTTCTCGGACCTCAAACCTGCACTCACCTTACCCAAGGAAAAAGTCAGGCTGGGTTCCACTGCAACTGACGCACAGTTCTTCGTGGAACACAGCAGGCTTTTGGAAGATGCCCAGGCCCCTAGGCCGATCTGGGGCTTTCGAAAATTTAGGCAGTTCCCTACAAGCCGAACACCCTGCCTACAAAAGTTGATTTCGGGAAGGGGTCAGTGGGTAGCTTGTGTCTCTTCTGACTTCGGCAGCATAACAGGTCCTTACGCAGTGCGTCAACCTCGAATGGGGGGCCTGATGTCACAAGCCTTGTTTTCCCCGCTGGAAAGCGCCCTGCGTGAGCCCTTGACGCTTCCGGGGAATAGTGCGTTTGCCGGCTTACTAGTCAGGGCAGGCGTGGCACTGAGTAGAAACTGAGTTGCCTCCAAAGAAATAGGGTACTACGACTTCCTGGCTGGGAGCTTCCCCTGCCCTGCTTTATAGCGAAAGGGAAACTCAGCATGAACACTCGCCTCGACGGGTGGCCCTGCTCTGCCATGCAGAAGGGGAGGCGTGCGGCAGCTTCTATGAGACCCACGTCGCAGCTCTGCTTTACTTTAAAGGCAGTAAGCTGTAAAGGCCTCCTAGGACCCTCGCGTCCGCACACGATTCTGCCTAAGAACGCTGAGTCACTGCAGGCTCCTAGTGGCCTGGTGAGCCTCATCCAGTCGCGAAGATCCTTAGCTGCACCCCTCCGTAGCTGAGTGTAGGGCAACATATTGAACTCGTGCGTCGGAGAGCTAGACTGCCTCCGGTCACAGACGGATTCAGTAACACGGTTGTAGCACTTCCAGCATTCAATGCCGGTCGGCCTCATTGCCCTGTCAGAGCGATACTGAGAGAGACACTCTGCTTAGCAGTCCTTCTAGGTCCTGTCACCTGCAGTCACCCTACCTCAAGGAGAAACTCGGGTTGGGTTCCACTGCAACTAAAGATCAGTTCTTCGTGGAACACAGCCGGCTTTTGGAAGGTGCACGGGCCCCTAGGCTGACCCACGGCATTCTTTCCTTTAGGCCACGCCCTACAACGCAGAACACGCTGTATGGAGAAGCTGCTTTAGGGAAGGGCCCCCTGAGTACCATGTGTCTCTTTTGAATTTTTCGAAACAATAGGTACTGATGCTTCCCGTCAACCTCGAAATGGGGGCCTGAGGGCACAGGCCTTTTTCTCCCCAGTGTTGACCATTCCACTCGGGCAGCCTGGAAGCTTGTGCCCAAACACTTGTGCTTCCAGGATTCTAGTCATTTCGTGCAGGGCTCGGATAGGAAGTTGACTTTTCTCCCAGAAACAGGGCGCCTCCGGTTCCTGGGTGGGATATCATCTTGCCCTGTGTCTTTCCTTATTTGGGTGTACGCGCACCTCTCACGGTTGTGGCCTCTCCCGTTGCGGAGCGCCGGCTCCTGAGGCTTAGGTGCAGCGGCTAAGGCTCCCGGGTGCGGCACTAGGGCAGCGGGTGGGACCTTCCCGGATCGGGGTACGAACCCGTGTCTCCTGCATCGGCAGGCTGACTTTCAACTACAGTTCCACAAAGAAAGCCTGACCCTGCTTTAGAGCTAAAGGGAACCCGAAACGCAAACACTGGCTTTTCACTACGGCCCTGGGTTTCCGTGCAGAAAGATTGGTGGGCAGCAGCTTCCATGAGGCATTTGGGCTGTGCTACTTTAGTTTCACGAGGGTAGGCCTTTCCGGACTCCTAGCACGTTAGCACCAGTTTCCTTACAGGAACACTCAGGGAGCCGGGCTCCAGTGGGCCTGTGGAGCAGCACCCAGCCCCGTAGGTCCTTCAGCGCACCCCTGTGTTTCCTGAGCGAAGCGCAACACACTGCACTCTTCCCTGGGAGAGCTGGCGATCCTCAGCTCTGCCACAGCTTCAGAGAGACGTTCCTAGCCAGTCCAGCAGGTCAAAAACACTCTTGCTGCCGGGAGTTTAGTCCCTGCGGGCATGCCTGCGAGAGGCAAATGAGCTTTCTCGAAAGAAGCAGGCTGCTTCCAGTTCCCGAGGAAGCTTCCCTGCCCTGCTCTAGGGCGAAAGGGAAACTCAGTGTCCCCACGAGACTCGAAAATCGCCCTGGTGGGCCGTGCCGATTGGAAGGCGTGCAGCACCCTTCCCGAGGCATTCCTTGCTGTTCTGCTTTAAGTTTTCGGTAGTACCCCTTTAAGGAGTCCTAAGAGCGTCGTGTCAGCACCCGAGTCAGTGCAAGAACACTGAGTACCGCCAGGCTCCTGGGGCCCGCTTGAGCCTCATCCAGCCCCGAAGGCCCTTAGGTGTACGCCTGTTTATGCCGAGTGTAGGGCAACACACTGCCCTCTTCCTTGGGAGAGGCAGATTTCCTCAGCTCTCCAAGAGCTTCTGAAACAAGGTTGTATCCAGCGCAACATGACAAGGAAGTTGGCTCCCCTTGCCTTACCTGAGCTCTACCTCGAAAAACACTCTGCTTAGCGCTCCTTCTCGGACCTCAAACCTGCAGTCACCTTACCCAAGGAAAAAGTCAGGCTGGGTTCCACTGCAACTGACGCACAGTTCTTCGTGGAACACAGCAGGCTTTTGGAAGATGCCCAGGCCCCTAGGCCGATCTGGGGCTTTCGAAAATTTAGGCAGTTCCCTACAAGCCGAACACCCTGCCTACAAAAGTTGATTTCGGGAAGGGGTCAGTGGGTAGCTTGTGTCTCTTCTGACTTCGGCAGCATAACAGGTCCTTACGCAGTGCGTCAACCTCGAATGGGGGGCCTGATGTCACAAGCCTTGTTTTCCCCGCTGGAAAGCGCCCTGCGTGAGCCCTTGACGCTTCCGGGGAATAGTGCGTTTGCCGGCTTACTAGTCAGGGCAGGCGTGGCACTGAGTAGAAACTGAGTTGCCTCCAAAGAAATAGGGTACTACGACTTCCTGGCTGGGAGCTTCCCCTGCCCTGCTTTATAGCGAAAGGGAAACTCAGCATGAACACTCGCCTCGACGGGTGGCCCTGCTCTGCCATGCAGAAGGGGAGGCGTGCGGCAGCTTCTATGAGACCCACGTCGCAGCTCTGCTTTACTTTAAAGGCAGTAAGCTGTAAAGGCCTCCTAGGACCCTCGCGTCCGCACACGATTCTGCCTAAGAACGCTGAGTCACTGCAGGCTCCTAGTGGCCTGGTGAGCCTCATCCAGTCGCGAAGATCCTTAGCTGCACCCCTCCGTAGCTGAGTGTAGGGCAACATATTGAACTCGTGCGTCGGAGAGCTAGACTGCCTCCGGTCACAGACGGATTCAGTAACACGGTTGTAGCACTTCCAGCATTCAATGCCGGTCGGCCTCATTGCCCTGTCAGAGCGATACTGAGAGAGACACTCTGCTTAGCAGTCCTTCTAGGTCCTGTCACCTGCAGTCACCCTACCTCAAGGAGAAACTCGGGTTGGGTTCCACTGCAACTAAAGATCAGTTCTTCGTGGAACACAGCCGGCTTTTGGAAGGTGCACGGGCCCCTAGGCTGACCCACGGCATTCTTTCCTTTAGGCCACGCCCTACAACGCAGAACACGCTGTATGGAGAAGCTGCTTTAGGGAAGGGCCCCCTGAGTACCATGTGTCTCTTTTGAATTTTTCGAAACAATAGGTACTGATGCTTCCCGTCAACCTCGAAATGGGGGCCTGAGGGCACAGGCCTTTTTCTCCCCAGTGTTGACCATTCCACTCGGGCAGCCTGGAAGCTTGTGCCCAAACACTTGTGCTTCCAGGATTCTAGTCATTTCGTGCAGGGCTCGGATAGGAAGTTGACTTTTCTCCCAGAAACAGGGCGCCTCCGGTTCCTGGGTGGGATATCATCTTGCCCTGTGTCTTTCCTTATTTGGGTGTACGCGCACCTCTCACGGTTGTGGCCTCTCCCGTTGCGGAGCGCCGGCTCCTGAGGCTTAGGTGCAGCGGCTAAGGCTCCCGGGTGCGGCACTAGGGCAGCGGGTGGGACCTTCCCGGATCGGGGTACGAACCCGTGTCTCCTGCATCGGCAGGCTGACTTTCAACTACAGTTCCACAAAGAAAGCCTGACCCTGCTTTAGAGCTAAAGGGAACCCGAAACGCAAACACTGGCTTTTCACTACGGCCCTGGGTTTCCGTGCAGAAAGATTGGTGGGCAGCAGCTTCCATGAGGCATTTGGGCTGTGCTACTTTAGTTTCACGAGGGTAGGCCTTTCCGGACTCCTAGCACGTTAGCACCAGTTTCCTTACAGGAACACTCAGGGAGCCGGGCTCCAGTGGGCCTGTGGAGCAGCACCCAGCCCCGTAGGTCCTTCAGCGCACCCCTGTGTTTCCTGAGCGAAGCGCAACACACTGCACTCTTCCCTGGGAGAGCTGGAGATCCTCAGCTCTGCCACAGCTTCAGAGAGACGTTCCTAGCCAGTCCAGCAGGTCAAAAACACTCTTGCTGCCGGGAGTTTAGTCCCTGCGGGCATGCCTGCGAGAGGCAAATGAGCTTTCTCGAAAGAAGCAGGCTGCTTCCAGTTCCCGAGGAAGCTTCCCTGCCCTGCTCTAGGGCGAAAGGGAAACTCAGTGTCCCCACGAGACTCGAAAATCGCCCTGGTGGGCCGTGCCGATTGGAAGGCGTGCAGCACCCTTCCCGAGGCATTCCTTGCTGTTCTGCTTTAAGTTTTCGGTAGTACCCCTTTAAGGAGTCCTAAGAGCGTCGTGTCAGCACCCGAGTCAGTGCAAGAACACTGAGTACCGCCAGGCTCCTGGGGCCCGCTTGAGCCTCATCCAGCCCCGAAGGCCCTTAGGTGTACGCCTGTTTATGCCGAGTGTAGGGCAACACACTGCCCTCTTCCTTGGGAGAGGCAGATTTCCTCAGCTCTCCAAGAGCTTCTGAAACAAGGTTGTATCCAGCGCAACATGACAAGGAAGTTGGCTCCCCTTGCCTTACCTGAGCTCTACCTCGAAAAACACTCTGCTTAGCGCTCCTTCTCGGACCTCAAACCTGCAGTCACCTTACCCAAGGAAAAAGTCAGGCTGGGTTCCACTGCAACTGACGCACAGTTCTTCGTGGAACACAGCAGGCTTTTGGAAGATGCCCAGGCCCCTAGGCCGATCTGGGGCTTTCGAAAATTTAGGCAGTTCCCTACAAGCCGAACACCCTGCCTACAAAAGTTGATTTCGGGAAGGGGTCAGTGGGTAGCTTGTGTCTCTTCTGACTTCGGCAGCATAACAGGTCCTTACGCAGTGCGTCAACCTCGAATGGGGGGCCTGATGTCACAAGCCTTGTTTTCCCCGCTGGAAAGCGCCCTGCGTGAGCCCTTGACGCTTCCGGGGAATAGTGCGTTTGCCGGCTTACTAGTCAGGGCAGGCGTGGCACTGAGTAGAAACTGAGTTGCCTCCAAAGAAATAGGGTACTACGACTTCCTGGCTGGGAGCTTCCCCTGCCCTGCTTTATAGCGAAAGGGAAACTCAGCATGAACACTCGCCTCGACGGGTGGCCCTGCTCTGCCATGCAGAAGGGGAGGCGTGCGGCAGCTTCTATGAGACCCACGTCGCAGCTCTGCTTTACTTTAAAGGCAGTAAGCTGTAAAGGCCTCCTAGGACCCTCGCGTCCGCACACGATTCTGCCTAAGAACGCTGAGTCACTGCAGGCTCCTAGTGGCCTGGTGAGCCTCATCCAGTCGCGAAGATCCTTAGCTGCACCCCTCCGTAGCTGAGTGTAGGGCAACATATTGAACTCGTGCGTCGGAGAGCTAGACTGCCTCCGGTCACAGACGGATTCAGTAACACGGTTGTAGCACTTCCAGCATTCAATGCCGGTCGGCCTCATTGCCCTGTCAGAGCGATACTGAGAGAGACACTCTGCTTAGCAGTCCTTCTAGGTCCTGTCACCTGCAGTCACCCTACCTCAAGGAGAAACTCGGGTTGGGTTCCACTGCAACTAAAGATCAGTTCTTCGTGGAACACAGCCGGCTTTTGGAAGGTGCACGGGCCCCTAGGCTGACCCACGGCATTCTTTCCTTTAGGCCACGCCCTACAACGCAGAACACGCTGTATGGAGAAGCTGCTTTAGGGAAGGGCCCCCTGAGTACCATGTGTCTCTTTTGAATTTTTCGAAACAATAGGTACTGATGCTTCCCGTCAACCTCGAAATGGGGGCCTGAGGGCACAGGCCTTTTTCTCCCCAGTGTTGACCATTCCACTCGGGCAGCCTGGAAGCTTGTGCCCAAACACTTGTGCTTCCAGGATTCTAGTCATTTCGTGCAGGGCTCGGATAGGAAGTTGACTTTTCTCCCAGAAACAGGGCGCCTCCGGTTCCTGGGTGGGATATCATCTTGCCCTGTGTCTTTCCTTATTTGGGTGTACGCGCACCTCTCACGGTTGTGGCCTCTCCCGTTGCGGAGCGCCGGCTCCTGAGGCTTAGGTGCAGCGGCTAAGGCTCCCGGGTGCGGCACTAGGGCAGCGGGTGGGACCTTCCCGGATCGGGGTACGAACCCGTGTCTCCTGCATCGGCAGGCTGACTTTCAACTACAGTTCCACAAAGAAAGCCTGACCCTGCTTTAGAGCTAAAGGGAACCCGAAACGCAAACACTGGCTTTTCACTACGGCCCTGGGTTTCCGTGCAGAAAGATTGGTGGGCAGCAGCTTCCATGAGGCATTTGGGCTGTGCTACTTTAGTTTCACGAGGGTAGGCCTTTCCGGACTCCTAGCACGTTAGCACCAGTTTCCTTACAGGAACACTCAGGGAGCCGGGCTCCAGTGGGCCTGTGGAGCAGCACCCAGCCCCGTAGGTCCTTCAGCGCACCCCTGTGTTTCCTGAGCGAAGCGCAACACACTGCACTCTTCCCTGGGAGAGCTGGAGATCCTCAGCTCTGCCACAGCTTCAGAGAGACGTTCCTAGCCAGTCCAGCAGGTCAAAAACACTCTTGCTGCCGGGAGTTTAGTCCCTGCGGGCATGCCTGCGAGAGGCAAATGAGCTTTCTCGAAAGAAGCAGGCTGCTTCCAGTTCCCGAGGAAGCTTCCCTGCCCTGCTCTAGGGCGAAAGGGAAACTCAGTGTCCCCACGAGACTCGAAAATCGCCCTGGTGGGCCGTGCCGATTGGAAGGCGTGCAGCACCCTTCCCGAGGCATTCCTTGCTGTTCTGCTTTAAGTTTTCGGTAGTACCCCTTTAAGGAGTCCTAAGAGCGTCGTGTCAGCACCCGAGTCAGTGCAAGAACACTGAGTACCGCCAGGCTCCTGGGGCCCGCTTGAGCCTCATCCAGCCCCGAAGGCCCTTAGGTGTACGCCTGTTTATGCCGAGTGTAGGGCAACACACTGCCCTCTTCCTTGGGAGAGGCAGATTTCCTCAGCTCTCCAAGAGCTTCTGAAACAAGGTTGTATCCAGCGCAACATGACAAGGAAGTTGGCTCCCCTTGCCTTACCTGAGCTCTACCTCGAAAAACACTCTGCTTAGCGCTCCTTCTCGGACCTCAAACCTGCAGTCACCTTACCCAAGGAAAAAGTCAGGCTGGGTTCCACTGCAACTGACGCACAGTTCTTCGTGGAACACAGCAGGCTTTTGGAAGATGCCCAGGCCCCTAGGCCGATCTGGGGCTTTCGAAAATTTAGGCAGTTCCCTACAAGCCGAACACCCTGCCTACAAAAGTTGATTTCGGGAAGGGGTCAGTGGGTAGCTTGTGTCTCTTCTGACTTCGGCAGCATAACAGGTCCTTACGCAGTGCGTCAACCTCGAATGGGGGGCCTGATGTCACAAGCCTTGTTTTCCCCGCTGGAAAGCGCCCTGCGTGAGCCCTTGACGCTTCCGGGGAATAGTGCGTTTGCCGGCTTACTAGTCAGGGCAGGCGTGGCACTGAGTAGAAACTGAGTTGCCTCCAAAGAAATAGGGTACTACGACTTCCTGGCTGGGAGCTTCCCCTGCCCTGCTTTATAGCGAAAGGGAAACTCAGCATGAACACTCGCCTCGACGGGTGGCCCTGCTCTGCCATGCAGAAGGGGAGGCGTGCGGCAGCTTCTATGAGACCCACGTCGCAGCTCTGCTTTACTTTAAAGGCAGTAAGCTGTAAAGGCCTCCTAGGACCCTCGCGTCCGCACACGATTCTGCCTAAGAACGCTGAGTCACTGCAGGCTCCTAGTGGCCTGGTGAGCCTCATCCAGTCGCGAAGATCCTTAGCTGCACCCCTCCGTAGCTGAGTGTAGGGCAACATATTGAACTCGTGCGTCGGAGAGCTAGACTGCCTCCGGTCACAGACGGATTCAGTAACACGGTTGTAGCACTTCCAGCATTCAATGCCGGTCGGCCTCATTGCCCTGTCAGAGCGATACTGAGAGAGACACTCTGCTTAGCAGTCCTTCTAGGTCCTGTCACCTGCAGTCACCCTACCTCAAGGAGAAACTCGGGTTGGGTTCCACTGCAACTAAAGATCAGTTCTTCGTGGAACACAGCCGGCTTTTGGAAGGTGCACGGGCCCCTAGGCTGACCCACGGCATTCTTTCCTTTAGGCCACGCCCTACAACGCAGAACACGCTGTATGGAGAAGCTGCTTTAGGGAAGGGCCCCCTGAGTACCATGTGTCTCTTTTGAATTTTTCGAAACAATAGGTACTGATGCTTCCCGTCAACCTCGAAATGGGGGCCTGAGGGCACAGGCCTTTTTCTCCCCAGTGTTGACCATTCCACTCGGGCAGCCTGGAAGCTTGTGCCCAAACACTTGTGCTTCCAGGATTCTAGTCATTTCGTGCAGGGCTCGGATAGGAAGTTGACTTTTCTCCCAGAAACAGGGCGCCTCCGGTTCCTGGGTGGGATATCATCTTGCCCTGTGTCTTTCCTTATTTGGGTGTACGCGCACCTCTCACGGTTGTGGCCTCTCCCGTTGCGGAGCGCCGGCTCCTGAGGCTTAGGTGCAGCGGCTAAGGCTCCCGGGTGCGGCACTAGGGCAGCGGGTGGGACCTTCCCGGATCGGGGTACGAACCCGTGTCTCCTGCATCGGCAGGCTGACTTTCAACTACAGTTCCACAAAGAAAGCCTGACCCTGCTTTAGAGCTAAAGGGAACCCGAAACGCAAACACTGGCTTTTCACTACGGCCCTGGGTTTCCGTGCAGAAAGATTGGTGGGCAGCAGCTTCCATGAGGCATTTGGGCTGTGCTACTTTAGTTTCACGAGGGTAGGCCTTTCCGGACTCCTAGCACGTTAGCACCAGTTTCCTTACAGGAACACTCAGGGAGCCGGGCTCCAGTGGGCCTGTGGAGCAGCACCCAGCCCCGTAGGTCCTTCAGCGCACCCCTGTGTTTCCTGAGCGAAGCGCAACACACTGCACTCTTCCCTGGGAGAGCTGGAGATCCTCAGCTCTGCCACAGCTTCAGAGAGACGTTCCTAGCCAGTCCAGCAGGTCAAAAACACTCTTGCTGCCGGGAGTTTAGTCCCTGCGGGCATGCCTGCGAGAGGCAAATGAGCTTTCTCGAAAGAAGCAGGCTGCTTCCAGTTCCCGAGGAAGCTTCCCTGCCCTGCTCTAGGGCGAAAGGGAAACTCAGTGTCCCCACGAGACTCGAAAATCGCCCTGGTGGGCCGTGCCGATTGGAAGGCGTGCAGCACCCTTCCCGAGGCATTCCTTGCTGTTCTGCTTTAAGTTTTCGGTAGTACCCCTTTAAGGAGTCCTAAGAGCGTCGTGTCAGCACCCGAGTCAGTGCAAGAACACTGAGTACCGCCAGGCTCCTGGGGCCCGCTTGAGCCTCATCCAGCCCCGAAGGCCCTTAGGTGTACGCCTGTTTATGCCGAGTGTAGGGCAACACACTGCCCTCTTCCTTGGGAGAGGCAGATTTCCTCAGCTCTCCAAGAGCTTCTGAAACAAGGTTGTATCCAGCGCAACATGACAAGGAAGTTGGCTCCCCTTGCCTTACCTGAGCTCTACCTCGAAAAACACTCTGCTTAGCGCTCCTTCTCGGACCTCAAACCTGCAGTCACCTTACCCAAGGAAAAAGTCAGGCTGGGTTCCACTGCAACTGACGCACAGTTCTTCGTGGAACACAGCAGGCTTTTGGAAGATGCCCAGGCCCCTAGGCCGATCTGGGGCTTTCGAAAATTTAGGCAGTTCCCTACAAGCCGAACACCCTGCCTACAAAAGTTGATTTCGGGAAGGGGTCAGTGGGTAGCTTGTGTCTCTTCTGACTTCGGCAGCATAACAGGTCCTTACGCAGTGCGTCAACCTCGAATGGGGGGCCTGATGTCACAAGCCTTGTTTTCCCCGCTGGAAAGCGCCCTGCGTGAGCCCTTGACGCTTCCGGGGAATAGTGCGTTTGCCGGCTTACTAGTCAGGGCAGGCGTGGCACTGAGTAGAAACTGAGTTGCCTCCAAAGAAATAGGGTACTACGACTTCCTGGCTGGGAGCTTCCCCTGCCCTGCTTTATAGCGAAAGGGAAACTCAGCATGAACACTCGCCTCGACGGGTGGCCCTGCTCTGCCATGCAGAAGGGGAGGCGTGCGGCAGCTTCTATGAGACCCACGTCGCAGCTCTGCTTTACTTTAAAGGCAGTAAGCTGTAAAGGCCTCCTAGGACCCTCGCGTCCGCACACGATTCTGCCTAAGAACGCTGAGTCACTGCAGGCTCCTAGTGGCCTGGTGAGCCTCATCCAGTCGCGAAGATCCTTAGCTGCACCCCTCCGTAGCTGAGTGTAGGGCAACATATTGAACTCGTGCGTCGGAGAGCTAGACTGCCTCCGGTCACAGACGGATTCAGTAACACGGTTGTAGCACTTCCAGCATTCAATGCCGGTCGGCCTCATTGCCCTGTCAGAGCGATACTGAGAGAGACACTCTGCTTAGCAGTCCTTCTAGGTCCTGTCACCTGCAGTCACCCTACCTCAAGGAGAAACTCGGGTTGGGTTCCACTGCAACTAAAGATCAGTTCTTCGTGGAACACAGCCGGCTTTTGGAAGGTGCACGGGCCCCTAGGCTGACCCACGGCATTCTTTCCTTTAGGCCACGCCCTACAACGCAGAACACGCTGTATGGAGAAGCTGCTTTAGGGAAGGGCCCCCTGAGTACCATGTGTCTCTTTTGAATTTTTCGAAACAATAGGTACTGATGCTTCCCGTCAACCTCGAAATGGGGGCCTGAGGGCACAGGCCTTTTTCTCCCCAGTGTTGACCATTCCACTCGGGCAGCCTGGAAGCTTGTGCCCAAACACTTGTGCTTCCAGGATTCTAGTCATTTCGTGCAGGGCTCGGATAGGAAGTTGACTTTTCTCCCAGAAACAGGGCGCCTCCGGTTCCTGGGTGGGATATCATCTTGCCCTGTGTCTTTCCTTATTTGGGTGTACGCGCACCTCTCACGGTTGTGGCCTCTCCCGTTGCGGAGCGCCGGCTCCTGAGGCTTAGGTGCAGCGGCTAAGGCTCCCGGGTGCGGCACTAGGGCAGCGGGTGGGACCTTCCCGGATCGGGGTACGAACCCGTGTCTCCTGCATCGGCAGGCTGACTTTCAACTACAGTTCCACAAAGAAAGCCTGACCCTGCTTTAGAGCTAAAGGGAACCCGAAACGCAAACACTGGCTTTTCACTACGGCCCTGGGTTTCCGTGCAGAAAGATTGGTGGGCAGCAGCTTCCATGAGGCATTTGGGCTGTGCTACTTTAGTTTCACGAGGGTAGGCCTTTCCGGACTCCTAGCACGTTAGCACCAGTTTCCTTACAGGAACACTCAGGGAGCCGGGCTCCAGTGGGCCTGTGGAGCAGCACCCAGCCCCGTAGGTCCTTCAGCGCACCCCTGTGTTTCCTGAGCGAAGCGCAACACACTGCACTCTTCCCTGGGAGAGCTGGAGATCCTCAGCTCTGCCACAGCTTCAGAGAGACGTTCCTAGCCAGTCCAGCAGGTCAAAAACACTCTTGCTGCCGGGAGTTTAGTCCCTGCGGGCATGCCTGCGAGAGGCAAATGAGCTTTCTCGAAAGAAGCAGGCTGCTTCCAGTTCCTGAGGAAGCTTCCCTGCCCTGCTCTAGGGCGAAAGGGAAACTCAGTGTCCCCACGAGACTCGAAAATCGCCCTGGTGGGCCGTGCCGATTGGAAGGCGTGCAGCACCCTTCCCGAGGCATTCCTTGCTGTTCTGCTTTAAGTTTTCGGTAGTACCCCTTTAAGGAGTCCTAAGAGCGTCGTGTCAGCACCCGAGTCAGTGCAAGAACACTGAGTACCGCCAGGCTCCTGGGGCCCGCTTGAGCCTCATCCAGCCCCGAAGGCCCTTAGGTGTACGCCTGTTTATGCCGAGTGTAGGGCAACACACTGCCCTCTTCCTTGGGAGAGGCAGATTTCCTCAGCTCTCCAAGAGCTTCTGAAACAAGGTTGTATCCAGCGCAACATGACAAGGAAGTTGGCTCCCCTTGCCTTACCTGAGCTCTACCTCGAAAAACACTCTGCTTAGCGCTCCTTCTCGGACCTCAAACCTGCAGTCACCTTACCCAAGGAAAAAGTCAGGCTGGGTTCCACTGCAACTGACGCACAGTTCTTCGTGGAACACAGCAGGCTTTTGGAAGATGCCCAGGCCCCTAGGCCGATCTGGGGCTTTCGAAAATTTAGGCAGTTCCCTACAAGCCGAACACCCTGCCTACAAAAGTTGATTTCGGGAAGGGGTCAGTGGGTAGCTTGTGTCTCTTCTGACTTCGGCAGCATAACAGGTCCTTACGCAGTGCGTCAACCTCGAATGGGGGGCCTGATGTCACAAGCCTTGTTTTCCCCGCTGGAAAGCGCCCTGCGTGAGCCCTTGACGCTTCCGGGGAATAGTGCGTTTGCCGGCTTACTAGTCAGGGCAGGCGTGGCACTGAGTAGAAACTGAGTTGCCTCCAAAGAAATAGGGTACTACGACTTCCTGGCTGGGAGCTTCCCCTGCCCTGCTTTATAGCGAAAGGGAAACTCAGCATGAACACTCGCCTCGACGGGTGGCCCTGCTCTGCCATGCAGAAGGGGAGGCGTGCGGCAGCTTCTATGAGACCCACGTCGCAGCTCTGCTTTACTTTAAAGGCAGTAAGCTGTAAAGGCCTCCTAGGACCCTCGCGTCCGCACACGATTCTGCCTAAGAACGCTGAGTCACTGCAGGCTCCTAGTGGCCTGGTGAGCCTCATCCAGTCGCGAAGATCCTTAGCTGCACCCCTCCGTAGCTGAGTGTAGGGCAACATATTGAACTCGTGCGTCGGAGAGCTAGACTGCCTCCGGTCACAGACGGATTCAGTAACACGGTTGTAGCACTTCCAGCATTCAATGCCGGTCGGCCTCATTGCCCTGTCAGAGCGATACTGAGAGAGACACTCTGCTTAGCAGTCCTTCTAGGTCCTGTCACCTGCAGTCACCCTACCTCAAGGAGAAACTCGGGTTGGGTTCCACTGCAACTAAAGATCAGTTCTTCGTGGAACACAGCCGGCTTTTGGAAGGTGCACGGGCCCCTAGGCTGACCCACGGCATTCTTTCCTTTAGGCCACGCCCTACAACGCAGAACACGCTGTATGGAGAAGCTGCTTTAGGGAAGGGCCCCCTGAGTACCATGTGTCTCTTTTGAATTTTTCGAAACAATAGGTACTGATGCTTCCCGTCAACCTCGAAATGGGGGCCTGAGGGCACAGGCCTTTTTCTCCCCAGTGTTGACCATTCCACTCGGGCAGCCTGGAAGCTTGTGCCCAAACACTTGTGCTTCCAGGATTCTAGTCATTTCGTGCAGGGCTCGGATAGGAAGTTGACTTTTCTCCCAGAAACAGGGCGCCTCCGGTTCCTGGGTGGGATATCATCTTGCCCTGTGTCTTTCCTTATTTGGGTGTACGCGCACCTCTCACGGTTGTGGCCTCTCCCGTTGCGGAGCGCCGGCTCCTGAGGCTTAGGTGCAGCGGCTAAGGCTCCCGGGTGCGGCACTAGGGCAGCGGGTGGGACCTTCCCGGATCGGGGTACGAACCCGTGTCTCCTGCATCGGCAGGCTGACTTTCAACTACAGTTCCACAAAGAAAGCCTGACCCTGCTTTAGAGCTAAAGGGAACCCGAAACGCAAACACTGGCTTTTCACTACGGCCCTGGGTTTCCGTGCAGAAAGATTGGTGGGCAGCAGCTTCCATGAGGCATTTGGGCTGTGCTACTTTAGTTTCACGAGGGTAGGCCTTTCCGGACTCCTAGCACGTTAGCACCAGTTTCCTTACAGGAACACTCAGGGAGCCGGGCTCCAGTGGGCCTGTGGAGCAGCACCCAGCCCCGTAGGTCCTTCAGCGCACCCCTGTGTTTCCTGAGCGAAGCGCAACACACTGCACTCTTCCCTGGGAGAGCTGGAGATCCTCAGCTCTGCCACAGCTTCAGAGAGACGTTCCTAGCCAGTCCAGCAGGTCAAAAACACTCTTGCTGCCGGGAGTTTAGTCCCTGCGGGCATGCCTGCGAGAGGCAAATGAGCTTTCTCGAAAGAAGCAGGCTGCTTCCAGTTCCCGAGGAAGCTTCCCTGCCCTGCTCTAGGGCGAAAGGGAAACTCAGTGTCCCCACGAGACTCGAAAATCGCCCTGGTGGGCCGTGCCGATTGGAAGGCGTGCAGCACCCTTCCCGAGGCATTCCTTGCTGTTCTGCTTTAAGTTTTCGGTAGTACCCCTTTAAGGAGTCCTAAGAGCGTCGTGTCAGCACCCGAGTCAGTGCAAGAACACTGAGTACCGCCAGGCTCCTGGGGCCCGCTTGAGCCTCATCCAGCCCCGAAGGCCCTTAGGTGTACGCCTGTTTATGCCGAGTGTAGG